>NC_142845.1:15000000-15625000 GCF_061612785.1 Hesperophylax consimilis
TTGTATAAGCTGAGTTTATGATCATAAAATTCCAGCGGCGGGCGAACACCTGTAAGAGACCCGAGCACATATTAAAACGGGAATTAATTAATCAACAGACTGTGTAGTACTGAAATGATCGCTGTTACAACAGTTATCAAAGCCGTCCGGCCAGCGGAACTAAGAATTAAGGGGAACGGTTGCGCAGTCTTTTTCATACAAAACTTAAATTTTGATTGGTGCCAAAATACCCAACAAAACTGATTTTTTTTTAAATGCAAAGGTACGGCAAATATCTAGTACGGATACGTTCTACTTTATTTATTTGTGTTTTGAATTATAACATATAGGCCAAGAATTACATTTTTTATTTTCTTATATGTAGTTTGGCAATTATTTACTATATTAAATAATTAACCTCTGTTAACTCTACCAATATGATGAAATATAAAATAAAGATGATTTTAAAAAACCTTTTGTTGGACGTAAATTTAAATCACAAATGACCAATTTACGTTGTAACACAAATTTGTTGGATATAAATTTACAAGTTTTATTTTATTTATTATCATATTAATTAACTCTGTAAGTAGGGTAAGATTATTTTTTAATAATTACAATTATCTCGCAAAAAATCCAAAATTGTCTCTAAAATCACGCAAAATTAAATTATTTAATGGCCCATGTTTCAATATTTAAAAGACAGTAAATAAAATAGAACATATCCGTACGAGAAATTTGCTAAAACTTTGGATTTAAAAAACAATTTCAGTGGGCTTGGGTATTATGGCCAAAAAACAATTTTAATGCTTCTTGGAAAGCGATTTCGAGAAACACGCATGTCATTGAACGGGAATTGCACAGGGACGTCGAACGACCGAAAATTTCGAAATGTCGATCATAAACATCAGTACCAACATTAAACACAGAATGTGCCGAATTTTCATCAGTCATCAGTTTTCATTAGTATTCCAATTAGACGACCCATATATACCGGAGAACAAATCGAAAAACGAAAAAAATGGCAACTTGAATAACAAAATTTTGTCACATGCGAGGTAGAGCTTTAAACCCCGAAATAATATAAATTATGTTTCATATGCAGTTAATTATCATTTAATCTCATTTTACTATTTAATGTCAACATTTATTTTTTTATTTAGCATGTTTTATTTATTTTCACTAGAAATATAAGTACTTTAATCATGTATCGTGTACCTACCTTTCTTATGGTTATCATCTGTCAAATGTTATAAAAAACCAAACCGCGTTCATTTCGTTTTACTTCGAGATCAATAGTAAACAACATTCCGCCTTTGCTTGTCTTTTAAAGATATTAAGTCCTTAAATAAAAATAAAAACGTATATAAATTCACCAGAATACAGTTTCACCAAACATGGTTAATGAAAATCATATCATTATCCTCTACCAACATTATTTATGTGAATAACTTCAGTTTTAACACAACACCCCATAATTTATAACTCTTGGGCCAGGACTGAGGAATTGGCGTATTGGTCCTTCGATTCCGATTTAAGTAGAAATCTTAACAAAAATCGTCAAAATCACGAACGGATTTCACAGACGAAACATAATATATAAAATATGCTATTGAAACAATCTTCCCCACCATAGGATTTTCATACCAAGTACAAGAGGTCCATAAAAGAATATTTCTCTGATGGTTTGTGAATAATGTTTATGTCTCTATTGTTTATATCTCTATTATGATTTGATTTATGTCTAAAACCTCGCTCCATGGCTAAAAATGTATTGTTTTGTAAATTTTTCGTTTTATATAATCTTTTGTTTTGTATATTTTTTTTTAATTCATGTTGCTTTCTTACAAATTTAATTTACTTTTTCCATATTATGCTGTCTCAGTAGAGGTAAAGTCACAAGGAGGAAATCCATAATTGGTTTTATTTTAGCTATATAATACTTATGTACAAACTGATTAAATGTAAACTTTCGATTTCCCGAAAATTAATAAATAAAAAATAAACATTCGAAATTGGAAATTCATTTATGTTTATTGCGTGCATTTCATGTATGATTTGAATTCGTAACAGCCCCAACAGAGTGGCTGAATTTTAAACTCCATCAGATTACTCAGTAAGTTATAAAAAATGAGTCCAACGTGTTTCGCCCTAGAAATAGTAAGGTAATTGGACACTTACCGATAAGTTACGTTTAAACTTCTCAATCACGACGGTGAGGGGAAATGTGGAATAGATTGAAGAGCTTACCTGAAAGAATAAAAATAAAAAATAAAAACATTAGCATTTTGTGAAAATACAATCAACAGCAAATATATATTATAAAGACTCGATTTCACAGTGAATTAATAGAATGTACAATTCATTGGCGCAATAAACATAAATGCGCAACAAACATTGCAAATGTATTTTTTTATTGGAGGAAGCACGGCCAATAGACATGATAATTTGTAACATCGTTAAAATTAACTGAAATCAGCACTTAATAAACCACGTTTTAATCAGATAATCTGCCGCGGCGATATATCAAGCACGAAAGCAAATGCAACACACGGACTGCTAAATAAATAGTTAATACCGTGTTAATATGATTTTATAAAACCGGATTGGGAATAATGAACGGACCTCCGATCGGCCCCAATGGCCATAACGGCTAACAGCGAGCATTATGGCGGTGGACGACCAATCTCGATCCCGATACTGAAAATATCATATTGGCGCTAACAGGGGTCCAAAAGCATTCAAATTTGGCAAGCCATATTCTAGAAGGTACCTACAAATTAAATACAAAGTTTAAAATATAGATATATATGTGAAAATAACTAACATAATGTGAATAAGTAGTTACTAAACAAAGGGGAGAAATGGAAAATTTGTTACTGTGGATGAAATATGAAATAATAAGGACGGGTTGTTTCGGAGAATTTGAACAATTCATCAAATTTCAACGTTCATTTTCGGGTTCTGTGAAAGACTTATTCAAGTTCTGTCTTTATATCATTGTAGGCTAGTTGCTCGACAAAACTGAAATAAAAACAGAACTTGAAAAAATCTTTCACAGAACTTGAAAATGAACGTTGAAATTTGATGAATTGTTCAGATTCTCCGAAACAACCCGTCCTAAGAGAAATAATTGATTATATCTAATAATTATCTTGACCCTACATTATGTCTTAGAAATATTGAAATAAATGTTCCCAAATTCCATTGTGTAAGACGCCAGCCATAGCATGTTTCATTATTATTATTATTTTTTTTTAAATAAATTTAAAATAAATCAAATTTAATAATGTTATAATAATTATTAAGTTCTGCAAGTATTTCTGTTATTTTTACAGTTTTTAATGTGACAGCTGTTTCGGCTTTTGAGGCCATTATCTAATTGGAAAATGGTCACGCTGCCTCCCGCGCTCCGCGTAATTTGGTTTGTTTCCCTTTCCCCGCTTGGCTGGTCTATCAATCTAAATGTCTATGGAAACGACAAAATAGTGAGGTGACAATAAAGTTTGTAATATATTTTTCCAATAAAATATGTTTATTTTTACGATTAAAAAGGTGAGCCTTATTACATTTTTTTATGTTTGTAATCAAAATTATAATATTTAATAAATTATGTTTATTCTAATGATAAAATTAAAAGTATATCTCAAAACAGTTTTTAGTTATCGGATACGTTCAGAAATATTCCATTTACTTGAATTTTATTGCAATGCGAAAATACTTCAACATTTGTCAGAATTTGCGAGAAGACTGAGGGCTATAGTTTAATGATTTCAGAAGTCAAATAATTACGACATAATATAAAACTATAAATTGTCCTAACACTGGCGACCCAAACAGAGCGGTAATGTCATAATATTACCATTATTTTTATCAAACCGATCAAAACGTGTAATGGATGGATAAGGGCAGCTATAATGGAGAGAGGAAGTAACGAGGAGGAACTGAGCCATAAACTAACTATTTATCAATAATCTTACTTCCCTTTTTTGCGGCACGTCCGTGAAGCGGCACGCGATTCTCGAGGAGCGGTTAACATTATGATAAATATACCGGCAATAAAATAAACACCGACATGCAACCAACCAACTTGCCATGATTGAATCGTAAACTTATACCAATCAGCCGGAGATAACAAAATAAAGTTGAGCTTAGATATGTGCAAGTATTAATATGCATAACTGTTATACAGAAATAAAATACAGTTTAAAACATAACTGTAAGCTTTTGTGTATACATAACATGGTCACGATCACATTTTGAATGCCAATTTCCATCTAACCTAACCCGTTCATCTTATTTTTTATTGCTCCATTTCACCAATCCCCACATATGTTATATGCGTAGGTTGTGTAAGTTAAGAGGGGACATACAAAATGCAATCTTGCGCATGTCGATACAGTCACGAATAAAACTTGTAGTTTTTTTGTCGATTTTACGTTGTTTAAAAAAAACGATTGGTAAAATACTAGGACGTGGATTATGATGTTCAACTCAACAGGTAAATAATTTTATCCATACAAAACAAAGTATATTGCGAAAACACAATCTCTCGATTGGATAACCATGCCTATGATTATTTTATATTATGATTCCGAGAATACAAATAAAAATTACAATAAAGATAACAAACACACTTCACGGTTTTACAATATCATATAATTTGTAATGAATGCAAGGAACATCCAGTTAATTAGTTGCAACAAGCGTGTCTATTATTAATGCAAAAACGTGCACATTACCGACATTACGAATGATGTTAGATAATAAATTACAATGTGTTTGATGAATAACGCGGTATCCGCAGTAAATGCTTATGGTAAATGAATTGAGACTGGCATGTTCAACAGGGAATATAAATTAATATTCAAGACTTAACTCTGTTAAGCAGGGTGGCCACAAAAATAAAATAATACTTTTCACCATTATTACTATTTAAATTTAAATTGGGGAGCAGAATGTCTTTGGAGAAAATATTTTTTTTTTAAATCACTTAAATTTTTCTTTGATTTTTCAAGATGCGTTACAGCCTTCCAGAAAATGGCAATACGAATAATTGCGAACTGTGATTTTTTATACGATTAATAACTTTTGAGGAAGTGTCTCGAGACATTAAAAAAATAGTAATACCGAAATATTACCATTTTACTAATCAGGATTTTTATTCTACCAAACAGGAAAAAAATTATATCAAAATAAACACTGATCTTAATCGAAATACATAATAATGTGTTGTTAGATACTGTTGAATAAAATCAAAAAAAAAACTATTTCACGATAAACATAAATATCATTCCCAGTTTTCCCAACCTGGAGCCACCCTGTAAAAATAATACGTTGTTCGTTCATAGTAAATGTTGATAACGGGGAGTGGGTGAAAGCAATAAATATGTAATAAATCCAACAACTTGTAAATCCTACGGAAGGTGTTCCATAAGAATGAGTTTGGAGTGAATAATACAGTAAAGTTAGAAGAATTGGGGCAATGCAGATGGGGAGTTTGGGTAATATTGGGTTATTATCATATCGAGAGTTATTATTAATTATTAATCATGTCATGTCATTTCCATGCAGGGGTGGGCAGGAAATGGAAAAAACACAAAAATCAGTTCGGGACGATCCCCTTTCCTCCATTCGGACACTTGACACGATCTTGAATCAGTTGATATAATTTTGGGATGTACTTTCCATAATCCGTTCTCAAAAGGAGCGCCCTATTATTGAGAAGCATATATACAGAAAATGAATTAATTTAAGTGAAAAAATGTACCAACAAAAACTTCTGTTGGAAAATGTTGCGAAATTATAAAATATCAGTACGATAATATAATTAGAAAATTTAAATGCCTTACTCCGAACCTGTGTACCAAGGCATACGAGAATCCTTCAACTCTCTCACAGGCAGGTGCAGACTCTCAAATAATTATAATACACAACATAAATATGTCGGAACAAATCTGAAAATGAATAGAACATTCGCTGTTGCTGCACGGGTACATATTAATGTTCCAAATAAAACATTTTCAGTGAATTCAATGAGAAGGATTCGTAACCGCAAGTCTCGTAAAATATTTCATATGAAAATTTACACATACGCCGTGCTCCTAGCCGGCTCCGGGTAAAGGGTAAATTAAATATTATTATTACCTTATTTAGTATTTACTCACATTATCAAAATAATAAATATTACAGTAAATTTCTTCTAGACGCACTGTTGAGTGAAAATCTTTTTCTTCTTAACCCTGTAGGCTAATTTATTCCGTTACGCTCATATGGTCTCCCTTAATACATTAGTAAGAAATATGATACAAACAGTGTAAGAAAGACAAAACAATACACTTTATATTCAAATCTAGAAGTTAACTATAGAATAATTAATAGGTGCACCTATATGAAACCAAAGGTACTGAACGCAATTTGAAAAAAAAATTTTTTTTTACATGAATCGGCAAAGGAGTTGGGTGACAGAAAGTAATGGTTATAAGACATTTGTCTAACAACGTGTGCGTTATTTTAGTTATCCATAATTCTAGTTCATTTTTTACACAAAAAAAAGAAAAACTAGAGTCATTTTAAAAACAATTTTATCTTTGCATTTAAAAAAATTATATTTCAGAAACAGTTTTCGGATACACTAAATTTATTTCAATATTCCATTTACTTGAATTGTATTGCAAAGCGGAAATACGCACGAATTCTGACGGCGTCTTTAAGAAATATATTGGTTGATATGCCAGAGGCCTGAGGGGTTAAACAAATCAAATAGATATTTAAAATCTCCATAGCTCAATATTCATATGATGTTGCGAGCTGAATATAGTGGCATTCGATCTTATTATTTTTAATAGTTCAAAGCTCCATAATTCAGGAGCGAAATGAAATCTCTAGCTAAATACTGGCGTTGACCTAGAAAATGAAGACAGACGAAAATTTCATGATATCAGAGCTCACCGTTCTTAAGTTTTGTGTGAGGCAAACAAAAATGGTCAGGATTGTTTTTTTATGCAACATCATGATGCAAGATATAAAGAGTTGGTATTTTTTATGGAAAATTGAACATCTGGTTGTATTTATTTAATTATTTGTTTAAAACACATTTAACCCATGAAGCGCGCAGGATAAAGAAGTAGGGCGGTTTAGACTAGTTAACAGTATTTCTCTACGTGAAGGCATCGCCCTTTAATTCTATTTGCGGCAGTACCTCCCAGCTCTTGCATACAAAATGCGAGTTTGTACGAAAGTTTACACAACTCATTATTTATTGATACTTTTTAGTTAGAAACTGTTTATTCGAGGTGGAATTACATCGTAATATTATTCGTTTAAACACGTCCAATAAATAAACGTTACTTAATTGTTTCTTTGAAACGATGCGCTACGAAAATCTAAGTACATCAACGTACTATAAATTATGTTAAATAACTAAAGAAATAATATTAGTATTAAGTTAATTTTAGCTTTTACCAACTGTGTTCAAAACGATTTTTACCTATCATTTAGAATTTAAATGCCAACAATGTTCTTCTTTGAAGAAGTTCTGGAGGTGGTGGAGATGATAATTTTGAAAATAAACAAATAGAGGAATAGCATAGGTACATATTTTTTAGTCAAAATATTACTTTTTTATTTTATATTATTTTGTTTTTTTGGGCAAACCAACAGATTTTTTACATTATTAAATAATAAATTTATAAAAAATACAAATAATATAAAAATTTAATTATAATAACAAACTAAGGGTCCAGTACCCGTGGGCAAAAAATATTTACAGAAAATACTAAATATTAAATAAAGTAAAAATAACATCGGATATAAGAACACAAGTACATTACAAGATATCAATTTTATCCTCACACAACACCAATATATGTATATACCTACAACTAAACTGAACAGATGTTTGTAAAATGAATCACTTGTAACTGGACAGGGTTCATATCAACAACATGATAACTTGCAGTATGTTATTAATTATTATTTAATAATAGCTAAGGTATCTTTTTTAAATGTTCCTAAACTACACGAAAATATGTCAATATAATTAAAATTCTTATTGTATAGGGTACAAGCTCTGAATATAAAAGCTTTTTGTCTGAGATTAGTAGAACATTTTTGAAGATGAAAAAGTGATTTATCTCTAGTTCTAAATCTAAATCTAATGTTTTGATTCGACCATAACGTTAAAGAAAGATAAAAAAGCGTGAAATAAAGATATTTAAAGTTTCAATAACGACAAAAAATAAACATTTTACGTTGGGTCTAACAATAATCAGCAGGCGATAATTTATCCACTTCAGCACACCCCGCTGATGCCCCTACTTAGAGCTAATAAAACACGCATGATATCCCATCAATCTGCATGATAATAATATAATCAGTACCAGTAATATCTTAAAGGTAGACATTTCCTACATATCCGTTAACAACGCTAAATGCCGTACACCTGCCTCGGAGTGGTACAGCCTTCCCCGCCCATACTAATAACACACTCCTCAAGCATATCCGGTTAAAAATCGTGGCGAAGTAATTCCTACCAATAAATAAAAGCTACCTAGTACTAATAATTTGGATAATAACAGTGATGGGAAGTAAACACTGCCATTAGGGAAGAAATTAAAGAGCAGCAACAAAACGATTTCGAAAGAGGTTAACAGTTGATAAAGTTTACTGTTTGCAAAATGATAGAAAAATAATGTTTGAGCGAACAAACATTGTCAGACTAAGCATCACTGATAAAGAAGCTATTTTAGGCTGAAGAGATCAATTACAAGCAGATACTTTTATCCCAGTAGATACGCGATAGCTTTATATATTATGTCCTCGTGCTTACAAATGAAGAAATTGATGAAAACAAGCAGTTTCGCAAATAAAACACGAAAGAAAAAAAACAATTTCACACAAGTAAGATTTTTATTTAGCTAGACAAACTGACAATTATTAACAAATGAAGAAATTGACGAAAACAAGCAGTTTCGCAAATAAAGCACGAAAGAAAAAAAAAACAATTTCACACAACAAAGATTTTTATTTATCTAGACAAACTGACAATTATTAACAAATGAAAAAATTGACGAAAACAAGCAGTTTCGCAAATAAAACACGAAAAAAAAAACAATTTCACACAAGTAAGATTTTTATTTAGCTAGACAAACTGACAATTATTAACCGGTAATAGAATCAAATTGTGAAGAAAGCTTTTCATAATATAATAATAGGATATTGATTTCAGATGTATCGCATTTTTATTTAAAACATTTTATTTTTTATGAATCACTTTGTGAAATTTTTATAACGCGCATTAAAAATAAGGAGTAGACTGGCAACGACTATATTATAATACAATAATAAAAAAGATTATAAATTTATTATTTATTTGCGATTTCGCTTGTGAGGCAGACAGATTAAATGTTTATTAGTAGATTTGCAAATATTATTTATTTAGGTATGATTTTAGATTTCCCGGCCAAAAGTATCAGTGATTTATTTTTCGGGAATTACGCCGTGCTGCGTTATCTTATGCTGTGATGTGACACATCTGCGTAGAGCAACACGGCATAATACCTACCCCAAAAATAATCACTATAATTATAATTTACTATAAAAAATATCCGAAAAAAAATATTTGAGTCACTAGTATTCACTGCTACCGGCAAAAAAAAAATATAATACCGAGTGTATTTGAATACAAAATTCTGTCATAAATTTGAGGCGTCTAAAATATGGGTTGTAAAATCCGAAGTTCCATTACAGTGCGCGGGTACAGGCTATAGGTACGCTTTGCCTAAAGAATTTATATGCGTACACCCAGCAGAAACTTACCGAGATTTATTTTGTGGATAAACTTCTACGTCCGTATTACAATGTCCAAAGAAAACAATTCTTGTTTATGTTGGAATCATTCTGACAGAGTGCATTTTAGTTTGAAATTGCAAAATATCATAAGACTTGGGAGAATTCATTTATGTATATCACTATATAAAGCATTACAATAAGTACCTACTCGAACAACTCGTTAGAATTATAAGATTCTCCAGACCCGTGAAAAAGTGCGCAATTTCCTAGTTGAAAGTATTTATGTATAAAAAAAAGTGGGTGTGTCAAGCCTACGCAAGACAGAAGTGAAACTTCTTTTGTTAAACCGTATGAACCACAATCAATTACGTATTTCACTCGTATTACACTCACGACGCAGTATACTAACCAAGCAGCTGATGCTTGGCGTGGCGCAGTTCGCTGGTGTCTGAGAGAGAGGAAAGAAGAGAAGAGAGAGAACGTTCGTGAGCGGCTCCCCCACCTCAACAAGCGCATATGGTGAGAGAGGGACAGTGAACGGTGAGCGGTGGTGGGGGTACCCGCATTTTCGTGTCGATCCTGACTCGGTTTTACTCCGTCCCCGAAAATCCATTACGCGCCTAAAGAAGTTTCACTTCAAAAATATTTGCCTCGGGATAATTGCGTGTCAAATGACGATCATAAATGTAACTTTTGAATGAACACCTTTAGTAAACATGAAAAATTACGACGTCTGTCTAAAATTTAAACAAAAAAATACGCATTTAAAATATAGAATTATTAATCAATAATGTTGGTATCGCTTGTGTGAATCGTTCCCACAGTAAGTTCCAATTTAGAAAATCAAAGCAATTTCCGGTTTTAGTTACACAAATACACCACTGAAATTATTTCGTTCAAAATAACTATTTTGTATTATAACTTTAACTATTCTTCAAGAAACATTGTGAAAAATAAGTATAAAACATGACAGAAGATAGTGAAATGGCTTCATCCTTTTCCTAGGTTGGATAATAATTATTAACCAAATTAAAAACAGCGATACTCGGGAGCACAAAGAGAAAGCGGACGGAACACAAAGAGCTTCAGTCTCTTGTAGCAAAAGGAGGAGAGAATAGGGCGCATGGAGCTTGGTGCTTCCAGCGTGCAGCAGGGCATTCATAATACAAGAGCTGTCCCATTACAAATAATAACAGACTTATAAACAAGAATCAGAGTTTAATTCTTTCTCCAGGTCCCGTGTAATTAAGCGGTAGTAAGTATTAACTGGCAGCTAGTTCCGCGGGCGTGGGCGGGGAGCTCCCAGCGAATACCAATTGAAACGACCACTTCAATTATGGCGCTAACGGCCGACAATTTTGGAAAAGAAACCTACGCTTAATTTACGATCGCTGTTTTATTAATTCAAATGAGTTCATTAACTGTTGCTCTTGTTCGTAAATAAATCAAGATAAGAAAGGAAAATTACAGACAATTTGTTGGAGGTATCAATAAAATCTTATTGTTTTAAGCGCGGCCGAATTAATCGTGAATCATTAATGGGTGTGTTTGGATAAGAAATCTTAGTAATAAAAATAATAACAAAAAGTCATACTTTTTATGGTTATATGCAAAATTAAATAATTTAAAAAAACTATCTATGAAAAGGTGTTACGTCCTTTGTCACGCCATTGTCAAACTGCAGTAAAGCCACTGACGAAAAAAAACTATCAACAAACAGGGGTTTTTATATTTTTACCTATTTGAAGTAAGGCTGACATGAAAATAAGAAACGAAGTTAGATACAGCATACACATCGAAATTAATACACGAGCCAATCAGGGAAAGGAGAACAATCCAACTTGCGTAGAGCGCAGGATGCAGCGTGACCGTCCCACTTTCGGTGATTTGTCAATAAATGAATCCGACAGTATACAGGCAACTTGCCACAAATTGCAATATCACCATTTGGTCCTCGAAAATAAAATCGGCTTACGAATTACTAGTCCTTTTACAATGGCGCGCAACTTACTGGCTGCGTAAAAAACTTATAAATATCCCAAATCGGGTAAACAAAAGCTCGGGCTTCCAAAATTTAATATTTTGTTACACTATTTAGTTTGAGACTTTTACAAATGTGTTATAATTTATCCACATCACTTAATTTTAGCATCGCTAAGCGATTGGTTTAAGAACGAACATTCAGATCCTGCGCAGAAAAGTCTCAGATTGGACAACGTTGCAAACCTTTGCCCTACTTTAGGTAACTTTATTTATCGGTCCGGCTATTTCAATGTGCGCTCTTCGGTGGTCAATATACGACTGATGTGATAGTGTATTCAGAAAATTCTCGTGCAAAAATTATGGTCACGTGGTTTTCTCCAGCTTGTCGAAATGATACCCGGATTTCATATGAGGGCAAGTGTATTAATTTCAATGTCTATGGATACAACTTAAAAATAGCAATCTGTTTGATTTTGAATAATGAATCAGCAGGAATAAGGATATTACCAGGAACTATGAAACCGACAAGATGTATTTTACGTCTATGCACAATTTCACGAATGCGGACGGATATCGGGCGGTTGGTGGATGGTATGACGGCAAACAAGAAGAAGTTTAACAAGGAGCTAGCATCTCTATCAACTCATTACCTCAGCGCCGCCACTGGAAACTCCAAGACGAACATTGAAACTAACAAGTATTGTACATTGCGGAAATTATGAATTTACGGTAAGACAAGATACGCGAAAGGATGAGATGTCTAGAAGTAAAGCTGAGCTTATCTTTGTTCAGTGAACAGAGGAGGTAAAACATGTAACGAAACAAAATTGATATGCCTTGAGTTTTCCCGAGGAGAGAACTTCAGCGCTATTACTCGACTCTCTTATGGAGTCGTCGCTTGGATTTTCATTGGTTCTGTAGGGGCCGTGTTTATCCATGACCTATACCATGCACCTACTTCATCCAAAAATATTATTCAAATGATTTCCTTTGACTTGGATAGCTATTGACCGACGATAGAAGAAATAGCGTAAGTTTTATATGTTTATAACATTTGGAAACTATTTGTAAGACACAACACCTTCTAGACACAAGCGCCAGCTTCTATAGAAGAGGAACATTAAAAAAAATCAAAAGCAGTGAAAACTAATTGTCTGAATTATTTTAGTTAGCATTATTGATTATACTCTGTAATATTATTATACTGTATATTGATTAATTATTTAATAAAAAATACATTGTTAAAAATTAAAAAAATTAAATTAAAAATTTAAAAAAAGAACCCTACTGGCCGGCGTGCGCAAATAATTTTTTCTCCAATTTATTTATTTAAAGTAATATATAGTTTATATTATGTCACGTTCTAGAGTGAAATATACTCTCAGTATCGCCCTGGTAAAAAAGCATCCTTCAGCATTTTGCTTGAAACGGCTTTGGCTGTGTTTGCCAGATCCGAATAACCGGGTACTTTCCCATCTTCTTCCCCATTTCCTCCCCCCCTACCTTCAGCCTCACAACATTCCCCAATAATTGAAGATAGCATAGTATCACTGACTCCAAACGGCTGCGAGCATGTAGGACTCTTATGCTGTATTCACACGAAAAATAAGCTGTTGACATAAAATTACATAATTAATTAACTACATGAAAGGAAATAAGCAAGAAGATTACTGACACTCCATCGTCAAAGTTGTGTCAACATTCGCAACGACTGGAAGCTTCAGTGGTAAATAATTTGTCTCTGGGGCGCACAGTCGGTTTGTAGCGAGTTTAAAGCTAACCAAATTTATTGCAATTTAATTAAGTCGGAGGAAGGAGCTCCCCAGTACCCAGTCTCACGGGATGCGACTGAAGCCTCGCATAACATTCATTTGCATACAAATTAGCGTCTAATTATGCGCCGAGCTAAAGACGCACTCCACGAAATAAACTTATACGATTTCTTAACCAGTTTTGACATTTAAGTGTTCTATTTGAACATAAATGCAACTATACATTTATGGCCATATCATTAAAATATCTGACTTAAGTGAGCAATTAGTTTATTCAACTTCAATTTATTTATAAATACATTGTTTTAAATGATGTTATTGTTGGAATGTAGGTGGTTTTATGTCGGAATTATGCCAGTTTAAAACATAACATTGATCAATCAATGCTGGTATTTACGTTGTCAGACAGGCCAATTATTTTCAATCAGGGGAGAGTTTGTTCGGGAAGATTATATAAATACCCGGAGGCATTGTTAAATTAACTCAAACCCCTCCAGATAATATTAAAAGTAATTAAGAGCAAAGTGTTGTTGATGTTTCGGACGAGAGAGATAATAATTATCAATTTAACCCGAGGGTGGTTAAAATGTAAAAAAATCAGAAAGCTTAAAAGCATTCACGGTTTGATAAGTAACATAGCCTGTAAATTGTGAAATTTCACCCAGGGTTATTAATCAAATACCAACAATTTGCTTGTAAGGCTTACAACTAAAATCATAATTAATAAAGCTGTTCAGGGGTGAAGAGTTAAATTCCAAGCAGATAATAATATATCGCACCAGATAAGTGAGATAGCTCTGTATATATTATAATGAACTCGTGCTCACAAATAGAAGAAATTGAAGAAAACAAGCAGTTTCGTAAATAAAATAAAAAAAGCAATTTGACATAAAGCTAGAGAGCACAACACCATAACCGAACACTTGACATCCCATTCGGGCAAGCAACTAGGGGCAGGGGCACTAGCCACCACAAGTGGAAAGTCGTTCCTGACTCAAAGCGGAGGCCCAAAACGGGCTCTTACGGCCGCGGCTCCTGATTACATCGTTACCCCGCGGAGCTCGGCCATTTGCCGCTACACATAATATAACAAAAATAACAAGATAAACTGCTGCACGCGGCGTAATGGATAAAAAAGGGAAGATGAGCTATAATTTAATAAAAGTGTATGTTCATTCCAACGTAATGAGCGAAGGGCCTTTATTCGCGAGGAAATTGTGGGCGGACAAAGAAAATAAACTCTGAGCTTTATCTCGTTACACCCAAGGCGGATTATTCAATAGCCCCTAATGCGGCGGCGGTTTAGCTCGGCGAGGCGTCTCTTCATTCCACGTCGGCCTTAAATCTTAAATCTTGTATTTGGCGAGATGTTTTCATGCTGCACACTTATATCCGTAATTAATCATTATCAAATTAAAACAAAGAACTTTAAAAATTTAACAGTCAAGCAGCCTTCAGTTGAAAAAAACGAGGTAATCGTCTTCAACGGTTGCATCACTTTTGTCAAGAAAAAGAAGCCGGGTGGTTTTTACACTCCAAATTTAAACAAGGCCATAGAAGTAAGATAAATCGAGGTTAGATATTTGTTAAAATATTACATCTGATTTGACAATGAAACCCAAGAAATATACACATCAGCAAAATCTCTCAAAAACTATACATAAATTACTTTATCCACAAATAAATTGCTACCGAAGAGTTTCGTGAACAGGAAAGCCAAACAATGAAGTTTTTCAAGCACTAACACAGCGCACTGTTGGCCGGAAAAAAATACGAGGATATTATTTCGGTGGGTACCTACTCCGTGGAGAGCTGGGATGTTACTTTATTTTATATACAGGAAACAAAACGAAGAAGAGAGCAGCGTAGTGTGTTCTACTGTAGTATATATAAAAATACATTTCTACTTGTACCGCCCCATGGCAGAATTTCAACGTAGTAATATCGGGCCACTTTAGTAAAACGAACACACCACTTACTTTGAGTTTTCCTGGGGCAATTGGTCTAATACGCGATAATACAAGTGCCAATGTGCTTTGCTCGCTCCATTGTAGCTTAAGGATAGCATTGTAGCTTTCGTGGTTAAAGGATGTAGGAGCCATTTTTACTGCCGGGGCTGTCCTGGGAGGTCGGACATTGTGTATTTTTAGAAAGCCTCGTTACTAACGCATTTGTTTACGGACACGAAACCAAAACAATCGTTTTCTTTTATTCTTGACTAACATTACATCCCAAATTTCAGCTTTTCTCTCTATTTTTACTTTTTTGATTGTAACATAAAGTAGTCGCGTTCTCGAGCGCGTGTAGAATATAAGTTCACAAGAAGTACCTATCTACGAGCATGACGTGTTGAAGGAACGAATGTGGTAAGCAGATGTTTTTTATTGCTGAAGTAAAAGAAGGGATGAACAAATGGTGTTAATTCATTTTGAACAGAACAAAAAGCCTATAAGAATAAATAATACAACCTAAAGAATGAAACGAATTTAAACGCGTATTAAGAGGATAATTGTTTAACATTACGCCGCAAACCACAACAAAGAGAATATTTTTTACAGCTTCGCTTAAGGGAATGGAGAAACCATTTACGACGGCGAAAATCTCGCCCGCAAAACCGACCGAATACAATAACAATCCAAATAAAGTTACTGCCGAACAAACGACCTTTTCTAGAAGGCGGGAAGCGCACTTCGGGAAGAATAACCACCACTAAATATATATTATATTCCAACATACACTTGGGGAGAAAATCCGATTTCGCAGCGTTGCACGGAATAAAGTATCGTCAGGTGGCGCCTTCTCCCGTCTCCCATCTCCCATCTCCATCTCCACACTGTGCTAGAGTAACACGTGTTTCATTTAGTTATATCGCTAAATACCACACAGAACGGTGTGTTGATTTTAAGTACAGTGAATTAAATTATAATAATGCTAATTTTGTGGTTTTTTAAGTTTAGACAAAAATCACCGAGAAAATCTTCTTCAAGCAGTAGAACATAAGTATATTTCTGAAATCAGATCATCATTTTACAGGGCGCCAACGTGGGTGGTAAATTAAACCATTATTTAAATATATACATATTTGTGCTTAGGTAGGTAGATACATTGAAAGGTCGAAGGAATGTGGGTCGCATAAAAATAAAGTTAATTAAATGGAATACAAACCACATACCAATCGCAGATGACGTCACTTGGCAATGTTAAAATATGCGGTTGTGACATTGCAAACTCGCTCGCGCTCCATACGCGATGTTTTAAAGGAGTGCCCCCAAAAGCGAATGCGTGCTATAATAGCACGGCTCAGGTGTTGGCGTGCATTCATTATGAAGATTAACGTAGGTTTAGTATTGTTTGCAATTCCGTCTTCTCGTGGAATGCAAGACGAATGATTTAACTTCATTTCTAGTTGAAGACCTCCTCCTATGGGAATATAATTTGGCTTCAATTAATGAACGAAGAGGGCGTGCTTAACTGGCACAAAGACCCGCTAGTGCGTGTGCACGCGGTCTTTGATCGTGATGTATTATGACGCCGACGGAATGTGGCGAAAAACAGAATAAAACAGGCAGCGGAAAGCCTCGTTACATTCCGCCAATCGTATGGAAGAACACACTAAATAAAAACGATAGAGTTGATCGAAAACAGTTGCGCCCCATCAATATTTATGCTAGCAGATTTCGGTTAAGGAAACGCGTGACGAGCGTTCTATATGAGCCGCGACCGAACCAACCAACTTCAACCAACCGACAGTACAGGCAGGCGGACGTGCTAGTTTCCACTGCATTTTGGGGACATGTCGAACCTTTTTGTTGATAAATTCTGCCTACTTATTCTGATGGAAATACTTAATGCAAAGATGGTATCTTAGACGCAGAAGAAAAGATGTTACGAAACGAAAATAAGTTTACAAATTTGGATTAGTTGTTTCTTTTCGAAAACTGGAATAATTTGAGGGGAAAACTTCCAGAAGTGCGTGAAGATGTTATAAAATACGCGTGTAAACCAATAAGAGCAATGTAATAAAAAATAAAACTTTTATTTCGGGAATAATATAAGACTTCCCTGGTTGCTAATAAAAAACACGCGAGGGAAGGAAAAATTTAGCATTTGGAAAACACACCGCAACGGGAGCGGGGGAATAGAAAAATATTAAGCCATCCGCCGGGGACTAGCTGGGGGCGAAAATAAAATTTGATACGTGCAAAATGGACCGTTCAATTGGCGTAACATAATACCCTATCAGGGTACGAGGAAATACATTTATTCTGACAGGTCGGTTAATTTTTTTCAATTTCAAAGTTTTCCCTCACTACCTTTTTTAAAAGAAGAAAAAATGTTTGTCAGGAGACGGAAGTTCCGCAACAAATTTGTTTTCTACATTTCTACGTCATTAAGTTCCCGTCTCACTTGTTACATCCGTCAACAGAAAGAAAGTCAGTGTGACAAATACGTTAAGCAAACAATAAATAAGCGCAGCTTAAAAAAATTTAAATAGTTATATTAAAACAAGGAGCAGGATATTGTGTTAAATACAGGGTTTTCCACCTTCCGCCTTCCCAGGAAAATAATATTCAAGCGGTGACGTGCTCATCCGGGAAGTTTGCTTTCGGCCGACGATTTCGTGGTTTGTACTTGTACCCGGTAATACTTTCACGTACAAACTCCTACATAATAAATAAAATACAAGACTCGTCTAGTGTACAGTGAATACGGTCGGGATATCGAGTATCCTATTCGATAAAGACGGCTTAGAACTTCACATTATTGGTTGGCAATTTAAACATATCTATTAAACGTTTCTAAATATTTACACTACATGTATACCTTTTCATCGCCATTCTATTTCAAACTGTTAAACAAATATTGTTTCAACATGGGTTCTTCCGTGTGCGTTTCGTTTCTTAGAAAACATTGGTTACGGGTTGTTTTGAATTTAATGTCAGATCTTCAATTATAATTTATTTTTGCAGACAAAGAGTTAGCAAGTTAAGCGCAATGGCCAAATAACAAAGAGCGTCACAGAAAAGGACAATAAATTGGTGATTGCAAAGGAGCGCAGATTGTAAATTGCTGCGCTAATTGACATAATACCGAAGAAGATACATGAAATTAAGACCAATACATTTTAGACGCATCACTATAATTCACCCAGTTC
This sequence comes from Hesperophylax consimilis, assembly GCF_061612785.1. Taxonomy (NCBI): domain Eukaryota; kingdom Metazoa; phylum Arthropoda; class Insecta; order Trichoptera; family Limnephilidae; genus Hesperophylax; species Hesperophylax consimilis. The sequence continues at coordinate 15,018,682 of NC_142845.1, forward strand.
TCGGACGTTGAAAGAAAATATTGTAATAGACTAAATTAAAACACTTAACTAAAACAGATTATTCTTATTGTAAGGTCACAATAATAATCTGATAAATACTTTATGTAAATACACATGTTCATATTTTAAGCTTTATCTCAGGCCTGTTGATAGTAGCGGATTCCCATTACAGACCCGAAGAAGAATCTCATTTACATCTCGATATAAAATACATAATTCAAAGTTTATTGAAAAATTATACGGCAAGAGGGTAGCGAACAAAACACGTTGAATACTTTGGTATACCGCCGTATGGAATAGTCGGCATGATTTGCTAGCAGACACTGGCTACATATTTTGCGAGCGAAGAGTAAAGTATAGTAGTAGAATCCAGCCGGTACAGATGTAATTCCCGACATGGACACATTAACGCTAGTGGGCGATGCTGCACGCTACTCTGGGAGATGTGAACATCGAGGGTTAATGGGCCGGGGAAGGGTTTAACTCGGAACATCTAGTCTTGGGGTTGTTGGGAGTTTGATTCTATTGAGAATTTATAATAGATGATATGGCTGTTTAAACTAAATACTACCTACCTATAAATAGTAGCTACATTCTAACGAATATCACTATGTTAACATAATAAGGCCAACAAGAAGTAGATAGTCTGGAGTGCGGAATAACATAAAATAAAATCTATATATATATTAATGTTTCTTTGTTTGTCCCATACAGGAACGGATACCATTTATCCGATTTTGCTGAAAATTTGGTTGAAAGTTGATTCTTATTAGTGCCAGGAGTGTTTAGAAAGTAATTTGACTGGTAAAAAGAGCCGGGGACGCTAGAGAAATACTTAACGCATCATCTCTGCACTGGCATAAGATGCGGAGTCGAATTATAGTCGGCATACTGTAGTTTTTTTAAACATAAACAATTTGGATTCCATGATGCTACATGAAAGATAGAAAAAGTCGAAGACATGGATAAAATAATTATCTGTGGTAAAAGAGACATAAGCGTTGAACGAAGAATTACAATACAATAATATCATTTCCACCTTAAAATGCACCCAGTTTTCAAGTTCCCTAGAATTCACAACCTTTACTACAAACCATTTATAAGTCACCGAACAACGCCGGGTACACGACTATGTTATAAAAATCAAATTTTTAGATTTCCGACATTTTTAAATCTGTAGACGGACGATCTAGTTATAATTGAAAATATTTTTAACGAATTGGTTATCTCAGCATCTTTGCGTATTTGTTGTGAAGTCAAAAGAAGTTGCATCGTCTGACAAAGTATGCGAAACCCTCTTAAAAAGATGAAACAGTAATCAGTGAAACACCTCGACGCTGATAAAACGAACAAATGTCCCATTAGACGGGACAAAAGGTTAATAAAAAGCCGCGAGGCGACCGAAGCGAGTGAAGCGACCGAGCGAAAAACAGAAGTGCAATGTAAGCACGGCCTTTAGCCATAATCCGATGGAGATCAGTGTCAACCGTGGGGCGTGAGGAGCCAGTAAGGACAACACGAGATGAACGTGGATCGGCTTTGGAATACAGAATATCGTCTCTTCTCGCAGCCGGCAGCAGGCAGCACGCTATATCTTATTCTCCTTATTCATTGTAAGAGCGTACTTATGTAGATGTAGAATGTAGAGGGACTTATCGAGATGGAACCGAGAAGTGGCCGGTTCTGCTTTAAAACCGGCACGATTTATCACCGTGTCGTGTCGCAGGCTGTGACCTATTATTAATGAATATTGTATTGTGCTACTGGTTGATTTAACCAACAGTAGGGTAATCGAGTTAATTTTTAAATAACAATAAATGTTGATACAATCGTTGCAGATAAAAGACAAAATGTTTTATTTTAGAGCTAATATTGACAGTAATAAAATTGTTGTTGACACAAATGTTGCTGGTTTTTTTATGAATGATCCAGTCTAAAATATACATTGAATTAGTTTATTTAACAACGTGATGATTTTAAATGAAAAGAAACCTTTCACGTGAATAATTTTTAATAAATTTTGCTAAATGATTATGATCAAATTTTAAAAGGATTTTGAAAATAACAAAAGATATTTTCCTGTAATTATTACAGCAAATATTTAATAAATTATTATCGATTTATGACATAAATAGATAGATTAGCATAGCTGGTATTTTCAAAATGGAAAAACAAAATAAATCATTGCAATATGAAAACCATTTCAAAAAAAGTTGTCACGTGGTAAAAATCTAACAAACACGAGTACACAGATCACAGAATGAGATAAAACTTAAAACATTTATCCTATTAGACTCTTGACATGACCGGACCTTACGTTGACATATTGTCTTCCTGGAGCGTTCTCTAATCATTCCATTCACTTCAGTGTCATATCCGACGCCTTACCTATTTTAGTATCGCCAAGATGAAAGATCTCCATTCGAAATAGAAACGTTGCTTTAATTAGTTTTAGCCGTGTATGGTGACCAGAACTGAATATCCTAATAGTGAATTCCCCACCGTTCTCTTCATCTTCCTTTTCCCGATCTCCGTTCTCAACGCAATACCTTCAGCCTGCCTCAATTGGGAATGACGCGGGGATGATCATCTAAGATTTATAAATTCCTGATTATCGTTTGACTTAAAAATGTATGTGAGGGAGAATAAAACAAATAAATATGCACAAGCCTGAACCGTATAAGATTTTTTCTTTCATGTATCTCGCCTCTGAGGAACGTGCTGATGTTTTGTTTCCCGTAAGTACAGAGGGTAGAGTGGGGTGGGTAGTGTCGATATTCTAATAACGTCCCCCGCCGTATTGTCGGTGGCTGCGGCTAGGATCACAGGATAATCGAGACACGTATAGGTCATTCATATTGATTACCGGAAGCAAAACAGACTCGAGATATTTGCCGATAGGAATACTAATCGGTAACAAACTAACGACACGATGTCGTCAAATATCAATATCAATATTTCTATTTTTATTGTGTGTACACGTTTTCAAGGTTCTGGAAAAAGTATTACTGCTACAAAGTAAGAAAAAATCAAGAAGTGGAGAGAAAAAGAGGGAGTTTACAAAATATTAACGACAAATCTGTTTATCCGAAACATGAAAAACTCTGTATCGGCGTACTGAAAATTCCACAGCTTTTTCGGAATAGAAATTCTAAGTCAACGCAACTGTTTTCAGCTCCTAAAGTTATTCTAACCACGAGCTATGGAGCTTTGAAGTAGAAGATAATGCGCTATACTTTTATTTGGTAAAAAATAATGATTTCGAGAGACAAAACAAATTTCACAGCGCAGACAAAACCGGATTTAGTTAAAACGAAAAAGCTAATAAAACTCATTTAATCGGATAAAAATCATAATTAAATATGTTGTTTGTTTGCCAGTTAACAATTTAATTACCGTAAAATAATAAAGAAAATATTTACTCGGCGCCAGTTGAAATGAAAAGCACAATACAATGCCCGCACAAATTCGCGCTATTCCGGCCGATTCTATACGGTCTCCGTGCGAATAGAGTCGCCAGCGTACACGACAAAGTGACAACCGTGAAAATGTGACAACCTCGGCTGAACAATAAACTGTCATAAAAATAGTCCGCAAAGGTAAAAATTCGCTGACCAATCGATAAAAAAGTTAAACGTCATCGGAAACTAAATGAATGAAAAAGAAAAAAATGAAAAGACAGTGGACGACCAAAAGACATCGTGAAAAAAACACATTTAACTTAATCATCAATCATTATTCCTATCGAGGAGGCTACATTGAAGGGTTCATCTGACTTCACCATTGTAATAACAATAATAATAATGATTCTACGTATAAATCTTTATACATTAACACCCGCGTCACGTTTTGCGAGAGTAACGTGTTAAAATTTAAAGGGATGCCAAGACGATTGAATGCAATCATTAAGCTTTCAATAATAATTCTCAGTATGAAAAGATGCTCGCAATTACTTGATGTAATAGAAATAGCTCACATTTAATGGCAGATTAATATGACACATCTTTCAGAACCGATAGAATCATCTTTATAGATTGTATTTTAGTATTAAGGGGATGGCAAAAAATAAATAACCAATCGCGGGTATAATGAATTCATCAAATGTTTTATGGCGTATCTATTTGCGATAAATCATTACGTCAAATTCTTGCATAGATAATAAAGAGAGGATTTCATGTGAAACCCTTTGACGGAAATCATAACAACGAAATAAAAGAATGTGGTTTGGCCATAAAGTGTGTATTTCCAGTAATAAAAAGTCGTAATGCGTTATTTCATAAAGAGGAATGGCGATAGATATAAATGTCGAGTATTAGGAGAACAGATTGTGAGTACGGGTTCAGCTGGGGGTGCGGGTAAGGGTATGTACGGATGGCGGGTGTGATTTATCGGGAGCTAATAACGCGGTCGCACAATCTGAATCACAAAGCCTCCAGGTGACTCCCAGGAATACCAATGTAGCTCAGCAAATATGAAAGCCGAAAGAGAAATAAATTTATATCCTCCTCTAGCCGTAAAAGCTGGATATGGCCCGGCTGCCGATCTGAATACTGATGAGCGCGGGAGTAATGATGAAAAAACCCATTTCGTAGTCAAAGGATAAGTATGCGGAGGGGCTGCTGAGTGATTTGTCACTTTCTACTCGTCACGCCTGGCCAACACTATACTAGGTATACTAGGAGAATATTATATAGCTCTGACTCTTACCTGGGCCTGCTCATTCGCAGTACTCAGCAGTCAGTAGTCAGTATCCACTCTGACTCGATAATGACGGGAATATGGGCTAAAGTCAAAACATACTTTAGCGTGTTTATTCCGTTTATTTATGTAAACCTGACTTTAGAAAAACATTTTAGGATGGATCCACGAGGACATACATTATTTATTATACAAAAGAAACATTTTCAGAGAATAACTTTTAGGATTTTCCCGAATTTCAGCATAAAGATTATCTTATTTACATTTTCAGTGGAAGACCAAATTGCCGAGTGGTATTTTTATTCAAGTTTCTGCGCATGTTCTCTCAGAACATAAAGCAGGAATAAAATATTTAGCCTAGCAAACAAAAAAGGCCGTAAAACACTAACGGCAGTCAACAATGTGTCCATAAAAAGTGAATAGAATGGGAATATGACGGAAACCTTTTTCATTTTATATCGCTTTATAGAAAGACGGGAAATCGAATAAAATCCGGTCAAGGGGAAAAACAATACTCTTCCACGTTACAAAGGGAAAACGGCGACAGAGGCGGCGGAAGGCGGGCATCGGACGGCGGTCTCCCCACGCGAGGGGAAGAGGCTCATAAAAGTGGAAAAACAAGGAGGAAGGATGTTTTCTCTTCAAGGAAAACTTGTTACGTTGCACGGTCTCCGAAAAGCAAACAAATACGTTCGAAATTGTTTCCACAGCGGTGATTGCCGCAGATGTTTGCCTAGTCGGCCAGATCGCTCGAGACGGACAGTAACGGTTCACTTACCACCGGTACCGGTACTATGCTCTCCGTGTACTACACCACTCTCACTCAGTCAGGGGGTGGATGTTGCAGCTCAAGTGCGCCCCAAGACGCTGGACGCCCGCGCCGCGTCCCTTGTAATAAACCGTCTCAAACAAGCCTGAACCTGAACCATCACCAACTGTAATTTAGGAATAAATCAACTGAGAAATGTACACGCCGAGTAGGGCCAATTAAGCCGGCGCGCGGCGTACATCTGCTAGTCAGGACTTTAGTGAATTAACCTCAAGAGACAAAGGGGGAGCTCTGATTGATGGAGTTTAGTGGAACACTAACACGATCATAATTGAGGCATTGAGGGCCATCGCTTCTCACTTCTAGCCTAATGCGACCACTGAATGACACATCCCAAACGCCATTTCAAGCGGTGATTTTAAATTATGCGAGAACCTTGAATTTAACGTTTAACAAGACACGAAAACAGAAAAATAACATTACGGCTACAGAAATTGTTAAATTACTGTCCTCCACCAATATCATTTGTATATAATAAGAAATTTTAAAAATTAGTCCACATATGTACATGGTTGACATTTGTCACACGTGAACGGCTCGCTTCTACGATTCGCTCTTGAGTTCAACAGCTCAACTATATAATGATTTACCGGCCTCTGTGTTTCCTCCCTCTTACAACATTCAAGTCCCATGTTCACTCCTTCCTTTCCTCAAAAAGACAAAATAATTTCTCTCGGGGCGTCCTGTGACTAGTTAGTGTAAAAATAAAAATAATCACCGTAACGGTTTTCAGGTTTAACATTAATGAGAAAAACTAACAAAAAAAAGCACTTTCTTTGCAATATGACAGATAATATTAACATTTTAATACTTTTTAAATATCTTCTTAGCAGTACCAGTAAGGTAACAAAATTACCCAATTAATGAGTTCCAGTCGTGCAGCAAACAGAGACACAATGCTAAAATACTAATCTAAATGATATCATTTCTATACTGATTATAAGGCTAAGCTCCTGACAAAGCTGGCAGGTTAATTTGTCGTATATATGCAGATTGGGGAATAAACGCCGCCGGCTCCCGTCGAGCTGTGGGGGTAGCAGGGGTCGGCAGGGTGGCGGTAGAGGGAGGGGAAGCTGTAAGGGAAGCTAGCGCCGGATGCCCCCCGGGACCAGAGATGATTGAATGGAGTCTCATCGGCTCGTCGATGGCGGATGACAGATAGTGGCTGATTAACCGGGCTTACAGATTGCTCGGTGCTAGGTGAAAATGAAAAACACGATATCTTTCAGAACACCATACATTGCGAGTTGCGAGTCACTATTTATAGGTAGTTCACATGTTATATTATACTACATCAAAGTATATTTTTTGCGAATCGTAACATTGTACTTTTAGTTGGCATTATCTACTCAACAATGCTAGTATTATATCATATCTTGATAATGCTTATTGAGTTTTGTGTAGTCGTTATTGGTTGTTGTTGTTGTTGTTTACAAAGTTTTGTAGGCTTTGCAATCTATTATTATTCACCTGAAATAACCGCATGTCTAAGAATCTAAGGTGAATGAGGTAAGATGTGAAGGAAGTCGGTTAATTCCTTAGACTCTCAACATTATAATATTTTAGTTCCGAGCATTATTATATGTCAATTATCCATCAAGTTACATTACTGGAATGAAACTGATAAGAGAAGGGTAATTCCAAAAGCAATGACAATATTCTACGCCAAAAACCTAAATAAAACGAAACACGATAAATAATAATAAAAAATGTTTTATTATCTTCATTCTTTGTAACAAATGGAGATGATGATATCCTCACTGGGATCTCCCGTGATAAAGATTTCATTTACATACAATTAAAATTTAGATTATTTCATTTTAAAATACAAATATATTTTTTACCTACTGTTTATTTCTGAAACAATTAAAAATATATTACATGATGTTTTTAGCGCAGTTGAGTGATCTCGATTTCAGTCTGTATTTGGTGTCAGTATATTTTCTATTTCTGATTTTCCTTATGTTTTGTATCGAGTTTTTTATTTGAGATTTAATAGATATAATATTGTTGTGATTTTTAAATAAGGGTGGGATTTTGTTTTAGAGTTTAGTAACAAAGAGTTTAGTAATATTTATCGTGTTTAAAATATAACGAGGACGCATTAGTTATGACAAAACTAGTCACGATAGAGTTCTCAGAATAAGGGTCGGTCATTACAATATCCACAAAGGCCTATGTGGTGACACGGGTCACGGCACATACGATTCCTGTAATTGAAAATCACAAGGACCTGCGGTAAATCACCTCAAACATTTATTAGTTATTGAAATAAATTAAAACGGCCTCATGTAGTTGTTAACAACAACTGTTTTTGTTGTTGTTATTACAACTACAACAGTAAAGTGAACAGAAGACTTTCAATAGTATGCTGATAATGTTCAATAATAAGTGTGTCCAAAGTCACCTCAAGGGTTCTCAAAAATGAAGACAAGGCGAGTATTTAATAACCAGACCGCCACGCACACAATGTATCATAAAACATTTGCATCCAGAGTTATTTATTCAATAGAACAAACCTCACTTTCATTTCAGTACCTCTTGAATCTTCTAGAAAATACGAGAACTATTTAAATTTATAAAAACAAAGTCAGTAAATATTATGTATATTTAAACAAAACAAGTATAACGGTATCCAAGCTCTTTCTAGAATTTTCAGTCAAAGGGCAACGTTTCAAAGAACTAAACCTCTTTTGAGCTCATAAAAAATGTAATCTCAGTTCGAGAAAATGTTGCTCCAACTCCGATGACGGGAAAAATAGTTCGCTAACTTGGTCCGCAAGGAGAAATGCGAGTCGGTGTCTCGATTCAATAAAGACTTCGCTGCACATTTTATTTCGTCTCCGGGCAAATATGAAGTGTAACAATGTTCCGAGTGGCGCTGGGAAATGAAAAAGCACCATTGTGCGGCGAACAAGCAGGAACTGGCGAGATTCCTAGGTGGAGCGTGAAGAAGACAAGGACATTCACTTTTGCGACTTTATTTTCGCTTCTCATTAAATCTCCTTATAAAACTTCACCTAAACGCACCTTCTCAGAAAGAACAATTTCTAAACTGAAAAAAGGTTTGAATTCTACGTAAAAAGCGTGTTTTATTTAACTTAGGATCAAATAACATGACCGAACTGTCGACGCCGTGTTAGGTCAAGCGGAAAAAATGATTTCCAAAGTGCTTCCAACAGCCTTCAGTGACGTCACTGACTCTGACAAGCGTACCCCCTCCTCCAAGTTTCTTTCACTAAAGATAGATCCCCCAAACCCCCGCCCGGGGGACTAACCATCGGAGGAAAAACTCAAACGAAAAGAATTTCCACCTGAATGTTTCCATTTGAATGAATCGAATTACGTGGGGGAGATTATATAGAGAATAAACGAAATATAGTTTCATTGTAGATTTGATTCAATGTTTAGAAAATTGCATGACTAAACTCATCGAATTACGGAATCAAGATTAAACACGGATTAGATTTTTACCCCCGAAATCAATTCACATATTGCAAAGATTAAAATGAAATCATTATTTTATCTTGAAAAAATCTTGCAGTAAAACTTCGCGTTCAGTAAAGAATGCATAAAATTGCGAACAGTAAATCTTTGAGCAAGAAGTCTGTTTTATCGTTCAAAAACTTTATGTATAAATTTTATCTCGCGGCAAGGCGGACTATCGTCTATAGATTGTATTGACGTGAACTAGCGAGGAACGTCTCCTTTTCCAAGATGAATTACCTTATACCCCAGTCTGGTAAATCAACAGCTGGAGCAAAAAGATAAATAGTTAGACATATTATTACTATAGTCTCGATGAAGCATCGTGTGCATAAAGCAAGCGTTAAATGTTACATACAACGTTGAATGTTACATACAGCGTTGAATTTTATAGCGTCATCGAGGTGATTTTTCACGAAAACGGCACTGTACAAGTTATCAAAATAGTATTATTACTTCCAGTTCCTTTGTAGTGTTGAGGTTCAATATAAAAGTATAAAGTTCAAATACAACACCAAGTGACTCTTTAGATTGGGATTGGGATAAATCCCTGTTATAAATAATGTAACAATAGAGCATTAGTAAGTTACCAGTCGAATTTGTGTTTTAATACGCTTTTGAACTTCAACAGGAATCGAACCCAGGAGCGACCACCACAAATAGGAGTGCCACAATTCCACTGGTTTGGTGGTCCTAGGCAGTAAGAACTCTCTTGCGGTATCACATAAAATAAACTCTGTCTTACGAACAAAAAGGTATACCTACAACAATGTGCTATACGTTATGTAAGAGACTTTAAGATTCAACACAAAGGAAAGCAAATAATAAATTCATACGAAAAGAGCTTATGAAATCTACGATGTAAAACGCAAGCCAAGGAAGGAAGACTCTCGCTAAACTGTGCCGCGACAGTTGGAGCAGAGCTTTCGCATAAAATTTATGATTTGGTATTCAAAGCGGATTGCAAATATACACTGTAGGTGCAGTGCAGGGCGCAGGATGCGTCGTGGTCCACTGCCTACGTAGACAGTGTTCCCAATTGGAATTGAGACTATTGGAAAGTTAATAAACATAACCAAAGGAAGAGTTCTCAAAGATATTATTCTGTTTAAAGAAAATGTCAGGGAAAGGAAAGAGTCGACGTGATAAGTTCAATGCTGAAGGAGATGAGTGTTTTTTTTTTAAATTAAATGGTTTTAAGCAACTAACAAAGTAATGCATGACGTATTTATTTATTGAAAACCGTCATAACCTTCTACACTTAGGACGGGTTGTTTCGGAGAATTTGAACAATTCATCAAATTTCAACGTTCATTTTCAAGTTCTGTGAAAGATTTTTTCAAGTTCTGTTTTTATTTCAGTTTTGTCAAGCAACTAGCCTACAATGATATAATAACAGAGCTTGAATAAGTCTTTCACAGAACCCGAAAATGAACGTTGAAATTTGATGAATTGTTCAAATTCTCCGAAACAACCCGTCCTTAATCTTGATTAATCTTCTATTCTTGATTAATTGAATTAATCATTATTTTCTAATCTTTCAAAAAGTAATGTTTTGTTTTATTTATTTTTATCATAAAATGGTACAAGATCTACCTCATTTAAATGATTACTTTTTTACCTTAATATATTTACGATTACGTACTTATCATGGATCTTTTTCTAATATTTTTTTATCATTATTATTTTTTTATTTCTACTTTAAACACAAAAAATCAGTAGGTATTGGACAGTTAGGGTCATGGCGAGGGGTTGGGCGGTAACTTAGCTGATTGACACAGGACATGGAAGATATTTTTTGTTTGGTTTTAAAGAAAAAAAAATCACAGGAGACCAAATTTTCATTTATAGCTTTTACTCCAAATAATGTCAGGAACCGAGGGTTAAAGTAAGTCAAGTACGTCCCTTAACATCCAGTATATCGTTATACTATCTCTATATATTTGAATACTTACGTAGATTAATTTATTCTACATATTAAACATCACTACCTGGTCTGATAGTCGATAATCATGTAAAACTTTTACATGATTTCACATATGAGTGAAAAATATATATAATAAATACAAATCCACAAATGTAGCGGTTACGCTCATCCGTTGTAATCTATCCCTCCTTCTCATAAACTATAGATGTTAAGATATGTTACAACGAAGCTCCAACAGTTAACAACCATGACCATAAATCCACAATAAAAGTCCACAAAGTGCGGAAAAGATTCAGGTCAAGATATTGGCACTATGAAATGGATATGGCACCCCCGAATCTGATTCTTAATACTGCCTCTATGTCAGTTCGATTACACGTCGGTTTGTTTTAAAGTAATTAATAATTATCATAATATCAACACAAAATTAGGGCGGGTCGGATGACAAAGGCGGCTGGATGGCGGCTGCCAATCCCTGGAAGCCTTAATTAACAAGTAAGCTAATACTAGACGGTGTCAATGAATCGAACGGCGCGGCGTTTCAATAAACCCCAATCACAATATTATCCGTAACATCAAACCCGAACAGCCATTACACGGTAACGGATCCATTATCCCCGGTGGGGAATTTAGCAACAATTCAGTCGGAAGGTGAACCCGCATTACGGTATTTACCTGCGAGCTGCTGTTAGTTTTAGCTGGGGAGGAGGGATATTACATACAATAGACACATCAAGATGTCTACAGCCGAATGTCATTAGTTATTAGTCATTAGCTTGTTTTATGGATACGTTAATCGTTTTCTGCTCGCGGTATCGGCAAAAATTATTTAATACCATGCAATGTTCTCCTTCAGTGTTATCCAGAGAAAATTCAATTAGTTTGTAAACCACAATATAAGTAATACAAGGTGTCCGGGATTCTGGGAGTGTGCACAAACTTCAAGAGGTGATTAATAGTACAAGACAAAGAAGTTATTAACTTTTTGGAAATTTTAACGTTTTAACTTAAAACTCTTAAGAAAAAATATTTTAGTATGGGAAAAAAACAACGGAATTTCGGAAAATGAAATCTTTATTTTTTACCTCTACCATCATGTAGAATCACCCCCCGAAGTTTGTGCACTTTACCCCCGGACACCCTGTACAATGGCTAAAATTATGGTTCCACGGCGACTCAAACACAACTTTGGAAAGTAATATAAAGACATTGAAAAAGAGATAATGCTAATATATCTAAACGAAACATGAAACAGAACAAGATACAGAAAAATACAGATAAATGGGAATCGAACCCAGGATCTCTGCGTCACCGGGACAATGTCTTTAACCACTCGTCCATTAGGACCTAATTATTTTACGTTATTTTTGACGATCTCATATTTCAAATTCAGAATTAATAATATTATCCTGTAAATAATTTTAATTCTTGCAATTAATTTTAGACTTCTTGATGTTTCATGTTTCGTTTAGATTCAATAAAAAATAAAATCAATCAACACGAAAACACAATATAGGTAATGGCTAAAATTATGGTTCCATGGCAACTCAGAATTTAAAAAAATGGCCAGTAAACCTAACCCAATACAACCTAATCACTTTTCAAGAGTATGTTGAAGTTAGATGAATTACCACTGTCCAAAGTTGCCCGCTTACTAACATTATATACCTATTATGGTCAGAATAAGGGATTTTAATTTCCATTCACACAATTTCATACTAAAATTGTTACATGTGACCGGAGTAAGAAAAATGGTTTACTTTTCCGTGTAATCAAATCAATTACAATTTCTTAATAATAATAATTGGATGACTTGTATAGCGCCGTTTTTGTGCAAAATCACCTCAAGGGCGCTGTACAAATTTATAATACATTTCTACAGTGATCTATGTTATTACTAACTATTTATGGAGGTAATATACAGTGCAATACTTAATTAACTTCACTAGCAACCCATCGTCAGCAATGGAGCTCTGAAATATCCATGTAACTGTTCAATCTTTTCTCTTCAATATTGTTTCAATGGATCAGCCAGGTATGTTTTTCTGAATCTGTTTGTAATTAATAAAATTAGACAGAGACTAGGAATTCGCAATAAATTGTACAGCACCCTTGAGACTAGGTGATTTTTCACAAAAACGGCGCTATACAAGTTATCCAATTATTATTATTAAATAAAAAAGTACGCATTGAAACTTGGGTAAGCCGGGAAGTACTTATTAACAGCTACTATTTATTTATTTTTACTACTAAGCTTAAATTGTAGAACTCCATTTTGATTAAGTTTTTCTTCTACATATAATTAATTTTTTTTTCTACATATAATTTTTTTTTCTACATACATTTTTCTTCTACATATATTTTTCTTCTACATATAATATTAATAATATTAATATTATATTATTATATAATAATATAATATTAATATTATTATTTAATTAATAAAATAAACAGTTTATTTATAAACAAGATCTTATTATTATTATTATTATATTTGACAGCTGTTTCGCCTAGCACGACAATGATATTTACACGGCAGAACTTGTTTACAAATAAACAGTTTTTTGTAATAAATTAAATAATAATGTTATTATTTAATTAATAAAATAAAACGTTTATTTATGAATAAGATCTTATTATTTTTATGTTTGAAAGTTGTTTTGCCTTCCAAAGGCATTAAGACATTTTGATAATGTCTTCGGAAGGCGAAACAGCTGTCATGCACAGCAATGATAATTACACAGCAGAGCTTATTTATAAATAAACAGTGTTTTGTAATAAATTAAATAATTATATTATTGAATGTAACTAACTACGAGGAAAAAACTAGTTACTTTTGAACCTGAAAAAAATTGTTCGATCATCTTAAAGGCCCATTTTTTCCAAACAACGCATTTTCATATACCTGGACGACATCACCTGTGAAGAGTAAGTGCGGAGAAAAACGCCCTTTAAAATAAAGAATCCCTCCAGACTCGAGACTATCTGTATCAGACTCGGGGTATAATCATAAAATTCATAAATAATAACGGTTGATGTTTTATTTAGTCAATAATCTGACAGCCTCTGTATTTTGTATATCCCATCCCTCCGTCGTTCCCGAGACGAGAACGGGAGACGGGGAAACTCGGGATAAACTTTCGGCAGAGAGCAATTATTGTTGAGACAGTGTTGTTCACAGTTCACTGGACTTCTTTGAAACAAATTACCTAAGGAAGGGATTAATTTAATACCAAGTTCTTTATTGAACAAGAGTTACGAAGTTTGCGTAAAACAAATATTCCACAATTATTATTATTCGGGGTTAGTACTCGTTTTGGCTTTTGGATAATAAATTACTTGATATTTTATTCCAAAAATGTTGAAGATAATAATTAATTTATAATTTAATTAGCGTCGAGATACTTCTTGATGGAACGTCTTGAAACTAAATTTCATTACTCTATTGTTATTTGATGGGGTCTGCGTAAAAATATTTGAAGTTAGAATAAAGATCAAGATCGTATTCGTAAAGCTTTATTCAAGAAAAGCCTTGTAAAACTTGTGACAAAGAATAGACATTTTTTAAATCTCTTCAAAAGAACTCACGACGACGTAAAATATAATAATAAAATCCTGACAGAAAAGTCATACACCACCTGTTTAGTAAAGACACATAGTTACAAAGCCAGTGTGTTTAGAAAGGTGCGCAAATAAGAGCGTATAAATATTTATTCCCTTTCGTGTCAGTGGGTCTGTTTTCATTGCTCCGTATTCAGCAGTGAGTAAAGCTCTGCGGGGTAAAGGGAGGGTGGAGTGTAGTAGTTTGCGGCGCTGTTGAAAGATGGCGGTAGTGTGACTGGTTCGGCTGGGATCGCGGCACGTGGTCCCAACTGACAGCTGTCAAACGGCATGTGGCCTTATTTACAAGTATGTAGTTAGCCAATCGGATATGATGGCGGTTCGTTGACTTCTCCGATTCGCTTCGGAGGAAAAACCGTGTATTTTATTCTCGGGTTTCTGAAACAAGTTTTTTGTACCGTAGCAAAGATAGAATCAACAAGAAGGTGAGATGGTACAATTTAAATCAACATTACGATTTTGAAGGTAAAATAATTATTTATTGTTACCAAGTTTACAATATTATTATTTTTTTAAACATTCGAAGCCGTTGGCTTTGAAACATGTAGATTATTATAAATTAAAGTGGTGCATACAAAGTATTTCATTTTCATATTAAAAAAGTGTATTTACAAGTTCTCAAATCATTACGTGTGACAGCTATTTCGCTTTCCGAAGGCATTATTATACTGTGGTGAGCCACTTACAGACGATCTATTTATATTATTTTTATAGGCGAAACAGCGGTCCCGCGTAGTAATAATTAACAGCAAGAAAAGTGTATACATTAAATAATAGTATTAATAAATATAAAATACAAAGTGGGTAAAATTAATATCTTTACTCACGTTTTTGAGGTTTTATTTTGATCGGGATGAGATGTAATTTGAAAATAAATCGCTTACCTGTAACAAACAAAAAACAATTTTTAACCAGTGAAAAAATAAATTACTATCGATGGGTACATATAGAAGAGAACAAGTCGTAATTTTTTTCTTAAATGTGGTGAAATATATGAAGGCTAATTTTAAAATGTTGTAATTCGTAAAGTTTAAATTGTAATTTTAAATACTGTACTGTTTGTAGCTTTATTGCTATATATTCTAAGATTTCATATTAGCACACGTGCAAGTTAAATAAACATTTGATTTTGGATATTCAGACAGTGTGTGTGTACGTATATAAGTAAATTGAAACTACAATTACCATCCACTCGTACTTTGCAAAGTTAGCAGTATTCAACAAACATTAATAATAATAAATAAGTCTTTCTGGCTTCTGACGATTGGTTTTGCTTTTCGGCACCTCGAGGCCGCACGCGAACTGCTACCGGAATCTCCCAGCGAAGAGCTGATCATAGTGATTGTGATTACGATTACACCACAGTACATCGATAATTTTTTTAATTTTTTTTTTATTTATTACTTGTAAATTATTTAACATTATTATTCTACTACTCCATAAGTTGACCTCCAGGAGCTCGTGTTTATGGGAGGAGTATTTACCTCTAATTCTAATGATTTTTTAAACAATAATAAAAAACTTATGATATAACATAAACATAATATTAACATAGGTACACAAATTAGAAAAGTGTGTTTTTAAAGATAGTTAAAATAATAATATATCTTTTTACAGATTAAGTAAGCGTGAGGAAATTAAGGGTACAATATATCAGGTACACAAATTAGAAATATAGTTTTTTAAAGACAATTAAAATAATATATCTTATTACAGATTAAGTAAGCGTAAGAAAATTAAGGATACAATATTTCAGGTGCACAAATTAGAAAAATATTTTTTTAAAGACAATTAAAAAAAAAATATTTTTTTACAGATTGAGTGAGTGTAAAAAAATTAGGGGTACAATATATCATTATCCAATTTTAGGGACTTAATTAACTTTTTGAATTGTTCATAATTCACAGTTTCGGTTACACTAATTTTATTTTTGGACAATAATATATTGTACCATCTCACACCTAAATACGAATAGTGGTGCTGAACTTGAATACGAATTTCACAGAACTCGAAAATGAACGTTGAAATTCGATGAATTGTTCAAACTCTGTGAAACAACCCATCCATTTCAGAAAACATTCGTAATAATTACAAATAGGAAAACTGGGCCAACCCACCCACTAATCATGTATTTATAAAGTATAATTAACAAATCAATAAATACAATAGTTCTTCAACAAAACAAACAAAAAAAAATGTGAAAAAAAGGCATTCCGTTATGGTTTTGTAGATTCTTTTCCCCCAACGGACGGATTGATTAAATCTTCAAATGATGGAATTTGTGTTTGTTCTACCGGTATTTCTATGAAGGGTGCTGGAAAGAACTACCTAATAATCCTTACGCATAAAGGTACACCCGGGAGAAACACCAAGCACATTTTCAAATTTTTTGCGCGTTTAGCATTACAACAGGGGGCCTACTCTGTATCTTTCGGTCTTTCCTTGGCGGTACTGTCAACTGAGTAGAAATAGTCTCTAATTACTAAAATATCTCTGTAAATTTACTAAACACAGAAATTACTCCGCAATACATTTATGTATTGGATGAAATAATTACAATGCACAAATATTTAGCGAGTGTACAGCACAGATGCATGCGGATTTTTTTAACACCGTAAGGGAAGGGTTAATACGGGTTTGTAATGCTACGTATACATACGCGAGCCGAACTGCCGAACTGAACCTCAACTTATGGGAAAGGAACGAAGCAACCGCAAAGGGCGCGAAACGCCGCTTGCAGTTGCTTTGTTTCTTTCCCGTAATTCGTGGCTCGGTTTGCGTTTAGGTCCGCAAATGTATACGTACCATGACGTTGCTATGGTACGCATCCGGCGGCATGGACTGTTTCAAATATATAAAAAATTTACATTCCTATGTCCACGGGCCTGCTAAGGCATGACCTGTCGGAATTTGTGTTTACTTCCTGATAAGAGAGGGTAGGGTCTCTTTAACACCTAAGTTTATTCCTTTCTTTCGCTGTAAAGACTCTCACACAGCACATCTAAATATGACTTTTTGTTCGACAATCTTAACGTGAAAAATGACTCCCAAAGTAGGAATGCACTTACACATTGAAAATCTGCACTTTGTATATTATTTATTTACAGTTTTTAGTTCATACTTATTTGTGAATTCAATGACATTCGCATTTAGCGTCATATCGAGTTGATAGAATTGAAAGGCAAACGTGTAACAGCATAATATAGGCACGCGAGTGAGAGATCTTCCATCAGAATCCCGAGTAACCAGCATGGAGCATTCACCATCCATCATAGGCTGTCAATCGCGAGGCCAACAGGCACAGACACAGGCAAGCCGACGTCAAGTCGGGCTAAACGTCTCAGTCGAAGGAGGCTTACGCTGGCGAAATCCTTTCTCGACGGGGAAACTACCGGAATTAATGCGGCGACAAGAGCCGACATATTCACTCGAAGGCTTCGGGTGGCTGCTCTGGGGAGGTTAAAACTATTCTTTTATTAAGTGGGAAATTCACACACTGCGGATTCATTAGTCTTGTGCGTAGTGACATACCAAAATGCTCTAAATATGTTGTTTTAAAAGTGGTGTAAAATTGTTGAAACTTAATATGAAAATAAATAAAAATTCTGAAACTAGCTTAAAATATCAAACGGAAAAATTAGAATACATGACCCCCAAATAATGTCTCAAATATCACAATTGCCTTCACAAAATAATACCCATCACATAAAGTCAACGGAAACAGGCCCATTAATTTATATGCTTTTACTTTTCGCTTTTGTATGTTTTTTTTTCAATTTTATATTTTATAACTTCGATTTACTTTTCTGTGCGTTAAGTGTTTTTTTTTTAAATCTATGTATTTGATATAGGCCAAATGCTATAAATAGGAAAATCCTATAAATTAAACAATTTTAGACTATGTATTTTTAAACGTATCAATTTGAATTTCGATTTTGTTTTCGTGAAAATAATGAATCTTGTGAATCTTGGAAGTGGAAATTAACCCACTTCCCGACATCTGCTTATCCGATCGAGCTGAAACTCGGCAGATAGACTAGTTGCCGATGATAATGCATATCATATCTATATCGGTGGCATACATGCAAATTTATAAATTGGATGATATTAAAGCATGTTATGTTAACTGCGAAATAAATGTCGGTCCTACCCAATCGGTATTTGGCTCGATTTTTAGCGTGGTTAACTTCAGTGCCTGGGGAGGAAGGTTAAAGGTGGAAACACATTATTAAAACCCGACGCGACCCGATGAAACGCGATGCGTGTTGAGTCGAATCATATGTATTGTTTTCTTATGACCAGAATCACACTATGAACATCCGACGCGACGCCATGTCGGATGTTCATAGTGTGATTCTGGTCATAAGAAAACAATACATTTGATTCGACTCAACACGCATCGCGTTTCATCGGGTCGCGTCGGGTTTTAATAATGTGTTTCCACCTTAAATCTTCAGTCAAACTTCTATATTATAGCACTAAACACACTGTTTATACAACTCACGTGTGCCATGTAAAAACAAGCTTTTTTAAGACAGCGCCATTTGTTGGACGTAGAAGCAAAACGCGCTATTGTTTATTTATCTGCACAGACATACTTAGACACAGTAACGCATGGCGGGGATACAGCCAGTCTATTAATAAAAACAGATGAATTATAGTAAAAAACTTTGTTTTTTACGGGTTGATTTTTTATTTAACTAATTAACTACCCATAACGCCGTTTTCTCGCAGGCAAACAAACACTCCTTCATTCACATTCTCAGAGTGCAAGATACTCTCAGTAATGGACCACCATTCAGAAATGAAACGGCTTTGGTGGTGTTTGGTAACCAGATCTGAATTATACGGTACTTCCCCACCTTCCTTTTCCCTATCTCCTTACCATCCCCACTACCTTCAGCCTCACAAGATACCCCAGTTGGGGATGCCAATATGCCATAGTCTCACTGGCTGGACGGTTGAGACTCTTACTGTTACTTCTAACCTTTTCTGTTATTCCCACTCCTGACAACTATTACAAACAATCAAAAACACTCCTCAATCCAAGGAGAGCTTGGAATTTGAAACATTTATAATGATATTAGATGTTTTATGACTCACACCTTCATTTATGAGTACGAGTGAAAGGGTCAACATTTGGACTTGGGCCAGTGCTTGGTATTATGACGAAGGAGAAACGAAATGCCCTCTTCTCTTTTATTGTTTAGTGTTTTTTTACGACCCGGTGAGTGCGCGGAGACTGATCGAGACAAAGGCTCGATCGGATAACAAGTAACGTGTCGAAAAGTCACGTCAACTCCGATTGTATTAATCCTCAACAAGCGGAATACGGCGGCCAAACAACTTGACTACTTTATTATTTGATTCAAATAAACATCATTTGGTAAATAAATCATAATAGAGATAAAAGTACATCCATCTGTTGGCAATGATCAAAGAAAATCTGTTCTTCATAATAAGGAATTTTACTATTTTTTATCGTGAATTTTTACATTCTTATTTAAATACCAGTTTTTTATATTTTTTTACAAATGTCGATTTCACAGTTAAAATAATTTAAAGTTTGCTTTTTTCAAAACCCGCTAAAACTATCGAAATCAGACGAGGTACGCGTGACGTCATACGTACCTCGGTTTTGTTGGTTAACAGTATGGTCAATCTCACTCGGGTCGGTAAGAAAATTTATTTTTATTTTTTAGTAATATTTTCCTCAAGAATTCTTATGAAATAATCTGTATACCGCAGTAGTCACCTGTGTGCGAGTATATAGTTCGCATTCTCCATTCTCGCGGCCGGCCAACCCGTGAGGTAGCGGTTTAAGTGCTGTCAGAACCCGCAGATCTACGACGGTTTCAATCATTTTTTAATGAAGATTTAGTAATTCTACAATAATATTAATAATATTTGGCCAATTTATATAACGCCGTTTTCGTGATAAATCACCCTAAGGGCGCTGAGTGAGGGACTACAAGTGAATATTTATAATAAAACTTACCTATTCAGAATCAGCGTTTATTGGTGTTTATTATTTCTGAATACGTGTTTTCAATTAATTACATTTGTTACTCAAGTTCTTTATCATGCACATAAAACGGTAATAAAATCTGCGATACTTTTCTAAATGTTACCAAGATTTTTCTATTAAAGCGTCAAAAAATAAAGAATTTAAAAAAAAACAAAATAGCCAAAGCGAGTAAAATAAAACAACATTAAAGAGTCCATACGAAAGTGTGAAAAGGGATCTAACATTATTCGGAGAAAACAAACAAGCGCCCTTTGAGTAGGGTCGGAGCAGTCGGCTAATCGAGATCTCTGACGGGCTCTGGCGGGCTCGGGCGCTACCGGCCGTGGCGCCGATTTACCAGGGAATTCTAATTCCCCGCATTTCTTTCATATTATTTTCCCACCGCGGCCGGCAGATTACAGAAACGTGTTGTTTCAATTTAATCAAAAGGAACTTTAAAAGGGAGATTGATGAAAGGGCGGGATTGTACGTTCTAACCCTCAGCGTTTGAGGGTTTTATGACGAAAGAAACAAATTGAATTGTTTTAATGACGAGACTTTTCAAATTTCAAGGAAAAATTTTCTCATCAAATCGGGAACAAGATCTTTGTTCACACGGCAAGTCTTTTTATAGTAGATAGTAGATTTTCACATTTTATAAGTCAGCTGACAATTAACTGTGAATACGACTGACCGAATCAATCTATATTATTAAAATAACCAGTGTAGACAAGTTGTCAAGACACAACTTTGTTTCAATCAAAGCAAGTCCAAATATACTACTGTTGGCAGAGAATGTTCACAATCAACCGTCTGTCAAATTTAAGCCTCAAGCTTTAAAAAAGATATTGAAGAATTTAAAAAAAATCTCTTAACATTATGTCGCCGGAAAAATAAACGGCTTTTATGTCAGAGGAACTTGTATAAAAAACTTTGTGGTTATACATTCCTTCAAGGCCGTGTCAAATTCGGGGACGAAGTGTTTTTTTATAGAGGGCGTAATTCTTCGAACGCGAGCTGTCCAACTATACTAGACGTAACGACCCGCCCAATATAAATATGTAGAGAAAATAAAAAGGCCGCCTAGAGGGGCTAGAGGGGTGGGCGGGTTCGCTAAAACAGAAGAGCAATACGATAACGATAATTTGGAGAATGAAGTGCCGCCCAAAGTTTCTTGTCGTCTTAATGAAACCGCGA
Organism: Hesperophylax consimilis; assembly: GCF_061612785.1. NCBI lineage: Eukaryota > Metazoa > Arthropoda > Insecta > Trichoptera > Limnephilidae > Hesperophylax > Hesperophylax consimilis. The sequence continues at coordinate 15,040,447 of NC_142845.1, forward strand.
CACGCGACACGCGAATGCCGCGCGGAAGAAAGATGATTTTTGCGCGTACGCGATAAATACTTGAACAAATTGACTGGATGAATGTCATTTGTGGTAAATCATATAAATTGCCAAGTTAATGTATAAGTAATAGATATCTTTCCAGTCATTTTCTCAACCTATTTAAATTTTCAGAAGGTTAAATCGTAAAAATCAAATATAACGATTTATTTATGAAGTAATTGTTAATATATTTAAATATTGTTTTACTATTTTTTTACGATAAACTAATGTTTATAAGACAACGTTTTATGCATAGAACAAAGTATAACGAATAATTGTAAGCAATAATTAGTCTCCTGAAATATCAATATAAATTGAAAATATCTCCCGAGTAAAAATAATTTCCGGTTGGCGGCATTTACTATTACTAGGGAGATATTTTCAATTTGTATTAATATTTCGGGAGACTTATTATTGCTTGTAATTATTTATTGTACCTTATTTTATTTTGTATGTCTGTTTTACATTTTCATTGAGAGTTAGTTACACTGGGACTAGACTTGTTCGGCACCGAAGATTTATTCTTACTTTAATGTCTAACTATAACCCCCCAACACCCCCTTACGATCCCTTTATTACCGGTAGAAGAGATAGTATAGGTAATTAGTATAATTCCAAGCAAGGTAACAAGTTCAACGCTGCGTTACGAGCAAAAGAAGCAAGTGGTGGAGTTTTAGTGAATATGAGGGCATCCATAAAAGGACATCCATCACAAGGTTTAAGGCTATTTCAATATTCAGGTGGCATTCTCCCAGCTGTACCATTCTTTTCATTCCGTTCCTAAATATCATCCTTCTATCATCTGGTTACCGAAATCAAATTAACTTAAAGGTCTGGATTTCAGCTTCCAACAGCTGTGGAAAAATTATCCTAAAATGCTCCTTCGCCGGATTAGTTAATAGATCAAAATTTTCAGAAATTGAATAGTTGGCAATCATGCCCGTATCATGGTAGTCGAATACTAAGAATATTAGTATCATGGGGGGTAGTCGCATACAAATACTTCAAAGACGTTTAAATAATTGTGCGAGACTGAACAAGATAAGACTTACTTCAATAACGATGTTGGAGTTAGTGTAATCAATTGAATTTGAAGTAGGTAAGCTAAGCGATAATCAGCAATTCCTAACAATGTAGGAAAATAGTGAAAATACTCGGTAATAGACTCAAGCAAGAAAACTACTTTAATAAGCAATAAGGTATAAGCAATTGCATCAAGCCAAAGGCAGAAACTAGATACATAAATATTATATGATATTTACACCTATAAAAACCTTCAGATTGTGAAATAGACCAAATTAAAAACACTTATGAGCGAAATTTTAACTATAATACAAACACTCTATATATTACCGCTATGCATCAAAGGTAGTCCTGGAATAAGGACTTCAACTCTATTTAGATATGACTTTCTGAAAGGGTGAGTTTAGAGTTTCGTTAGTTTTAAAAGTTGTCGCTATCTGAATTTACGTGTAAGAATTTTCTACAGTTATTTTCATTTTAATATATGACATTTATGTAAAAGGCCAGAAGGGCCGTGAGAAGTAGCCAGCCGGGACCAACAACCAAACACCCAACTCGTAGCACGGGTAAATGTCGACGCGCCCTGTAAATTGACAAACAAACCACCTCCAAAACGGGTGAACTGCGCCCGGTGAGATCTTCCAATAAGACGAGTGATCCAGTGAGCCAGTGAGCCAGTGAGCTAGGGAGCCGCTGAGGCAGTGAGGAACAGCCGCTGGTCACAGGAGCCTAATTGCAGTTAATGGTCCGCACACAGAAGTCGTCGCTGCCGGCGATTGGTTTGATTCAAGACCGAGCCGGCTCATTGAAATTTCGAGGACCGCATCAATCCCAGTAATTGGCGTCATAAAACGCATCGTTACGGTGACATGAAAATTGACCGAGCTGAATCAAAATGATGGTTGAGTTTAATAAAAAAATAATGTGATACCGCACAAGAGTTTCAACTGCACGGAGTCCTCAGAGGAATATCCATTTAGGAAATGATTGTTGTGGAGACTAAACGCAGGGGAGGGCAAGAGGGAGAGGAAAGGAAGCGAAGGGTTGGGTAGTGCGAGGCTATTCAAATATGCCCCTAAACATAATAAATAGCTACAACTATAAAGTTTTTTTAATATTAAATCGTGGTCTCTCACTGGGGCTATAGGTATTGATACTTGTCTATTTTAGTACGAGGTTCAATATGCCATGCTTAATTATTATATTTTAATATTTCGAACTCCCAACCTCTAAATTCAGACCACGTCATTATAATTATCATTTATATGAGCAGGAAAAAGGAACATTTCAGTGTTCCCAGAAAACGGAACCATGAAAAAGATTATTATTCAAATTTGAATTCAGTGCTGTTAATTTCTCGAGTAAAAATTTTATGTTTTGATTTCAATTTGATAAAACCGCGTAATAAAATAATAACTTTCACCTGCCATGTACTCGTATGCCCGTGTTATGTTCAACATGCCCGGGCAGTACGAGTATAATGCAAATGAATGTGAATAAACTGGTTTATGAAGTATAATTTTACTACTACGCTTATCGTTGGATCTTTCGCTGGTAATAATATATCATTTCACAACATCATTATTTCAAATTAACAATATTTTATGTTGTATATATTTCGCGATAAAGGTGTGAGGTGTTGCTGGCGAAGTAGCTACGTCGGTACTTGTTGGCTGATTGCTGACTGCTTGTAATCAACCGACAAACACCCTAGAGTTATTAATTAAATTAAATGTATACGGGTCTTTGTAATATTTCATAGCCGACAATATTTATTTAATTATCATTTCAATTGTTACATTAATTTCTAAACTCATAAATATTTTTGTCTTTTAATTTCATAACCTTGATTACAATGTAACTAAGGCTACATACATATTTTTTTAAATCCTTAATTCGAACAGAAATTTATACTATTTCACAAAACTATGCATGTGCCTTAATATATTTTTAAACTGTTATTTTTTCCAAATGTTCACTGCTCTTCAATCCACAACAAATGGTTCTAATGGAAGAGTAGTATAAATCATAATATACTAAATAACCCATTGTAAAATCTGCATTATTATATTATGCACAAATATATTAATTAAAAAAAAAACATTTATATCGCGTCAGTTATATTTTTTTTTGTATATTCAATGTACTTATTTTGTTTCCTACTTTATAATTATATCTGCATTAATTATTATTATTTATTACATAAAACAGATAGACATCCTCCAGTGTACACTGTATACTTTTGATTTCATGCATCACTTTTATGTAAAAGCCTTTTTTGGCGTATAAATAAATAGATACCAACAGTAGAATTTTTGTTAATCATTCCTTAGAAAGTTTTAGGAAAATTCAGTTATTTTACTGGTTAATTTACTACATGAACAATACTCTACTTTATAGTATTAAGTTGTCTCAGTTAGTTAGATATTTATTTATTCACGCCTTGAAAGCTTATACATGTATACACTGTTATAGGAAAGTTGTTCAAGAGTGCAATAATAAGTGAATAGTACATACCACAATAAACTGAGTATGAACGATATAAGCAGGAACAACAGAAGTTATCATAGATTCTTTTGTACAAAGGAGTTCAATAATTATATATAATATTAAAAATAAATTCACACACAAAATTACAAAATGGATTAAAGAACAAAAAAGACAATATTACCAAAATGTATAGCATAAAATAAAAATAAAACCTACACGTAACACACAAAACCAATATAAACACACATCACTCACAAACACACAAGATTATATATTTAATGTATTATTTTATCTTATATTTTAGATTGTATTTAGATCATATTTTCATATTATAAAATGAAGGCCTCAGCACGGGCAAGCCACCCAGTGAGGCCAACATTACTGGAAAACTTTGAAATGTAAAAAAATATTGTACCAAATAAAAAAAAATAAAAATAAAATAAAAAGAGTACAAAATAAGTACTTAAAGTACTATAAAAGTAGTTACAGAGCTGTCATATCAACAATAACAACAATTAATTATTAATTCCCTTATCAGGCACAAGAGCTCCTCTTTTCTGATAAGGTATACATGACCAATTATGAACCTTAATATTATATTTGCAAAATATGTATGTATTAATGTAACCCATATGATGTATATTAAAATAATTTAAAAAAAATGTATTATCGTAGCTTGATAATATAAGTTGAAAAGAAGCGAATCCCGGAAAACTATTTTTTTTAGTAAAGATATACGAAGAATAATACTACAATCTAACCATTTAGGAGTCTTATTAAAATTCTAACTTTCATATATTCAATCCCCTGGGGTTGGAGATTACAAATCACAAAACAAGTCAAGCTACAGGAGGAGCCTTAGCCTTACCGAGTAAATACTCTTACCTAATACCCTTACTCTTGAAATCCGGAAAGCTTACAGTAAACTGACCAAAATACGTCAGTTAAATACCTGCTGGGTATAGTTTATACGTATCACAAGTGTGGTAGAGACAGTGTCCTGTTGTCACCTGTCGACGGTCTACAGTCTACAGTCTACACACAACCGTAGGTCATATCTGGTGAACAAACCAGCGAATTGTGTATCCTGGCCGGACTTCCGACAGAGTTAGTCCCACTAGTTGGCTGAAGAGAGACGTATCACGCGTCCGGTGCAGAGCTAATGTGATTACTGGGCGGCCAGGCAATGCGCGTTGGACGGCACTGAGGGCGGAGTGGGCGGGGGCGGTCCGCCTTTGTTCTCCCCCGAGTGCACTTTGCCACACAGCGAAATGTGAAGACGGAATATGAGGCTGATAAAGTCCCACTCGGCCAAACAATTGAGGGGTTTCGCCATACAATCTGGTTGGTTAATTTGAGATATTAAAGGTGTACTGAGCTCAGGTATCAATATGATAAAGCACACAATAACTGTCATTTCACATTCAATCCACATAAACCTCGATTGAAAGTCCAACCAGTATCACAATATGTTACACAAAATAAACAACTAAATAACTTATGGAAATGAAAAGCCCTTAATCCTAGTTTCAATAGTTATCGAAATTTGTGATGAATACGGGATTATGCTAATTATTTTTTTGCTATCGTGGAATTACGCCAGACAAGTGAACTGAAAATTGTTAAAGTGATTACCCACCGATTGATCAAAGTGTAAATATTATTATTATGTTCGTCATGTTTCCCACAGTATAATTATTACAATGCGTTGAATAAACATGTTATGCAAAACAGAAGCATTTAGGGAGTCGCCTCATTAAAATTTATTACGCCCACTAATTTAGAAGTTATCGGCTGAAATATGCACCGCATTACGCTGGTGGCCAAATTCAAGTGAACATTGTTAAATTTAACGCGACACATGTTCCTATTGGCGGCGCGAAGAAGAAGAACAACACAACATAACTAAAGTTAACGAACGAATAAATTATACGCTCGGTAAGGCTCACATTAATGGGCCGTACCAAACTACCACCAAACATGTTCGAGTTCGTGCTTCGGGTAGAAATAATACTGAATAATAATTGATAAAATTAGTAGACATTCCTTTCGACGTTGACAAGGTCATAAAAGGGGTCCGGAATGTACCACGGAGTAGTGAGCTCGGACTCGGAGCAGTGATCAGAGAACTCCAAGTGTTACGAGCTAATACAGGTCCGCCTGTAGACTGTCGACTGTCGACTGTGGAGCCGTCAGCGAGGCTTACGCAAACATTTGCATAAACGGTCGAACGCCATTCATTAGGTAATCTGATATATTAGCAGCACCAGGGAAAACAAGTCGACAAGCTGGGAAAACAAAAACAAGGCAGTATTATAAGTGAGTGTATCGGGTTACACGGTCGTGGCCAGTTGGCTCATAAATTCGGTAGGAAAACATTTGTCGTCGAAGTGGTTAAAAAAACATGTCGTTCTTGAAAACAAAGGTTAAAATTTGAACTGAATAAAGAAACGTATGTTTTTACATTGGGCTTGCTTGGAGTAAGTCAATTCAATGCAACAGGAAAAAAAAGTGGGTGTGTCAAGCCTACGCAAGACAGAAGTGAAACTTCTAGTATTCCTCTCTCTCTATTTTCATTTCATCATCTCTATTTTCTCTCTTAGGTTAGTTTGAAAATTAGAGGTTAAATAATTCAACGACGAAGCATGGATTTGCTTTTTCTAATATTTTCTTATAGATGAATGACGTTCGATTAATGTATAGTTCCAAAAATTTTCAATTTATTCACAAGTATACAATATTACATAAATAACAATATTACAATTAAAAATTACAAAGAAATTACAATGACAATTTACCAATCATGTGCCATTTTCATTGTCAATTTCATGAATATCATTTCCTAATGTCGTGATAATTGGGTTATGGTAACTAAAGTGCGAGATATATACATGAGCACTTAAATCCTTAATGAATCGTGCAAAAACTGCATCGATTGTTGTCCCGTGTCGGGAGAGAACGTTCGTGAGCGGCTCCCCCACCTCAACAAGCGCATATGGTGAGAGAGGGACAGTGAACGGTGAGCGGTGGTGGGGGTACCCGCATTTTCGTGTCGATCCTGACTCGGTTTTACTCCGTCCCCGAATTACGCGCCTAAAGAAGTTTCACTTCAAAAAGTATCAATCAATCGATCAATTGAATGGATCAATCTAGTAGAACTAGGGTTTTTATAAATGATTGTAGGTATTAGGGTGGTTAAATTAAAATCCTTCCCAGCAAACCATTCTGAATAATTACAAGAAGATTTTTATTTTCCACTTCAAAGAGAAGAATATAATACTTAATATGGTTCAAATGGTAAGGTAAGAATATCTGACCGAGCGATCTGAACGAACCAAAATGTAAAACTCCTACGATATCAGAAGCGAGGAAAAATCATGAATAAATAAAGACAGAATTTCTCGATGGAGCAGAATGATAAAGGCGAGCAAACGAAGGGAAAAATAAAAGAGAAACAGATAGGCTAAAGCGACGTTTTGTAAGGAAATTTATGGTCGGGGAAGTAGGCACCAGAGACAGCGAGGAAACAAGAAAACACGACGGAATAACATCATCATGGGCCGCACCTCCGGGGGACACCTGGGCCTCGAGGAGAGGGAAGGGAAAAGAGAGAAAATTGAATGCCAAACAAGGGAAAAAGTTTGAAAATTTACGGGTAATACGCCCGTATGAATATCATACAAGGAGGAATGAATTGCCCTCGGATGAGCACGCATTTTTATAAACTTTTATACATTGTCAAAGCGTTCGCATAAATCACACGGAGGAAAGGAAAACAATTCGTTTTGGGGATGGGAGCTTTGAATAATTTATTAGATCGACGATGAGAACAAGCCATCCGGCATTCCAAGAACTCAACTCGATTCATTAAATAGCGGTCTCATTAATAAATCATTCTTTCCAGCTCTTTAACTACATCATTTTTAACGATGTTTTTTTACGTTTTCTTTATAAAGTATATAAATCATAGCTGCGCATGCGCCCGCGCCCCAACGATCCCGTTCCGCTATATTTTACATTTAAACATGAAATATTCAAGTGAGTAACGACATCATTGAAACTCGCAGCAAACTAGAATATTTCTTGGGAGACATTAAGAATGCGGTATTTTGTAAAATGTTTTACATGGTGGGACTTCCCGGCAGTGCTGTGCAAAGAGGCGTATATTCGTATACACAACAAGAGTACTTCGAAAGCCAAAAACTTAAAGATTTATGGCTTGTTCAACACGCAATAAATTTGCAAAATAAAAGGAAACTTAATAATTCACGTCGGGCCCACGGCTCGGAGCTCGGGGCGAAATATAAAATATATCTGATGGTGTTACGTGTAGACAAAGGACGTTACGTTTAGTGTACGGAATAAATAGACGGAGGTAACTAGGGCCTAGGGCATAGGGCCTGGCGCCCACCCCAAAGAGGGCGCTCCACATCGCTGCCAGGTGCTTCGTGTTTAGCGCCGAATAGATCACTTGCTCCTGAAAGGTGATTTTCATAAACCACGCAGCGAGCTTTTATAATTTGTTAAATTCCCTTTTCACCACCTGCTAACTGTTTCACATAAGTAAACTTGAACGCAATGTGATTTGAGATTTCCACGGCCAAAAGTATTACAGTGATTTGTTTTGGGGGTATGCCGTGTTGCGCTTTCTCGAAATCTCTTTCTTTACCCAACGTTTCTAACAGCATTACAGTGTCATTCATCAGGGCAGATGTGAATTTCTCTCTGAAAGACTGTAATACTGTCCAAAACGTTAGCTAAAGAAGCATGTACAACACGGAACAATACCCCAAAAACAAATAACTGCAATTGAAATAAATATGTTTATTCGGAGTATCTACAAGGAATATTTACTATTGAATTGAACATTGAACAGTGGCAGTGTCGTATGTTATCTGAAGTGGAACGCTTCTCGATGATCTGAAACAAGACCCATATACCTCATTGAATTAGAAAAACATTACCAAGGCTATGTATGTATTATCAATATTAGGTAAAAGCCTCGCTCCCCTGTTTCTAGTCAAGATCCTCCCCAAACGGGAAACTAGCGGAAATGCTTTCACGTCGGAAGTCGCGCCAGGGGCGTAGCGGAGGAATGCGCTGATTTTTGGAGGAAGCGCTACTTCTTGGTATTATTGTTGAGAAGCGATGTGCGACTTCTCCTGGCGGTAATTCTCGCTCGAAGTTATAATCACACGAAGTCAGCAAGCAGTAGCTACGTTCAGAAACGCAACGGAATGGAATATGTGTTTACGTAAATTTAGTTTAAATGCAAAATAAATTATTTTCAAAGTATTGCATAAATTTCTGCAAAACACGTGCTATCCCACAATGTGAATAAATCCACATAATATGAAAAACTTTATAAGCCAAACAAGAAAAACATGGTGAGGAATAAGAAACACAGCGAGGGAGTTGTCCGGGCTCTTGCCAATTTTCATACGGAAGATTTATGATCAGCACAAATGGAAGCACGCGCGCCCCGAGTTGGAAACCAATTGGACCAGCTATTTGTTAGGATATTAAGGCTTCAGAAAGTACATGTAAATAGTAGACACGTATCTTCTTTGTCGAGATCTTTCTTGGTACGCATTACTCGACGCGGATAAACGGGAAATCTGTGTCTTGATGACCCGCCTGTTACTTTTCGCGGCGTATATCTATAATAATAATAATATTTGGATGATTTGTATAGCGCCGTTTTTATGCAAAGTCACCTCAAGGGCGCAGTACAAATATACAATAAATTTGTACAGTGATCTGTGTTATTACTTTAGATACAGGAGCGTGTTTAGGAAAGGAAAAGCAAATTTTATGCTGGGGGTGGTACTGCAGTACAAGGTTTTATGTTAAGCTATGATTATGTTGTCAGGCCTCCCTCTTTTATAACTATGAAGTGTAATTATCACAACCCTTTTCAGATTACCAATTCTAGTGGAAAGCAGAGACGGTGTTTTAATTACGAAGGTATTAAAGTTAACCTTGATTCAATGAACGTCAGATGGGATTAATTCGTCAATGAATTGAATAAACACCGGATATTTTTAAAATTCGTATCAAAGGTTGCCAAAAACCAAAAAATCAAAAAAATGAGGAAAAATGGCACGTGAATTATAATATAAAAGGAGAGAATAAAGAAACGGCGGCTGGCGTTGCGCGTCCTCCCCTTTCGTATGGTAATCAAAGTTGAAGGAGAGAGTAAGTAATGCGAAAGTGGGGCCAGCTAAATCCAATTTTATCTCTCGGGCCGAAGTCTGGGGTAGGGCCGGTAGGGCCGGGGGGCTGCAAACTTCTGCTCGGCACATCGAGAAATATTTTGTACCCGAGGCGAGAAAAAAGCCCCGCCAAAGGGGGGAAATCACACAATGGAAAAGTTGGACGGGCGCGCGGCGTGAGATTGTTCCCGACAAAGAGACGACATATTAGAAGAAAGTTAAGAGATTGGAAGACAAAAAAATCAAAAAATATTTTCGTAAATTTGCAAAAAAATCACAATAAATTGGCTGGTTTCATCAGTGGCCAGTGCTTGTATTCACATATAATTTATTATTTCCTACGACTAACTTGATAATATATTATAATCAATCATATTATATTATAAATCAGTCTGTAAACTTTGCCCTCCACAACACATGGACATCTCTAGCATGGCAGGCGAAATAATAAAAAAAGTGGGTGTGTCAAGCCTACGCAAGACAGAAGTGAAACTTCTAGTATTCCTCTCTCTCTATTTTCATTTCATCATCTCTATTTTCTCTCTTAGGTTAGTTTGAAAATTAGAGGTTAAATAATTCAACGACGAAGCATGGATTTGCTTTTTCTAATATTTTCTTATAGATGAATGACGTTCGATTAATGTATAGTTCCAAAAATTTTCAATTTATTCACAAGTATACAATATTACATAAATAACAATATTACAATTAAAAATTACAAAGAAATTACAATGACAATTTACCAATCATGTGCCATTTTCATTGTCAATTTCATGAATATCATTTCCTAATGTCGTGATAATTGGGTTATGGTAACTAAAGTGCGAGATATATACATGAGCACTTAAATCCTTAATGAATCGTGCAAAAACTGCATCGATTGTTGTCCCGTGTCGGGAGAGAACGTTCGTGAGCGGCTCCCCCACCTCAACAAGCGCATATGGTGAGAGAGGGACAGTGAACGGTGAGCGGTGGTGGGGGTACCCGCATTTTCGTGTCGATCCTGACTCGGTTTTACTCCGTCCCCGAATTACGCGCCTAAAGAAGTTTCACTTCAAAAATGTATTTTGTAACTACATTTTTTGTATTAAATAAATAAATAAAATAAAAAAGTGATTATAAAGGAAGACGTAAAATGTATTGCAAGTCTATTAGAAATATGAAAAGGTTTTTTCACAATCATCCCATTAACATCTCTATTCATCTGTCCCCCTTTGTCGCATTGCACGCGCCTCGAACCAATCCCTCGCGAGATCGCTTTAAAATGTTATCGGGCAAATTGAATGTACAGTAAAACGGCCCGCCTCCTTACGGTTAGTTTAGAAGCTGTTAGAGAGAAAGCTGAAATCCTTTTACCGGATTAGCGCGAAAGGTCGTGCCAATAAAGAAATGAAGACAAAACCGGGAGTGGGTTGAGGGTGGGGAGACAAGATGTCGGATTTGCGGGGCCGGCCACTTGACTTGTTCCACTCCGTGAGGAATCCATTGAACGGGAGGAGGGAGGGAGAGATACAGCGGGAGCCAGTGGCCACTTGATCACCGAGAGGGCGATTTGTAAAAGCCACTTGAGAGCCTTTTGTGTCCCCAAATTGAGAGAAAGGATGGATATTATCAATTTTATCTTCGCGGGGTAAAAGGTCAAACGATTTTTTTTGTAGACATTATTTTAAAAGCATTTTGAAAAATTAAAGGTTAAATATTTGAACTGCTATAAAATAACGCTCTTAAGAATCAATAATTTGTGTAAGTCGGTTTGGTTCGGCACAAATATTATTATTTGAAAAAAACTGCTACCTAAGTGGAAAACTCAACTCGGAACCCATTTACTACCCACGACATGTATCTAACAACATAAAAATACAAAATAGCATTTTAGAGACATTTAACAAGAAAGGTGCGGACAATAATTTACATGAATTATATACCTCTGTTTCTCGTCTCAGTCGCCGTCTTCAAATTGAGTGCGTACACGAGAGACTTTAGTTGCGGCAACTATTTCGTCGCAGTCGCCGAAGAGAGAAGTTATTTTATTTTTTGGTAAACTAATAAAATAATAATTTTTGGTAAACTAATAAAGCGGATAAGAGATAAGCCGCCATAGCTCAGTGGTCAGAGCTGTCGACCGGAAATCGAAAGGACACGGGTTCAAGTCCCGTTGGCGTCATGTATCTTTTATCAGGAGATTTTTCAATGTGGATGAGTGTTTCAGGCTAATAATTATTGCTTATAAAATAATAGAAGTTATTTTATTGGTCAATGATATTAAAATTCCTAACACTGTAAAATACGAATATATAAAGACTAACTTAAATAGATAAATTTAAAACTACGTCTTGTGAAATGAGTTAGCTGTCAGAATAAGCTATAAGCTTTACTGCCATTTTTACTTTTCTGTACACTTGCACAGTAAATGTTTTTTTTGACAAAAATGGCGCTACAATAAATAGATGAATATTATTATTAGTGACTCTCAATGCTCAAGGAATATTAAAGCCATCATTCTGGAATTCTGTTCGTAGTGTAAGTAGTATGGGTAGTGAATTTAAAAAATGATATTTAGAATGTTGTTGCTTGTTACTTGTGTACTCATTTGGATGGATCGATAGCGTATTAGGTATGTAGAATGTGCAAGTCAGACCCATTAACAGGCGGCTGACCGAAACACTGCAAGGGCAAACAATAAACGAATTTCCGAACAATGAGTCGTTTCGATGCTTTATAGTTTTTTTCCTGAGTGCGTCCGCCGTTGGTGATCAGCGCGTGGTCACTACTGTGGATCGTCCTGCCGCCACCCGTCAGCCGCCCATAGCCCATTATGGGAAATGCAAAACCAAACGCGTTTTAAATTCCACACGAGAACCGCAACAGAAACAAAAAAACTATGAGTGTAAGAAAGGATAAACAACCAAAACACGCCTGTTTACAAGTAAAACCCAATATGTGACCAAGGCGATCATAGTGACGTGTATGTAGGGGGCAAGATTAGAGGTCAAAGATTTTAGATGAATTTCTTGCACGGAGAGATTTAGATTTTTGCCTTCACGATAAATTAACAGGCCTTATTAATAAAACGTCAATTTAAGAATATTTTATCGATTGGCATTGATATAATATCATGACGATACAAAGAATTTTCGTTTAATGTAATGCAAAAATATTGCGATTTTCATGAACACATTTTTTACACGGTCGTGTTATACGGTTTTCTCAGAGATCTTTTTTATTTAGCATTCAATAAACTTGCAAACTTCATCTGCCAGCTCCATTCCCACTGCCATACATTAGTGTTGGTGTCAGCACTCCATTGTGAACTGCTAGCTTCGCGAATAATATAATATAATATTAGGTAATAATATTATAGCTTGTAAAGCGTCGATTATCCGTAAAGGAGGCTTTTACGGCCGGCAAAGGGGTCTTAAACCGTCGGATAACAATAAAGTTACATTACAACGCAACTTACTTAGCGCTAACTTTATTCGTGATGGTGATGTGGAAACACGGAGAGGATTCGCTTTGCGGCCGTCAACCGATACAACCGAAACAACCGAAAGAGAAGGCGCCCAAAGAGGGTGGATAATATTATGCGCTCTTTTATAGCGGCAGCTTGCGAGGATTTTGCTATAAATTTGTACACGGAAAACCGACGAGATGATGTTTTAAAATTATGTAGCGCTTTACACCGCATTAAGAAAAAAATATCGTAAATTGTTTACAACGCGGGGTTATGATTAAATTGCGTAGAACGCAACAGTGTATAAGTTTTGAAACGGGTATTCCAGCATTATTAAAGCAACTTTTTGAACTGCAACACTCTTTTAAACGATATTCAATGCTTAAATTGTCGGACAGAAGGATTTTCACTGACTAAATAAAATTCTAAATGATTTATTTGATAGCACAAAACTGCTTGCATTTGATAAGTTTTCGGATTCCACTACATAATACTACATGATTTATTTCAGTGCAGAAATTCCAGGACTAACTATCATACATATGTATTCCTAGTTGCCTAGAATACTAATTGAGGAAAATAATTATATCGAGTCAGTGGAAAACTTCAATGTAGCACTAAATAAATACAAAAGATTGTTACTGAGGTAGTTGAGTTAAAATAAATAAATATATAATTTTACCTATCCATATGTAAAAGGACGTTGATCAATAAATCAATAAAGTAATCATTGAAGGAATTTGATAACAATTGAGATTTGCAATGAAAGAAAACACTGAAACAGAAGGATAATAAAAAATTGAGATCTCTTAAATCGGAGAAATTATTCCAATTACCGATTCCGGGCGGAAAAAATGTTAAGGCATATTATAACTTAAAACGAAAACACAACTCATTACAGTCTGCTAAATCGAATCATAATTCAATCGGAAAACTTCTCGGAATCTTATTGAGAACTAATTCAAAATACACTTATAACTTCCAGCGGCGGGCGCTCCAGACATTCTCCGCTCTCCCCGCCCTCAGTCCTCAGTCCGCCCCCAGTCCTCAGTCCGCCCCCGCCCTCAGTCCTCAGTCCGCCCCCGCCCTCCGTAATTCGGTGCTCCATCCAGTGAGCAGCCCCCCTCGCAATATTTCAAACGGGAAACTTTGGAGGTGGCAAAATAAACTGAAGATTTCCGAGGAATTTTTCAACGTTAAAACAATCCATTATTATGCGGAGCATTCGAAATTGATGCTTGCGAAAAGGGGCTCGGGTGAATGATAATAAATAAAATAAGCTGGTGGCTCGATTAACGCGATTTCGGGGCTGTATAAGTATTTTTTTTATTTGATAAATGTTGGAATTTGTTTACATCACGTTGTTGTACATCAACACACCAACCGGTTTTGGCACCTCTGTCGAAGCTACAGGTGTTAGCACTTGTCGCAGGATATGTGCCTCGTATGTGTGAAAAAGTAAGATCTGTACACGAAGGTGCTTATCAAAGATTATTTTAGTTACTCTTACCAATGTAACAGCATTTCTTAACCTGTATTTTTCTATTTTAAATTTTGAATTTTTTGCATGGAAAAAATTGCATACATCTAAATAAAGCTTTTTTAAAACACTGCTTTCGTCAGCGTATTTCAAAGCATCAACCATTTATCATAAAATACTATTTATTTATGTTAGTTTACACCTGCTCCGATGAAGGTACGATTATGCCGAAACCGGTTGGTACGGCGTTTCAATTTATAACTACAAAGTTAATATATCCGCTTTAAATACTTGAAACACATAAATTTATTTTAGACCATTTCTTTTTTATTACATTCAACTGGTTTCGAAGAACCTCTCCTTCATCAGGAGAATATTAAAACTAAATTAAAATACACAATACTGACAGATACATAAATTTCCTAATTAACCCTTCCGCTTTGTTCACCTCCCACTCCAACACCTATAAATTTATAAATATATCTGTCTGAAGGAAGGGTTCTCCCAAAACCGGTTGAGTGTAATAAAATTAAAGAGGTCTAAAACAAATGTTTGTGTTTATATTGTAAATAATGGCGAGCCAAAAATATAATGCTTTTTATAAATGGTGCTTGGAAAACAATAAAAATACCGATTTTGGAAATGACTTACTATTTGGTCTATACCTATTTGGTCCCCTTTATATAAAGTTCACTCCAATAATATAGAAAGAGTTCAGCACAAATTTCTTAAGTACGTAAATTTTAAGCTCGGAATTCTATTGATTACATTAATTATGTCAGTTTGATGAATCAATTGCATCTAATAACACTGTCTGACAGGAGAATTATTTCAGACCTGGTTGTGTTACACAGAGTCATTAACAACTTAATTGATAGTCCTGCCATCCTTGCCACTATTAAACTACATGTGCCGACTAGGAATACAAGACAAAATATAACATTCTAACTATGAGACACACTCACTGACCAATAGGATGCATGATCTGGGCAACAAGTATGGGGGTGCTATTGATTAATTTATTGACTCCGTATATAGAATTAAGCATAATCTACACCAACACTTTGTTGATTCCTACAAATTAGAGTAGCGTTGGTAAATTAGTTTTAATGATTTGTCTTATATGTAGTGATTTTGTAATTTCTTTTTTACTTTATGTAACTCTTACGTTTTACTAATATTGCTTCATATTTTTTAATTTTTTCTCATTATACTTGTAATCACAATTTTACAAGTGTGTATTTTTTACCTTCTTTAAAATGGATTACATCTATTTACCGTCAATATCTCCTGTATAATACATATTCTCTTATTGTACTGCATCATGTATCACTTCTATGTAAAATCCTTTTTAGGCGTATATATAAATAAATAAATAAATAAATATTAATTTATATATTTTGAACAGATATGTATTATCTTTAAAAAGTATATCTTATTCAAAATGTTCTCCCCTCGCCTTCACAGATGCCTTTAGAAGTGGTAAAAAGGGTACATCTTAAGGCGATGCACTACGGAGCAATGCAAAATCATGTGTTTTTGGTTTGAAAATTTGGTCGCCTAGAAATGTTTCAGATGCTTTAATTAAATACTGCGAGTAGAATACGTCTTGGCCTTTAAAATAATCGAGTATTTTTTAGATAAGTCTTTTTATAAGCCCAGAAAAAAATAATGTACAAGGCCTATGAAAACTGCTTTAAAGTTCAAAATCTACTACTTACGAACCCATTTTCGGTTATGATTTCATCGTATAATGTGGCAAATTAAGTTATTTAAATATTTGTGCCTGAACATCCACAAAATAAAATAAAAGGTACTTTTTGGCCATGTTTTTATCTTGCATAAATCAAAACAGGCGAATGGTGCTAAGCGGGAATTTAAACCTTATAGCCATCTACGTAAGGGCTGTTATTGATAGCGGCTCCATTTAAAATATTACATACGTAGTGCATCGCCTTAAGCTTACTTTAGAAGATATTTCCGATCACGTAAGCACAGATGACAAACGAACATGACGTAATATACGCATGTTTAACATACTAATATGACGTTGGACGAATGAACGGTGAAAATCAACAAGAACATCCATATTTAGATTGGAATCAATCAACGGGCCGCCGGGGGTTGTGGTGGTGGTGGAAAGTCAACTCCGATCGCATCATTGATTCACACTGCACGGAATGCCGGCGCCGCTGACCGGAGGAAACGAAACATGTCTTCATCGATGTATAAATAATTCAAGATGCGTGTCATATTCAAAACCATACTTGGGCACAATAGAGTTTCGTATGGTCGTGGAATAAATACGCGATGGATGGGCAGGGCGGATGTATCGGTGGTCGCGATCTACCAATGGATACGGTACAGAAAGTACCATTGGCGGTGATGGGTGAGTGGGTGAGTGTTCACTGTTCGACTGTGAAGTGTGGATACAAACGCGCAGACAGCACAATGGAGAGTCGAGCCTTTCAAAGGTACAGGGAAACGAAAGAACAATAAATTAAAAGCGATTTACTGAAGTGTTCGTAATAGAAAAATTACGTGGATGAATTTATTAAAAATAATGTCGTTGTATCTATTAAAAATAATGCGGATGAATTTATTAAAAATAATGTCGTTGTATCTATTAAAAATAATGCGGATGAATTTATTAGAAATAATGTCGAATCTATTAAAAATAATGTGTATGAATTTATTAAAAATAATGTCGTTGTATCTATTAAAAATAAAGTGGATGAATTTATTAAAAATAATGTCGTTGTATCTATCAAAAATAATGTGGATGAATTTATTAAACAAATGCGGTTGCATCTATTAAAAATAATGTGGATGAATTTATTAAAAATAATGTCGTTGTATCTATTAAAAATAATGTGGATGAATTTATTCAAAATAATGTCGTTGTATCTATTAAAAATAATGTGGATGTACCTATTAAAAAACGAGTAATAACAATTTTTCACTTCAAATGCGATTTACTTTAATCTTAACAATCAATGATGTGAGGGTTTTTGTTATTACTACCAATAATTATCACCACAATGCCAGTGGTACTACAACCCCACAGTTAAATTATTCGTATCATTTTAAAACATCTATGGAAAATATATTATAAACATGTTTCTTTATTTCAAATGTATCTGGCTTTCACCCTTCAGGCCATCATTTCAAATTATGTAAAGAGGGGAAGTGAATTTTTACATTAATTTGGTTTAAATTGGCAAATTTCAAAAGTATATGGAAGATTGGAGTCGAATTCATACTTAAAAGAGTGAGAAGTTGAATGGAGGGGAGGCAATTAATTTTATTTAAAATCAGTACCGTGTTCATTATTATTGGAGTAGACACTCTCAATATAGTTTTGGTGAAATACCATAATTAAAAATTGAAACCATACTCGAAATGCCACTAGCGGTGCTTAGTGACTAGATGTGAATAATCAGATACTTCATAACCTTTCTCTTTCGCATTACATTTCTATCTACATTTCCTTCAGCTTTACACGCGATAAATAAGGTACGACATGCAAAATCGATAAAAAGCTCTTGAATTGTGGACGCGTTGATTAAATTTCATTATAATGATAGGTTGGCAGCTAATGAAAGATATCTCGGTTAATTGAACGTGTTCAGATCAAAGCAAACTCTCACACAGTGCAGTATGTGTAGTGTGCTAGCTATTCCGGTGCAGTGGGCCTCGCTCCCGACAAAGGACAGCGCGCCAGCTACAACGTGTAGGCTCGGCTAATCTGTTTATCAAATAGAACCGACTGTCTAATATCTCACTTGCATCGGATGCTTTCACTCGCCAACCAACTCTCCTCCCGGCTGTTAAATGAATTATCACGGTTTCGCGTGTGTGTATCGCTGAATTATTCAGACGTTAAATTAATTTGACGCTGTGACTCGCGGAGCGGTTACACTAACACATTTCAAATGTAGAATTGAGACAATAATTTATCACTAATCTGTTTAATTTTTATCAACAGAATTAATCACAAGATCATTAATGCTCGCAAGAACATTAACTAAAACGGTGCGCATCCTATGCATTGGCGACATGTGAAAAGAAGAGTTTTTTAATGGAAACAACACAAGGGCAAAGCAAATTAGCAAATTCAAAGAAAAAACCAAGAATAACTTTTCACAATAAGAATTGTTGTTTTATACATGTGTGCAAAATAAGAATATTTAAAGCAAAGTAGCATAATGTAATTTGAAGATATGAGATTAGTCATCCGAAAGCACATTCTGTACGCCAAATCCGCATTACAAATAGGTAGGAAAATCTTTATATTGCTGTAAAGTCGTTCAGCCATATTGCAAGGCGGTAAAGCGGTACAGCGTTGGTGTGGAAGCGTGTTGGTGTGGAGGTGTAGAGTACTGTAGAGGTGCGGATGAAGGGAGCCAGATATAAAATAGTTGCGAAGTGGTGCTGGTCCCGGCACTGACGTGACAAGTTTTTCGGATTACCTCAATAATTTCGTCGTCCCGCTGCGATCAGTTTCCAATAAAACGCTAACGGCCCCGCTCCGGCCCGCTCCGCCCGGAGTGTGAGGCGGGAACCGAAAGAGATGGGATTTACATAAATTAAGGAAAGTTCCGCCGTCCTGTGTAGCTTTTCGACTATTCATAATGGAGTTGACGCTGCAGCGGGGATTACCCGTTAAATGGATGAGCCACGAGAACATGCTGTGGAACAGGGTGTTTTTATTTGAATACTACATTTGTCTCGTGCAAAACTAGATCACAACAGGGAAAAAAGAACAATATAAAATATAGCTTCGTTCATACTCATATATAACTACTCTATTGTTATAAAAACATTCGACAAAAATTAAGATTGGATTTACTTGATCGTGCCATGTATTCCTGGAGCGTCTACGACTTCTTCTTCCATCAATACGTCATAAATTATATTATTACTTTGGCATTCCTTTCCCAGTCCATTATACTATATTCATAAACCTAACATGAAAAAGTCCCAAAGTAAATATTTAAACATTTTTCCAACTTTGAATAAGTAATCTTTTAAAGAATAAAGCAACCATGCCTGATAAAATGGCAGCTTATACTTTGAAACATTTATTTAAGAAATATATTTTATGCGTAGAACATTAATGTACTCGTAAAAAATATTTTACCCAAACAAATAGCAGCATATTTGTGACTGAACTACTTAAAATTGACAGAAAAAAACACAGGATCCCTTTATGTAAATCTCCCCAGCCAAGTTTGAAAGCCCAATTTTGTATTACGTAATAAACATGGAACAACAACCGTTAACTTTCCGTCATAAACATAAATCGGGGCATAAATTTTCCGCCTTGGTGAAATTGATTTATGAAAGGCTTTCGTGGAGAAATTCAAAGTGAAAAGATAACGTAAACATATTATTTTAATGGACCAAAGGGAGCGAGGCAAATATCGCGATCGGCTGAGAGCGGCTTATGCGGGGCCCGCGGGCGCGAGCAGGCTGGAATGACACGGTGAAGTTTCCTGTATTCATGAAATTATTAATGAGCCAAGACATATTTTACTCCGTGCTCCGACAGCCGTAAGACTGCAAACTGCGAGATCCTCCTCTTCCAGTGGCGGCATATAGCTTGCACTCATAAAAATGGGCGGTGAGCTAAAAATTTTGTCCGCCTATCCCCTACGCCAAGTAAAGAATACTAGCAATTTTTAAGCATACCTAATGGAATTATCGGTATGCAAACTGTAAACTAAAGTGGTGCCATCTCGACGCGACAAATAAATGTATTGTATCTTCGGGTATTTATGCCTCGCCGAAGAGTTCCGAGGCATTCGTGAGCGCCGTTCATGTTCCGGAGAAATTTCAATACTATGGTCAACATCCACGCTCTGCGTATAGATAATAAATTTTCTCAGTTAATTGACGTTTCTCGATGAGCGACATAGAATCCGTTCGCACCACGTGATACATGGGACGAAAATTCAAGCCGGTTGAATTAATAATACTTTTATAGTAACTTAATACTTTTATTACTGTGATTTGCTTTGATTTTTTGTGGTATAATTAATGTTTTATTGTTTAATTGTTTTATTCTTCCCTGCTAAACCCGCTAAACTGATAATTATTATTTTTAGATCGACCACAATTAGGGAGTGCGTTGCTCCAACCCTCCTTAGCGCTAGCCGTCACTGCTTCCTTCCTTTCCCAGACTCCAGACTCAAGGAGGAAAACATTATCTTTCCTGTTGGAAATTATCTTATAATCTCCAGCGACAGCGCAGGATACACTTTTTTATATCTTCTCTTCTCTCAGGCAATCAATCAACTTTCGCTGGCAATATTGTGCGCTCTTAAATTATGTAAATAGAAGTAGCTTCTTCTGATCTTCATTATCCAAATTAATGATGTTCTGTTCAACGATATTATTTTGATTATTTTATATTTTTCAGCTAAAGAAATACAGCACAAATAACTAAACTCAGAGAGATAAGCCGTGCTGACAAAAATATTGACATTCACTCGATATAGCAGTATAAAAAATAAAAAACAAACAAATTTTAATTTAAGGCCCCACAGTAAACGTTCAAAGATGGTTTAAAAGGGATATATTATGTAAATACGAATGTTAAAGAGAGCGCGCTAATATTAAAAAAAAACAAACAATAATAATTAAGCGTAGATGGTGAAAATATTTAACAAAACACGACTTGTTTGGAATAGAGCAAACATCTCTCGACAAATGCTTTAGTTGCATTTAAAGACACACTGTGATTTTTTTCATGCCTTTCATATTAAATAACAGAAAAAACGTGTTTTTAATCATTCTCGGAGCTTACTTTGTGATTTTTTTTCTATCGAGGGAATTTCATATAATTATCTGCATAAAAAATGTTTAAATATAATGTTAATAAATCACTTATATTTTTTTTAGAACTTAAAAAGTTAAAGAGTTAACGTTAAACTTTTTTATAAATCGGTAGAAATCAGGTATGCGGGGGCTTAACGCAACATAATTAAATAATTAAAAGCTTCATAGTAATTTTTTGAAATAAATAATGTACGTCAGTACTTAACAGAACTTTAACTATTTAAGAACTAGTGAATTTTGCATTCATTTTAATATTAATAAAATGCCCAAAAACACGTAAGGTTAAATAAACTGCGTACGTTTTATATTGATATGAAATTTATGGTTGAAATGAAATAAAGAACAATAGACCGACCGGTTATCAAAATACCGCACGATGTTAAACGATTTTTTTCGTCTCGCAGAAAAACACTCGGCGTACCTAATAAAAAGGGTTTATATTCATAAAGGAAAATATCTATTAAATGTTCCGAATGAATTCACAAAATGAAAATATCATTCAATATTATATGTTTGAAAAGCTCTCAATTTATTTAGGATCACACCCCTCACCGACAAGGTGCCGCTTTACTCAGATAATATAAAAATGTCATCTGAAAAATACCGAGATATGTTTTAACAGAGGAGGACAAAGCAATGAGGTAATGTTCGCAATCAAAAATAGATTAGATGGCGAGAAAGACGTTCTAATAATACGAGCAAGATGCTCGAATAGGAGGACGCTGCGATTGAAGATTCAGATTATTTTTTACGTGAATACCGCACAGTCCCAACTGCTCCCAACCGTCTGGAGCCAGTGAGACTATAGCATCCCCAATCAATGTTGTGAAGCTGAAGATAGTGGGTGGGGAAGGAGAAGGGGAAGAGGAAGGGGAAGAGGAAGAGGAAGGGGGAGTACCTGGCTATTCAGATCTGGTCACCAAACACGGATAAAGCCATTTCAAGCAACGTTTAATTTCTGTATGGATGTCTTATACCAGAGCGATACTGAGAGTATCTTCTACTCTGGAACGTGCCACAAGGACACTATATATTATTTTAAATGAATAAATCGTGAAATAACACAAATTCAACAAATATAATTTAGTTGCGCTCGCCGGTATTTGAACCCGCGACCTTCTGATTACTGGTCGATAGCCTTTCCTCTCGACCACGGAGGCCGTTGAAGCTGTGAGATATAGTTTCGTATAGCGACAGCTTTATGAGAATTAAATAAACAGTTTCGTGTTACTTTTTAAAGGATGAAATCTAAAAAAAAGATAATATCGAAAATACTTTTTAAAATAAAAATAAATTATGTACATACAGGGTGTTAAGGGACACACTTGGCGTAAAAAATGTAAAAGAAATTTTGGATTCCGGTGACTTTTTTGTTTACTCTGGCCACTTAGGACGGGTTGTTTCGGAGAATTTAAACAATTCTTCAAATTTCTAAGTTAATTTTCAGGTTCTGTGAAAGATTTTTTCAAGTTCTATTTTTATTTCAGTTTTGTCAAGCAATTGCCCTATGCTGATATAATAACAGATATTGAATAGGACTTTCACAGAACCCGGAAACCAACATTGAAATTTGATAAATTGTTCAAATCCTCCGAAACAACCCGTCCTTAGTCTAGTAACCTATTAACCTCTCACCCCGATCTTAACTATCCAATAACTATTGATTTTTTGTTTTCAGAGTTTAAAAAAAAATAGAATACGTCACCGGAGACCAATTTTTCATTACCATTTTTCACTCTAAATAATGTAGAAATCACTGGTGAAAATAAGTCAAGTACGTCCCTTAACACCTTTATTATTTTATAACTAAAACAAAACTACCATTCTTGACTCAATTACTTAAAATAAACACATAATATCCTAAGACACATAGCGCGAACACAACAGCAACTGGTTCAACAACAATTTGCCTCCCAAAATGAAAACATGACATTTATCCCCGACAAAACAAATACACACGCCCGTAGCGAGAGATTACGGGAACCGGGGTTTCATCCGAGTGAAAAAAGAGTGTTTACGTGAGGAAGGAGATGGGGAAAGAAAAAGAAGGTGAAGGCTATGCGAGATCACGGTGCAGCCCGAGGGCGAGGAAAAGGCGAGAGCTTGCGGCGGAAACGTATGGGACACGTGACGCGTCGAGTCGCCTCGTAAATCAGGAGAGGTGTAATAAAATCACAAGGTTGACATTATTCACTGACATGCACGGACATTTAGGGAAGGGTTTGCTTCTTGTCCCACTCAGACATGGGACAGGAAAATAATACAGGTGACGTAAAAGGGTGTAACTTTGCTGACAGCGAAAGTTGACGATATTATATTATAATAAATAACTAGTGGTTACAACCTCTTTACTCGAACCTTTTTTTTCTTATAGAATACAAGTGCACACCGCAATGCTTCGCTATTGCTAATGTCTTTCTCGGGCGTCTCCGACTGCTTCTACTATTCCCTACAGTATACCACAATGTTACTGTTAAAAAACTACATTACATAGACTTTAATTCCACTCCGTATCTCATTCCAGTGCAGAGATATTGCGTTAAGTATTCTTTGGGCCTCCCCGACTTTTTCTACCATTCAAACCACTCTCCAAACACCCCTGGCACTAATAAGAACAAACTTTGAAATTTTCAGCGATATCAGTCGACTGCTTTTCGAGTTTTACGAGCACAAATATACGCAGGCTGAATTTTTATCTAGTAAAGATTTGAAAAGCATGGAACAACATACACGGTTTCGTCTATTTTATTACAACTAATATATCTGTGAACAGTAGAACTCGCGTCCATAAACATGGGACATACACGGTTTTGTCTATTTTATTGCAACTAATATATCTGTGAACAGTAAAACTCGCGTCCAAAAACATGGGACATACACGGTTTTGTCTATTTTATACAACTAGTATATCTGAGAACAGTAGACCTCACGTCCAAAAATAATGTTTCTAATTTTATCTGAATTAATAAATCAAAACCAAAGTTCCTATGAAATCATAAGATTCATAAGTAGGTAAAATACATACCTACTTAATTAATAAACACAACGATTTGACGATCGATGAACAATTAACCCGTCGTGTGCTGACGAAAATTAACGTACGACCAAATTTTCAAGGTGCGTCAGCTGATTCTATTTTCGTAAAAAATACTTGTTTTTTGTAAAATTATGCTTTTATAATTATACCATAATACCAGATAGTGTTTATATTTTTTTTATAAAAGTACTAACGTAATTATTTTCCCCAAAATAGATGCTTATACGCAGAGAAGTGATTTTTCCGATTGTGCGTATCGGCTATTGCGGCGCACAACAGGTTAAAACGACTACCATCTTTAACCGGAACCGGAACGCAAAAAAAAACTTACATTTTCAAATAGTCTGAGTTAAAATAGGGCCATTTAAATGTATAGTATGTTATATGAGAGTTTTATGATGAAGATGAACGATGACCTAGAAATTTAAGATAGGGAATGTGCAATTAATTAATTAAACAGAATTCAATATTCCAGAACTTTTGCTTCATTAGCACACTTTCAGATTTTTACTTTATAGATGAGTTAGTTTAACGGCCATTCGGGTTTTATTTTTACATTAATAATATACTAGCTGAAGTCCCGGGCTTTACGCAGAGTTTATGTAAATGTGATCTTTTTCTTGTCTTGAAGGCCAAGTGTGCAAAATTTCATTAGTCTCGGAATAAAACAATAGATTTGTATAAAAATCAAATCCACGCCACCCACTGTGGCTGGCGATATGATGATATTACATTATAAAAACGAGAAAATGGACTTGTTCGAAGTGTACGAAATACAAAACAATTAAGAACATTTTTTAACTATTCCAGAAATGAGACGGTTCAGGAAAGAAAAATTAATTAAAAAATATATTAGGATTTACGTTTAAGAGATCAAATATAAGAAAGCGCACAAACAAAGCGATGAGCGCGCACTGTCCGACTAACAAAATTAAAACAAAGCAGAAAATTATAAAAGTTATCCCGAGATAATATTTACATCACAAAGCCACCGTTTATTGCTAACAAAAATTCTACTTTCGGTCCAGAAGTTTTCGCAGAAAAAAATCAGATAGCAGGTTTTAATTAACAAGAGAAAACTCGGGCGGGAGGAGCGGCCCGGCGAATAAAGGAATATTCGCAGAGGGTAAAAACGGCGGAAAAAACCGACAAATGTTCGCTCGAGAGCTCTTTCAATACTAAAGGAAAAAGGGCAATAAGACGGATATTTTTTTATTCCACCACCGTTATTCTCAAGACAAAGAATTGAAAAACTCTGCTTTAATATTTCTTTCAATATCCAGAAATATAAATATACAACTCTAAAGTACATCTGTAAGACGATTTAAAATAAAATGTTTTCTTGGGAAAAATACAAAACCATTTTGAATATAAAAGGAGATTGAATTTTAACAGAGCTTGTTATTTTGAAGGATCCAAAAAAAAAGCTTGATGGAAACGTTACTTCATATAAATGAAAGTATTAAGAGTTAGGTAAACCATAAACTCGACAAGTTGTTCAGACATCGGGACTGGAATACGCGGGGGGACTTGGCGACATACGAGGACCTGCGCGCCGGAGGGAGAAACCTGAAAACTTTCAGAATGGGAGATTGGGTAGTGGTAGGTGGTAGGAACGAGATATGCAAAATAAAGACAAAATGAAGGCACAGTCGAGAGGACGAGGAATTGACAGCGAGCAGGTTGAGTTCACAGTAATTAAAACGGGCAGATTAAAAGGCTGGGGGTGAGGGGCGTTTCGACGAGAAATGAGACAAGAAGGAAAATGTTTCCATGTTAAATACTATTTGGAATGTAACATTAAGCCAGTAAACTAATATATTTAAGTAAACTTGGTACAACTCCTTGGAACAAATAATATTCCTACACTCGCGTATATTATATTATTTCTCTTACTGTTTAAATATGATTACTCTTTGAGCGCATAAAATAGAAAGCCGACAGACTACAAGTTAATATTGTAATGTGTGGGTAGACTCGCAGAAAAGTGCTTAAGCAAAAGTGTATTTTAAAATCTTACAGCAAACATTTTTTGGATACCTTTTCCATTAGCTGTTTTCACGTCATAAACGTAAAACAGCCGCCGAAAAGTGAAGGCATTTAGAACATTTTCAGAAACGAAATGAAAAAGAAAGCGGGCGCTAAAATATGTAGGTAAACTCTCGCTACACGAGATGAAAGGGGAGCCGAGGCAGTAATAAAAGTGTAGGGCGCTTAGCTGGCATTAGGAGGACTAAGAGCGTAATCCTTGTAACACGGCGGCGCGCTTCGGAAAAATCCCAAAGCTGCTGACACATGTCGGGCTCGAGTGCTGCCCCTGCCACCAGTATCTCGCCCCACCGTAACAAGCGGCAAGCGGAGGTCCAGCCAGCTATCAACGGCAACCTCGGACTGACTTATCGACTAACAATCAACTCTTTAAAATCCTATAGTCCTACAGCTAAATAAATCTGGTAAATTATTATCCCCATAAGATCGTTACCATTACCCTCATAATAAACGAAGATGGCGTTTATAGGTACTAATAGTTTTAGTTAATATCATTAATATAAAATAGAATGTGTTTTATGCTAGATATAAATATATATTAAAAACGGTGAAAAAAATATTATTTTAAACTAAAGGAATGTCCACTCCTACAAATAATAAAACAACAACGTAGAAGAACTAATAAACATAGAAATACATATGATTTTACAATTAAAGATGTACAAATTAAACACAAATTTCAGAGATATTATAATAAATCAGTGGTTCATGACTAGGGTTTGCAAATACCACACCTTTTTCAAATCCGGCGCGGATTGCGGGATGGAATCTCGCGGGATTTTTACTAAGGCGTATTAAATTGAAATAAAGCCAACATTTCATGAACGTTTTTTTTATTATTTGGTATCAATCATATTTCGTACTAGTAATATTATAAAAAAAGATATTGATAAGAAGAATTTGACAAACAAAAAATAAGATTGTAAAAAACCACGGAGAGTCCTGCCCCCCATACGCGAACGCATATTGGTGCACAAGAGCCCACCAGCGGAAAATTCTCTTTCTCCTTCTACACTTAACTATGAGGGACTGTCATCAAGAAGGTGTGTTCTAACTGGAGGTATCTCCCTCTGATACCTCCGTTCTCAAAAGGGACATAATATTTCTTCAAAACCGGTACCAGGTCTTGAAGTTTCCGAGCTCGAGGTGTGTCTTTTTTTCCCTTTCTTCCTAACATCAAGTTCAGCTCCTCTTTCATTTTCAAAGATTGTCCGCTTATTTACATAAATAGCACGTTTTTCGTGTAAATTTAGTATTCTCTCAATCCCGCCCATGAAAATCTGTTGGATAAAATATTGATGGAATCCCGCGGGATTTTCATGATTCGTTTGCCCTAAAATAGGCAGAAGATCTCGATGTCTCGTGCACTTAGCGGGGTCCAACACATAAATTATAAGCAAAATCAGCAATTATCGTTAATTAGGCTAGTTATTATTTATTATACAGGGTGCGCCAGAGAAACTTACTTATTTGAAAGTTCAATAAAAACAAAAACACTGTAGTTATTGTTGTAATTCTTTTTTTATTTGAAAATGCAATGTACCAAGTTTTTTTTCATACTGTTTTAAAAATTACATCTTTTAAATGGCGACCCTCATCGCGCATACACTGGTTAAGTCGTTTTTTGAAGTTTTCGTCCACTCTTCTCAGCATATCAATCGGAATATTGGCAATAGCATCAGGAATGTTGTTCTTCAGGTGATCTATGGTCCGTGGTCGATCGACATAAACAAGGGATTTCAAATAACCCCATAAAAAAAATCACATGGAGTCAAATCCGGAGAGCGCGCCGGCCATGGGAGATCGTCTCGGAGATAGATGAGGCGGTTGGGGAAATGTTGTCGCAGCAAATTCATGCCCGCTGCTCTCTAGACCACAGCATAATAGCAACTGACGAGAATGGGAAACAAACTTGGGGACGTCCTCCTCCAGATGCGCCCCCTCCCGCCCCTCTACTTGCCCAACTCAACGGTCGGGAATTTTTTCAAATAAGTAAGTTTCTCTGGCGCACCCTGTACGTAACGAAATTTCAATCTTTTAACATTAAACGGTTATATCTTCGGGAAGCAAAAAAACTCGCATATGAAATTAATATGAAATCTGTGGCTATCGTAAAAAAAGTGACCAAAATTTGGACTCCAAAAAGTGCCAATTGTCTTTTTTAGTCATTTCAACATTGCTGAGGATCGTGACCCAAACTCAAAATTTCCTTGGAGTCAAGTGTAGGAACGCGTAAATCTAAAATAAAAATTGTTAGGAAACAATCATTCAAAAATATCAAAAGAATGCAAGTGGAATTTTTGATAACGAAGCAAAATAGATTATTCAATTTCTTTTTTCAAATTATACGGATTAACACAAATTTGAACACTGACATATTTCAATGTCTAATACAATGCTATTTAATTTATGTTAGTTATTATTTACAAATTACTCATATTTTAACTTACAATATATTTTGAATGTATTAATAGGAGTAGTTTTGTATGGTTTCCGGCATTATAATACATATTGCATCTCTTTGTAGAATAAACAGTTTTAAGTATTGGCTTTGTCCTTTTTGGTATTCTAATTTCATTGCACGTCTTTGTGTTATGTCTATGAATACTCTTGCATATTACCATAATAATACATGAATTTATTTAAAATGATTTAAAAACGATACAAATTCTTGTCTGCCGCAACTAATTCGTATTACATTACAAATAGTAATAATAATGAAGACGACGTAAAATAAATAGTTTAGTATAATATCCACTTTTATCCGACCTCTAAATTCCAAACTCACTATACCACTAGCAATTAGATGAATAATTTCCAAACACAGCCGGAATCAATTCCCGATGATCACAGGGGAGATATTAGCCTATAAATAATATCACAACTCCGATATCATAGCGTGTTGGCTTAAGTGCTCCACTTGACTGGCAATAGCGGCCATCGAGAGCCCAATCAATTATGTTATCTTGATTTGCATGTTTCCTTTTACCGACTACCGAATAAATTATAGACATCGTTCCAAAACTCTGATGGGGCAATTCGTTTTTATTCAACACATTTGCGTGAGAAAGATTAAGTTTTTTTTTATAAATAGATGAATAGACGAGGTAATCGCGCAGAATTTTGAACAAAATTAAAAATTTTACAACATTGGTTGATACATGATACCGAATCTGACATTTTCACAACGCGTACATTTTACCTTTTCATTTAAGGGTTAAATGCCAGAAGATTAAGAAATATGAGCACAAAAGATGGTGGGTATTTTTTATCACGGCGAAAATCTGTTATGAAATCAATTTCCTGCCTATTCAACGGAAATGAATGGGAGGTCACATCGAAGAAAAGCGGTACCTACACATAAAGTCAAGGACTTCATCCCACTTCAGAAGGAAATAGATAAAACCTTAAGGAATTTACGATTGTACTCACACAATACAATGAAAATGGAAAGGTAGATAGGTGGTAATCCGGCACTTCTTCAAAGGCGACTAAAATATTATTTTTATCGATATCTGTTACAGATCGATAATTAACTAACATTTCTAAAGGTTCAAAGATCATTCTTTACAAAAAATAAATCGAATAAAAAAGATGTCCGAGACGTGAGTTGTGAACTAACATTGAA
The DNA here is from genome assembly GCF_061612785.1 of Hesperophylax consimilis. Lineage (NCBI taxonomy): Eukaryota > Metazoa > Arthropoda > Insecta > Trichoptera > Limnephilidae > Hesperophylax > Hesperophylax consimilis. The sequence goes on from NC_142845.1 coordinate 15,070,705, forward strand.
TGATACCTAACATAGAAAAGTAAAATAATAATAAAAAACGAGTCTTTGATATATTTTTTACTAAATAGATTTTTCTTTTAAAAAAAATAAGGAGGAATATGACAGAGAGAACATTCGACCCATCGCAAAGGGAGAAGCTCTCGAGTACGACCATCCAAACGATATGGATAAACGTGTCCATTGAAAGGCTTAAATTCTTTTAGCATTCAAATCAAAAGTGTATTAGGAACACCTTCTGAAATGCGGAAAGGGAAAATAAACGTCCCACTTCCCGGCGTTCTACAACCGGGTTGGGGAACTTCTATAGTAAAAATGTTATTTTTCTTCTCATTTCTCCTTCTTAAAGACGTTCTAACAATATTTAAGCCCACATGATAATTGATTCATATCTAATGTAAGTATCTAAAAAAAAATTAAGAGCCTTTAGCGAGCTCGGTTGGTTTTGGCAATGGGTCAAAAAGGGGACGGGTTAAAAATCCGGCGGGTGAAGATTGATATTGATTAAAATTCTGTGGGTTATATTACATATAAATAAACAACTAAAGTAAATTAAAAATGGAAAGTGTATTATTTTTTACTTCGATCAAGAGTAGAAGGTGCTCTCAACATACCGGCAGAAAACAAACATTGAAAAATCTAAACGTTACTTGAAATGGGTTTGGATACGTGTAACCAGATCTGAATACGTCAGAATACCTCTCCCCACTGTCTTTACAATTTGTAATTCCCTAACTGAATTACATAGAACGTGGATATTAATTTAAAAAAAGAAAACAAAAACAAATCCACGAAACCCTAGAACTTGTTTCCCCACACGCCGTGTTTATTATTTGTCCAACCAAATGAAACAATGAATGAATCAAATTGATTTTGAATCATGCCTGCCCCTTCACAGGTGAAATCCTATTGAAAACAGTCCACCCGCGTAAAAAGAACATAATAACGCAAACCACCTCTCGGACAATGGGAGTGAAACCGCACGGGGCGAGAATACATTTAATCGCAATACCGTTTGTGTAAAACAAAAGGGTTGTTTAACGCCCAACAAACCGCAATTCTATTATCCAACTTTTCGATTTGTCTGCCAATATCCGATTCATTACATCGAGCGGCTTCCACCCCCCATCCGCGCGACCGCAATATCGCGTCAATAATTTTACGGGGACCGCACTAATCGAGCTCGGGGCCGGATTGGTAATCACGGATGCATGCTTGATCCCACTCCCACTCAAGTTTGGTGCATTCACTATTAATTCATTCAATGGGGAATAGAGCACGACGCACTTATATTTGTTTTTCATATAAGATTCGATATTACACCAATATAATTGGTTACAGATATTACATGAAATGTCCTGCATTTCATATTATAATATGCCTAAAATGTGTCAATCACGACCACGATTGTAAAAGCACAGTATTAACAATGGGTGTTCAAACAATATTCTCATATGAAATGCAGGACAATTCATGTAATATCTGTAACATGAAATGTCCAGCATTTAATATTATAATATGCCTAAAATGTGTCAATCACGACCACGATTGTAAAAGCACAATATTAACAATGGGTGTTCAAACAATATTCTCATATGAAATGCAGGACAATTCATGTAATATCTGTAACATGAAATGTCCAGCATTTAATATTATAATATGCCTAAAATGTGTCAATCACGACCACGATTGTAAAAGCACAATATTAACAATGGGTGTTCAAACAATATTCTAATATGAAATGCAGGACATTTCATGTAATATCTGTAACATGAAATGTCCTGCATTTCATATTATAATACGCCTAAAATGTGTCAATCACGACCACGATTGTAAAATCACAATATTAACAATGGGTGTTCAAACAATATTTTCTTGTGTACTGCGTGAGCATTTTGAATTAATACAAGTTTGTGTGAATTTGACAGTAAATTTCGGGTTTTGATCGTTGATGTATTTATTATATTTAGATGAGACATGAAACGAAGAAATAGGTTCCGCTTGTTTACCTCCAACTGAACTCCAACTGCCCAACGCTCTAGTTAAAACTGCCGAATCCGGTATACGCCCATCGCTTTTCGGATTCTAATAGTGGAATAAGTTTCGACGAGATATTAGTACGCAGTAGCGTTTGTAATTAATTAATCTATTTTGATTAAAAATGTAATCCAACCTGTAAGCACTGTAAAATCCATCCAGTTTTTTTCAGGTCAGAAAAGGAATAATTTGAACAGAAATTTAATAAATTAACGGCATTTTATATCAGTAAGTTTTCTTCGAGTAGTCTTTAAATACACATACTAAAGCAAATACCATCATAATGTATACCAGAAAACCTGAAAATGATACCATTTAAACACGTACAAATAACCAAGTAATTTAAATTAGAGGTTCCCAACCTTCTATGGCCCATTGCCCACTTTTCAAACATATTTTCTTAGCGCCTCCCCCTCACCCCACACAAAAATTCAATAAGCCCAAGGACAAACCAATAAATGCTGTTGATTCGTTTCGTTAGGACAGTCAGATTCTCAAGAAGAATTTAATGAAACGGAAACATTTAAATTACGTCAAAAGTCATCTGCACAAAATTAGGGCTTAATTATCGAGTAGTAGAGTAAGTATTTAAAATAAAGTAAGTGCACAAAGTATGCCTATCGCCCCCTCAGAAGCACTTCAAACTTTAACTGCACTTGGACGCCCCACAAGATACTTAAATCGCCTGATGGGCTTTGCTCACGTTGGGAATCCCTGATTTATCTCCCCATTAATTGGATTCCTGGTTGAAATTATCAAATATTATTAATGTAAAACTGACGAAGCCGAAAATATGCGAGCCGAGCAATGGTCATACAATTTGCCCAGATTTTTCACTAGAATTTGGGTCAAAGTTCAGCTTGCAACGTCATTTCCAAAAAAGCTATGAATCTTTGAGATTCCATATAGCGTCGAATATTTTGGGTTTCAAATTAAATCTCCAGCGGAGCGGGGCAGTATTTTAAATCAGTTATCTAATTTTAAGCAGGTGATCAATGTGAAAAATCTATATTTTATATGAAAATTTAAAGAAACAGATCGCGATAAGAGGAAAAATATTTTGAATTATATTTAGGTCAAGGTTATAAACTAAAATACATATTGCAAAAATAAACGACACAAGACCGGCAAAAAGGTGTCAATTGCATACTCGGATGCGGTATAGATTCTGCCATAGTCGTGGCAGAAATCGACATTGCCGGGCCGTGAATCGAGTTACCCATTTCTACTACAATTCAATCATCCCCCCCCCCCCCACCCGTAGTATTATGCACGTGGGCGGTGGGTGGTAGGTGGGAGCCTTAGCCCCTAGGAAAATTGGATTTCAGACGAATCTCCCGGCATCCCATACTGCATACGAAAACTGTGAAGGATGAAGTGTGTGTACCAATGGCTGGTTCCTAGCTACTAGCTAGTATCTAGACAGGTGGGGGAGATTACCCACACCGAGTTCGATTTAAATTTACTAATCGTGTTACATGTTATTTATTGGGTTTTCTGAGAGTTATTTTAATTTTAAAAGAGGTAGACAACCCATTTGATGAACTTATGATTAAAATATTGAACTAAAATTGTGTACAAAAAAAATATTGCATTACGGTTCCATGATATTTATGACCTTGCAAATTCAACACACCTTTAAAAAGTCATTAAAAGTAAAATAAAACAAAAACTAGGTTTAATAGTTACCTATGTAACCAATTTAACCTAGTTTTTGTTTCATTACTTTTCATGACATTAAATCACTTTTCGGAGGTGTGTTGAATTGTTATTTTGATGATATACACGGTCACCTAAGCAGTCATTGTTGATTGAAGTACTAGTACATATTGAATTATTTTGCGTGTTGGAAATAAGCTGACGTAGCTCAGTGGTCCAGAGCACCTGACCGGATATTAAAAGGTGCGGGTTCAATTCCCGTTGGCGGCATTTATTTCTACTCGGGAGATATTTTCAATTTGTATGGATATTTCAAGCGATTAATTATTGCTTATAATAATTTGTTATCTTTTGTGCTATGCATAAAAAAATCATGTCTTATAAAACTTAAACTTAAACTAGTTTATCATTAAAAAATAGTAAAGGAGGGAGTTTATCTGGATCTTGAAGAGTCGCATGTTGTAAAAAGGAGGAAACACGAAAAGGTCAACAGTGTTTAAGTGCTCGGCATGCGGTTCGCGTATCTCCCAGTTTATCTAACGGTGGTACCGAAGGATCATTGGCGTTAGTTGATCGGATACTTTCTATTAAACTACCGGTAAAATAGTCGCAGTTTCCCAACTGACATACATCTTCTAAAGATTGAGATCAATACATCGAGATAGACATGTTATCTAACAAAGAAATTGCCTGTTTTTATAAGACAAAAGGTAAATTAAAAACCAAGAAGAGACCTTCCTTCCAAGTCACAATGCAGCGACATTTTACAAACATGAAAAATAAAATTGTTAAAAGTTTTTCACGATAAACTGGCATAAGTATTGTGTTGCTCATCTTAAGTCATACCCCCTTCGGAGGTATCTCCAATCGTCGTATCGGAATTCCGGAGGAGTATGAGGCACAACGAGATAGACGGCGGTGAGCGGTGTGAGCACAATGTACGAGATCACTCCTTGCATCGGGAGAACCTGAGCACGGTAAGCCGGTACGTCGCGCTTCGCGTCGGCGACGCCGAACGCAAAACGGTACCGCGCTGAAGGATGCTCATATTGCTCATGCTCATTTTGTTCAGTGTTCAGTGCTCACCCATTAAATCCGGAAACGGAATGCGGAACATTGCTTTGCAGGAAAATGTCATCGAAACATTATTTCAATTTTATGTTTGACAGATAAATATACAGCATTATACCAAACTGACTAATAAGTAACTGGCTTCGCCCGACTTAAAATATGAAAGTCATATATGTGGAAAGTTAAATGGATGATTCAACGATCCATAGCTCACGATGGAAATGAGGCGTGAAAATTTATGGCTAACTTAACCTGGCATAGCTAACTGTTGTTTTCTTATTCCCTCAGACTAACGGATTTTTTGATTATTGTTAAAATGCAACCTCTTCACAAAATGATTTATATATAATATTATGATGTAACATCTATTAACCTATTATGTATACATTACTACCACCTCGGATGAAACCACAGTATCCTCTTTACGTACCTCAAGGACGATGATGTGTTTTTACTTATGACGGCATAATAACACTTTCCCAATACACGTGAACACACCTTAGCACAGGTTCTCCTAGTAAAAGTGTTAACAAAACTGTAACCGTATAAAAATAATAGAAATAAATAAATATGGTTATAATAATAGTGAGTCGAGCGCATGTTTTATTATAAAACCAATATTTAAGTACTACGCAGAAAAGATGGCAGATGAAAAAATCACGTGTTTATTTTCCAAGGTGTTTTAGAGGGTGCTCACTAAAGCCTGGCTCAAATGCATAAATGCATACAAGAAGGGAAGAATCCGTGAAAATGTGTGGGCATGAAAGCGTCTTTGCAGTTTGCATGCTCTCAGGGCGGAAAAGGTGGTGGACGCGGCGTGAGACCAAAAGAGTCTTGTGCTCCCAACTAGAGTACAGCAGCTAAACATGACGCAGCTAAAGAGGGATGCTGCATGTGTGGGGTTGTAGGTTAGGCGCGTCGGTTTGTCGAGAGGACGTGTAACGAGGCGTGAGCGGCAGAGGTAAAAAACGGCGCGAGGCGTGCAGGTGCAGAAGCGGCGGGGAAAGCGCTCGAGAGCTTCCAGGCTGCGGCGTGCGCTGAATACGACGCGCCGCCCCGGCACGTAGCGGCAAGTGGTGTAAATAAATCACATTACAGGTAATTACCCGGCGCCCGTGACGCGCCACGGTTTTCATTACTCCGCTAAAAGGGTGTTGATGGCTTAATTGTACAACAAGCAGAAAACGCAGAGAGAAAATGAAATATGATTAACGCGCACACACGGTAGAAAAATTGCCTGTTGAAAGGCATGCAAATAAGATATTTACATTTGCTTTCTTCAACCAAAAACGGATGGGTTACCCTCAACCCCATATTTGTTAATTAATTAATTCGGTGACCTAGTAAATTTTCGTGAAAAGACTAACACGTTTTAAAAACTTACATGTAATTATTAAATTACTGAACATTCCGATAACACACACCACACACGGACAAAGACACTTTCAATACTACGCAACCAAACTTTTTAACAGTATGCCCATTACTTTGAAACAATTAATAACTACAAATACATCTACAAACTTTCTCAAAAAACATATCGCAGCCTGGATAAAAAATCAAGATATTCACTTCATTCAAAAGATTATAATTCCAAACCAAACATAACCAAAATATAATAAGTAAAATTGAATATTATACACGTTCTTCAAGAATTATCCAAAAATACATACACTCACATATAAATGTGTGTTTTCATGTTTCAATATATGTCTGTGAAAAAAAAATTAACTTTCTACTACAACCATAGACTAAGGATGGGTTGTTTCGGAGAATCTGAACAATTCATCAAATTTCAACGTTCAATTTCGGGTTCTGTGAAAGACTTATTCAAGTTCTGTTTTTATATCATTGTAGGCTAGTTGCGTGACAAGACTGAACTAAAAACAGAACTTGAAAAAATCTTTCACAGAACTTGAAAATGAACGTTGAAATTTGATGAATTGTTCAGATTCTCCGAAACAACCCGTCCTTAATAAGACTAGACACGGCATAACCATTGAAAAATAACCCCAACACAATTTTGGTTTGGTTCACGTGCACATTTATGAAAAGGCGCACGCATTGTGTCGCAATGCGAAATGGACACTGTGCATTGCGTTTTACATTTTGTTGGTCTAGAGTTAAACTATTTTGCTTGTCAGCTATTTTTGCTGGTAAAATTCCTGACGTCACATGAATAACACACCCACAAGGAATCCACCAATAGGGTGATTCATGTTAATTATTATCACGTGCGGATATACAAATATCACGCAACCAATGCGTGATAATTATTGATGTATTAGTCGTCTAGCGTTTACACGCGCGACAACTCAAGTGTGTGTGAATTATTTGGTCCGTGCATTTTGCCAATCAGGGTTGTATTAAGTCGTTATTGCCTTTCGGGTAATATCTGCTTCGCCTTTTCGATTTTTTGTAGAAGAATTGATAGAAATAAATTTGCGTCATTTAATGAATTCATTTTTTTAATGGGTATTTTCGCTTAGCATTCCCCACAAAACCGGAAAAAATGGAGAAATGGTTAGAAACAATCCGAATTCAATTATGTGACAATAACTGGATACCATCAGCAGGAAACCGCGTTTGCTCTAATAATTTTCAAACATATTTATCTCACTGCAAGCGGCCTCCGACGTGTAGACTGCAAAACTTTGCCTGTTTTTCCGGTAATTATAAAAAACTTTATAAAGTTTATTATGGATTGATCAGGTTTTAATTGATAATGTCGGCGTTTTCAGGCTGATATCGGACAGTCGCTGTCCACTATGGGCACAGGTCCTGCGAAAAGAGATACCGTCATTGTTTTTTCTCGAACAGGACTGGTTCTCGATCCAGCTGAAACTTTTTTTGTAATCGAAAAGCCCGTTGTTCCTCTATCAGAATTGCAACAACCGATGTGCGTGAATGCCGTAAATAATACGTAAAATCCTATTTAACGGGCGTAAATAAATAAATAAGTATATAATATAATTACAATATTATTGTAATCATGTAATCTCCACCCCCCTTAACCCTTACCCATACGCTCTCTGAAGCTCTGTCATAATCATTGTTGCTTATTCAATTAGGTTGCTTCGTTCCTTTCCCATAATTCGTGGTTCAGCTCGCTTGTGAACCCGCAATATTTTATGATTTATCTCTCTCTTTAGGTTAATCTTACATTATGTTTAATGTAAAGTCGTTAGGTTAGTTTTAGTACTTAGGTTAGTTTTCAATAATGCTATATTGAAGAAGGTTGAGAAACTAGCTGACCAAAACTAGTTGACACAATGTCTTAATTCTAACAAAGTGGTTGAAGACAAAAAAAACTTTTAATTGAATGATAGTAGTATAATTATTAAATGATACGTAGTGTTGTTCTAGTCTCTATAATTTTATGTTATTGTTAAATTTTTAACTAATATTATTTTATATTCATCAGTTTTAATTATTTTGTATCACTTTCGACAGCTTACAAGATATATTCTGTTTTAAAATGCATGCAAAAGCCAGACTGGGCATAAAACCAAATTAAATTAAATGATTTCAAGTCACAAAGTGATTGCTTTCTTCAATAATTATTTATCATTCTTTATAAATACTGTGGTAAATTAAAAAAAAAACCTATTCACAATAGTAAAAATATATACGTTTTTGGTTCTATAGGACCTGTATAGAATTCAAAAACAAAATATAAATTAAATTAAAATCATTTTGTATTATTTATCAATTCTTTCCTGATTCAGCCCTTATTCAGCACATAAAATTTGCTGTAAGTGTTAGTTTCTTTTTGGCTTTATGTCCATATTACAACACCTCTGACAACAAATTCTCCGTGGTTTTGCTTACGAGTTTGAACGCTTGTACAAGGAGTTTAAACAGAGTTGGGTTGTTAAGTTCATCTCCATATTTTTGACGTACGCTATGTGGGGTCATTTTAAAAATGAATTTAGCTAGACAGGGCTAATCTAGTATAATACATCAATGACTACAACACATAAATACCTGTCACACTTAATCACAAACACGTTAACACCTCAGCACAGGTTCTCCTAGTGAGGTGTTCACGTAACATAAAATATCACCCACACACAGTTTTACCTATATCAACCTATGTTTTTTTATTTTTTATACCTTTTTTTCTCTGTACTACAATATAAACCACTGTAATCATTTGTAAAATGTGTATTCAAGAATAGACATAAGTAAATAAATCCATGTTTAAAAGGGTGGGTTGAAAAATCGAAAAGCCTCCAGGTGCTGTTGTACCTTTTTTGTAATTTATTTAATGGATATGCAATTTTAAAAACTTCTAAATCTAACACCGATTTAACAAACAGTCAATACTTTTTAATTTTTTTGCTTTACATTCATGTTTATAATTTTTATTTAGGTTCCGAAAGCAACTATTTTTTTTAATAAAAATGGTCTACGAATATATAATAGCAAAGGAAAAAATATAAAAACTAGGTAAGATGGGCATTTAAATATATATCTATCACGCTAAACTATTAAACACGTAAGTGCATTATTAGGTCATAAATTCGTGCCGAATACCGTCCATAAACAATACGGCCGGCAGCAATGAAAGAGCGTAAATACTAGAAAGCTTATAGAGTCAATCCGTTTCCACATCCGCAGAGTGGGGCGTGTGGGGTGGGAGTTTGCGGGGGGAGGGAGCAAATAAAACTAATGGTGAGTGATGAGGGAGGGAAAATTCTTTCCTGTAAACTGGGAAAACACCACAACTTTATTCGTTTCGAGTTTATTCACGGCCGATTTCAAGAAAAGCTTTGGATAATGAAAGAACCGGAAATTTGCGCTATATTATTTAGACAATTTAGCGACTGTATTCGAAATGTGACATAAAATTATCTGATCGCAGAATTATTTCCGATTTAACCTGTTTGTATAAAATCATTAATTCAATGTTTGATACCCCTGATTTATTATAATACTGTCTTGTAAGCAGGTCGGTTACAAGACAGTACCTACCATATTATTGTAGCAATTCTATATCAACGTCCCAATATCACACTCCTATGCGACGGATTCAACAGCTAGGAAACAAATACTACGATGTTGTTGATATATTTAGTACATCAATTTCAATATATAAGCATACCTTATTGAAGTTTTTTTCATCAAGTAGTGGAATATTTTAATAAAGGTATTTAATTTGATTTGACTAACATATAATAATTTTGTCAACTGAAACAGAAAAAAATATTTTGGATTTTTTATGTTTTGTGCCTGCATGCTGTGTAGATCAAGTTCAGTGATATTTTGACTTTATATTTATTTTTCTGTAATTGTTTTAAATGGTCGTTTCCTGCACTATTTTCATGCATAATTTCGTAATTATTTTTTTATATTTATGTATGTAAAAGCCTTAATAGGCGTGAAATAAATAAATAAACATAGTATTATAATCGAGTTATTAACTTTCATAATTTTCATTTGAGAGTCATTATATTGTCTTGAATGATTCAGTATTACAATTTGATATTTTTACTCGTTAAGTTATTCCAAAAATAAAAACAAGTCAATAGATGTCGCACATTAAAATAAAAAATGTAGTATTTATCCAAGACAATATCTAGATTGCATTTAGTTAGGGTAGAATCTTGCAATCATACATAAAGATAAGCAGATAAGCAGGTAATAATAATAAAATATGCCTTAAAAAAGGAGAAAGTGTTGGTAGATCTTAGTCGAGGTATGATAATTTTTTATCATTTAAATTTAAATTTGAATTAGTCATTTAAATATGACCGAAGGCGATAGGGTCGAATTAGCTCAGTGATAGAGCAAAGCCCCGGCAAGGCTAGGGTCCTGGGTCCTAGGTGCGATCGATTTTTCTGTTTCTGTTTAACATTGTCTTATGATTAAATATTACAAATTTGAGGTTTTACTCCTTGGTTATAACAACAACAAAAAACCTTTATATATTATGCTTTTTAACTTTTTTTATTTAGTTTTCGGAAAATACGATTATGCAGAAGTTTTTTCGCAAAGACTGGATCAAGTGTTATTACAATGATTCAGTAATTATTATATAAATACAAGATTTTAATGAAAATTAAATTTGAATAGTGTCGGGTTTAGTTAGCGGGTGAAGATATCTGCGAGCTGAAGGGGTCGCAAAATAACGAACGACCGGGATGTTAGGGTCTTAAGACGGGCCCAAAGGGAAACCATAAAGTGGAATCAGCCAGTGATAAACGACAGGGATTGCTAAATCAAAGATAACAACTCGGATACCTTCCCCACATTCACATTACCCCGCCGCACCGAGTCATCAGGGCAGAAAGGACCAACACATTCAATCAATAATAAACCAATTCTCTCATGGAGAATATACCATTTTACTTGGTGCCTTTCAAGTCGAAACCGTCTGTGATATGTGAGAATCCTGAGGTGGGGAGTACATACGGAGGATTGTAGCTGGAGATTGGAAAAATGTAGCATGTATAAAATTGTGGACGCAATTCGTTTCTTTTTGGAAAGTAACGCGGAAACTAGGGGCCTGGGACATATAAAAGGTACAAATGGAAGGGAGCTTGAACTTTATTACTAAACTAGAAAAAAGGAATCGCCTAATAACAACAAATAAAGAAAGGTTTCTTTTGTCTTGTATTGCCAATAGACAATTATGGAAAGTAGAAAACTTATAGTAATATCAAATCAAATAACAGTGTTACATTTTAATATTACAACATAAGACGTTTTCAATACAATTTGCACAGTTCTCACACATAACATTCAATTTAGAAAAAATGTATCAGACGTGCCCGGATATTAATTTGTCAGAAAGTTCAGCGTTAAAAACAAATTGAAACATACTATAAACGTTGTGTCATAGCAAGTTCTGGCGGCTGCGTGTGCGTAATCTGAATCACGACATTCCGTAAAGGGACATTTTATACTGCGGTAATAAATACCAAACGTCGCTCGGCACGTCAGGAGGGTACTTAGCTGACGAGTGAAAAACCACTCTTTGAGGGAAGCCTTACAAAACTCATCGCGTAAAACCGAGAAAAAACATTTCGGCTGCAGTCTGTTATAGCCCCGGGGAGAGAATCGCGAAAAACTTTTGCGAGCTATTCGCAGAAATGCCTTCGAGTAGAAACGTTGTTTGCCTTAAAAATCGTCTCATTTCGGCATGTTCAGAAAGGAGGTCGTATAAGGAGAAATGACGCCTTATTCATGGCTAATAAGCGCGAGTATGTCACCATTCGAAGAGCTGCTACGAACCGGCTTTATTGCAATGAAAGAAAGAGCTGATGGAAGAGGGAGTCGTTCGTGGGAACCATTGATTGTCGCTTTATTGGTCACGCGTTAAATTTGAAAAAAGACAGAGAAAAGGAGGGTTAATACAGATTTAAGATACTGGCTACACAAATTTAAGGAACCAGATTATCATAGAAATAACCCCATGTGATGCTGATAATAGCAAAGGTGACCTGGTGATAAAATGAAAATATGACGTCCCGCCAAAACGTAATCGCAATTTATTCAATCCCTTTGCCGTAGCCACTTTAAAATACGGCGAGATGAAAATCGTGGGTGAGATAAGCCACGTAATACGAATCAAAAGAGAAGCCACGGATCCGGGCCACATAAAGGCGACATTACGATTCGGGTCGGGCGTAAACCTAAATGGAGAACCGATGTTTCTGGAGAGACTGAATTTAAATGGCTACCGCTGATTTCGGTCTCGTATCACCTCGCGAATACGTAAAGCGAACCTCGCTTAATGTGACGAAAAGATAAAGGAGCCCCACTCGCGCAAGTATATCCGACAATTCGATCTGGGAAGACGATAAAAGTGATATCGACTCAACACGAATCAGGGGAGAGCTTTGTATTATGGTTTCAAATCGTTTTATTTACTGATAAACTTGGTGGCAAAAGCTTTCAACATAAAGTATTTCAGCTTGTCGAAAAGCGAAGTCTCGATCTCGAGAAACTAAATTCAGAATAATTATTCTAGGAATATTCTGGTGACAAATTCCTTCATTTATATTTAATCTAAAGGGGTTAAAAGCTTTGATATGCTAAATCGATATATCAATAAGGATAAAGGAATAAATATTAGATAAATGAAATAAAAACATTGGATATTATTTGTATTTATCGTATAAGTTCTCAAAAAACCTGATAGAAATGTAATGGCACATTGGTATTTATAGGCCAGATAAATATGACGTGGGTATTGTTTTGTGGACCGACGCACGCAAACGAAACTTACTAAAGGAAATAATGTATAAATTGTTTACGGCACTCCGGGAGGAAATCCTACAGCCATGAATTAGTAATTGCCAATAAAAGAAAATAAAGAACAGATAGAAATGGGTTATATCCGTAAAGGGAGTATTTATTGTGGAAGCCAGCGAATTTGGCAGACGGAACGAGCGAGTTTATCGGGAGAAACACGGCCAGAACTGCCGGGTTCCTTCTTTCATCTCTTTCCTCTCGTGAAACAATATAACTTTGATCTCCCGCGGGAGCAATTAAGTTTTGCAAAGTAAGAATGGCTGTGGAGGTGAAGGAGGATGGCGAACGGAACGAGGTCGGAATGAAATATCAAGAGAGTAAGTAAAAGAGATGTGGGGTGGTATTCGTGTGTACCCACCCTTGTGAGCCGGAGAGATTTCACTGGAGGTAAAGAAAGAAAGCAAGCAAGCAAGCCACCCACCCACACTTGTCACTTCTCCGAGTACACCACTACTCTAATAGCACTCATTCAATGAATAGCTTCACGGTCGGTGTATCGTGTATTGTGATCCTGGAACTTTAATTAAGATCGTATTAATTAGCAGACACGGCGCTGAATATTACGACGGGAACTAGGTACTACTAATTACGGGCTTTTATGTTCAGTTCAAAAGTATAAAACATTAACTTAAGCTATAGGTTTAATTCATTATCTTATTAAATATACAAGTTAATAAAAACGTTCAAAAAACAGATTAAAAACGGGAAGAGGAAAAAACAAAGGTTTGGCAATTAAGGCTCCGCAGGTCTGAAAAGGAAATTACCCAAAGTCTCAGACAAGGTGCATATTTATAGTTAGTTAGTTTAACGCGGGGAATAACTTGACTGTAAATAAAGCGTGCAAAGCTCCGGCTAAAGTTTGCTCCAAATGAAATGGAGGAATTAGCGTTGAGTTATGCTCACCAACTCCAGCAGGGCCGCACTTGACCGGCTCTCTCCGACAGAGATTATCCGACTTAACCTAATTATTTATTACGTTACTGTTACAAAGTCACACTTGTACAAGAGCTGTACTTGTTTTACAATCATTGTATAATTATTTCGTAATGTTTTTAAATAAATGCATTATTATCATTATTACTTTTGTTTTATTTATTATCTTTTCGTTATACCTGCACATTTAGTTCACTTCATGAAGCATCCTTGTCTTTTCGCTAAATTGTGTCTATGTAATACTTTTACGTACTTTAACTGCTACTAACCTAATATACAATACTAACCAGTGGATGGCACCACAGTATCCTCCTTGAGAATCTCAAGGACTATGCTGGGTTTTTACTTATGACGGCATAATAACACCTCAGCACAGGTTCTCGTAGTGAGGTGTTCATAAAACACTACAACTAACCCACACAGTAACTGATCATTAACATGTTTTATAACTGGTACTTATTAATTAAACTGTATGTAATAAAATAGTGATGTATAAATAAATAAATCACATATTAAGTCTTTCACTATTTGCCGCGGCTCATTCAGATTTTTTAAATGTGAAGTTCGAACAAGAAGATTATTAAATTTAAAACACTTCGTTTTCAAAAGGTTATACTATTTCTTAGCTGTCCACCGATTTTGGAACAGCCCTTCCTTCAACAGGGTAGGTACAACATAAACCAGATAAAGCAAAACCAGTAGCCAGTATATTCATAAATATATTTATTGGTATCAAATTTAATTTGTATCACTCAATTTTATTTAAAGTTTTTTTAAATGTATTCATTAATATTATTTTTTAATTAAACAGCAAAAAAGGATCATAAACAAGTTCTGCTGTGTAATTATTATTAAGCGTGACTGTTTAGTCTTCTGAAGGCAATATCACACTGTTTGATAATGCAGTATAAACTGTCAACAAAACTGACGGTTTGATAATGTCTTTTTTGATTTTATTTATTTCATTGTAAGCACCCGCTAAATTGTCAAAGCAGTTTGTCAGCAGGTCAATTTGTGGCTGTTAAGCGTAATAATAAAAATAATTACACAGCACAACTTGTTTATAAATAAACGTCTTTTTAATAAATTGAATAATAATATTATTGAATTTATAAAAGAAAAAAAAGTTAATATTGTAGTAAAAAAAGCTTTTGTTGAATAAAATCTAAAGTTACTTGAAATTACAACGTATCAACTTTTATTTACAAATAAAACGAACAAATAATATTATTATTTACTATTTATATTATTATTAGGTATACTGTTCTACCGTAAAATATATTTTATTTATTTATTTATTTATACGCCCATTGGGCTTTTACATGCATAGTTCATAAAAAAAATAATATTCTGAAGATTGTAAGTTCACAAAAGTAATAGTAAAAATACATATAACCATATCCATTTGACATATTATAACAGCAAGTAAATAGTAAATGCATACAATAATTATTTGTAGGTATAAACCTGTTGTACAAAAATAAGAATAAGAATATGCCTACTCCTAAGTTAAACAAACTTAAATTAGTTGAAAAGAAATGTAAAGTTTATATGTAAATGCTAGGTAGTGGCAGCAGTAACATGATACAATACGACACATAGTGTATGAGGCCTTTGAATTAGAAAGTTAACGAAATAATTATTGGCAGTATTGTTAACAAATATAATATTATTTAAAAAAAAAACTAACTGCGATTCCATTGCAAATATATCGAAGGGTATTTGATGGGAATGTTTCAATATAATATGGTACAGCCATGGATTTAGCGACTACAAATAAACTATTTACGCAGAACTGCCGCCGCGCCGAGAGGTGCTTTGACATATTTTCCGGAGCGCCCGACAAAAGCTGTAATCACCGTGATGGGAGTATTCGCGAGGGGTTTAGGCCGGTAAATGAATGTCAGTCGGCGGATTAATTTCCTAAGTACTTCGGGGAATAATTCAAAGTACCCAAATAAATAAAAACGTACCTTCAGACTTCTGTAGGCTATTTTAAGTCACTTGGAATGGCTTTACGCGACAAAGATGTCTGTAAATCTGAGATATTAACATGTTGACATTAGGGATTATTATTCACTTTTCAAGTGCGAAAATGGTACGATTGAAATACCTACGCCAAAGTATTTATTTACGCATCCGGTTTATAAAGAAAAAAATTATACGGAAATCTCCGAAATTGCAAAATTGTGTATACTACAAAAAGCCGCTTGAAAAACAGCGGCGAAAAAAATTAATACATCAACGTCACATTGGTTGAATTTTCACGAACAAGCGAAATTGCCTCCGTCAACGTTTATCATCCGGGAACAGAGTTAATCGCAAAACAGCAGCGTAAAAACACGCCAAAGGACGGAAATAAGTTAAGTGAAAGCCATAAGGTGGAACAAACTTGAAACGTAAAGGCAGGAGGAACTTTACGGGGACTTTGATTAATTTTGTTATTTTTTAAAGCTTCGATGCTAACTATTTTTTTTTAATTCGAACTTTATCTTGCTAAAAATATAAAATTTTACGTTATTACCAAGATAACACAAAGTCCAATGATCTAACTCATAAGTCTAATAAAATAATAATAACATCTAATAACACACAAAACCAATATAAACACACATCACTCACAAACACACAAGATTATTTTCAATGTATTATTTTTTAATTTTAAATATATTATTATGTATTTTTAATTTTGAATGTATTATTTTTCTCTTTAAATGTATTATGTAGATTATATTTTCATATTATAAAATAAAGGCCTCATCACGGGCAAGCCACTCAGTAAGGCCTACATTACTGGAAAACTTAAAATGTAAAAAATATTGTACCAAATAGAAAAATTTTAAAAAATGACTAAAAAAACATGTACAACTTACGACTTAAGTATGGTAATATCCATTATCTCGTGTGTGGTGCGTTATTTAAAACAATCGTTTAAAGGTTTTGCCGTGGCTGCGAATTTAATAGTTATCAACATAATGAATAAAAAAGCTAAACGGTGTCGGGGAGCTTTAAACGTTAAAACAATATGACATAATTGAACGCAAACATCGCGAAATGTCGAGAGCAATATAATTAAATATGCCCGAGCAAATGAAATCTTCATCGCTGCTGCAAATGGCGAGGTTCGGGTATCATTAAAAGCGTATAAAAACTTTTACAGGGCCCACAAAGAGCCGGGCGCGAGGGAGACGCAGCGAGCGACAAAACGCCCGCGACAACAAGGGGGACAAGGACGGAAGCGGGAGGCAAAAGTGGAGGCGCGTCCGTGGAGATTATTTGAAATTAAATTACCGAGTGAAGAGAAAATAACACCAACAAAAAGATGTAATAATTCTTTTACAAAAACTTTTGGCCGGCGCTAATGGTAATTTGAGAACGTTCATTTAGAAAAAAGATGGGTGGTAGGTGTGTCGGCCCCGCCTAATTATGTATGGAAAGGGTGGGAGGTGAGACGGAAGATGGTAGCCTCCCCGAGTTCGAAAGAAAGAGAGGGAGAGGCCCTTTTAATGAGGTGCGAAGTAAATTTTCACCCTGGAAGCAAGTTTTAATTGTACGATAAATCTCAATTTCTACATTCGCTTTCTTTTACACGGATTTTTTACGCGGAGTAAATTGGGTTTTTCGCCACCGTATTCCATTATCTATTTAATAATTTGGTGGATTATCATAATTCCAAGTGCAATTATGGACACGAGATACTGTACAAACTTTGCTCATTTCGTTTCGCTTTATTATCAAAGAGGACTAAATAGTTTAAAACATATCACAAATCCACACACAATACACTGACTGACTAATAAAGTTCAATTCATTAAAATAAATCACCGAGAACAAACAACCTACTGTTCTTTGATGGTTGTATTACTCGATTATTGATATTCCATAAAGGAAAAAAAACTAGGGTGCTCTCGACTAAATTACGGACGCGATATTCAATGAAAATTGATGTCCATAAAAACGGTGATAAAAATGGGCCCCGTAAAAGCTGTACCCGTGGCGCAATAGCCTCCAGATATATCGACGTATAAATTTAAATACGGAAAAATGGGCACGGAACATCGGCCGCTCAAACCGTCGATATAAATAAGCAATCACACGGCTAGTGTCGACTGTGAAATACGACCGGTCGACGGTCGATGGTCGTATCTGAATTGGGACTATACAAGTAAGGCAGGGAGGAAATAACTATTTTATAAAAACGTTTTATTTTTAATGATAATACTATTAGATTTACTGTCCGGTTTTTTCTGTGTTATACCCTTTTTTAACAAATCATGGTCTCAGTTTATTTCGCCCGAATTTCAACACTGTTTTTCTTTGCCGAGTAATTTAAAACAATGAAATAAACGGCATGAAGTACATTTTAAAGATTCAAAACTCTAAATGGAAAATTACGACGCAAGGAATAGAGTTGCGTTTCTGACGTCAATAATGCTTACCGTTCAAAGTTTTCCTGACAAACAAACATATTTTCTGCTTCATTGTTAACTGGATACCGAGGGGCATTCAGTAAAAAAATAAAGGTTTCGACTAATTCGCGTCACGATCAGAAATATCAAATTATCAAGTTCATCTAACACTAATTCATCGTTCTTCTGTATCCACGTATTCCCACTCTATGGTCGTATCAAAAAGGTTTCGAGCTTGGACACAACATAATTCTGCAGTTTAGGCAGATAGGGGACATCCGATTTGGGATACGGTGACCCTGCCTTATAACTGCTGAAGTTCTATGTTACGTGGGTACCTACCGTTTGTTGTACGTAGTTATTAAAGACCATACAGGCGACAGCGACTAGAAGACATTATTGTTTTTTTACTAGAAATAAATAAATAAGTTCTTACCTTATCGTCGTCATCTTCACTATCACACTGTAAATAAAGAAAAAAATAATTATTAATTCAGATGTTTTCAATTTCACGTAGTTGTCAAACCATGCAATAACATAAGAATTTAAATGATCAAGTAGCACTTGGGAATTATAACAGATCCAAGCAAAGTAAAATGTTGTGGTGATGAGAGGATAATGTGGTTAATAATTGATTGAATGCAAGTAACCAAAAGTAGCTATGTTTCCATCCATCGAAAGTTTTTAGGTTAGTAATAAGTACACATTATAAACACGGATACCCTTAATATATAATATTGAAGCTAATACACTGAAAGATGAACAGCATACAAACTAAACATGCACCTACTCAGTGGCGGATCGTTACTTTTGGATGTACAAAAAAAGTACAAAAATATCATTATTTATGTTGTAGCTGAAAACGTTTTTTTTTTTCGAAAATTCTATTTTTTGTATGAAGATTTTCGCGCATGGCCAAACTGAAATAACCTGAAAATCTTCATACAAAAAAAAGAATTTCCGAAAAACAATAAAACATCGTTTTCAGCTACAACATCAGTGCTGTCATTTTTTGTAATTTTAGCACTCTAGTACACCCAAAATTCACGAGTTGCCACTACTTAATAATTATTATCTATAATACGAAGCTTATTTTACACACACTTTGTTGACAACCTTTGTAACATTACAATGAACAAGGATAATAGATAATTACAGAAGGTTGACGTGAAATAAATTTTAGTTAAATTGAGGTTTACCATCTCAAGGTTTCTTGGAAATTTTGACATAAATATTAAACATAAACTGGGCAAATAAAAATAATCCATTATCCATATGATCGTGAAAAAGTTTCGCATTGTATGATAATAAAACAATAGACGAGACATACAAAGGTAAAAGAAATATAAATAAAACATAATGAGAATAAAAATGATACTTACGATATAGCCTTTACCGGAGCTACAGCGGCTACTCGCCTGCGGACATAAAAACAGAAAACAAAACACATATAGCCAACAGTTAAACAGAACAATAAAACACGACTTTCGTACAAACATAAAACGAAAACATCAAAATGGGAATGGGGAAATAAAAACAAATAAAATGACTAATGAACTTTCACAGTGCTTAGCAGTTGATTACGCGTCCGAGAGCGCCCTGCTCCCGTTGCCGCCAGATTAACTGAAAACATTTCAAGTAACACGTACAAATATGTGCCAACGGGACACAGCGATCGCACCGCAACCAATTGAAAAATATCTGGGGAAATCGCGAGCGGAATAATGCGTGATGGCTGTCCCAGGCTGAAAACAGCGCAGCAGATGGGTCAGCCGTCAGCCATACGCCAAATCAGCTATCCGATGCAATCTATCTACGATATCCGCGGTACTGCAATCAAAACTGGGGGATTCATTTTCCATACGGGTTTCCCGAATGCGATAAGCGATCAGTATTTTTTTAGCACAAAGCGTTTAAAATTCGAATAAATTGGCAAGAATTTTACTCATCGTGTTTAAAATTATTAGGCATTGCAGTTAATAAAAATATTATGCTTGCAGTGAATAAAATTATTATCATGCAGTGAATAAAATCATTATGCTTGCAGTGAACAAAAATATTAGGCTTGCAGTGAATAAAATTATTATGCTTTCAGTGAATAAAAATATTATGATTGCAGTGAATAAAATTACTAGGCTTGAAGTGATTAAAATTATTGGTGTTGGAGTGAATCAAAATAATGTTTGATACATTCAATTAATTTATAATAATAATAAAAAAGTGATGAAAAAGAAAAACGTAATTTACGATATGTCATGGATTATGAACATTATGATAAGAATAAACGAAACCAAGAAAAGCTCGTTATTTCGTAGAAACATGTTAGAAGCGCTTTCATATTTATATAAAAACATATAAAAAGGAAGAAACGGGAACTTTTGGGAATTTAATACTAAAGAAACATGCGATATTAAGAGGTTAACATCCAAAGCACACATGAATAAATGAATAAATAGGTATTTTAAAGAAAGACAAACTTTCCCGGGTAATGAATAACCTGACAATATTTGAAAATCTTCTACTACCATCACACTAAGCGGAAATGTTGCTTGTGTAGTGATGGAGGACTTAGCCAGCTGAGGAATTCAATGCATGAAGCTTACCAACAAACCACTGACCAGTCGATCTTATTAAATCTTAAATATAATGTAACAACATATTTTAGTACGAAAATAAAGAATGATTTTCTTTTTATTTACACGGTCAACTGATAAAAAAATGAACAAATTATCTTTGGTTTATAGATTTATATACAACTCATTGATCATTGATTAAGTGTGTAAGTTTTTTTTTTTTAAGCATTATTATTACATTATTTCCAATAGGCGAAATTAAAGTGACGATGTAAATGACGTTGCGGTCTGAGAGTAATAAAAATATCAGAACGAAAGAGCTGTGAAAATTTAATTAATTTATTTATTTATCTTGTCATATTTTCCAAAAAACGGTTATGTACCAATATACAAAGAAAAATATTACAAATTTATGATACATATAAAAAGTATAAAAAAGTCACGGGGGCAGTTTCACTATTTTGTGACATGCGTCAAGGATAGTTGTTATTGGACTAAGTGAAAAAAAACCCTGCAAGTGACGTTAAAAATGTCGATGGTCAATTCATGACGCCAAGAGAGTTTGCTGCTTCAGACACACATAGAGATCACTGCTTTATCATTACGATAGTTAATCAGTTAGTATCTACTACGAAAACAGCACATTGACTGGACAAACACGGTTTAAGGGTACGTTTCTACGATACACAATATTTATTCGACATCACAAGTTTAGGGTAGCAAAATGGAGCAGTGACAAGACCGAACAAGTTAAAATATTAGGCTGGGTTAGGTTAGGCTTGGTTACTTTGTTCAATGTTCGGTTTTGCCATGGAACCAAGCTCGGACGGACACTGTTACGGCTAATGGGGCTACTTTGGCGGGTGATGGGGCTACTTACGTCACTGAGTCTGTCCCTGGAGCTGTCGGGGTCCCGGGGGGCCACGGAGCTGCCCGTCAGTCTTTCCGACGCACGCCCGCTGTCGTCGGACGTGCCCGCGTCGTGCGTCAACGTCACGCCCTAAAACAACACAAACAGTGCAAGCAATTAGCAAACAAACAAACGCTTCTGGGTGTAATAAAATTTAGCACTCTTGCTTTCTGCAACGATAATCTTGCGTTCAGCGAGAGGTTTTCAGCGTCCTTTAATTGGTGAATGCTTGGACATAAAATAAATAAAAGTACTAAATCAGAGGGCAAAATATGTCATTTTATTTGGGACATGACCATTAAATTTAAAAAAAGGATGGAATATTTAAGTAAACATGGTAAAATAAAAATGATTCATATCTACTACCAGGGGCGGTGGATCCATAAGGTCAAAGAACAGTGACCCCCCCCCCCCAAATTATAAGACGACAATAATGTATTAATATAAAATATCATATAAATCAAATAATGAGCTTCCGCTTCTGTAACCCTAAAGCCGCATTTGTCTACTACTATTGAAAATGCAAGGAAACGACACTAGCAACAGCTGTTATGCCATTTGTGCCCATCAAACGTAAGAATCAACATCAGAGGACTCAAAATGGTAACGGTCATGTAAATACATATCTACATAAATTTATTTGAGCGTTGTGATGGGAATCGAACCGTAACCTTAGGCGTTAGTTATATAAAAATATATTTGAAAGCATAAAGGCTGACGCACGAAAAACATAACCCTAAAATAACATGAAAAAAGTGTATCAAAATCCGCCTACATTCCAATAAGCTCTAACAACAATATTACCGCCTCCATTACCCCGGATAATGTTCCCGGGGCCAACCCGTTCAGAAGGGATCCAGTCAATTTCAATTCGAAAATGGGAAAAAACTACACGAGCGACGGCGCACAATGTGTTTCCGCCGAGCACTTTGCCAGAAGAATTGAGAGAAGAAAATACACTTAAGGCAAGAGAACGACCCTAGAAAGCAATGAATTATCGCGCGACCGTGACTTTCTTTATAGTAACAAGTAGAGCGGCTAAAGCGGGGGAGAAAGGCGGTTAAACGGGGGGAAAGTAATACACTAAAAAGGGGTAGAGAGTAGAAATATCCCGCTAGAAGACTGTAAATGTAGGTTCGAGGGGTACGCGGTTAGAGTTTGAGTAATTGCCAACCTGTGGTTCATAATGATGCATGACGGGAGACGGCAGGCAGCTCGCTCTCCCGAGATCGATCTGTCCTTCGACAGGAATTTAAAAAGCCATACATCCAAATAAATATCACTTCAGCAATTTTGTCAGAGACATAATCTAAATCTACGACCGATTTGGCGACGCGACGGTTGACTGTTAAACATTAATCACTTAATAACTGGGCAGGATTAAAATATATATTATATCTTTAAAAATAATATCAAAGGAAACTAACTACTATACACAAAATGGCCTACAATAAGATATCTTCTATCGCACGAGGGAAAGAGGGTGATTTCGTAAAACTAGAGAGCTCAGAAATAAGTTTTCGTGGCAGGGATGCATTTCTATCGTAGACTCGTTAGGTGACGACATTCAGGATACTCGGGTTAAGAAGAGCATACATTTTAGAGTAACACATCATTCAAGTCATTCTGTGTTCTTGTTACAATATTATAAGATAAAAACATTATATGTTATGTATTTTAAATGAGTAAATTGTGAAAATAATTCATAAAAAATATAAATAAAGATAAAAAAATGCTTCTGTTCGCTATAACAGAATTCGCTATTGGGCTATATGGAATTATTAATTCCGTTGAAATTTGTAAGGAAGACGCTTCTAGTTTCTACTTTATTTTATAACTTGATAGTTGTATTCAGGAAAATAAGAATGATGCCGAAGTGCGAATACTAATCCAAAGGTAATAAAATAATAAAGGTAGATTTCAAGAAATATATTACAAATTTTCGCAGAGTAATGAAAAAGTGATTTTCCACCAACTATTGAATGTCTATAGCCGAGCAGACGTTCAAAAGACAATCATGGGCGGATGATCATTGGAGTGAACAAGGAAGTTAGCGGGCGGCTCGAGGAAGTCGCTAATAGCCAATAGCGCCTCTCTAATGACATTAATCCGAGGCGGCGTCGCTACGGTGTCGTAGCCGCGCCGCGGCGCCAGCCATGCAATGGAGATTGTACCCAAGGCCAAATGGGGCAAGCAGACGCACCGGTACCGGTGCCAGTACCGGTACATCTCACAGCTTAACGTGGTGACTGGTGGCTGGTGACTGGTGACTGGCGAAACTCGGTGGGTGACGAAGGGATACAACAATTTTGTGTGGGTTCCGAGTTAGGCGGAGGAACACCAATAAATGAGATACTAAATTAAATAATGTATTGGCTGTTGTACATATTTATTTTTGTATGTAGGTAATAATTTATCTATACCTTTTTGTCTTCATTTTCAGTTTAATTTGTATTCTGATGAAGAAACCTTTGGTTTTGAAACATGTCAAATTGAAATATAACATGTTTTAAATATATAGAAATAAGTTTTTTTATTGAAAACTAGCTGAAGTACCCGGCGTTGCCAGGAGTTTAGCCGGAGTTTTTCGAAATCTGATGTAGACAAACCTTAGTACCTTCCTGTAAGGTAAGTATGAAAAATCAATCAATTTCAGGAATAAAACTGTAGATTTGAATAAAAATCAAAGTCACGCCGTCCGCCGCGCCTGCCCGTCACAAACACAGTATATAGAAGAAGAAAATGGCGGCTTAAACAAAGTTTGTTATTAAAATTAATTTTGAATTTTTTACATTGATTTTCTAGAAATAACAGAATAAAATATTCTGACAACAAATATTAAAGCTCTACGCATGCAATCCTTCTACAATACTAGATAAGAAAATGGGAGAACTACATTAATAACATAAAAAGAAAAGCAAACATTTAATTAAAATTAAATATTACTAATTGCCTTTCTAATGAATATACATATAACATTCCGATAAATTTATTCAATAATTGGCAAAGATACCGTCTAATTTTGACGCGGATTAGATTTCACAAATCCTATTTAACTTTGCGCCGGCACCGGCAAAGCGAAACCGCCACGAGCTGATAATTGTTTGATTCAAAGAAAATTAAATTACGACCGCAAACAAGACTCGGGGCAAACTATCGCCAAACCCGCTGCGGCCAAATAATTATTATTCGACCGCCTAAATTGACAGTGATAGCGCTAATCCGGCTCATTCCGTTCCCAACCAACTGGCGCTAAATCTCAAAATCCCAACTTAACAATATTCGTAAATGCTGAGAAACAGACGTTCAGCCCCTGCATTACAACTTATAATGGAGTTAGAGTGGATATTATTATTGCGTACTGTCGTCATAGAAATTCAAACGTAATAATTAGATCTTTCCTGATATGAAATCATGAAAATAATATAATTCTGCGATGAAGGGTTTCTCAGTGCCGCAAGATATTTGCATGATGAGCGTAGGTAGTTACTTTAGATTATTTGCAAAGTGATTCATAAATTATTTGGTGGATTCACTGTGTAGTGTATCTGTATCATATCATATTTTCGCAATGTTTGTTTTGGTATTTGAGTATTATCTAAAGTTATTATGGAAACATTCCTTTACGGGATCTAAGTACTCAGTGTCAAAAGCATTAGATGATTATATGACACACGTCAATCAGCATCGTTCTTAATCAGAGTAAGACGAGAATTTGAATTAAATTACATCATAAATCTTCAGAAATTATGAGGAAACTTTATAGCGAAGACGAGATAACAAAGTGGGGTAACCTTTAAGCCAATTATCCAAACCACTTTGTCGGATTTAACGTATAATTGTATCAAGTCCGTTGTCAGTGGACAACGAAAGACTTAATTAAAACAAGAATCTCACACTCTACGCTTACATCGCTTTCAAAGGCACGAAGTAGAATGCCACGCTCAATTCAAAATTACACAAACTTACAAAGGATGAATAGAATATTCCTTTCCATTAGAGCTTTCGAAAACATTGGATGGAGTATAGGACGCGTTTCGCGTTGATTCAATGTTAGCACTGGGAGACGAGAATCCGACAATCCAGATCGTTAATGAGATTAGGGTATTAGGGATAGGAAGGGTAACTCTGTGTCCGGCCAGAGCGATATACGAGGCGACGCTTATGCGAATGTTAACCCAAATACAACCATTGCTAATTCCCGAACCGTCGACGTCAATAATTCGTGAAGCAATTGAGGCGACGTCATATTATCTACACACTTACCACATACTCTGATTAGGGAATATGTGAAAATATCATCAAAAGTCGGCCCTAACAGTATAAACCTTGACATACTAGTAGTATAATGTATTCATTAGTTTCGGATATGTCCATAATTAGATTGATATGTTTGAAAGCTTTAAAATCAACTAAGAGCCAACATCAAATAGATTTGTACGAACTTCGAACGCAAAGTTAGGAAGGAAATTACTTGATACCCTCAGAAAATTGAAACCCGGGTAACGTGAGAGCTATTTGGAATATCTCCGCCAAATTAGAGATTCATGTTTAAACATTCATAGACAAAGAGCAAACACAGTCAGAGCGGTATGTAAAGGAAGTCAACTCATCGAACGGCGGAGATTCTAAACTCCTTGTCCATTTCAAAAGTGTATTTAATTTGGTGTTTTTTTTTTCAGTAAAAGTTTGCTGACAAAATGATTTGAATTCGTGTAGGGGTGAAATTTGCGGCATGGGGATATCGGAGCTGTGGAAGTCTGGTCGAGATTGCTCGCTGAATATTTAATTCGCTGAAGATCATTAGCAGATAGACCCGCTCGCGAGCGCAATACACCCGGGAACCGTCGGGCGTATACAAACGAACTAATGAATATGGAATCGCGGAGATCCAGCAGTAATAACACCACTCGCATCATTTGGAAAATTAAACCGGATACCCGAGCGTATTATTTGGCCAACCGGCTAACACGATTATTTGCACCACACAATTAAATCGTGGGAACTAGCAATTCTGCACCCAATTTCTGAATATTAGTAAATTATCCAAGGAATTTTAGTTGAGAATTAAGTGCACACATTTTATATTAATACAGTTGACTTCATACAATGAAAAAATATTATTTCTATATTAAAGAAATTAAAGGTAGTAGGTAGTAAGTAGGTAATTAGAAAACTACTTATTTAATGTTATATATTTAAGTTAAGAAAGTGAAATGTAAATTTCTTTTAAATTAATAAATAAATAAAATAAAGGTAAGTTCCTACATTTAAAACAGGATTTACACTAGGTTTTTTTTATGAGATTTAAATACTACTCTTCCATGGAAGCGTTAGCTTGTGATTGGAAGAGGAGTGTGCATTATAAGTTATTTATTTTATCAACTAAAAATATTATGCGTACATGTATTATATACTGTAGTAAGTACACTGCAGTGAGAAAGTATTTTATTGTACGTACAAATGTGACATAAAAGTAAGGATATACTAATAGTAGTCATAACGTATCTAAAATAATGTAATAATTGAAAAATGTAATGGTACGTATACATTTGCGAACTGAAACGCGAACTTAGCCATGAATTACGGGAAAGGAATGAAGCAACTGCAAGCGGCGTTTCGCGCCATTTGCGGTTGCCTCGTTCCTTTCTCATAAGTTGAGGTTCAGCTCGGCAGTTCGGCTCGCGTATGTATACGTAGCATAAGAGGAGGCACATTTAAGCGAAAAGGTTCAGGAGAATATTCGTTATAATTACGGATTTGATAAAAGCGAAAATAAATAAAATGAAGTACGAATTTGTCTACAACGAAATAATCTACCCGTATCGCTGTTTAAGAAACTACTAGTATGTTGAGGCGGGTTCTTCAGAAGGCAAGATCCTGCAGAGCGAATTGAGACTAGGCACCTTTCTTATTATTTAGTCATGTAAAAGTCACTAGAGGTGAGGCGTATTTATCGTAAGTATCGTAACCAGTAAAAGTACCGGGTATTTCCATGCGATACTTTGTACTTGTGACAGATCTCTAAACTACCTGGTTCCAAAATACTCATGAGTATTTTATACCGGGACTAAATATTTTTAATTGGTACTTTTACCAGGTATTTTTGATGGGTATTTTTAGAAGGTATTTTTGATAGGTATTTTTGATGGGTATTTTTGATGGGTATTTTCGATGAGTATTTTTGATAGGTATTTTTGATAGGTATTTGTAGTAGGTATTTTTGAGGGGTATATTCGGTGGGTATTTGTTTGGGGGGTATTTGTGACTGGTATTTGATATGATATTTTGCGACGGGAAAAATGTGAGGAATTTTTCGAAACGGAATTCCGTAGCTACCCCCCCCCCCCATGGATTTCGAAAAATTATTGTGGGGAATCACATATGATGATTTTGGCTGTGCGGAATTTTTTTCCAGCGAAGTTTCCATTTCCAGGGAATATGTGGGCAGAATTTATGCGAGTTCATTAGAATTACTTATTCTGAATTAATTCTCAGGTCGGTATTAAATACTTTTAAGTATTTTGTCACCGGTATTTTTACCAGGTATTTTTCTGTACCTGTACTCATAGGACCCACCTCTAACAGTCACCGTGCAGACATAATTAGTTCTTCTTCCGGTGCCCTCTCCGGTCGGAGGTTGGCCATTATCGGGGCAATGTTTATCCTGCGGGCTACAATGACAATGACAATAACAATAACAGGCTAACACTCTTACCAGTCAAGGAATGCAGCGTCTTCTATGTCTGCTAGATCATTCATCAAAATGGATTATCAATTGGGAAGTTCGACATATTTCGAGTTACATGTTTATACGTAAATGTTTTTTGCCATTCATGAAAGCCGTGTTTACAATATTTAGTAGTAGTTTGTAGCACCCAATCAGCAGTCATGTCGCATTATTTAAGTGCAGTTGAGGTTAATTTATGTCCTTCGGTGGCGGGCGAGGCGACAGGTGCGATGTGGTAAATTCCGTGTTCGACACCCGGTGTGGGCTTGTCGGACACGACGTGACATGTCCGCATGCGAAGGACCCGGCCGAGGACTGACAAAGGAGGATACGTGTTGTTTGTTGGACGCCTCGACCTCACCTCGACATGGATTCATTGGAAGAGTTGTGACAGTGTGTCACACATGACGTGAATGGTGACAAATTACTTATTTCATGTACAAATTAAGTTTAAATACAGCTTTGGGTGGGAGGTCAAAAAATACAAATTTATAATAATAGATTTAAAACGAGCCGCCAAAAACTTGGTTTTAAAACTTACAATTATACGTTTAACAGACTAACTACTACGTCAATATTCTTCTTACCATAGAATTGTAATAATAATTACTAAAATAAACACGCTCAGGCTTGTACAACTGTTCATTATGTATCAAAAATTTCAATAAATAAATAATAACTCACTGTGGGATAGATCTAAACAATCTCAAGTTGAGGTGGTTTTAAGTAGACAGAGAAGATGGAACGCCACAGAATTCGTTTTTGTTTTATTCACATACCTACATCGTCTCATACTAACTGTTCCATTACTCCCGACTCGTTGACATTTGATACACTTTATCGTGCCACACCTTCCTGGGGTATTCCTTACTACTTATAATAATAATAAGAATAATATTTGGATGACTTGTATAGCGCCATTTTTGTGCAAAATCACCTCAATGGCGCTGTACAAATATATAATACATTTCTACAATGATCAATATGTTATTGATATACAATTATTTTATTATTAACGATATATGGAGATAATATACAGTACCATACTTCCTTGGTAGGTCACTTGAGATTAACGCTTAATTAACATTAACTAATTGTTTATTAGCGAAATTTATATACAGGATTTAGGACATAATTGGAAAATTGGATACAATTGGACTTTCTCTCACGAATGGTATATTTAATTTAAGGGTATGATAGCCTAAAAAGGTAAGTTTTTAGTTTAGACCTGAATTATGTGAGACTTGTTATGGATCTTAGTTCCGGAGGGAGTTTATTCCAAGCCTTCGGCCCAGATGCTCCGAAAGCGCGATCACCAAACTTAGTATTTGGCTTGCGCTTAGGTTCCATCAGTCTGCCTATAGCTGATGATGTTGCTGATCTAAGAGTTAACTGCCTCAGACCAGTGTTTTTCGGGACGCATTACTCAGAGATGTAGGGTGGAGTCATTTCATTGATGGATTCAAACACCATCCAGCACAATTTGAGGGCACTTGAGCCGTGAAAGTTACGAAGGTGTTCTGAAATATGCAAATATTTAGAAACCCCGGCTATGAGCTGTGCTGCTGCATTAAACACCGAAGTTTGTCAATTTGATATTTTGAAAGGCTAGCCTAAATGCCGTTGCAGTAATCGAGACGTGAGACTACGTAAGAGTTGGTGAGTTGACTTATTCACATTCGTTCAACATCATTCAACAATTTATTTTTACTCTCCATACTATCGCCCCATAAGATTAAAAAAACTTGTAAGTTGTACTTTGTATTACCACACCTTTCTTTGTTCATCTGCTCTACGTGTTAATAAAAAATCGTCAAATTCATCAAACCATAACAGTAGTTCAATTAGATAAACTTGTATAATTGCAGCACAATAGGATAAAGCGTTTCATAATTCAATAATCAATTGACCAGTGTTCCCGTATCTGCGATCCGATCGGTCGGCAATAATCGCCCCTATTCCTATATACACGGTGTTTCCCCTCGGCGGGCAAAAGGCTCTTCCGGTTCCGCCACCGCCCGCACTTCCGAGGCGTGTATTGTTATCTCCCGCACTGTACACAAATCGATTCCGGTCTACTTCCGCGATCACGAACGGGCTACCAAACAAACTCTAGCAGACAAAGAAGCGACGTTAGTAGTCCACAATGGAATGCTGATACCAACTCTGATGAATGGCAGTGAAGCATAGAACGGGCAGAGGAAGGATGCAAGTAGATAGATGCTGTAAAAATGTATGTAAAATGTAAAAATGTATACGGAATATTTAACGTGCAATATGGACAATAGAAACCAAGTAGATGTAATCTACACTGATTACTCAAGGGCCTTCGATAAGGTAAACCATTTCATTCAAAAATTAAAACAATTAGGAATCCATGGTGACTTACTCCGGTGGCTCACTTCATACCTTTGGAGTAGACTTCAAAGTGTCTTAGTTGAGGGAACAAAGTCCAGCTTCTTCTCTGTGCCCTCCGGTGTACCTCAAGGTTCTCATTTAGGCCCATTATTATTTAATGTGTATATATACGATATTCACAAATGTTTTTTACATGCTAATTGCCAAGCATTTCTAATGAACTTTAACATAAGAAACTTCTGTGGCTTGACTTCAGTTAACTTGTATATTTATATCTATCATTGTATATGACATAAAAGCTGTTTGTTTCTTGCAAAATAAATAAAAAATGAGATCTTCATGAAGAATGCATGCTGATTGAAGGGGTATGGATACAATTGAGAAAGAGACTTTTAGATTGTTTGGGCTTGAGTCGGGCCATGTCAAGAGTCAGGTTCATGTGAATGAAGCAAGGAGTGTGTGCCCTGTGGGGAAACGGTGTGGTTTTGTTAGTTGGAACCCTAAACGATTCTACCGCCGCTGTTTTAATTTGCCTAATGCACGCGAATCAGTTGACGTCCCGCGGAGAAGTATTAACACGGGCGCGACACTTCACGTGAGTGTTATGTTTATATTGCGGATATATTTATTTTTATGATGTGGTTATTTCATATTTTACTACAGCGTAAATCTTCTGTGCGTGTACGAGCGCGCATAAAACATTTCCGACATATTTTCAGAAAATAAAATAACAATCTAAAGGCATGCCGGGCTACTGCCATGTTACATGCGTTGTTTATGAGAACACGGGAGAGGTAACAATGGATCTCTCAGCAGTAGTACCAAAGTGGCTTATTCAGCTGCTCAACGTATAAGCCAATTTAGTGCCTGCTTTACTAGCGACCAAAATCTTGTTTGTAGTAATACAAATTCTGTATTTAAATCGCAGATCTAAGCTATAAATGGAAAAAATATATGTGCAGCTCTGCTACCCTATTATAAATAAAATAAATAAATTATTCCTTATTTGATAAGATTGTACCAAACCAGACAGGGAGACCCCTGTCCTGGTGCGACGGTTTTGTTAGGACTTGAAACGCGTGCTCTGAAAATAGGTGGGAACTTGGATTTTAACCAACAACAAACAGGCACCCTTGAGAGTATAATATAATAAATAAATATTTAAAAAAAAAATACTTTTTTACATTATAAAAAAATTAAGATTCTACAAAATAACAATAAAAATTTTGACATTTTTTTCAAGGCGAGTTTTTAAGTTGTAACTTTTTATAATGGCAAAATTATTATTTCAGTGTAAAAAAACTATAGAGAATAAAAACTTTGCCTTCCATTACATAATGATGTGAGTATTAGTGAAAAAACGTCATGTCAATCAAATGAATACCCAATTTATTTCCTTCGCGGAGCGTGAGCGTGTTAAAACGCTCTTGATTCGTGTTGTATAATTTAACTATTAAAGGGACGTA
This sequence comes from Hesperophylax consimilis, assembly GCF_061612785.1. Lineage (NCBI taxonomy): Eukaryota > Metazoa > Arthropoda > Insecta > Trichoptera > Limnephilidae > Hesperophylax > Hesperophylax consimilis. The sequence continues at coordinate 15,103,110 of NC_142845.1, forward strand.
TAATATTTATGCGCCTTCCTAAATCAAGCCGACAGCCAGTCCCCCCGGTATCATGATTAATAGCCCCACTCGTTACGTATTTACTCAATCCAATCTTATCTCAAATTGCATAACTTAATAGTGAATAGATTAATGGGTTTTCTCGGGGCGATTTTATTAAATTATTGTTGTATCGAATATCGACGAGTCAGAATGGTATCTATTGTTCTTCAATCAATTCGTGATGTTAAAATGGTAATCGATTAAAATAGAACAGATCAATAAACGTATACTGACAGCACGATCAATACTCACAGTGCAATTAGTTTTATAAACCAGCTCCGCACGAGTTTCCGCCCTCTAGTTTTCTTATCGAAAAAATGAAAAATATGGATGAAACAATATAACCTAGCGTCTTGTATTATTTTTGATAGTTTAATGGATATTACAAAACATAAATCACTCTAAAATCCAGACAGAATAAGCAGTGAAAATTTTATGACGCCAGAGGTCACCAATATATTTAAATATATATATATATATTTTTTTTGTTCTAAAAAGAAAGACAAATATTCCCGGGTTACGAATAAGATGAAAATATTTGAAAATCTCATACTACCACCACAGTAAGCGGAAAACGTTGCTTGTGTTGTGATGGAGGAGCCAGCCGAACTGAACACATGACGCCTGAGTGGGACCCGAATGCGATGTTAACTCAGCCACCGACCGATAAATCAAGTGTTTTGGATACTTTGGATAAACAGATGTCATGTTTTATTTCGTCAGTACAGTGCCATTAACCTAAAAAATACCAGTGAAAAACGCATTTTTAACAACAGTTATGTTACAACACATTCGCTGCCAAAAGCTTTTGTTTTAATTTAAATTACGTATGATTGGTCCGCCCATGGGAGTGATTGCTACTGAAGCGGTTAATACCTTTCATACTTTTCACTACATCGCTTTTGAACCATGGGGAAAACGAGTTTTCGTAGCAAAATGGACGGACGCAAATAAACGGAAATTTCATGATGCATCTGCAAAAAGAGGAGAACTTTCCCCGAAGGATCCGCGCTCCTAAACCATTATTACCCATCCCGAGCAAGTTATAGGTACACGCGGTGGACTGCACAAGCACATATACTCGCTCTCCAACAGCGTGTTTAATAGAAACACCGCCCGTGTTTGGCGAGTGTCGGGGGCAAATGAGATACAAATTCGCGGCACGGACACCGCCACACCTCCCGGTCTGAGGTCTGAACAGGAGGTTCCGGGTTACGGGCAATTCTTCCGGGTTAAAAATGGGTGTTCCTGACCGCTTACCACTGTGTGGAGATTAATCTTCTATCAATTTGGTAAATGTAGGTTAACATTATTTGTTCATTCCGAAGATGAATGTAAAATTATGGTAAATTGCTTGTTCCAGGTTTCAGGCAACTCTTGCAGGTTAAAAGTTCAATTCTTATCCGAATGGCATAGTTTAGAGGTTGTTCGAAATTTGTAGGTATTCATTTTTTCATTGCTTACAAGTAGCTTAGTGGGATGTTCCGGGTTTCAGGCAATTATTCCAGGTAAAGAGTTCATTTTCATGGTTCTTTACCACCTATTGTACGTACCTATTGTCTACTCAAAACATGGATGTAATATAATGTTAAAATGAAATGGGTTTATATTGGGGTTATACCTGCAATATTAACTACAATTCGCATAAAGAAAAAGTAAGGATAGCAAACAAGGGAAGCGAATTAAGTATTTTAGCATTTATCTAGCCATTTGTATTACACGCGAGTGGAATGCACACCGCGACACCACGTTAATATGGGTTTTGTGAGGTTATCTAAGTGCAAGCGGGATCAAATTTCTGAGTAACGGAACAGTAGCATTCAACTTTATGTGTGTCAATTCGTCAATAAGGCGGTAATTGTCACACTTGTCAAGCGATAGGGAAGCAAAGCAACATTTGAAGCAGTCAGCGCTTGCATAGGTGATCGCTTATAATAATTACAAGTGAAGTTAATTACCTCTGTTCAGACACTTTTAGTATCAGCCTGGTGAGAGACCACCCATTACGAAATGGAACGTTGCATGAACTAGCTGTAGTGTTATATAATATTATGAATATCTATGTTAAGTGGATTGTCAGGTTCTCTCAACGTTCCTCTATCGTTTAAATACACTTCCCTGTCACATTTCCACCTCATAAAAATAACAGTACCTATTAGGAGGGCGATAGTACAATAATTGGTTCTCTGAAACAAGATTGTTCATGTATAGTTCAAATGATAGTTACAAAACCTGTGATCACGCTATAAGCGTGCTGGTTCCATGATAACTCAACACAGTGACAATTCAACACACTTTTAAAAAGTGATATAAAATCATTAGAAACGATGACTTTTTTTAACCTAACCTAACCTACTTAACCCAGTTAATAAAGTTTTTGTTTCATAACTTTATATAAATTTTGAAAGATGTGATGAATTATCATTGTGATGATTTATCCGGCAGACATTCCCATCGGTAGAGTACGGCGAGCGATGTGCAGAAATAAGCCAAGCCATGATGCGTATGGCGTAATGTGTCGCCTACCTAAAGAGAAAATAATCTAAGGCGATTAACAGAAAACCGTTTTGAAAATGTCGTATTTAACTGTACGCTTCAAACGACTTAAGCTATTTATTAACTACATTTGAATACATAAGTAGTCTAGCCACACTCATTAGTCTATTCCACCAAATTTGCTCTCATTTAGCTGCACTAGAATCCTTACATTCCAGTATAAAGTAGTAAGTAAGATACAGAAGTGACCGAAGACGAAGTCCGCTAAAGAACAGACCCGAAAGCACTTAAGCACGTTGGACCACTTAAGCCGTATAAATGGTCTCCGAGTGTGGCGAATAAAATACGGGGATAGAAAGTGACGGGTCAAAAGGGTAGCCAAAGGTCCATCAACTGCGAGACCCTTCTCTGATTGAGGTTGCGCGCCGCCTTCTAAACTCACCTAAGACGGACACAAACAATCTGATGGCGGGAGGGCTCCATTTGTCTTCGTCTTCATCTTCATCTTCGTCTTAATCTCTACCTACTCGACATCTAAATAACACACATAATGTACGACATTTCCGATTCGTGCACTAGGGGTAAGTACCTACCTACCTTTAATGTATTCCACATAAATACACCTTGTCAATCCATTGAAAATTAACATTATTTCATATGTCCTTATACAACCACAACGAACACGCTAAGATTTTTCTATTTCTACTAGTATCTATATATTAAAAACGTATTGATATAATTTTGGGCTTTGCGGAAATCGAACCCGCAACTGTCTGACTCAAAAGCGTAGATCATTATGCTACGGAGGTAGAACACATAGTCGACTAATATTAAAATAACAATATGGAATTTTTTTAAAGTTCGTTAACACAAAACATGCTAATTTCCTTTTCGCTTCCACTTAAATTATGTGTATCAAGAAAAAATATCGTTTTTTATTGATGAATACTAACAATGTTCTTATTTTTAGAAAATATTAAGGGTAAACGAAACATACGTCATAATCTTTGCGTTTATAGATTGCGCTAATTTAATTATTTTACGTATTTGCAAGTTATTTTTTAAAATATTAAGATGGATTATTTGTATGCGTTTCATGAATTTATATTTTTATGTGTGAACGGAATATGAATAAATAGTTTTGTACGTATAAAAACATTATTTATTTATTTATTCTTTAAGAAAGGCATACAATAATGGACTCAATCGTGTTTATTTTTTTGTCATTTTTAAATATATTGTGTAGGTACAAATACTAAATTAATAATTAAACTTAATGGAACTTTATTGGTCTAGAACAAGGCTGCCCAACCCCAGGCCCGCGGGCCACAATGTGGCCCGCGAGCGAATTATAAGTGGCCCGCGTGAACCATTTTCAAAAAACCCGTCAATCCGCCAATTTGAAAAAGTGTCGCGGGCCCGCGGTAAAACAAACAATGCAGCTTGCGCGCGGTCACCAGTGTTGTGAACTTACTTTTTAAACAAAAATACACCGGTAAATTTTTGATATATTTTTTGCGTCCGAAATGGAATCTTGTAGCCACCCCCCCCCCCCATGGAATTTGAAAAATTGTTGTGGGGAATCACATATGATGTTTTTGAGCGCCCAATTTTTTTTCAGCGAAGTTCCGTAACAACCCCCCCCCCCCCCATGGATTTCAATATTTTGTGGGGAGCACTCATTCTGAATTTTTTTTGTGGGGAATTATGTTTTATAGAAATTCTCTAACAACCCCCCCCCCCCCATGGAAACAGGAACCGTCAGGTAATCAGTGGCCCGCCAGTGATTCAAAATCGTCAATTTGGCCCAACTGTTAAAAAGGTTGGGCAGCCTTGGTCTAGAACATATGAATAATTATTGTTTATGCTTAAATTTACAACTGTAAATAATATAAATAAAATAAAATAAATTATCCGTATGTACATGCGCAAACAAATAATTCATCTTAATATTTTAAAGCATAACTTACAAAAGTGTTTTTTCGTAAAATAATTAAATTAGCGCCATCTATGCACCCATGGATTATTACGTGTGTTCCGTTTACCCTTAAGGATAAATATTGTCTAATAAAATATTTAATAATAATTATTAAATATTTTATTATTTTTGCATGTTGTGAACATTAGTTATCGGGACCTAATTATTATTTTTTTAATATGTGTAGTGTTAACCTATACATTTTTCTAATAAAAACATATTATTCTGCCATCAGCAAGAGCATACTACGTTCTCTAAAAGTAGGATCTAACCGCATACTATTTATTAGCTATCAAAAGAGAGAAAAATAGTCATTAATAAAAATTGAAATTATTAGGAGATATATTATGATTGCGGGACCAAGAATGCAAAAAGATCTTTCTCGGGTTTAGTGTTAATTGTTTCACGAAATAAACACGTTCCCAGCCATTCTTCATTCAAAGTGAATTAAAGTAGGTAGTTTTCCAACTTGAATACGTGCCATACGTCGGGACTTAATAGAATTGTAACCGACCTAAGTTGAGCTAGCCCTAACTTGGCTTCTTAGTGAAAACAAGCTTCACAAAGTGTGTTTGTTTGAGAGTAGTGGGGTAGTTCGCCGCCGGAATAATAGTCTCCGTATTCCTCGTGCTCGACTGCGCAGTACGGATAGCATTTGACAAGCGAAGAAACATTCAGGGCGAAAGTTTGCCGAGCCATTTCATGACACGGAGCGCGGTGGATGGAAAACATTGTAATTATTACGTGAATGGCTTTTGAAAGTTCAGAATTTAAATTAGCGGAAAACACGTGACAAACTACGTGGCAGAGCGGAGAGTAAATGTTTGACATGAGGGGTCAGAGGTTGCGGGTGGAAAGTAAACTATCGCAGACCAAAAGTTATGTTATGTATTTCCTTCGGCCACACAAGATTCCTCAATTGGAAGCCTTAGTGCAACTGGTTCCGGGAAATGGGACCCTTGTTAAACCAACTAACTAATAATCATGCCGATTCCGGTAGGCAAAGAGAGCGAACCGCAACAACTCAGTCTTGGCACTTACTATTTACCTCATTCACATTCATACATCGTCCCATAATTCTTATGTGACTCTTCACATGGCCCGACAAAAGTATTTGGTTTTCGTGACCGTGCCATGTCTTTCTCGGGCGTTCCCGACCCTTGTTAACATTAAAAAATAAACCAGTTAGTACCTACAGCGTAATTAGATAAACCTTCGATCGCGTTAGTCAACAGTTTCAGGAAGAATCGTTAACGTTATTTTATTTTGAACAAATTAACTACCTTTCAAATTCAATCAATTTAATTTGTAGGTGTAATAATGTTTACGGAGAATACATGGGAAGGTACAAAAGGTATCGACTGACTAAACACATAAATTTTTTAAAGTTTGTTCATTGTTTGGAGTCATGCATGTGTCGCTTTAATAATTAACCTCAATCATAAAGTTTACACTACCCATGAACGTGACGACCCAAACACATAAAATGCTACCACCTCCGTGCGAGTAAAGTTGGACGTGCAAGTAAACATTTTGGCGTTCATCAAACTTTTGTTGAATTACAATGCATAAATAAAGGATCTGTTCATTGACGATTGTTTAACGAAACGAAAGAAAGTTTTATGTCAAAACTTTGCAATGTAATTTCTCACTTTAAGCCGTGACACGATTTGGAAAATCGAACGGAACTACGTACATTTATGCCAGGAAATAAGGAAAAAGAAAATGACATGTATATTTACGGTATTTATTGGGGTTTGAAGAAAATATGTTTAGCCATGATCCCTTCCTATTGTTGGTTGAATCCAACTTGTCCCACATTTTCCTTGCTTCCAGCACTTTCACATCGGAAATGGCATTTTACCTTAAAATACATATGTGGCAGCGACAACACACGTATTCGTATGAAGAGCGCGGTACGTTACAGCGTTACAGCGCTACTACACTCCACAATAGACACTACAGTAGTACGGTTGCAAGGGAAATACATCAATCACGCCCTAGCCCGGAGCGGGAGCATAATGGAAAAGCGGCCGGAAAATGGAGAGAAAATGTTATGACTCTCCAGCGAACAGGAGTAAAAAAACACACAAAGATAATGCCCGCGGAAACATATTCATGTTGGGGAGGTAATCCGCGTTTTGTCACAGCCAGATGTACATACGCCGTACGCTCATCGTCCGCATTACATTATACATATTGTACAACACTATAAGTGCGCGGATCGCAGCGGGGACACTATGACAATCCGCAGTCTGTCCTTTGAGATGCAACGACAATATAAGCGAGGGAGGAATACGTGATGTTCAAACGAATTTCGCGTTTTAAATTTACCATGCACAACAATGATTCTGACAAAGTAATACCTACACATTTGGGTGAAGTCGAGCCCGGAGATGAAGTACAGAAATTGGAACCGAGACGGAGTGCAGAAAAATAATTTACAACTGCACGGTTTAAAGAAATATACACTATGTAAAATTTGTGGTAGATAATAAATTTATATATAATTCGAACTATCTCTTTATTATGAGCGCTAGCGTAACAATATAATATGTGGCACTTTTTAACACCGTATATCAAGAGCATTTAACAATTTTCTTTATTTCATTTTTAAACGTCGGTTTATCTAATTAAATATTATTTTACGTGTAGTGGAGCTGAAGTAGGTATTTTGATATATTTAACAATAAAACACATTGGTTCCAAATCCCTGCTTTAAACAAGCGCAGTATTGTTTTTCTCACGCATCTGGTAAATAAAATATACGATTTGTATTTTTTTCGAATCAATTTCAAATACAGCAGCCCGTAGCTTGTAGCCATTAAGGATGTTTTCTTACTCCTATGTGGGGCGACAGGAAATCTCAGCGGGATATGCACGCCAAATACATTATACAGTATACGCGGAGTCCTTCGGGGGGTGTAAAAGAGGATCATTCGGGTGACGGCGGCCCTTATCCGGGGCACAGAGGACCCATAATAAAAGAGGGCAAGACGACTTAACCGTACAAAACGGCGAATAGATGTAAGGTGACAACTGACAACCCCTGCAGGTACGAGATTCATAAATTACTCAGCTACGGAAATGGTGTTTAAATAATAAGAAAACAGTCATTTTTTTTCTGGGAGTTCTATAAACTAAAAATACGATAACACGTGAGGATACAATACAATACAGTAAAAAGCCAAACAACTAAAAAATGTAAGGAGAAGATTCCTTCAGTTAGGAGACGAATAAATAGGTTTGGCTACGGAATTAAGGAATGAAAAAAAAACACTAATAATAAGGCGTCTTTCTGGTTTTAGGAATGAAAACCTATTAAAAAATAGCAAAATAACTTGTGACCAAAAGAAAAGAAACGAAGGATTTCAAAAGAAAAAAGCTTCACAGAACAGAACATACGTCATCCAATCCAGTCAATTGACCATTTCGGTCGAGTTCACCGCAGAGTAAATCCATTGAAATACAGCAGAAAGCTGTGTGTACTAACTGGTACTAACTGTGTACCCATATTCTTACACACAGCGGGAGTATCCATCTTATCAGGATCCAAGATAGCGTCGATCCCACCGTCGTGCTCAACTGTCCGAGTGGAGGGTGACCTGTACCCGAAGTCCCAAACTCACGAGGGGAGTTGAAATTGTCCTCAACAAATTGAGGAAGGGAAGTCTGCTCTGTAATTGCTCGGAAAGAACCATCCACCAAATGGGAGAATTTCTAAGCGGTACGGTATCATTTCCAAGACAATACATCTCACTTCGATTGCCATTTGATCTTGATCTTGGGTGAGAATATAAAATTCAAGAAAGAAAGTCGATTTATAGTAAGATTTCAGACCTCTCAGTTATGTAGATTTGTTATTTTTTGTATTTATTCTTGTTTTAGAAAGAAATCATCTTTTCCATTTTAAAGGCTGTTGCTGTTAGAAATGTGGATATTTCATACATTCAAAGAACAAACCTATTCGAGTTACATGCTCGGTGGTTAGTTAAATTATAAACGTGTGTTCCGTTCTCGCGCCTCTGTTTTATGTTTCGTGTCACAAAGCCCGTCACGCTAAAATGAAGTCGCGTTTACAAAACGGTTAAGTAAAATTCAAAAGGTGCTAACTTTATTTTTGGATTATTATTATTATGTCGCTTTGTTTACATTTTGAAAATAGAATTACAACACTTGTTATACGTTTCAAAGACATTAACGATCAGATAAAAACCTAAATTTTTGAAGAAATGCGTAAATTTCGTCCAAAGGTGTGTTCATACAGCTTTCTATAATAAAACGAATACGATAAAAATCTAGCCTTGCTAGCGGTCGATCTTCAATGAATACATCTAAATCAGAGGCTTTTCATACATATTTTATACTACATAAATTAAAAAAAAAACGATGATTACGATATCCGTGCACATTTTTATATCCTGAGGTTTACGATGTATCGGAAACGTGCAATTACCCCTTACAAAACATTATAAATTGAATAAAATGCCAATATGCAAAAAGAAGAGTTCGTGATAGGGGGGGGCATAATTCGAAAGGGCAGCACACTAATACGACAAAATTGCACGTTCGGAAAATAATTTCCGAATGACGGGGAGTAAATAAATGATGAAGTGTTTATTTGGCCGGGCAGCTGGTGGTGCCACCGAGAGGGCTGCCGGACATTACGGGACCGCAAGCGGCATCAATAATGTATAGTCGGGGCGATCGGGTAGACGCAGACAATACACGCCGAGTCCCGGATCACACTCACTCTCCTACTCTCTCGCAGTAGCGAGCCACAGTCCACACGGACGGGCAATATAGGGCGGGGGCGGGCTATATTGACATGGGGGTGAAGATATTTGACAATAAGGTATCGTGAAAACTAAAAGATTTGACTTCGAAGTTTACCTTCCTATCCCTGGGGTGGAAAAATACTGAAAGTTATACAAACAACGGATTAGCGGGATTATACAATAGTTTTGAATCTCTTGAAAACTATATACTCGTATTATGACCTCTACATATTATACTAGAAGTTTGTTCAGGAATCGCTGGTTAAAATCCTTTGGGAACGTGCTGTCACACCCTGTATAGTAATAGTTTATCAATCTATCAAAACGTAATAACAATCTATCACAGCGTTCAGCCATTGCAAGTATTCCGAGCCATCTCCGGCTGCGGCCGTGTCCTTCCAAGTTGATCTTGGAAGTTGGTATTCATCCTCCTTCGGGCCGGGAGAAAGCGAGCCCGACCATAAATCACCGCGCACCGTCCAGGACTCCCGCCCCGTTCAATTATTCGGTTGGCCGCCGAATAAAATATCCGATATATTAACTCGCCGCCCGTAGCAGCGGCCCGCCAGAAGGCTTTTGACATTGTTTAATGTTTCTGTCGTCGCTAATTGTGGCAATCCCACCGCTCGCTCCTGTGCTGCTACTGTGCGCCACTGTGCGCCACTGTGCGCCACTGTGCGGGGTCAATTACCAGTGTAAATAATACAAATGGAGGGCTCTGCTTGGGTTTGTTCAATTCGCGGTATGCAGATGCAGAGGATGTAGAAATTCAAACTCCTCAAACGCATTGAATGTGTTATGATGATATTGACCGTACGGGAAAATTCTCTTTTAACTGATTGAATTTTCCCTAAATAATTTATTTTTAATTTTTATTGATGAAGAAATAATATTTGTCTTATTTGGGGTTCGTGGGTCCGAAAACGGGATATCTTGTAATGAATGAAGAAGTATATTTTAATCAAATGATTGAGAATTTTTCGAAGAAAAATAAACTTCTGATAAAAAAAAACTTCTTCAATAATAGCAAAATCACTGTGAAAATAACTTTTTTAGACTATTATTTTTAAAAAATTATCAAAATGTTTCAAAACCAATGGTTTCTCCATGGGGAGGAAGTACCTATACTAAATATCATTTTCTTAGTATCCCATTGGTTTTGAAACATGGTGATAATTTTTATTAAATGCTTAACAAAATTCATTAGTTTGTCAGGCGTTTTTTTTTTTTTTTTTTAATTTTTATTCGGTTAAAAATACAGTTCATATTTATGTCAGTTTGCAATCCGATGAAATATATATATATATATTTTTTTTCAATTAAAAACAAACAAAAAACCATCAGCCGTCACCACTGCTCACACTGCTACACGACACGACACGAAGGATCACGTGATTGGCCTTCTGTCTCGTCTGTTACTATGCTGCAGGAATGAGAACGCTGCTGGTTAGAATTCTTCAGTCTGTGCTGTTACACCCGAGATAAAACTATTTATTTTTTAATATTATTATGTTTTGCGTCATTGAAGCCATTGTCTAACAGTGAGAGTTCTACCCAACTAACCACAAAATCCATAAATAAACTATTCATCCTTGATGTTTTCAATGCACAAGATCATATATAGAGATTGAAAGAAGATTGCGGGGTCCACGCGTAATGTACACAAAATTTGGGCAAAATTAATAGTAAAACTAATCTATCTATCTTCTATCTATAAATATGATTTAAGATTTTCACGGCCAAAAGTATTTTTGTTATTTGTTTTTGGGGTGTTATGCCGTGTTGCGCTAACTTCTTCTTTAGCCAACGTTTCGGACAGCATTGCAGTGTCCATCATCAGGGCAAATATGTTATTTTATAAAATAACACAAGATAAAATAACACATCTGCCCTGATGATGGACACTGCAATGCTCTCCGAAACGTTGGCTAAAGAAGGAGTTAGCGCAACACGGCATAACACCCCAAAAACAAATAACAAAAATATCTTCTATCTATTTATATAAAGAAGAGTTTCTACAGCGGGGGACGTGGAATTGATTTACATATTATACAAATCTGCAGTTTTATTCCGATATTGATGAAATTTTCACTTAATCTTCAAATCAAGAGAAAGGTCGCTGTCTACATGAGGTTTCAAAGGACCACCACATCTCATTTTCCCACCTCTTAAAACAGAATTTTCATATTTCATAATGAATTTTTTTTTATATATATAACGTTAAAAATAAAAAGAAAATAACTATCTACATCTGGATTTAGTAAATTCTGCGTAAAGCCCGGGTCTTCAGCTAGTAGTAAAATAAATACTGTTTTATTTTGAATTACTATTCTAACCAAACGCTGAAAACAATAGACTAAATAAATAACACATGTTTCAATGTAACTTATTTCATATATTATTCACAGGAAGCCATTCATTTCAAATGAACCTATGCAATGAACAAGGAGGCAGTAGCGTTTCCATTTCAGTTATGACAAATCAATTATTGGTAATAAATACTGACACACACATCAAAACTGCACTTTCAACTGAACGACTCTCGGAAATTTAACAGTAATGTTAAAGTCATATTCGATTTCTTTCCAAGGTACATTTTCGTAATGATTCACTGGGGGGGCTGAATGGCGGATATAATAAGTTATAGTTACCTAAAATGAAGGGCGCTGAGAGTAATTGGCTTTATCTAATACCTGAATTAACATAAAACGCTTTTCAGTTTAATGATTATTAATCACCTTTAATAAATTAACCTGTCGGAGCATATTAAACAGTAAAAAAATAAAATGATATCTAAATATCACGACGAACTTTGCTAAGGAATATATATGGGTTATTACAAAGATTAAAAATAAATATATATGTACTATATTTCCTCTACGTTCCAGATTGGAAAATACTCTTAGTATTTATTTATTTATTTATTTAGACGCCGTAAAAGGCTTTTACAATATACATGATTTATGTTTACAGTGGTTCACAGGAGCGAAACAGTATTATGTTAAACAGAATAATTACTGAGAAATTATGTTGAAAATTAAACAAGAATAACATCTGGTATACATAGGTACAATAGCATTTTTATTTTCAATCCGTACAGTAGTTTAGTATTGAGGTTATTGTTACCTTCAATATTGGATTTGGTTGAATTTGCTGAGAACTAACCCGTGTTAGAAAACAAGCTATGATTAGAGTTAAGTTAGCCTCTCAGAATCTGGGCGTACTGTACAAACCGCCGCGTCCCACTCTTGAATTTGGCAGCGGCCTCTTTGGAGCCACAAAATACTTGAAAAAAAACCCTGGCTGTCCAGAAACGGGCGGTCTTTGCACAGCCATGGGAACAGCCGATTCCCCTATATCTCAATAAACGTATTACAATCTTTAGAGCACAGGCAACAGGTACCTTGTTCTACCGGTATTCCAACGGAATATGCTCCGAGGAACTGGCATTGATCCCTTCGGCACCGGTGCATAGTCGGGAAACGCGCGTCCTACATTTGTACATATGAAAATGGGTCGTTTCTACGACCCGTTCTTGAGTCTATTCAAAACCCATGTTCAGACCAAATTATTTTTCTTGAGGCCTCCTGCGTGGAGTTAAAAACGTGAATGTAAAAAAAAGACCTGAACAGACAGTGAAAAACTTTTCATGGCTCAATTTTTTAGAATATCCCTTCAAAGGTACTCAATCAACCTTCCTCTTTCTTTTTTCCACCCCACTTCCTTCATTATCACAATATTTCCCGGAATGTGACTACAGGACACCGGGCATTCGTGGAATCAAGTAAAAAATAAAAGAAAACAATTAAAATTAAAAACTTCATATTAACAATAACAGGTTTGACAGCGCAACGTGCAGCCGTTTAGTAATACAATGATGACTTAATTATCCACCGCTTACAAAATAACATGTACCACTGTGACACGTCAATTACAATAAGCACACTAATCAAATAATGCTAATGGAGCGCAGGTCTCATCCGGTTTGTCCGCCGCTGACAGTCGGCAGTCGGCACCGGCAATCGCGCAGACTATTATATTATAATACAGTAGCGATCATAGAAAAGTTTTCAGTCTTAAAATATCAGTTTTTTTGCAATATTACGTAGGTATCTGATTTCTTTGAAATTTATGGTTAAAGTTTGACATCAATTCGAACTTTTTTTACGACCTTCGGTCTTTTACATGAAAATAGTAAAATCAATTAAATTACATGGTACATTAAAATTAATTATATTATTAATTAAAATTATTCCTTATTATTTTTTTATTTTTTTATTAATTTTTTTTTTTATGCTTCCGATTTTGTTGTCCGGGTTAAATCTTCCCCATAGGAAAAACTAAACCCTTCCACTCACTTTTCCACAAATGATCAGCTAGTCAATCAACACTATGCAAGTGCATTATATAAGTAAAATAAATACAAAACAATATTATTATTATTAATGAAATAAAAGAATATTTTTTGTTTAAAACCACGAATTTTTATTAATTTTAAGACCGACCGGTTTCGCTACACTCGAGCATCGTCAGGGTACAAAATTAAACTGTACAAAATTAAATCAGTTTAATTTTGTACCCTGACGATGCTCGAGTGTAGCGAAACCGGTCGGTCTTAAAATTAATAAAAATTCGTGGTTTTAAACAAAAAATATTCTTTTATTTCATTAAAATGTTAAACCACAAAGTGATTGCTTTCTACGAAAATATAATAATAATAATTATTTTTTTTTTATTAATAATTATTTTTTTAAATTATTCCCAACTCCATGAATGGGATTTACAATTCAATTTATCACCTGGAAATATCTTTTTTGTTACCGATACCATTTTTTCGTTCTGGTCAGACTGCAACCTATTTCAATGCACTGATTTATTTAAGTTTTCATAATTATTAGTGTTACCTTGTTCTGATATAAATTTATTAAATAAATTTGAGTAGTGGGTGGACAAAAAACAGCATTTAAAAAAGTGTCATATATTTACATACTTAAATGATATTTTATTTTATAATCTGATTGAAAATGCATCAACATATGAAACGAAATCTACATTTCTACGATCGCTACTGTACATTAATTATGCGACTATTCACTATCGTACACGGTTTACATGGGCGCCGACAATGCTAATTATCATTGTTATTGTCACTGAATGCGGCTTATTAAATGTGCTAATGTTATCAAATTGAATTCATTTTATAGCGAGAATTGTTACAATTGCGGTATCGAAATACAATTTCGTGGGTATTTTAAATACATTAACGTAAAATGCACCTTTCAGTAAATGCACCCTCGAATTTAAAAACATTTTTTTTTATTATTGTACCTACGAATATTGGTAAATACGGAACGTTGTCTATTTAAGGACGGGTTGTTTCGGAGAATTTGAACAATTCATTAAATTTCAACGTTCATTTTCGGGTTCTGTGAAAGGCTTATTCAAGTTCTGTTTTTATATCATTGTAGGCTAGTTGCTTGACAAAACTGAAATAAAAACAGAACTTGAAAAAATCTTTCACAGAACTTGAAAATGAACGTTGAAATTTGATGAATTGTTCAGATTCTCCGAAACAACCCGTCCTAAGTGTAGAAGATATTGCCTGATTCAAATGACGTTGAAAATTTTACCCTTATTATATTATTAGGAAAACTGTAAAACATCTGTGATTTGCCTACCGTAAGTAAGTTCAGCCATTAAAAATTAAAGCTGTTTGGAATACTCTTCATTTAAAAAGATTAATAACGTGAACGTTTATCATTTAATAGATATTACGTAGGTGAATCGAATTACCTCGGATCATTCTGGAGGAGGCCCACCACCTTTTGATATAACGAGTCTACATTTAAAATTTCAAAACAAGAACTCCAAAATGTCCATGCATACAATGTTATTCGTAGTATGCAAGTGCTGCGTAATTAGTAACTTGTTAGTAATATCTACTCTATTTGGTTAGTTTAACAGGTCATATGTAGAAGGTATCAACAAAAACAGGTAAAAATAATAATACAGCCACCTGCTAAAATGAAAAATTAAAAAACCTCGGATCAGTAAAAAGACTAGAGTAAATTTGAAATTAATTAAATTAATAAACTGTGAGAAGAGACTTCCAATGCAGAGGGGTTTTCAGAAGCAGCCTCGGAGCATACTGAATGAGGCAGACTGGGTTCGCTGAAATCGCCCGCTTCAATAAATAAATTAAGCTAAGCAATAAACCGCAAAACTTTGCATTACATTTAATTTTCGTTGTTTATTAATTGTTTCAAGGGAAATGAGGTGGACGTTTCGGTTATGATAATGAACTGAAAAAAAATGAACGAGCTCTTATTCTCCAACCCCTACTGAATAAACAATAAGATTAAGCATTCCAGCTTCCATTTAATGATTGCGTACGAATCATGCTCATTAAATAATAATCACACGAATTTCAATAGAATTTCCCCGCAAATAATCCAGAAAAGCAAGCTCTAAAGTGAAAACAGTAATGTCCAATTTAACGGATCAATGCCATTATTCCGTGCACAGGTGTTGTTGTATTATGAATGCAGTTATTATACCAGCAAACCACCACCTAAGACTTAAGTGCAGCCGTGAGTTATGTCTTACATTAAACTGTTCTCTAATGACGTCGTAAACATGACGAACAGTTGAGGATAATAATTCAAGTATCAATTAAATAATACTGCCCGTAATGGAATCCCAGATATGATTTGTGCAAATTAGACGTGTTTAATCTGTATAATCACCGCGTAATTAGATATTCATTATTTTAATGATCTAATAAAGCCGTTGTTAATTAAGATATCGGAATGTTGATTGAATGATTCGCTATTATTAATGATGCAGATTTCAAATAACAGTGCTTCGTGTATTTAAACTTGTTTTATGTAAACGCAGTGGGCAAAGAGCCTAATGAGGACGTTTGATGTTTGCATTAGATATAGCATATACAGGGTGTCCGAGGGTAAAGTACGCTAACTTCGGGAGGTGATTCTACTTGATGGGAGAAGTAAAAAAGATACTCAATTTTATTTTGGAATTCCACCTTTTTTTTCAAATACAAAAATATTTTCCCATACAAACAATTCAATATCTTTTTACATTTTATCTGTAGAATAACACCCCCCCCCCTCCTCCCCGAAGTTAGCACATTTTACCCCCGGACACCCTGTATATCTTTATTCATAACTGGTAAATGACTCAAAAACGATTATTTTAAATGTAATCCAAACATATTGAATGGCGCCAAAGCCTTTGTTGAAAATTAAGATTCCACGATAACTCAACACTATGACAATCCAATACACCTTTAAAAAGCGATATAAAATCATCATTACAAGTGATACGAACCTAAGTAACCTACATAACCTAGTTTTCAAGACTTAGTCACTTTTCACGACTTTTTATCACTTTTTAAAGGTGTGTTGAATTGTAATTGTATTGAGTTGTCCAGTTACCGTAATTAGTGTGAACTTTTTGTATAAAAATGTATTTCTCTGATTTTATACTCATTCTTGACAGTTCCCACAAGTCTGAAACTTTTTACTAACTCGCGACATCTGTTAAATATGTAATTACCAACACTAGTTTACTTCACAAAACCACACTCAAACTAAGTAGAATGCCTAACTAAGTAGTTTTAAGGTCGTGCTAAGTATAACATAAAATAATATCATTATATTCACACTTATTCAGTGGTAGAATTATGATCTCAATAACTGTTACATTGATATTATTGTCTTCGGTTTGAGAAAATAAGTGGTTTCTTATGTAGAGTGCATTTGCAGGCAGCTGGCGGATATCGAAAGGTCTCTCATAAATTATTCATTCATGAAACTTATAATATCATTATTGTATTATAAAAATTCCAAGTGCACTCACTACTTATGCAGGGTCGAGATATTGCGGCCGTGGCGAAGAAAAACACGATAAATAATATAAAAGCTGGTCGCTTTTCATATGCAAAGGCGGGGGGGTTAACATGCTGGTAATAAATGGTGTCACGCAAACAAAATACGGTATAAAGTCAGAGAGATTTCGGAAGGTTGGAACTTGCGGAATACATTCAACGACTACAAGTTTCGTAATGTACTGTTTATCCGTCAAGCTCGGTATTGTATAAGGTGTACCTTTCGTTCGCTCTTTGAAAAATGTTCGCAATTAACTTATTTTAAAACTTTATTTGTTTTACTACTCGGAAAACTTATTTCTTTGAGCGAAAAAGTGTAACAAACAATTTTGCAACTTAGCTTATTTTTAACTAGCTGGCGTGTACCCGGCGTTGTTCGGGGTTATTAATGGTTTGGAATAAAGTTTTGAGGTTGTGAATTCTAGTGTACCTGAAAACTGGGTGTATTTGAATGTGGAAATAATACTATTATTTATTTCACATGAGCTAGAATTTATTTTCTCCTGCCATTTGCATGAACCTAAGAAGCCCTGGACAGAGCATTAGTGCGATTTTTTATGAACGGTATTGAAGCCAAATCTAGGATAGTGGGAAATTGCCTGGCAGCCATCTTGTATGTCTAACTTTTAAAGTGATTTGTATGCAAAGTGCATATGCATAATAAACTATTATAATTTTATTTTTGTATTTTTAATGCAGTTATAGCGGCATATGATTTTTTGGGGTATTTGATGAGACAAGGAATGGGACACGTCATTAAAAAATGTAAATAGGTTTTGGCATTTTCCATACACCTTCATTCTCACCCTGCAGCTTCAAATTGTTATCGAATTGCTTCGTCCACGACTTTAAAGGTCCATGGCCATTCCCTTCCACGTCATACATTCTTGTTACACCCCATTCTTCATTCATCCCACATGCCACATGTTACCACACATAAGTAATTGATTAATTTGATCGTGCCATATCTTCTTCGAGCGTCCCCTAGTTTTTCTACCATCCACTTCAATATACCATATTGTTACTATTTGCATTTTTTTGATAAAAGAAAGACAAACATTCCCAGTTACGAATAACCTGACAATATTTGAAAAGCTCCTACTACCACCAAAGTAAGCGGAAAAATGTGACTTATGTTGTGATGGAGGACTTAGCCAGCCGGGGAATTGAACACACTACGCCTGGGTGGGACCCAAACGCGATGTCAACTCAGCCACCGACCGTAACTATTTTTAATAATCATTATTAAATAACAGTGACCTTAATACCAGTTTTTTTTTGTATTATAATTTCTGATAAATCTACAAAATTATATCAATGCACCCTATAAAATATTATCGAATAAAATATAATAAATATATTAT
Source organism: Hesperophylax consimilis (assembly GCF_061612785.1). Lineage (NCBI taxonomy): Eukaryota > Metazoa > Arthropoda > Insecta > Trichoptera > Limnephilidae > Hesperophylax > Hesperophylax consimilis. The sequence goes on from NC_142845.1 coordinate 15,121,677, forward strand.
TTGGCATACTCTGTCACCTACATTGAGAAAGAACTTAATCATAGACGAAAGATTACTTTCCTTGAAAAGAAAACTTGTTTATTACCCTCGACATGAGCGAGCACGATGAATTCCGACAAACGAGATGTGAAAATAACCTTTTGTGTAAACTCCATTTAATATTATGACGCCGGAGTGACTAGGCACTAGGTAGATAATATGCTTGGCCTATTTCCCCGTAGATTCGGTACAAATGTGTTTATAAGATTACATGAATGGAGGCAAGCGTGCCAAGGCAACCAACTTTTATTAACATCTGAATCACGAGCTATATTCGATTCACGGAAAGCATACATTTCGAGAATCTCGAATAAGAAAACCGTAAAGATACGGGAATTTATAAAGCGGCATTTAAAATAAGACTTGACGTTTGGCGTGTCGGTGTTCTCGGTTCTCGATTCTCGCGTGCCTCAAACATTTGGCGCAGGATCAAGAACGCTCGTTTCGGCGTAAAACATTATTAACATGATTTATGGAGCACAGTTACTCGACTTTATTGGATGCTGCGAGGAAATGTTATTGCTATTAAGCTAATGGCGGACCGCTTGATACTAACAAGCGACGATCGGCTGAACATAACATGCGATAGCGATCTTTGAATGATTCCGGTTCGATTTTATGGGAAACTGAACTGATTTCAAAGCTGCACGTTGGCATACTTTTGTTCAAATGCCACATCAATAATCACATCCAGCCATGTTGCTCGACTTTAAAAAAGCTTCCGAATAAATAATATGTACTTTTTACATTCATATTATTCAGATTTTTGTAACTAACAAACACAACAAGTACAAAAACCGATTACGACTTCCATTGCAGGGTGATTAGTGATTAGCTCCATGGGTCTTCACATCATTTGAGTCATGGGGGGTTCGAAATACAACGTAGGCAAATAAAAAATATAACTAAATTATTTCCTACAGGATATACATTTAAAAATACGTAGGTTGTGTATTTGATTTTCCATGAACAAAAAATTAGAATAATCACACTTCAATTACTATTCAAGTATTATTTTACTCTGCAATAAACAGAAAATGCAAATGCTGCAAAATAAGGCGATGAAAATAATACTGAAACACATTGTATACATTATTATGACTGTGAAGCAATATGATATATAATATATTTGAATGTATTTATTTTTATGCACAAGATAAACATAGGGATGGTGTCTAAGGAAATGAAATAATCACGAGATACACGGACACGGGACGAGAAATGCAAAGCAAATTAGATTGCCCGCGAGGAAGAAATCAAGCATCCAGAAATGAACTCCTAACATTAGTACGTAGGAAATAGAATATTATTGTACTAGCTTTAGATACTAGCTTTAGGTATATACTAGATATTACATGTAAAAAATTATAGCTAAATAAAATATATTATAATTTTTTTTTAATGACGTACAAGGCCATCCAACTTGAGATTAAAAATATGATTAATTTTAAAAAGGAATTAAAGTATATCCACCTAAAATATTGATGTTTTGTTTATGTTTTTTAATATGTTTTAATTTAAAAAAATATTTAAATATATATTGTGTTAGTAAAATAATGTTAGTAAATATGTTTCTAAAATTATTATCACACACAGCGATGTGAGCTAACTTGAGATTAATAAATAAATAAAAATAGAATCAAAATGTTTAATGACCATAAGAGTGAGATCTAAATAGCCAGGCACTTATCTCTCCTCTCCGCTCTCCCATATACATCAGCCTCAAAACATTACCCAAATGGGGATGTCATAGTTCCCCAGCCTCCAGGCTAACTAGCTAACTAACCATCCCGCCGTTTCCTCGCAGGGGTAGGTAAAAAGAATGGACCGCCAAACAACACGGTCTTGGCACAAACTCCTTGCTTCATTCACATTCATAGACTGTCTCATACATAATCATCTGTTATTCTGACTCTCGACATTGCCCGACTCAATTATTTGGTTCTCTTTGTTCTTGACATTATATTCTCCTTAAACTCCTTTAAGGAGACCAAACCATCTAAGCATCCCTTTCTTAATCTTACTCATTAAGCTTATATCAGCCTTGCGAATCAGCCTCCAGGCAGTTCAACGCCTTTTTAAAGGCAGTAATCGAGAAAACAAAAGTCCTCACTGAGTAGGGAGAGGAAGTACCTATCTTTTCAGACAAAGGGTTCTTTCCTCTTTGAAACTTTTACAGAGGAATCAATTACAAAATTAAAATCCCTTTCAGTTGAGCAACAAAGAGCGATACTCCGTTATTAACTTTGACAGAGGAATATTAATAATGCACTTTAAAAGCCGCCGGCAATAATAATTGGTGTTGCCAGATGGTTAAATATTTAAACCGGAAAAGGAGTTAAAAAGAAAAGTTGCACTCGACATCATATCAATGGAGATTTGGCGCAAGCTCGTGACAGCTGCGGCATTGGCGTAACATCGGAGGGGGCGGGCGGTTCAAATGTCGATATTAACTCGCTCTCTAACCTAACCTAACCTGCCCACCCTGCGCCCTGCGCCCTGCCCCCACGGCCCGTTTCAATGGCGCAGTTTTGCGGGTTAAACTTTCCGCTCGCTCGTTCTGCCGTGTCAGTGCGGAGTGAGATGGCAAAAAAGCCAAGCTCGAAACAAGTGTATTAAACGTGGATTGGAAGTAAGGAACTTTCCACAGTGGTTGGAGTTCAACTTTAGATACCGCACTGGTTTAAGTGCAAATACATACATCTTTGGAGTTTTACTTCTCGACACATATTTCGCAATGAGGGAAATTATATGCAATACAAATTTCTTTATTTTAAAAGCTAAAATAGCGAGAATTATGCTTCTTCCGGGAAGGTTTTATTTTTATGTCTAAAATTAGTATATATTCAATTATGTACTACGGGCCTTACTAATAAAGGTGTTTTAAATTTTACACACCTGATAAACCATCAATGCATGGTCATTATTAAAATCTACAAAAAAACACTAAAATATTGCCATACTTGCTGTACCCCGCCACGTGTTGCTGTGGCTCAGTCTGTCTGTGCATATAATATAAATCTGTTAATATCAAAATTCCAAAATGTAATACCAAACAAATGCAAATATAGAAAAACAATAGCGCGTATTGCTTTTACGTCCAACAGATGGCGCTGTTTTTTTCTTCTTCAAAAAAGCATGTTTTTACCTGTCATAGGTGACATCTATATAATATAGACATTATGTCAACATTTCAAAGCAATTGATGAAGAACTTTAGGAGATTTAAGATTTTGAGCAAACGAACATTTTTATTTACATAGATTATTAAATGTGGTGTTATCCTACCTACTTATTAAAAAAAGTACATAATATGCTCCTTTCAAAATTACAGCGAAAACCCCTGCCTATCCGAATGGGGCCTGTCAAAGGAAAAAATATCGGTTAAAATTCAATTCGATGTGAAGAGGACAATCTAATAAATTCCCGAAGTTTTATTTCATCGCATACGTCAGTCAATTTTTTACCAGTGGCAAAACTGCTGGCAAATATTATTGGAAATCTGTCGGTTTAATAAAGGATGATGTAGAATCTGTAGACCGCTCGGAATGGAATATAAAAAATATATATATCAAGATTTATGACGGTCCGGGGTCGAATTATGTATGAAATTTTAGGATTTGACGTGACACGCTGTTACGTGGCAGGTTTGCCGGTCGAATTTTCTGAAAGGTCGACAGGACGCGGACGTGTTGGGTTTGGCTTGTCAGTGGTAAGCAATACAAGAATGAAGTTATCAAATCATAAGTACACCTTAATTTGGCATATTTAGTTGTTTATGTTTTATACATTTTTCTCTACTAAAAACCTGTATAATCTCACCAAATATTGATACTATCGACTTGGGAGTGGTTTCATTCGACTCAACACGAATGTAAACGATACCTAACTCGACCTAGTTTGTAAACATGTATTTAAAAAAATTCCATAACCTCCCTCTCTCCCTAGAGGCGTGTTACGCCACGTGTTTGGGCGGACTCTGCAGGTCTTCATTTCATCATGAATTCGTGACTAAAGTTTCACGAATGCACGAATTTTATAATTTATTTTGTGCATTTAGGTACTATTTTACTGTACTGCTCCGCTGCTTCCTTCTCAAGTTCTGGACAAAAACATTTTGTAGCACTCAATGGTGAACCAGCTTCGGTCACAAACCCTTCGCTCTCCTGCTTGGTGCTCCAGCTTCTGACTAAAAAACCATTGCTCCAACTACGGTCTCCGCATATGCATTCATGGAATCGAATAATAAAACGCAAAGCAAATACGCCTGCGCGTGAAAGTTGATAATAATCTTTCGATCGTCCATTAGCTGTCGACAGAGCACGACATTTGGTACAAATTAAAAGAAAAAAAAACAACGATTATTGTCAATTATTAAATAGCATGATTCGGGAAATAACAGAAACAATGTAATTAGTTTAACAATCACAAAGTCGGGGCTCATGATCAATAATGAATGATAGTAATGTGAAACTTAGTTTACGAAGAATCAATAACACACGCTGGTGACTTTGTGTCGGCGTGTGCCCACTGCCCACTGCCCAACAAAGCTTAATCGAGTTAAATAATAACTGTGATACGTTCATTAATGGCTCGTAAAGCGGCAACGTGCCATGAATAAATAAATGGAGTATCTAATACATACTTTAGCCAACCGTTCCGGGTAGGTAATACCCTCTGGTTTTCGCAGCCGCAGTGTTCGACAGCTTAATGCTAAAAACATACAGCTTTCATTTGAGCGCTCCATGAATATACATGGGTTAAGGGAGTTCTCCAAATGAAGGGGCTAATTCCCTTTTTGTGCCGAAAGTTTTTCCAATAATTATGTAAACTCCGAAGTAACTACTTTTAGGAGAGCTTTTTCATAATTGTTTTAATTAATAGTGTGCCAAGAAATTCATCGTGTATTTGCTAGAAGCTCATCGCACTTTCCTTTATCGTATTTAAACCCTGAAATATTTAGGTAATGCTTCTAGCATACGAAAATATATTTCATTCGCTTGACAGAGAAACAATGTATCTTAATATTATTCTAACTCGTCGTTTCATCACTTGAAAATATGTTTGTTTTATCTGTGAAAAAGCACGTTGCAAAGTTCCATGTAAAATTTCATAATTCCGATATTCAAAAGTCGTCATTTATTTATAGAAAACCCTCACATGACTTATTTTTATTGTGAAGAACACGAATTTAGCTGAAAAATATAATAATACTATATAAAAAAAAATATTTTCGTATGACTCATTATGTTATATATATTTTTATGACATAATATACATACATTATCTGGCAAGACCATAGACTAAAATACATCAATGGGCAAGACTGTACAATTTACAACAATATAATTTTGCAAAAAAACAAGTCAGTTTTCAATTATTTATAATAATTAACGCTTTACTTTAAATGGGGGCAAAAATAATAACACATAGATTTTTACTCAAACCGGTATTTATCAAAGCTTCTTCAGACAGTTTTAAACCAAATTTATTTGTACTGAGTTGGGAATCGAAGCCGCAACCACCGGATTAAGTCGAGTTCTGAAAAAATATTACTGCTTTTCTACTTTTGAAGCGCTCCCTAGAACTGACGAATTGCACCGCTCCATGTATATTCTATTCTCAAAGCGGTCCTGCACAAGCATCGCTCGTTCTGCCTTCCACTGGGTTACCTGATAACTGATCAAAATGAAAATTCAACACACCTATAAAAAGTGTTATAAAGTTATGAAACAAAAACTATGTTAAATAGGTAACATATTGAAACTACGTTAAATAGGTTATATATGTAAATATTTAGCCTAGTTTTTATTTCATCACTTTTAATGACTTGATGTATATCACCTTTTAAAGATGTGTTGAATTGTCATTTTGATGAGTTATCATGGAACCGTTACATTGTAAAAAAATATATAATGAAAATGTGTGTAATAGAAAATTTATATGTTTTGAAAATGTATTATTGACTTCGTTTTCGGCATATAATGTGGTATGATTATTGTTTTAGCTAAATTATAACCTACACTAGAGAAATATTCGTTTCCAAATTTAAGGACCTCTTCAGAGATATCAAACAGATATATATTTTTTATTGGTTCAGAGATATCAGTACTTTCATCGATTTTGTTTTAAAGCAATTTAATCTTTTTTTTTTCTTATACTTTTTAGAAGATCCCGTGTGATCCATGTTTTTTTGCATGTGCATGATTTGAATCCTGAAAAATTTAAACCTAATAATGAATCTGAATGAAAGTTGGTAGCACCTTATATAACTAACATTCATAAAATTTCACACAGCTTAGTGCTTTCCCTCCACCACAGTAGTCCGGTACGGAATTCTGGGAAAATATTACTAAATACTCCTAGCTTTGATCAAACAATCCATGTCAGCATTTCCGTGGGCATAACACTGAAGTTTCGTGTATAAACTATATCCAGAGTTAAATGGCCTGCTGGAAATAGGACGGAGAGTGGATTTAATGCGTTATTATATGAAGTCGCCCTGAGTACACATTGCCAACGTTAAACATGAAAGCTTCCTTCGTCAAACAACCTGACCTTAATACGAGATCAGACGGTAGCCTATTCAACTAAAATGGCCTTCAGTAAATAATTACGATGAGGCATTATAAGGATATATATCTAATGTATTGTTTGTGGTGAAGTAGCCCTACTGACACGTGAGAGCTTTGTCGTCATCGTTAACCTCTCCAAATAACTTATGTCCTTACGGAAAGGGGTAGAAGAGATTATAAGGTTGAATGTGACAGGGACATACAGAGGGTTAGTCCAACTTACCAAGTGCCAGGTTAGTAATATGAGCTTTCTCGGTAAAGCTAAATAACCGGGATACACGGGAAAGCATTAAGGCACTCCCTCAATGTGTTGAGAGATTATGATGCTGGGTTTGATGTGTTATTACGTGGAGTCGATCCGTTTACAAAGTGTCGCAGTTATGAGAGCTTTCAGCGGGGTGTGAAGCGAGCGGGACTAAGCCAGCTTAGCACTAATACACGCTCGTAATCAGAAGTTTCTACACGGGGGAGGAAGGCGCGATACAGAAACCTTCAAGGTTATTTTATTAACATTAACTAAGCAAACAGACAATGAATAATAACGTCTATCACGGAAATTAAGAGAAAACATCGGGACGCAGATACACTTTTTGTTTAAGGGGTTACACCAGCTTGAGATTTTCAAAAAATCGTTAGCTAAATTGTTTATACTTTTAAGAATATTTTAAATCTTACCATTTAAAAATTCTACTTATTCAAGTTATAGCGCGGCAGAGTCGGTTCGAAACTCAGGTAGCGATCGGACAAATATCTATAGCCGTCAGTAGACTAAAGAGGCCAGGATATCGAAAAGAGTAGCTCAAAAGGAATTGGAGGATATCGCGGCAACAATGGAAGACCTCATATTCAATTCAGGAATGGCAGAAGGTAATAAAAAACATTGGTTTTAAAACGCTGATGCCGTACTGTTTTTTCTTTTGCCTTTTATACTAAACTACTTTTTCAAACTGGTGTACAAGATATCTCGAGGTCTGCTTAACCGATTTTGTCAATATTTACAACACAAATTCTTTTTAAAATTATCTAAGATTTTTTGGATTAAATGCCACGTTCTAATGTTATAATTTTTTTTAAACTCAAAATTTCGATAAAAATCAGAATTTTTTTTCGAACAGCTGTCATCTCTACTAAAAATATTCTCTACGCAACATCTTAGCTATTATCTTTCTAAATAAGAAAAAACAATATATTTTTATTTTTCAGACGATGCCTGGCAGAGAAAATAAGTACAGCAAGGATTTTCAAAACAGGGCGACGGCTCATATTTCCATTGTTTTATTTAAATGTTTTGATTCGTTATTATTTCAAATTATTCGTAAAACTACTATGGACGTGAGTAAAATAAAAAATTATGTTACATATTTAATAGCTGAGCAAAAATTTATTTTTATTTTTTTACCTATGTTTCCAAGCGCCAAATCCCCAAAGGCGATGCACTACGTCGTGTAATATTTTAAATGGAGCCGCTATCAAAAACAACCATTACGTAGATGCCGATAAGGTTTAAATTCCCGCTTAACACCATCCGCCTGTTTTGATTTATGCAAGAGAAAAACATGGCCAAAAGGTGCCTTTTATTTTATTTTGTGGATGTTCAGGCATAAACATGTAATTTTTTTCCGATCATTTTATAAATAACTTAATTTGCCACATTATACAATAAAATCATAATGGAAAATGGCACATTATTTTTTTTGGGCTTATAAAAATACTTATATAAAAAATACTCGATTATTTCAAAGGTCAAGATGTATTCTACTCGCAGTATTTAATTAAAGCATCTGAAACATTTCTAAGCGACCAAATTTTCAAACGAAAAACACATGATTTTGCATTACTATGTATGGCATCGCCTTAATGTTAAAATATGCATAACAAGTCAGTAATTAAACATTTTGCAAACATAAAGTATTGCAATCATAGTATAAGAGTTTTATTTTTAATGTACACTTGTTACTTATAACAATTAATATAATAAGTAACAATGTTCACATAGAAGTAAAATTCTTCAAAAACAAAAATTTCTAGAAATTGTTACATATGGCCAATGGAATATAAAAAATACATGGTATTATTTTTAAAGTGCAAAGTATACAAAATTTTATTTTTTATTTTGATAGAAAGCAATCACTTTGTGGTTTGACATATTAATGAAATAAAACAATAATAACTTTGTTTATAACCATGAATTTATTTAATTTCTTATGATCGACCGACACAAGCATTATCAGAGTACAAAATTAAACTGATTAAATGGTCGGTCATAATACAAGAAATAAATTCAGAAACAAATAAATTCAGTTAATATTGTTATATTTCCATAAAAATGAATTATGAATAATAAATAGTGGAATGCTTGCATAGATGATATTCTGTAACTAATAATAATCCAAGGCCCTTGAAGAGCACGTAATAACAAAAATGAAAAATTAACCTTAACCTTTCAGGCTAATTTGCCCACTTTTTGGAATAACTCATATTATGATCTCACAGAAATCGTAGTATCTCTCTTAGTGTTGTGATGAGAAATAAGATTTAAACGATGTTAGAAAAGGAAAATACCACGCTTTATATTCGAATCCAGAAGAAGTTAATCACAGTAGATATAAACATTTATGAAACCAAAGGTTCCAACTGCAATTTGAGAAAAACCGATAAGACTTCGTTTTATGAATTATTTTTATATGAAACGACAAAAAAAATGAGGTGACATTGATTGACATTATTATTAGGTTGTCATAATACATACATTTGTCTTATAAAGTTTTTTTTTAATTTTCGTATAGGTACATTTCAGTAATTTTAGTTACAAAAAACGTTAACCATTTAAATTTTTTTACATTTGAATTCAATTTGCATTCAAAATTTGAACATTTCGAAAAATATAAGTACATTTGTAATAAAGCGTATTTCAACACCTTTCTAAAACAGTTTTGAGTTTTCGGATACGTTTAGAAATATTCCATTTATTTTGGATTTTATTGCAAAGCGGAAATACTACCTTCTGACAAAATATGCCCAAGCCCTGAGTAGTTAAAAGGGTAAGTATAATCCACTTTAAATTGATATGTATCGTTATGTGTACTTGCTAGGGTTAGAACGCTAAGCTATGCTTTGAAACTAAGGACCGGCAATCATCCGGTTCTTTTCCTAATGACGCCTCATTTACGTTAACGATTCACGTGACGTATATTATTATGTTGTATTCAATAACCTTTATAAGGCGCGGTGGCCCCGGTTCGTGGTATGGTGACGATTTGATCGTGGGCAGGCATAACCATAATATAAAATATCATTATAAAACCTGGTAAAGAATCTTTGTTGATTGTTAGAAGAAAAGGTGTAGAGAACGCAGCATAACGATGAAATTGTGCAAATAGTTTGGTAGGTAATAAGTAGTGAACTAGAATTGAACATTAACGAGTATAAAACCTAAAACTACTAGTATCTTATATCAAATCACGAAGAAGACGTGAAAAACCTATTAGAACTTTGTTAATACGATAAAATCATTTTATAGTAAGACTACGAAGCTTAGAGTTAGAATAATAAAATAGTCTGAATAAAATGATATCGGGGAAATTATGCAGCAAATTCGATAACCATCAACCAAATATTAAAACAAAAACCTTCTGAAAAAGATCCACGAAATCAATTCGTAACCTAACACATCCAGGCAGGAATCCTTGATATAACTTAATAAAAATACTTAATTTAAAACGACGCGCATTGCAATTTTCACACCTTTGGTACGCTACACTATGAATGACAGTGAATATATCAATAAAGAGAAAAAACTCTAAGCAATATTGTCACGAAACCGATTCTACATACATTACAATCCACGATACATCTGCTACGTATCGCTGAAAATTCTGGCAACTAAAATGAGCGACTGAGAAAATGCCAACAACGGCGAGAGAAAACTTCTGAAAAAGTCAAGTATTCAAGAAGCAGTTCCCGTAGAAGTTATTATCTACAACACATTTTCCCTAGACTTACAAAGATCTTCCATCAACGCGGTAACCCAGAAGCAGATGGCTTAGTGTATCCCATTCGGTGCAGGAAATTGGGGCTAGTTTACTGGCGTTCTCACGCGACCCCAGGAACTACACAAGCGAGCGCAGGAGGCGGTGGAATTACCCCGAGATCGATCGGCCCATGCCGTGCCGAGATATTGAATTATGAAGTTTGGAATTAACACAAACAAGAGTTCGTAGAATTCCGAAACACGAAGACTCTATCGTAAGTAACGTATTGACAGGTTTAGTGGTTTGTATAACGTAAATTCTACTGCCTACGCGGTGCGCTTCATAAAATAGTACACACTTATGTTAATACACTCAATACCCTGGCGGTGAAAGCGTTTATTATGCAATGTAAATCATAAATAAGACCAGCAAAATTGAAGCTATAAATCAACCTTTATTTCATAACCAGCCCCCATATTACCTACCTGAATTCCATAACTTTTAATTCACAGCCCGCTACATGTATAAATACCTACTTATGTTTGCTAAATCTACGCATTAAGAATTGTTGGGGTTCATAGATAACCAATTGCCACGTTTGTGAAAAATAGTAAATCATTATTATTACATCATAATCACTTTCAAAAGGCACGAGCAAAACATTTTAACCTTAAAATGTAATGCAACACTGTAGCTATCCCACAAATATACAGCAAACATTTAGTACAACAATTTCCGGGATGGGAACAAAAACAACAATACAATCCTGCTTAATCCGTCTGAATATTCATTCTTTCTTTATTTCTCTCCCAAAGCCCCGGGGATGCAAACAGAAAGAGGTCCGACAAGAGAGATCGGACAGCGCACAGAGGTAGAACTCAGCTTTCCGGAAGGTGGAAAACTTCCCAACAAGGCCAAAGTGAAGGCTAAAGTAATAAGAAAAGTCTTCAAATAAAGAAACGGATTCCGGAAAAGATATCCAATAATGTGATCAAAACTTTAATAAAACTATTCAGATTAAATACTTCTTTCTCAATCTCTTTTTCTGGTTTGTTTACAAATGACTCGACTTCTTTGTAAAAATATGTTTTTACGTAAAAAACAAAATTCACACAAACACCTTAGCTTAACGTGTATACGATGTCAGAAAAAAATATTCACCACCACACTAAAACCTAACAAAAAATCTAAGGAGAAAATCATATTCTCATTTTCACGATGTTTCGAGCAAGCCTGAACGAGAGGCGAGTTATACACACGTCCGACAGCGCGGAAGCTTCGCAGCCGAATGAATTCCGAATAATTCAGTCTGGAAACATTCCTTAGCGCCGTCGCTAAAGCGCTCTGGCGGCAGAAAGTCGAACCTCGCTCTCGTGCGAACGCTGGAAAGCTCCGGCAGTATATTTCCAGGCGTCGAAAGCTATTCTCCCAAGTTTCAAGCCAAATGGGTGTTCTCTCGCTGTAGGCACAAATCACTTCGGAAGCAATATATTTATCAAGATGGCTCAAAGAGGACGTAGAGAAATATATAAATATGCAAGAGGAAAATAAAGCGTGGTTCCCGAAATAAAGGACACAGATGATATTGTATAAATAATGACATTTCGGGTTTATGTACATTTACAATTATTTTATCTTATAAATCGAATAAAAAAACTAACTTTTGTTTATCAAATTTCAATTATTTGTATACTAAATCAGAAGATCGGTAATAGAATCGAATTTAAAATGAAATGTAATAAATTGATGGAAATTAGTCACTTTCTGGTGGAAGATCATTGGTTTAATTCATAACAATACGCCAACCGGTTTCGGCACGTCGTGCGTTGGTCGGTTCGTTTTTGATGCATGATGCTGTAAGAATTTTATTATTGACTGTGAACTGAAAAACATTGATGATTATTCAATCAATGATTTATGTACTGAAAACAAATGTAAACTATACTTACATAAGTACTGAAGTAATCTACGTACAGGTGTATCTGCAATCATCTCCAAAGATTTTAAACAATGATTCCTGAGCATAATTGAAGTAAAAAAATGTTTACTGCCACAAGGTGGAAATGAATCACGTCGTATGCGCTTTGTCTCGCCTGCACGGTGCTGCTGGACCGAGAAGGAGGGCGTATCACGTGATGCGATAGGTTGTACCCATTACGTTACATGTGATGGAAAAAATATTTTGGCTTTTAATTGAAAAAAAGTCAGCGAACAGCAAAATGAAAACTAAATTTTTTACTCCAAATATGGTCAGGAATCGCTAGTGAAAGTGTTTCGGGTACGCGGTGATACACCCTGTATATTCGGAACGGTGAATTCATTTTAAGGCGATGCCATACGTAGTACCTAATGCAAAATCATGTGTTTTTGGTTTGAAAATTTGGTAGCCTAGAAATGTTTCAGATGCTTTAATTAAATACTGCGAGTAGAATACATCTTGGCCTTTGAAATAATCGAGTATTTTTAGATAAATCTTTTTATAAGCCTACAAAAAAATAGTGTATAAGGTCTATGAAAACTGCTTTAAAGTTCAAAATCTCCTACTTACGAACCCATTTTCGGTTATGATTTTATTGTATAATGAGGAAAATTAAGTTATTTATAAAATGATCGAAAAAAAAATTAAATATTTATGCCTGAACATCCAAAAAATAAAATAAAAGGCACTTTTTGGCCATGTTTTTTTCTTGCATAAATCAAAACAGGCGAATGGTGTTAAGCGGGAATTTAAACGTTATCGCCATCTACCTAAGGGTTGTTATTGATAGCGGCTCAATTTTAAATATTAAGCGACGTAGTGCATCGCCTTAACGTAAGGATTGTTTTGCCTTTCCTAATTAACCCTTTAAAAATATCCGCAAACTTCAGTTACACAATACTAATTTGTAAAGTTTCGCCGTGTTTATTAAACACACGCCCTTGCGAGTCGAGAGCTGACGAAGGCGGCGGAGGCAAATTAATTGGGGGCGGCCAAAGGATAATGTATTATATAAATGGGTTATGGATTTACGAGCAAGAAGTTTCTCAGCCTCGCTGTTTGCTCCTCTCTGCTAGTGTTGCGTTCCTGGTACACTTTAATTGATTTATGTCGTTTTAATTAATTAATGGTAGCGTTGAGCAATAGTGGGATAAAGATTTTCACTGTCATAGTTAAGCGAGATTTAATTGTGGTTTTTTCCGATAGTACCTAACGCAATATGCATTGCATTTATGATGTTAGGATGATATTAACAAAAAAAAAGTTTTACAACCATGGTAAAGTTTAGCTAAGAACCCCTGTCAACGGGGGGCGAAATGTCTCAATCTTAAATACAAAACACAAGTCACGTCTGTTCCACTAGCTGCATGGAGGTGAGAGCCATACAGATTTGAAGCATCCATTTAACTTTAAAAAATAAAACAGGAACATAATTTCAACAGGTTCAATAAATAAAAAGTTTTCAAATTAGTGACAAATTTCTCACAAAGTCTATATAAAACTTTTACAGACGAAAAGTAAAAGAAATTCTGCATTTTCAATAGTGTTTAAATTCGGATTTCAACAAACAAATGTCAGGTAAATAATTAAAGTAAATTCAAAAGTGCGATAATTTCTGTATGTAGGTACGAGTAGTAGTGTCGAGTAGTCTTGTGTAAAATCAATGGGTGTATGAAGCACGTAATTCACATCACAGTAAATTATTGAAAACATCAAGTTAAACATGACAATCGTTGTTCCAACATCCCCGATTGATTCCCGCCGTGGTGAGGAAGGGGGTGCACTCCAATAGTAATCGTTTCAATCGTAGGAAAACTTTCCCGTCAGCTGAGCGGAGCGGAAGGTAAAGAGAGGGTGGTCTCGAGGGGTGGTTTTCTCGGGGGATGAGATCACCGCTCATTTCCGACTGAAAATAACGACCTTTTAATGATTACTTTCTCGTGAACACTTATTTTTCAAATATCATTAGAATTTAAGCACGCAATTAATCTAGCAATTGAAATAAGTTCGTCCTTATGATAATAGAGGTTTGTTAAGTACGTTTAGCAAAACATATTTTTTATAACAATTATAACTCGTTGTCAGTACATAGTAGAGTTGTTATTAGGCGCGGAACTGGTAGAGGAAGGATGAAAGTGGAAAAATGAATTTTTTGAAGTGTAATTTGGAAATCAGAACAAAATTAAGAAAATAACGCTTTTTATGTTTACAAAGGAGTGTATATGATAAAAAAAAAATCAATAGAACAAGAAACGCCCGATGAAGACAAGTTAATCGTGTTTGAGACGAGATTACGGTTATTTTAGTTACAATCGGAAAAGCTGTCGTTAGAGGAGGTACTCGTTATTATTGGTAGTCAAATAGACTTTGTTCCGACTAATTAATCTACGGATTTGAATCCCTTTTCAATGCAAGCTCAATGTGCATCAGTGTACGTAACATCATCCGACACGTTATTGATCCACAATAAACAGCGGCTAACGGCTGAAGAATGTTCTAGTCCGGAGCGATACGGAGCGGAACAGCGGCGATGGCGATGGCGATGGTGACGGTTCACACCCTATTCAGGGATAAAGTACGGCGGGGAACCGACCCTCGCCCTTTGACGGGGACTCTAACTCCTCTGTTGGCATTATGCGGAACCACGAGGGTTACAGCCGGAGACCTAACACAGGGGTCGAGTTTCCTTTACTGATTTTACTTGCCACTAAAACAAATCTGACTCGATTTTATTCACTTACCATTTTTATTTTATATTTTGGAAAAAATGCAGTTCCAAACACTTTTAAAAATAAACCAGTAAAGTTTTCGTCAATAAAAATAATTACTTTGGAAAATCAATGATGCAAATGTGAATGGTAGCAAAGTCGGGGACGCCCGATGAAGAAATGGCACGACCAAGTGAATCAGATACTTGAGTCGGGCCATGTCAAGAAGAATAAAATAGTATGTATGAGACGATGTATGAATGTGGAGGAGGCAAGGAGTGTGTGCCAAGACCGATTTGTTTGGCGGTCCATCCTCTGTGCCTACCCTTGCGGAGAAACGGCGAGATAGTTAGTTATGTCTATTTTGAAATTGTTAGGTTTATGGATAAACATCGGTAAAATCGACATTTGAACTAGAAATACCGAATCTAAGGTAATGTCAAAGAGGCAGCTAACCTTTCACTAAGTTAAAGCTTTTTACGGACTTTTTCAGATTTAACCAAATCACAGATTATATACCACTAGTAGAAAGATAATATAATATTATGCATAATTCGTCGTGCTTGACATTATACCCTTCATTTTACTTGTGAGGTTATTAACTATCGACCTTGCTTTTAATAAACGTCTTTTAAATTTTACAACTATTAATAAACAACCATTTATGTATGGTAAACCGTTGTTTATCAGTTGTGTAAAATTTAAAACAGGTTTATTAGTAAGATAAGTTTATTAGTTGTATTAAGAAAATCGTTAAGCAAATTTAATTCTAAATTTGCAGAAAAATGTAAATCATTTTTGTATAAATGGTTTTTCATGAAGTTTAATTGTACTAAATATTAAAAAATGTATACAAAAAATTGAAAATGAAACTCACTGTCACTTCGTATACCCCATGTAACATATAAAAAGAAAACATACAAGAAAACTTCTGTCTAAAATTACACGAGTTTTCAACAGCGAAATAATTCGATTGCTGAAATGAGAGCGAAGTTAAGAAAGTTACCCGGTAACAAAATTCAGGACAAAGGAAAATGGAAAGACCATTAATTTGTGATTTAATAAAACACAAAACGTCCATATTGAACAAGTAAAAACTGATAAAAAGTATTACTTCAAATGAAAAGTTCATATTTACGAGGCTTTTTCCATAACGTTTTTTAAAATATTACCTCCATCTCGATTTCTCGATTATAAAGGAAAATAAACTAACCCTTCACAAAATAATATTAAAACCGAACTGAAACAAAATGTTACATGATGTGGCTTAGTCGATAAGCTCGGTGTAATGGGTTAAAAATCAGTTTTACCCTTATAAGTGGATTACTAAAATAAATACGGCCGGTATGGTTATGATAATAAAAGGTGCGGTATTATCTGAAAAACGTACATGTTTGTGGATTGAGCCTTTCTATAAATATACCCGTACCCTGATTAAATCTTTCTGGGAAAGTTAACATTGTTTGTCGTATCGAAATTTTAAATTTAAAAAAATATCCCTAAGATATTTTAATGAACAGAAATAAATGAACTAGATTAAAAGTGTCTGAAATTCAAATGAATAAAGAGAGAACTACGTTATCTAGCGTTACATCCAGAGCGTAGATGGCAAACTTTAATTTGATTGTGATTTATTATTTGATAAAGTTCCAAGTGAAAAATCCTCGAGTTTAATCCGACAAACAAAGGGTTAGTATGCCGTCACGCCAGGGAGCTCCTTGTCTCGGTAATATAGGCTCTATTACGTGGGTGAAAAGGGAGTAGTATTGTATACAGACAGGGGAAACGAGAACTCAGATAACAGGAGCAAGGCAAGCTAAATGTATGTAGAGTTTGTTGAGCGACGAATTTATGAAATCGATAAACGGGCGACGTTGACATATTGTGGTGTTGACAAGAGATTAAATATTTTGAAATGTAGTACTGCTGCGAGACGGGGAATTTCGCTTTAATGGTTCAATAACCACAGTTCGGATTTATCAAAGGGATTTAAATCCAATCTCGGGTTAGATTAAATGCCAGAGATTGTTGTAATTCAAATATATTGGTATTTGGTAAACTGGTTGTCGAATACAGCTCTGACATACTAATTATTACTTATTGGAGTGACATTGGTTTAGCGTAAATCTACATCGATATCACACATAGACAAATACGGAAATCTTGAGACCGTTTGGATTTTAGATAGAAGTCATTCGAAAACAAGCCAATCTCTGTGAATATTGCAAGAAAAATATCATAAGACCGAGATTTTTGTATAATATTGAATTATTACAAAGAAATAGACCCTCGTCTTCCAAATAAACTTGTAGCAGCTATAAAAACGTCTCAGGGCGAAAATTTCACAAAGTCAAATTTTCATCACAATATGAAGAAAATTATGCGGGAGAATTTTCTCAGAAGTGACGTAGTGACATTAATATATCGGGAGACATCACGAATAATTTACAATGTATTTAGGTTTTGGACCGATGCCGGTGTATTTAGGTTTTTTTGGAAATGACGCAAGTCGACGATGATTGCTCTAATTGCCACGATTAGAGATAATAAATAATACGTGCGAAAAAAAGCAGTATGACAAATTATGTTTTAACGAGTTATGAAAATGATAATATAGTTACTAACGTAAACAACGCAGAACTAAATAACTAATAGTACCTAAAATAGGTGCCAAAATATACTCTATAACAAAGAATTACAACCGCGACGTTTGATTTATTATACCAGGGTGGCCACAAAAAAAGGATTTCAAAATTCCCTGATAATTCCAGGTTTTCCAGGGCAGTTTCTATATTTTTCCCTGATATGTTTTATTTGGTATAAGGACATATGGTTCAAAATTTTATTTTTGAAACACGATTTACAGATACATAAATAAAGGGAATTCCGTCATCTAAAGCATTTATTATTTCCTTGCACCACAATGATCTATTCAAAACAAAATACACTTATTACAAATTTATGATATTTCGCCTGAAGACAATTTGTGTACAAATGAAAAGACCAAACAAAAGTAAGTACAGTAGAACCCCGATAATCCCAAAAACGCGTAATTCGAAATTTTCGCCAAAAAAATTTCCGCAGAAAAATTTTTTCATACAAAAATTTTTTTAATTCGAAATTCGTTAATTCGTAATTCAAAATTTATTTTTGTCCGCGCGCGAATATTTGTTGGTGAAATTCGAAAAAATTAGATTTTTGCGAAAATAAATCATAATATTTCGTAAATCTGAATCTAAAAGTCAGCCGTGGCGGTAAAAAGCAGAAAAATGTATTTTTACGTGGTTATACATCGTCCTAATTAGTATTATTATTTTGTAAATCTGAATCGATTTACACTGGAATGTTGTATTTTTTCAAATTTATTTCGAATGTCCGAGTTTGAAGGGCCGAGAAAATACGTTTTACGCGGATATGTGTCGTAGTTTTACGAGTTTACACCAAATATCTGTATTTAAAGGGTCGGCCGCGACGAAACTCGGCCGCGAAATTTCGATTTACGCGTAAATGTATCGTATATTTACGAATTTATTTCGAATATTTGAATTTAAATGGCCCGCTGCGACGGAAATCGGCCGCGAAATCTCGATTTACGCGTAAATATATCGTATTTTTACGAATTTATTTCGAATATCTGAATTTTAAAGGGCCCGCCGCGACGGAAATCGGACGCGAAATTTCAATTTACGCGGAAATATATCGTATTTTTACTAACTTTACTTCGAATATCCGAGTTAAAAAATACGGCGCTACGGAAATCGGCCGAAAAATTTCGATTCACGCCGAAATATGACATATTTTTACGAATTTACTTCAAATATCTGAACTTAAAAGGCTGATCGCGACGAAAAACTGCCGATAAAATTCGATTTACGCAGAAATATTTCATATTTTTTCGAATTTACATCAAATATCTTAATTTAAAGGGTCGGCCGCGACGGAAATAGGCCGCGCATTCTCGATTTACACGGAAATATATCGTATTTTTGCGAATTTTTTTCGAATCGAAATTTTAAGAGCCGGCCGCGAATTCTCGTTTAACGCGGAAAATCGTATTTTTACGAATTTAAATTCAGATATTTGAAATAATGGGCCGGCTGCGACGGAAAATTACCGCGAAATCTCGATTTACGCGGAAATATATCGTATTTTTACGAATATCTCAATTTAAAGGGTAGGCCGCGACCGAAATCGGCAGCGAAATCTCGATTTACGCGTAAAAATATAGCATTTTTACGAATTTATTGCGAATATCTGAATTTAAAGGGCCCGCCGCTACGGTAATCGGCCGCGAAAATAAAGAAATAATTGGTATTAATACGAATTTACAGCTAAAATACCACCCGGATTTGAAGAAGATTTGTAAAAATGTTGATAATGATGATCTTTAAATTTTATTACGACCGTACTGGGTGTCCGACCCTTTTGACACTTTGTTGTAACTTTGCTAGCTTTTTCTTTACAGATTTCGCACCTACATAGTATAGGGTAAAAACCAAGGCGGGTGGTTTACGACATGATTGTTGCAAGGGCTATTTACGAAAATAATAATAAAAAATACCTACTTATCTAGTTTGTCTTTGTCGGCATATCTTTTGTTACACACGCCGCAAGTAAAAGTAATACAACACAACTTTGGGACTTCACAAATCGTAAATAACGAATTTCGTTTTATTTTTGGAATTCCCTGATATTTTAAGAATATTTTAAAATTCCCTGACATTTCCCTGATAATTCCCGGTTCGGTAAAATTCCCTGATAATTCCCGGTTTTCCCGGTTTTCCAGGTCTGTGGCCACCCTGTATACGTATGTATGTCTTACAATACGAATTCGCTACGAAGTGATTGGTCCGTTAAACTGTGAAAAAAATTGTAGCTCATTACTAATTATTTTTAAATGCTAGCGAAACCCAGCTTTCGATAGTTGTTTTTAAAAGAGGTTTCAAAAAGCTCGCCCATCAATAAAAGGAGGCCATGAGTAAAATAATTTCCCTCGGGGCCTATACCATCATTGGGGATACTGTGTGGAGGGTCTTTTAAAGGAAAAGATGCGGAGGAAGTTCTGGGAACGAAAAATTTATGAGGGGTGGGTAGTAATTTGGGGGTTAGTTTGTATAGGAGTGATGGACATATGAATCCATTCCTCCCACTGCAGAGCAAGGTGATGGGTCGAAAGAGTCCGGCTAGAGAGGTCCGAGGGTATGCTTCAACCGGCCTCTCCCGATCGGGCCTGCTATGCAGATGGTGGGCAGACGCATCCGCTGGCAAGACCTGAATAAACCCCACCCCATGAACCCGGGCACTCTTGCTAAGTCACCAAACGTAGCGATCCTCTTGGGAAAATCTATGGCAGTTGGTTATCCAATAAATGGCGGCGGTACCCATATCTTCCTCCCAAGTTATATTGAACTAGAAATTTCAGACAGAAAACTTATCAAATTTGAATTATAATGCGTACGCTAAAACATAATAAAATAGAATATATTTTGCAAACGAGTTGAAATAAATCCACTCCAGTCACTTTGATTTAACTGTGCCGATAAAAGTGATTCCCATCCGATGTGTCAACCGAAGCGAGGGTGTCAATTAACATCGGTTGGCCGATGAAACTTCTAGTTGATTACTGCAGCCCACTCCAACCTCCCCCCCCCCACCCCAAAGCCCACCCGTGGAATACTGCCCAAGTTTTTCCCTCGGAGGCCGTGTCCCCGGGAGTTAATTGCTATTGAACAATTTAATTAAAATTCGGAGGACGAGATAAGAAACTCCAGAGTCCCGAGCGGCCAAATGACGGAGACAATTCGTGCCCTTGGAATAACAAGGTCCCATCGGACTTGGAAATGTTAAGCGATAATGAACTTGAAAGCAGCACTCTCTAGAGCCTATTATCGCATAACATTGCCGAGTCGTATGGAACCTTGTTGTTCCAAGGGCACAAATTCGCAAAGATGACTTGATGAGGAGAGACGAGGGCGCGATGGGAAATACAGGATTATGATAATGTTAAAAAGATTTTCCGCGATAATAAATTGAAAGCGATAGACACTTGAAAATAATTATTTTAAATTGAGGGCCGAGATAGAACGCACCGAAATATTTGGCAGATAATGACGAAGGACAAAATACTTACATTTCAACGTGATTTATAAAATAAAGTTTTGCTCAATGTGAAACCAACTTATAATAATTTATCTCAAAAACTCAAGTGTTAAATAATAAATTTACGCGCTGGATTAAAAGTTAAATAATTTTAAAACTAATCGACAAATCGTTTATTTCATCAGAGTTGAGATCATCGGAGCGAATTGGATAGGATTGGGTACTTGATGAAGACATTTATCAACGCCAAGCCTCGCAAAACGGTAATCCTTCATTTAATTTGGAGTAATTGAATGTTGAAGCGGTTAAATGCGAATGGCCTTATCGGCGCACAACTTAAAAGGGGAAATAATAATTTGTAGAATACGACGAGGAAAATTCGCTGGAAGCGGGCCAAAGGCCAGAACCGCGCGCCGAGGGAGATTCTTACTACGGTTAGGGATGGACAATTTGATTGACAACATCGAACTCTCACGGAAACATCCAAACATAATTTGATCATTCTCATTCTTCTATTGCGATTATTATTCACCGCGATTTTCATTTGGTGTCGCGACCTATTAGTTGGGAACCTATGCTTTAATAGTTATTTAATTTAGTATGTTACAGAGTGGATAGTAATAGGTAATATGTCGATACTTTAATTTGCCACAGCAAGCAAAACAAGATATTTTATAAAATTGTATCAATTTAATGATAATAAAATCGATGTTTCGTGAATATCGATCAAATCTCGCATCCCTAACCCGAGTATTCTTAGCTCAGTATCCGGCGCTCGGCTGAACGTTCACAATGTTACTACTTTTATTTACGAAAGAGTAATCGAATTACGGTCGGGGCAATCGAAAATGCAGATTTTCCCCTGTTATAGATGTACAGCAGGTAGCAAGTACCTACCGTGTACAGACCAGCGGGAGTCCAAGCAAAGCGGATGCGACGTATCAAATTGCTGAATTCGCTGACGTATTTCAAGTGGTGCTTTCGGTCCAATTACTTCTCCGCGGATAGCGAGCAACACATACCTAATCAAATAGCTGTTAACGACTGAGGAAGTTAACAACAAAATTAAATAAAACCAAAATTATGTTAAATGTGTTATTATGATCTGAAAGATAATTTACCAGCAAATGGAATTTAGAATTGGAAAATGAAAATAAGAGTTCATTAATAATGCAACGTTTTGGCCATGTGGATTGTGGAAGCGACCAAGAAGCAGATCGTGAAATAGATGAACTGACGGAGCAGGAGGAGAGGTACAAGAAATGGAGAATAATGGCA
Organism: Hesperophylax consimilis; assembly: GCF_061612785.1. NCBI lineage: Eukaryota > Metazoa > Arthropoda > Insecta > Trichoptera > Limnephilidae > Hesperophylax > Hesperophylax consimilis. The sequence continues at coordinate 15,144,324 of NC_142845.1, forward strand.
AGAACCATAACCAGTGAAAAACATTTTTAAAGGGGGACAAATACTCACTGTGATGATGTGATTTTTTAAAGAAATTATTCTTATTATAATGACGTAAATGCAATATACATGGATTGAACGCTAAAAGCGAAAAGGCTAAAGCTTTCAATAACTACAAATTCTTTGTTCTCAAATTTCAGTGACTGAAGTAAACGTGAATAACCTTCGGCTAGGGGATCTTCAGACATAAAGATGAAAACGAGGAGTTCACTTGAAGTGCGAAGGCTAAATCGCATGGCGTAATATATTTTCAAAGCTGGTATAATTTACGAATAAATAATTCCAGGAGAGTAATTCTCGAGTGAACCTAGTCAGCAAGGTTTATAGTAAGTTAATAAGTAATTATTATCTGAAGGAAGTATAAAAAACACCGAGTAGAATGAGCTCGTACTCGTGTTTATATTTCATTTAAAACTGTTAAGCTAAGAAGCAGAGTCGACTCGCGCGGTGGGTTTTTCCAGAGGAAATTTTCACTTTAAACGCGGCGCGTTGTGACGAGTATTAGCTATTAGCTGGGGTTTTATCGCTTTTGCCACAGTTTAGGACGTAAAAAAATAACACGAGAAGTATTTAATAATATATGGATATATACGTAACGCTGCGACGTATACATTTGCCAACCGAAACGCGAACCAAGTCACAATTAACTGCAAGCGGCGTTTTGCGCCATTTGCGGTTGCTTCGTTCCATTCCCATAAGTTGAAGTTCAGCTCGACAGTTCGGCTCGCGTATGTATACGTAGCATTATGTACTGGCCTGTATACGTGTGAGACACGGTGTCACTACCGAACTTGCTCGATAGAACGACTCCGAATTCAATATAATGACGCCTGTAGAATTTGGATACCGAAGATCCAGCAGCGCATCGACAATGTTCACGGAATTAGGACTAAATGGATTTGACGTTCTGATGAGATACCGGGTCACTGGAGCCAGGATGCGGCTAATGGCCTCCGCCAACGCGTTGGTGACCGCAGCCTACCAGCACCAAACGCCACTCCTGAGTGAGCGCTGGGCACAAGCTCACTCAAGACCACGCCCTGCATAGTAGTACTCTGTTGTTAATTTATTATTTTTTTATATATTTTTGCATTTTTCACATATCTATAGTACAAAAAATATGTATATCTATATGGGACGTGTGGGATTGCACTAACCCCCCACATCCTATTAAAATTATTATTATTATAAGTACACAATAGTAATACGCGAATAAAATGATAATCATGTATTTTGGTAGAAAGCAGTCACTTTGTGGTTTGACATTTTAATAAAATAAAACAATAATAACTTTGATTTGAGATTTTCACGGCCAAAAGAGTTATAGTGATTTATTATTGGGGTATTATGCCGTGTTGATACCTCCTTCTTTAGTCAACGCTTCGGACAGCATCACAGTATCCATCACCAGGGAAGATATGCAACACGGCATAATACCCTAAAAATAAATCACTGTAATAATAACATTGTTTATAACCACGAATATATTTTATTTATTATCACCGACCGGTTTTGCATAACACAAGAATCACCGGGGTATAAATTAAACTTAGATGATGCTCGGTCGTAATATATTAAATAAATTCGTGGTTATAAACAAAGTTATTATTGTTTTATTTTTCCTTCACTTTATTTTTCTCATTGGTTTGTGTTTTGTGTTTATTTGGTAGAATTTAATTTTTTGTTCTTTTCATAAAATATATTTGAATGCAGTATTTTACATGCTTTTCGACTACCACACTAGACACATGTCCGTATTATGGTAGTCGTGAATGATGATCTAAAAACACAATGAAAAGTAATTGTTTTCCGATAGGTATGTAGATACCTATAGTTATTTTTACATTTGAGATCTGTTTCTGTATTATAATGAGCCTCATAACAACGGTAAAATAATCAAGCGTAAAATTAACTACATCCAGCAAAAATCATTTTAATACATCTTTTTTGCCGAATTAAAACACCTTTATAACATTCTTCTTCTGAATGAATTAAAGGTTTCAAAATAAGAAATACATAAATAAAATATAATGTTTTTTAAAAGTGTTGAATTAAGTCGTCAAGTCAATAAATAAAAACATTTAATTCTGGCCACAAATAAAATGCAATGGTGTTTAAAATATGTCAAATAATTTTGTTGAATTCGGCGTTGACACATTGCGTCGTTAAATATTATTGGTGAACAGCTTCTTACGTTATAAAGTTCGCGTCTCACCTGTTGCGAGTATTATTTATTGCAATAGCCCAATCATTCTTATAATTGCATTGAAATTTAAATTGGCAAAGAGTCGTAGGTTATGGTAACATTCAAAACACGCGAATTTAAATATTTCTACAGTAAAATTATCATACGACAACAAAGTTCCCTGTAAAAAATATCTTTATTCTCCGATAATAAATTGTAATAGTCATCGAAAGCGATAAAATGAAGATTCAATACAAGTAAGTTATTTGGATATCAAATCAATTTATTTTCATAACGCATCATTGCAAGTCATTATTTAAATACAGGGTTTTCCGAAAAGAGGTGTTATTTTGAATAGCCCGCTATTTCGGTAGATGTTACTTTTGAAGCTGTCATTTTTTGACATTTGACAAGTAGAAACTACGCCATTAATAAAAATGGAACGATACACGCTTCAACAACGCATTGAAATTATTAAAATTCACTTGAGTGAATCAAATGCAAATCATCTTGAGTGATGAGGCCCATTTCCACCTCGGTGGCTTCGTCAACAAGCAAAATTGTCGCATCTGGGGCTCGGAAAACCCAAGAGTTATTGTTGAAAAGCCTCTCTATCCTCAACGTGTAACTTTTTGGTGCGGTTTATGGTCCGGAGGAGTCATTGGACCTTACTTTTTCGAAAATGAGGCTGGAGCAACAGTTACGGTGAATGGATTGCGCTATCGAGAGATGATTAATGATTTTTTATGGCCGGAATTGGATGGTATTGATCTGGACAACGTTTAATTTCAACAAGACGGCGCTACGTGCCACACAAGCAACGAAACCATTGATCTTTTACGATTGAATATCAAAATAACACCTCTTATTGGAAAACCCTGTATAAACATCCTAGACGCGCTTCTTTACAAAACTGATAACATTAATTCTTCGTCATCCCATGATGTTGAAATTCATGATAAAAAGCTTTTTCGGTAAGTAGAAGCGAGCCGCTATAAAAACAAATTAATATTGTTTAACTAACTAACAACTAGCAGTCGGATTAATAATGGAGTGCTGGTACCGACCCTGACGTATGGCATTGAGGCATGGAACTGGCAGAGGAAGGATGAAGTAGACTGAGTGCCGTAGAAATAAGATCCCTAATCATATATGTGGTAAAACCATGTACGATCGTGTGAGAAAAGTGGAAAATCGCAAATAATGCAAGGTTGATGTAAGTTTAATAAGTAAGGTTAAGTCAGAAAAACAGAAGGGTATGGTATGAGACGGTGTATGAATGTGAATGAAGCAAGGAGTGTGTGCCAAGTTGCGAACAATCGGTAGTTGTTTGGCGGTTCGTCTTCTCTGCGTACCCCTGCGGAGAAACGGCGAGATGTTAGCTAGTTATCACGGCGTTTTCCGCAGGGTTAGGCAGACCGACACACAACTCTACCTCGGCAAACACCCCTTGCTTCAATCACATTTATATATCGTCTCATACTTGCACTTTTGTAATAAAAGTAAATTAGTGTAAAACTGATGTACCGCGAAGAGATTCTTACAAATATAAGAGCTGGTTATTTGTTTATTTATACATTCACGAGCATTTATAAAATAAAAAAATAATTACATTTACACTAGGAGTTTACATCGTAACTTCTTGCTTCTGTCAGGTATACGATATGGCCTATAAACCGAGCTACGTAAAACTTTGTTAAGATATTTTGGGACAAGGATTTCACTGGGTTTCACATTAAAACCGGGAAAATTAAGAGGTGATCATAAAATGAAATCTGAAGAAAATATGACCACTTTTCATTTACGTTCGGTTGACAAAGAGTTACCATAAAGTACTCTCACCTTTCAGATGTTATGCGACTTAATAACTTTATTTATTGCACATGTACTGTATATAAGTAAGTAGGGTTTACACATATTTTTACTACGCCCTTCTCACTAGGGATATCCTGTGCCGAGACAGGTTAGATTTCAATTATTTTATTTTTACGAGAAAAGTAACATATAACTTTTGAATAGTTTGAAGCAAAACTATTTAATAGATTTATATCATTCAATTTAGTACTGGTATTATGTGATTGATATTAACAGAGAACTTTTAATTGAGACAGTAATAGAGAATGAATTGAGAACTTTTAATTTAGATTTGTGTGAGTTGACTAATTGTTGAACAACTTTTGTTGGTGTGGCTGTGTTTATCCAAGATTTTTAATTGTTCAGATTTTTTAATTATCTTGTTTTGTCAGGTATGTTATTGCATATTTTTGTTGCAATTTAATTTGAAATTTATTTGTCCAAATGTTGTATTTGATTTAGGTATTTGTAAAAGTGAAAAGTAATGCTTCTAACACCAAACCAATACAAAAACACTAATAAAATTTATTTCATAGATATTCTCGAATAATCAGTCACCTGAAGTCTTGTGGTAAGAGCCTGAAATACAAAGATAACCTACCATGATTCTGAAGACGGTCCTTGGGATGCACTGAAATGCACAGGCAGGCCGAAGGCACGTCCCGCCCGGGGCATGTTGACTCCGTGCCAAAGTGCCCCCGATACGGAAAGCGGTGCAGGGATGAACCACATAACAGAACTATAACCGCTGCGGATTCGCGCAATTTTTCCCCAGCCCAGAATAAGTGGCCATCTTCAGCTAACGTAAAATGTATTTGAACACCGCGGGGAGCAGTTCGCCGTATCAATTGCAGCTAAAGAACTTTCGCACATGATACTTAGAAGTCGTTCAGAACATAACATTTTTTTATACTCGCGATTGTAATTTATTTTTGTGCGCTAAAAATGAGTGCTCAGTGTACAGGCAGGATCGGCATTATTTGTGCCGTTGTCGGTCATTTAAAAAACCAAAATATGAACTTCCAATACATAATTCCGATAACACACACCACACACGGACAAAGACACTTTCAATACTACGCAACCAAACTTTTTAACAGTATGCCCATTACTTTGAAACAATTAATGACTACAAATACATCTACAAACTTTCTCAAAAAACATATCGTAGCCTGGATAAAAAATCAAGATATTCACTTTATTCAAAAGATTATAATTCCTTTTTTCTGTACTTTTTTCTCTGTACTACAATATAAACCATTGTAATCATTTGTAAAATGTGTATTCAAGAATAGACATAAATAAATTTAAAAAAAGATTCTAGATAACGACACTAACATTACCGAGACTATAGATTATGGAACAAAGCAACTATCTCCAAAAATGTTAGGATTGTCAACGCTGGCGTAAGGAAATTTGCAAAACTACTTCCAGCCACAACTTCATTTCTTAAGATCTATAAAATATTAAATCAGACGAAACATAATGTTCAGCTTTTCTTTAGTATTGTGTAGAAAGGATGAAGAAATTAAGGCAAAATCGTGCAGTAATTTGTAAAAATGCTGGGCTAAATTGAATTTTGTTTCTATCGCTCACGCGTGGAGGGGGTTCACCTAAAGCGTTAAAATGCTTTCATAGCATGAATAAGCCTCACAATAAAATGAAAATAATTAATGTTGGTAGCTGACAGCTTAAGCTGAAACTTCACCAACTCAATTAAAATTAATAACATAACCTTATAAAATGTATATTAGTAATTACAGCGTGAAATTTGCTTCGTGTTGTGTTAAAATAGTGAATATAGAAAAAAAATATGCGAACGTAACAATAAAAATCTGGTAATTCGCGATTGAACGGAAGCGATAAATATTTACATGGCAGTGAATTAATTAATACCGAATGTGTTTTAAATATTATTGGGCAGTATAAAATCACATGCCATAAAATATAATCAATTTTATTTTGATGTTTTCGAAAATACATTGTGGATGTTGGTAACGCGGAGACCGACTGCTTCCTAAAGCCACTAGTAGTGCACGTTGGCCCAAGGTATTGGGCCAATGCGCTGGCCCAACGAGTACAAGACCACTTATCGTATAATGGCCGTCGCAGGCGTTGGCCGTCAACGCTGGCCGGCCAGCAACGATTATTGCCGGTTTTCGTGCACACGTCAAAGGATCTTGGCGCCAATCCGCCAATAGCGATCAAACGTTGGCCCAATGCGTAAGGCCAGCGTGTACAAAGAACTTAAGACAAACAACGAATTATAGAATTTAGAAGAAATCAACCGAAATTAAATCACCTAGAATTTATAGGGACTCCATTTGAGGATATTTGACCTTTCAGGGATAGAAAATAGAAATCTTAGTATTTACAATATTTAATAGTGGAGAAAAATAATGCAGACGAGGTAGATCGAAGTACAGATTGGCCACACCGAAAAAACATAGACCCGTCTATGAGCGTTCCATTTTATGTTGAATGTGATTAGCGTACAAGGAGCCGGAGCCAGTGGAACTATGGCATCCCGTATTTGTGGTATATTGGGTGGCTGAAGGAAGTGGGATGCGAAGAGGAAGGTTGAAGCAGTATGAAAAAATAAGAAAAGTGTAAAAGACTCACGTGAGCGGGGGTGTTGTGTATGACGTGAACCTTGGGCGCAGGGCCGGATGGTGGCGCGGGCGCCTCCTTGTCCGAAGGCGCCAGGGCTGCCAGGACCGGCAGCCGCTTGGCGCCCAACGCAGGTCTTCCGGTTGCGCATTTTATTGCATTCTGAAAATAACATTAATAAGTTATTATAATATATTTATGGGGTTCCATGACAAAACAGAACACTGAAGAAAAATAATAAACAAACGGTTCCATGACAATTCAACACAGTGACAAATCAACACACATTTCAAAAGTGATATGAAATAATTAAAAGCGATGAAAAAAACGAACATATAAACCCATAGAATAAAGATTAACACGAAAATGCCTGGTGGGCGTGTTTCGTGATCCAAATATTTGCCTAATAGAATCACTTCACTTTTCACTGTGTTGTCACGGTGTTGAGTTAAAATAATAATAATTGAATGACTTGTATAGCGCCGTTTTTGTGCAAAATCACCTCAAAGGCGCTGTGAGTTGTCCGGTTACCACAAACATTCGTAACCTAACCTTTCATTTTATCATGTTCTGTTTTATCCGGTTAATGTTAACCCTTTGTAGGCAGTGGGGTAATTAGATGCACATAAATAAATAGTGGTATTGAAATTGAATAACACGATTTATACCACACTTCATCAGATAAAAGAACGAAAGGCTATCATGTTTAAAGATAGACCTACCCATTGTTTTAGCTCTGGACTTGAATAATTCTAAACAATTTATTAACGTGACTAAATCAAATTAATTTTTGTTAACATAATCAGGGTGGCCACAAAAAACGGATTTCAAAATTCCCTGATAATTCCAGGTTTTCCAGGGCAGTTTCTATATTTTTCCCTGATATGTTTTATTTGGTATAAGGACATATCGTTCAAAATTTTATTTTTGAAACACGATTTTCATCTACGCCAGAAAATTAGAACAGATACATAAATAAAGGGAATTCCTTCATCTAAAGCATTTATTATTTCCTTGCACCACAATGATCTATTCAAAACAAAATACACTTATTACAAATTTATGATATTTCGCCTGAAGACAATTTGTGTACAAATGAAAAGACCAGACAAAAATAGAAAAATAAACAAAATTAAGTACAGTAGAACCCCGATAGTTCGAAATTTTCGCCAAAAAAATTTCCGCAGAAAAATTTTTTCATACAAAATTTTTTTTAATTCGAAATTCGTTAATTCGTAATTGGAATTTTATTTTTGTCCGCGCACGAACATTTGTTCGTGAAATTCGAAAAAAATTGATTTTTGCGAAAATAAATCATAATATTTCGTAAATCTGAATCTAAAAGTCAGCCGTGGCAGTAAAACGCCGAAAAATGTATTTTTGCGTAGTTATACATCGTCCTAATTAGTATTATTATTTTGTAAATCTGAATCGATTTACACTGGAATGTTGTATTTTTTCAAATTTATTTCGAATATCCGAGTTTGAAGAGCCGAGAAAATACGTTTTACGCAGATATATGTCGTAGTTTTACGAGTTTACACCAAATATCTGTATTTAAAGGGTCGGCCGCGAAATTTCGATTTACGCGTAAATGTATCGTATATTTACGAATTTATTTCGAATATTTGAATTTAAATGGCCCGCTGCGACGGAAATCGGCCGCAAAATCTCGATTTACGCGTAAATATATCGTATTTTTACGAATTTATTTCGAATATCTGATTTTTAAAGGGCCCGCCGCGACGGAAATCGGACGCGAAATTTCAATTTACGCGGAAATATATCGTATTTTTACTAACTTTACTTCGAATATCCGAGTTAAAAAATTGGCCGAAAAATTTCGATTCACGCCGAAATATGACATATTTTTACGAATTTACTTCAAATATCTTAATTTAAAGGGTCGGCCGCGACGGAAATCGGCCGCGCATTCTCGATTTACACGGAAATATATCGTATTTTTGCTAATTTTTTTGGAATCTGAATTTTAAGAGCCGGCCGCGACGTAATACGACCGCGAATGCTCGTTTAACGCGGAAATATATCATATTTTTACGAATTTAAATTCAGATATTTGAAATAATGGGCCGGCTGCGACAGAAAATTACCGCGAAATCTCGATTTACGCGGAAATATATCGTATTTTTACGAATATCTCAATTTAAAGGGTAGGCCGCGACCGAAATCGGCAGCGAAATCTCGATTTAAGCGTGAATATATAGCATTTTTACGAATTTATAGCGAATATCTGAATTTAGGGCCCGCCGCTACGGTAATCGGCCGCGAAAATAAAGAAATAATTGGTATTAATACGAATTTACAACTAAAATACCACCCGGATTTGAAGAGGCGGCCGAGAAAATCGATTTTCGGCGTATTTTTTTTTTTAATAAAAATTCGAATTACGTGGGAATTCGTTAATTCGAAATTTGATTTTTGATGTCCCGTGGATTTCGAATTAACGAGGTTCTACTGTATTGACACTTTGTAAAAATGTTGATAATGATGATCTTTAAATTTTATTACGACCGTACTGGGTGTCCGACCCTTTTGACACTTTGTCGTAACTTTGCTAGCTTTTTCTTTACAGATTTCGCACCTACATAGTACCTATAGGGGAAAAACCAAGGCGGGGGGTTTACGACATGATTGTGTTGCAAGGGCTATTTACGAAAATAATAATAAAAAAATACCTACTTATCTAGTTGTCTTTGTCGGCATATCTTTTGTTACACACGCCGCAAGTAAAAGTAATAAAACACAACTTTGGGACTTCACAAATCGTAAATAACGAATTTCGTTTTATTTTTGGAATTCCCTGATATTTTAAGAATATTTTAAAATTCCCTGACATTTCCCTGATAATTCCCGGTTAGGTAAAATTCCCTGATAATTCCCGGTTTTCCCGGTTTTCCAGGTCTGTGGCCACCCTGATAATAAAAGGATTGGACACTTAACCCCTCAGGCAAATATATTCGCTGTTGGGAACATCTTACATGGTCTCATAAAAATCGTTATCTCCCATACTATCATGATCTAAACGGTGTTAAAAATAAAATAAAAACACCACGCTTTATATTCAAATCTAGAAGTTAACCACAGCAGAATTCAAATGTTCACCTCTACGAAACCAAAGGTTTTGTGAAAAATTTATGGAACTTCGTGATTTTTTTATTAATTATTTTTAATATGAAATGGCAAAAAATGAGGTCATAATGGTGTTTATATTATGTGTCGGATAAAACGTGTGTCAGTAATTTTAGTTCAGTAGCCTAGACCCAATTTTTAAACCTTTAATGTTTTCATTCCAAATTTGAATGTTTCAAAATTATATTAATTTCATCACCCTTTTTTAGTGTTAGGATGAATTCAGAAATACTTAATTTCTTTAGATTTTATTACAAATTCTCAGACCTTCTGACAAAATATTCCGGAGGCCTGTGGGGTTAAGAAAAGTTATGCATTCAATTTAAAATTCCTCAAAAACTTGACACTTTCCCTGAAAATCCTTAAATAGACCGGCTCATTTAAACCTCAAACTCAATTTTCAAATACGTTTACAAGTACAAACAAAAATATATATAAAAAAATGACAGGTTCGAAATAAATTATGGTTCTACTAAACCCCCAAAAACTCGGTCAGCCTCAATTAAATCATATTAAAAAGATTGCGAGGTGAAAATGAATTTCGGGGAATAATTGATTATTTTAATGACGGGGCAGCGAGTTAATTATTGACAATTACCGGAGTTGACAGGGCATTAAATTACACGGCGAGGGAGCAACGGAAGCGGGGCATAAACAAAATAATAGTGGGAAGCACTAGCGAATCATTGTATTTATACGAGTACACTTTATATATACAGGGTGTTAAGGGAGGCATTTGACTAAAAATTATTTTTGTAAAAATAAATCATTTAAATACCTAAATAATAAATTTTAAAAAACATAAATATAAATTTGCACACCTTTAACAATTGAAACAAAAATGGTTACGTAAATACATTAACAAATTTACGGCCGATATGATTTGAGATTTTCACGATCATTAGTGATTTATTTTTGGGGTATTATGCCGTGTTGCGTTACCCGACACATGTGGTACTGGCAGATGTGTCCCGATGATGGACTCTGTAATGCTGTCCGAAACGTTGGCTAAAGGAGGAGGTGGCGCAGCACGGAATACTCCAATCATACCCTAAGCATACCCCAAATATACGCCAAATATTCCCCAAAAATACCCTAAAAATATAAATTTACGAGCGTTGAAATAAAATTCACTAGATAATTTTTTACTACTGAGCAAAATTATATAAATGGGTTCACTGTTTAATAGTATAATGTTAATAATAATTATAATATAATATGCCCAGTAGATGTTATACGAGTATAACGATAGCTTGGTTTACATACAATCTGAAGTTAAGTGTACTGGACTCAATACAATAATTAATTAGTTCTGACAAAATTGATTAACCCCTCAATTAGGTGATTAATATGAATGAAACGATGCTCTTAACAAGATTTAACAGGGAACTTCTCATCATTACTGGATTAATGATTTTATTGAAACAAAGGCCATCATAAGCCCCGGTCGTTCAAGTATAGGGTTTTCCAATAGAGGTGTTATTTTGAGTAGCCCGCTATTTCGGTAGATGTTACTTTTGAAGCTGTCTTTTTTTGACATTTGACAAGTAGAAACTACGCCATTAATAAAAATGCAACGATACACGCTTCGATTGGGTCATTGAAATGCGTGAAAATGATTCAGAATTCCATCGAAAAATCATCTTGAGTGATGAGGCCCATTTCCACCTCGGTGGCTTCGTCAACAAGCAAAATTGTCGCATCTGGGGCTCGGAAAACCCAAGAGTTATTGTTGAAAAGCCTCTCTATCCTCAACGTGTGACTGTTTGGTGCGGTTTATGGTCCGGGGGAGTCATTGGACCTTACTTTTTCGAAAATAAGGCTGGAGCAACAGTTACGGTGAATGGATTGCGCTATCGAGAGATGATTAATGATTTTTTTATGGCCGAAATTGGATGGTATTGATCTGGACAACGTTTACTTTCAACAAGACGGCGCTACGTGCCACACAAGCAACGAAACCATTGATCTTTTACGGGAAAAATATCAAAATAACACCTCTTATTGGAAAACCCTGTATCTATACACATTATTGTTTATTTAGAATTACAAAAAAAAAACATATTTTATATGTAAAATAGAATATGTCAAAATTCAAATATAATCGCTACGTAGTAGATGCTTATAAAAAATCTTCAATTTCTCAAAACGAATGAAATTATCTTTGGTATAAAAATGTCCCGTACACAGTAGGGTTGCTATCGGGTAGTTAAGTGTGTATTGTCGTGAATAACGGTATAAAAACGAAAAACTTCGTTACAATTCATAAAACTGTTGTTATCGATCCAATTGTCGGAAAGAAAAATTCTAGCTTATGTTTCACACGGAAAAGGCAAAAATATGTAGCCACAGATGTGCAATAAAAATAATAAAACCTTATATGAATACACTCATTTTTTATAACCGGCGTTAACTTGAATATTCTATTATCGTAAAATCGATAAGGAAAAATCAAATTACAGCACGGAGCGATAAAAAAAACTGATACAGAAAAAAAGAGAGCACGGGGCTTAGCGCGGCAATAAAATAAGTGGCCTTTGTTGCCTTATCAATACATAATGCGTTATACAGAGTGAAGGAATCAATTGAATTGAAGTGTTGCGCTTCCGAGGCTCTCCCATTACTGGTACGGGAGGTGGCGGCGCCCGAGAAGAAAGTAATAAACCGGAGTGGAATAAACAAAGCCAGCCAGCCAGCCACACCTCGCCAGACACCCTCGACACTCCTCAAAGGGGAGCAGGCTCTCCTCCGCAAGGCGCATAGTGTCTCATAAAAACTTAATCCATTCTAGCAAAGTGCCCGTAACCCGATGTGGCCCTATCGAGTTCGCGGGAACGCCTGTAGCGCTCGGCGAACCGTGCCGCTCTGTCAGATAATACATCTATTCGCAAAGAGTAAATAAATAAATACGTACCTTGTAAAATAAACCTGTAGAATGATATCTCAATCGACGATGCTTCAATATTTGTTTGCGGATTGTTAAGTACGCACGCTAAGAGTTTAATCGACTAGATAGGCTTCGTTTGCACAAGCTGGAATGTATAGATATCGATATTGGTTTATAAGAATATCGAATATAGTTTTGTGTTAATTGAATAACCCACTGTTAGTACTAAACGTAACTCTTGGACACACTGATACTTAAAATCCTACCCACCCTCACACTTTTTTTTTCCTTCCGAGAACTCCTCTCCTTCCTTTCCTTAAAATGACCCTCCACACAGCATCCCCAAATATGACGTAGGCCCTGAGGCGTAAAAAGGGTGTAAAAAATTTAAAAAAATAAATGAAAACAATTAAACGTAATATGCTAGCGTATCATAGAAAAATAACCGATTAAAAAGTTTATTCCATATAAAAGTTTAAAATGAAAGAAAATAAATCAATTACCATATTCGTTTAGCCTCGACTACGAAATGAAAAATAAACAATGTCAAAACGTACATCTGTACAAATATTTAATTGTCTTTTCTATGGCTGTCGTGGGTAAATGTTATCCAAAACGAACGAAAACATCTCCCTCGTAATCTGAATTTCCAGCAAATGAATCATTTACAGAGCCGTCGTAACACGCCATGAAAGGGGAAAACAAATAATATGTACACATTTCCGAGCTAAATGTCACAAGCTTTCCGGGAGCCCCGTGTCTCGTGTCGGGGTAAAAAGAAAGCGGGGTAGCGGCGCTAAAGCAATTTGAAAAATGTGAAGTCAGATGATATGACATTCGGGATACAAATGTTACGCTGACAGCCCAGGACACAAATGTTACGCCGAGATCCCGGGACCGGGCCGGCACAGAAACTCGACTCCCGCGAGTCACTTTACCCGCGCGCCGGAGAGCCTGGAAGATACAAGGCGGGAGATCCGGGAATAACACGCTTTGACGACAAGGAGCGCAGACACAAATTGAAATGTATTTATGTAATCGCACAAGAGATTGTTTCCCGCTTTCTTGACAAATTTTCAAACCCGTTGAAATGTAAGCCTGCTTAGTAACTTGAGACGCGAACAGTAATTTGGTGTATTTATTTATCCTGGAGAAGTTACATCGTTTCAACAATTCGTTCGGAACAGTTTACACAACAACAGTGCGACTTCGAGGGGGTAAACACAAAACAATAAACACAACACATTCCAATTACCTACAAACATTTGAAATGAAAACTGAGTTTTAGTAGTTCAGAGGGCTATTTTATTTCAAAAGAAAATCATTCAGGAAAATACTTATTGAAACGTAACAAAATGTACAGATTCGCAATATTATTATTTTTGGCAGAAAAGTCTTGTCAAACATTTGCCACGAGCGTGCCAAAGCCTGGCTTGATCGAATCATTTATGTTACTCTACAACCATTTTATGAAATCAAACTGAAGGTACGACAACAATGTTGAATAAAGCTTTTCTATTTATTTTACACAAGTACAAACATTATTACGAAATGAATCAGAAATGTCTCGCAATAATCATGTTAACGATAACCCGACTGACACGAATGAATCAATGTTAACAAGCGATGAACACATCAATCAAATGAAGGAATGCTGTACGTGAAGATCGTAAAAAAAGAGTAAATCATGAAACACTTAAAAAGGCAGACGATACATTAATGATTGATATCATGTATCGATAAATACCACGCATGCCTTTATCAGTTTAAAAGTAGTATTTCGCGCATTATCCGAGCTCCTTCACTGAGATTTTATTATAGAAGGAGAACCGGTTTCAGTCAAGTGACAGAACAAATATTTCATCGAGCTCAACGTCACGATAACGTTAATGGAGAGTGCAGAAGCGAAGAGTGCGGTATTATTACCTCGGGACGAGAATACTTGGATCGCGGCGCAGAGTCACCCAGCAGACAGTTCATTCACGCCAACGGATATTAATAACTACACGATGTAATTGTCTATAGAGATGTAGACACGTCAAAAGCTGTGTGGGTAAATTCTTCGGAGAACATCTGTTACGAGGATTTCGCTTAGTGATCGCGGGGAAGGTTTGCCAAGCGGGAGTGCAACAACAGATTGTTTTAAACCACATTCGCCAAAACCATGCCACAACAGACTATCGAACCAAACCATATAAATAAAATGCAATGTCCGTATGTGTGTGGCCTATAAACTCAAAAACTACTGCACTGATTTCGCTGAAAACTTCAAAGTTTGTTCGTATTAGTGCCAGCAGTGTTAGAGAGTAGTTTGAATGGTAGAAAAGTCGGGGACAGCCGAGGAAGAATAATCGTATCTAGATTTTTAACAGCACTAGGAATCACAAAAAATCGGGGACGCCCGAGGAACACACGGCACGATCAAATTAATCACGTGTGGTAAAGTGTGACGTATGTGATGAATGAATAAATGGGTGTAAGGAAAATGTATTACTTGGAAGTGAATGATGTAAGAAATCGAGGAATGATTATTTGGAATAATATATTATTTCCACTAAAAAACACACCCAGTTTCCAGGTTCACCAGAAATCACACCCTTAAAACTTTCCTCCAAGCCATTCATAACACAGAGCAACGCCGGGTAACTCCAGCTAGTGACTCATAAAAGATAAACAAAAAAAAAATAAACCAAGAACAAGAGATTGCTCAATAATTTATAGATAACAGCAAAAGCACGCGATGAATAATAGGTAAACATTCAATGCCACTATTTTGTTAAAATGTGAGTGTGTAACTAATGTTAAGTAGTGTTTTTTTTCCCCGACTACAAATTGATGTGGGAATGTTGCGAGCTCAATCACAATGCCTCTGTGTGTCATTAACGCGGTAATGGAGTGAGGACTGAGGTGGCTATCGTAATATTCTAACTATTTTGTACAAAAGAAAAATCATATCAATGAGATCTGCAATAAGTGAAAAAATATATAGCAATTAAAAAATTGCGTTTAAATCGTACAATTTTATGTTCTTTACAGTATGATTAAAATGTTTTAACGTGACAAGAGGAACTGGTAAATGGAACACGATTGGGAATAAATTGCAAATACCGGTGTAAATAGAGCTTCGCAGGAAATGTGAATAAAAATGTAGAGCTCTTGTATTTAGTGTTCCGAGTTCCGAGTTGGCCTGGGATGGGGATTGGGGAATCGTGTGGAGAAAGTAGAACACACAGGCCACGCGAGACCCGATGCTGCCGCTGCAAAACTTTGGATAATTTAATAACGCTTGTCTGTTAGTTGTTCGAGAGCTTTGTTTGCACAAAAATTTGCCCACACGTGAAACATAATATAAACGTTTCACGCAGTCAGGTGCACAGTGTATGTGCACTATTCAATTCTAGGCATATGTGAGGAACTGTAACAAAATATTATCATTTGTAGGAAATAAATCAGATATCGCTCTATGTTTTATCGAAACGTTAGCAATTCATACCAATACCCACCCATTTTATTTCAGGGTTTATTCATTTTACAAATTTACATGGATTTGAATTTTCAAAACCAAAGCTAGGAGGAATTCCTAGGAGGAATTTAAAAAATTGAAGGGTACGATTTTCTAATTTCGAAATGAGTTTTCTTGGGGTTACCAAGAATTGCTACATAAATAAATCCTTATTTGTCGCCATCATTATTGACAGGCTCCAACCTAGTATTTGTACAATATTATAATCTTCTATAATAAGCCGGATAAGTTAAAAAATACGGCGAATAGGCAGCAAGCATGCATGTCTAATGTCCCGTGAGCGAAAACACCTCGGTAACAACCCCTCCGAGTTTATTCCAACAGTGAATAGGCAGAATAGGGCAGGCAGGCAGGCAATAGGGAGAAAATCCCGTTACGATCAATCATCATTGTTTTGCTTTCAGAATCAGATCCGGGGCTGGGGAGAAATGGAAGTAGAGACTTTCGAGAATAAACTAAAATTGGCGGAGTCGAGATACAATTCGAGACAAAATAATAATGTATTATTTTACGTATTTTCACGGTGAACACATTGCGTGTAGCCTGCGAATGAGACTGAGCGACAAGTTAGTACATTCAAGGACATTATAAGGTTAATAATAGGGTAATAATATTATATTGTAATGGCGGGAAAGTGACGTGGAGGACTTGGTTGTTTGAATAAGGGAAGTTTGAAAGGTAACATGAGAGTCGACCTCACAATTTTGGGGTAGTTTTTAAGACTGATTTATTAACAGCAATTCTGTTGCTTGTGTAGTGTTAACCTCCAACTATACAAATTGTAAACAAGATACAAGTACTGATTCAACAGACGTGTATATAGAAGGTGCGTGCATGGTTTCACTTGTGTGAAACAACTTTTCTTTGCATTTAAAGCTTTGGATTACGATGAAACGATTACAATAACAGCTGTTTTTCATAAAGCATTCAGGAACTGAAACCATTGTTTAGTGATATAATATATCGAAAAGGAACATAAAAGGTTAACGGAGATGACAGGTGGTATTCAGGCTAAGGATAATTACGCAAGAGAAAACTACCCACTACATTTCCAATTATTCAACCACAATTAATATTAAGTGAGTTCTGAAGAACGTGAAAAGTACACATATTGCCTTAAGCGTTTCTTTAATAAAGGCACACTAAGTAGCTTGTGATTATTGCATACCGGGCTATTAAACACAGTAGCTACTTACGCATAATTATAATTTTATCAGGGATAAAATAATGCGTGTTGGCCCTTTACCTTTATTAATAAATAGAACCTTCATTTGGGTGAGCCGTAAACATTTAACGCTGTTAACTATGGTGCTCCTAAAATATCTCTAAAACAATGGACCACTCCGGTGCTACGGCAATTCCCATAATCTTAATCATAAAGCCATAATATTCTGGATGTTAGTGCTGGGAATCGTTGCAAGCACCCTCAGAGAGCGAGCCACTTTAGCCACTACATATTTACATCTTACGGAGCAGTAAAATCTGTCCCGCCATTACGATGGCGGCTTAATGAACGTGGAACATTAATTTTCTGCGAATGAGCGGTAAATTAAACCGTGAGAGCTGCCGAGCAGTGGTACTTCGCAACGACTGGCGAAATATTACGGCGGGCGGCTAATAAAGTCCGAAAACTTTACAAGGTCTCCAATAAAGGCTAAACGAGCGACGGGTTGGGGACATTTGTATGTATGAACCGTAAAGCTGGCAGACATAAATGTGTAACATCGGGGGCGGCGGCTCATCAGAATTCAGCGGGCGGCCGCCTATTATTAAATGTATCGGCGGGGGGCGCCCCTTGGCTCCCGGACTCCTCCGCCCCCATCCCTGTCCTGCCCCCGCTCCCGGGGCGGTGGACCAAGGAGCAGGGAACGTATTTCCGGCGAACATTTCAATTGATTCCGCGGCTTTGCTTTCGTGGCTTCCACGTCGCTTCAACGCTATTCCATTCTTGCCGAAACATTATCATAAGATTTCACAAACCGTCTGAACTCGGAACTATCGTTGTTGTGCATGATTTAATTATTATTGTTTTGTGGATATTGTAAAAGTAACGTAGATACACCACATCCCTTAACTTTGCGTTACACTGGGCACAATTAATTTTAAAAAACCTTCTGTTATTTTTTTAACATAAAAAAACTTGTTTTCATTCTGTTGGCAAAAAAAATTTAAGAGGCCAATTTAGGAAGTGGGGAAACTTTGCAAAGTGTATTGAAAGAACCGATTTAAAAGATTAAAAGATAACTTGAGCCAATGGAATAATCTTGCCAAGGGTAGTCAGATGTCGATGTGTTTGTAAAAAGACAATACCCAGATCGGGTTATGATATAAAACAGAAATGACCAAAACTTGGCATAATGGCAGGCCAAAAAAGGAAGCGGATGTGTGTGACCAGCCTCAGGGGGAGAGTGAGAAACAGCTGTTGCCAACCTGTTATTTTTATTTCTTGTCTTAAATGAATGCCAAATTCATACGATGTAAAATAACGACAATAATTGGACGCTGTGAAGAGTAATTTAAAAAAGGTTTATAAGTGCTTTATGAACATATTCAGTCTATGATAGCATCCCAAATTATATGATTATCACCAAGTGACCGTAATAATGCGGTAGTGTTGTCACATTCCCAAATAGCCTATAGGTACAACAATATTTAAGTTTGATAAATTTTACTGGTGTACGTGACAAAAATCAAAACCAGCTAATTTATTTTACTTTAACTGTAAAGCTTTATAAATTAAGTAACAGAAACATAGATAGTAATTTGTCTACGCAAAATGAATGATAACCGCCCTTGATGCATAGAGGAGAATTCCCCGAGGAGATGAGTGGACCGGATATAAATAGGCGGATCGTTCCGGAATGGCCCGCCACCGGGAGATGAAAGAGATCAAGTGAGATACGACACCATCCCTTATGATGATAAGCTTAGCCGAGGCTTACCAGGATTGGATATTGTTTGGAGACTTGGCGGTGGCGAACCCTCCCGACCAACCACCCCATCCCCTGATAACTCCCTCAGCTCTCCACAGGGATTTTAAGTTTTGCTAAAGGCGGAAAGATAAATTCTTTTCTTCAGGGAAAAAATATTAAGAAATACCAACGATCACAGTGAAAACTAACTTCAAAACGATTAGTTAGGTTAGTATGAAAACTACATTTTATTCCCGCCTAGAGAAATACGAGTATGTTATGCCAAGTTGCCAGTATTATCGCATCTTCCGAAAATAATGTCATCATTCAATATACCTAAAAGCTTATCTTTAATTCACCACCAATTTATGCTGTAATAAAGCCGCGATAAAAAAACATATTTTACCTCTGAAAGATTCTTGTTTCTCGGAATAACATAATAAAATAATAATTGAAAATCTTCGCAGTATTATTCAATCGACTTCAAAGCTCCTTGGCAGGTACCTAATACGCTCACATCTCAAAGGCAAATTTCTCATCAATTCAAACTTAAATTGCCGAGTCTTTAGTAATTAACCTTTTGCTAGACATCGAGGATTAACAAGAACTCCTTAATTACGTGAAAGTTTGTCTTATTACACTTAAGGAACGATTGAAAATGTCGACGGATGCTGTTGTGTAATTTAGTTAATTATAAAGAGGTTACTATTTTGGAACACCAATCGAGATTTAGTCGGACAATATTTTCTCGACAAATCTTTTTAATTGCATACGTTTTATTATTAAATTAATTACTTAATTATGTTTTAAATCGTATTATCTCATATATACGCGTATATAGCTATGAAAAAACATCACACCTGTAGTGATAATCACTACTTTCACCTACTTTTTTGACTTTTCTAATGAAGGAAATTAGTCAAGCAACGATGGTATACCGAGATCGAAACATGTACGTTATATTCTAATAAACAGCGCTGTATACCACAGGGATACTTTCGAAGACCCAATTGGTCTAATGTCTAATATTTTTATGAACGAAGATTGCTCTTTGGTCATTTGGTCTTCACACAAATTTAGCACATGGTAACTTAACTACGAATAAAACACAAAGCTGTGGAAATCTCTCGAGTAAGATGGTGAAAAATACAACTTTACATAAGGACCTACATTAATTCTCGCTGTAAACAAATAGTGTGCCAACCCCGGTCGGTACAATATTATGTAGAGTCTGAACAGATTATATTTACAGTACTGTGTACGCGTACAGTGAACGACTGACCAAAGACCACCCCATTCCCAGACCCAGTGACACACATTCAAAGGAAGGCTTTCAGTAGGTAAAAGGCACCTACCGCGATGAAAATAATCTCCCGTCCGAACGCGAAAGGATACTGGACAAAGCCAACCCAAAAGGGGTCAATTTCAAAGGGCCAATTCACACGGCGGAGACTCGAGATACCACGCAATAAAAAGGAGCGCAATATTTACACTGGTATTTCCAAGCAGATTTATGTTCCCATTAACAGTTTGGCAAAGTGCCGAGAGAGTTGACCGGCTATTCGGAGTTCGCTGGTTCGCGGATAAGACCGAAGGGACGAAGGGTGGCCTGTGGGATTAAAACCATTAAATTATCATAACAAACAGAGAATAGGCAAATGTGTGAGGGGTGGGCTGGCACCCTCCCTTCCTCCTCAGCTGTGCCAACGGTGGAGATATCAGGCACAAACGCGTATAGCGCCTCGGGCTCGCTGGGTTTGGCAAGGCGATACCGCTATCAAACAGGAATTAATTCGTGATTACGTGGATTCATTCCTAAATAAATGTATTCTGCGTAGTAAATTATTAAAATATTAATTCACAAGGAGAATTAATATGCGGGTATCTAAATTGATTGCTAAATAAATTACTTATGAAATAGCGGTAGCCATGTTGTGGAGATACAGATAAACATAAATTAAGTTACAACCGTACTCATAAGGCCGCAACCTAATACGGAGAGAAGTGTATACATTTAATACCTACCTACAACATTCCAGATGATATATTATGATCCTGCCTCTAGAACTACTAGGTAACCTCTCTGTCTAATATATGCATAGTTTGTAAGAAAGTGGGAAACACAACAACGGAACCATCCAACAAGCAGTAGGTATACCTTAGACAGGTTAAATAACTATTAAAAGCTAGCTTCCTTATTCAAAACCGAAGTTCTTCCAAAATGAAAACATATAATAAAATCACAAAAAGAAATGTGTTTCCATTCGCAAAGTGAATAATATGGAAACGTATCGCGGTAGCAAAGCATTAATTTGGAATACCTAATACGGGCTAATAATCTGAAGTCGGTTCACAGCCCCTAGGCGGCAGGAGCCGGGGCGGAGTAAGGGGAGATAATTTAATATCAATTGCCTCGAGGGAGCTCCGCTACGGCAGGATTCTGTACACACCCCGTCAAGTAACCAGCTTATTATCGTTATTATATCAATCCTTTGTGATTTAAATACTCATTTAATAACGGCAGAGATAATTATGTGATCTTTGGCAATTAATCTATCACAGGATATGAACTGACTAACTAATCGTCACACCATTTCGCCGCAGGGGTTAGCTTAGAGGATGGAAGGTCGCACACTTGGAACATACACGTCTTGTCACTTCTACTAGCTTCTTTCGCATTAAACTAACTAACTAACTAAACATTACGCCGTTTCCCCGCCGGGGGAGGCAGACATGACGGATCGCCAAACAACTCGGTCTTGACACATTCCTTCCCTCATTCACATTCATACATCGTCTCATACATACTCTTCTATTATTCTGACTCTTGACATGGCCCGACTCAAGTATCTGATTCACTTGGTCGTGCTATGTGTTCCTCTTTATGCCCAAACCATCTAAGCGTCCATTTCTTGATCTTACTCATTACGCTTACATCAGCCTTGCGGATCTCTACATTTCTTACACGATCATACATGGTTTTACCACACACACGCCTCAGGGATCTCATTTATACAGCATTCAGTCTACTTTAATCCTTTCTCTGCCAGTTCCATGCCTCACTTCGATGCATTAAAAAATACATATATTACTTATTACAACTACCATACCACACTATTATTAGTGCTAGTTGATGTCATATTTCATTACACTTACGGTGATTAAATAGTACATTTTATTTTTATTCCTTTCTTGTTTATATACGGACAAAACTATTTATTCACTTTCAAGTTTCGTATGTACTTATTAATTACATTATGTAGATATACATACAAAACAATCCATCTCAATATTTTATAATAATAAATTCTAACTTATAAAATATTGAGATTAAAAACAACTTCCAAAAATGTTTTTCCTTAAATTAATCAAATTAGCGCTATCCATGAACGCATAGATTATAACGTATGTTTCGTTTAACATGAACCCATATGATTTGTATTTGAATAGCTGGATGGATTAATTAGCGAAAATTGATACAACATTATATATGATTGACCCCGACCAGAATCACGGTCAACGACCATCACCCGTGAAATTTGATTTTATTATGCAAAGCCCAGTTTTATGCGATATTCAATGCTTCAGCGGTTTGCTTCCCGACTTCTCGGAAGGCGTTTACTGTCCGGCAAGTCGGATAAAATACCCACCGCAAAAAATAATTATTCGCATTCCTCAGGACCTTCGAAGTAAAAACAATATTGAGAAAAATACATGGAAGCGTAGAAGACCGAACTTAAATGATTCAGGAGGTGTGAAGCATGGCTTTATTATTTACACGAAAAAAAAATTAGTATGGCAGATTTATTAAAATCTCGTCAAAAACGTGATGGCATTTTTTAATAAAATATTAGTTCATTTATAATATATCGGAACACGTGTTCATGTAGCTACGCTTTTCCTAATAAATATAATGACGAAATGCGACAATATTAGAATTTTTATGAACACGTGTCCCGACATCCTAATAACACAGTCGTGTTTTAATGATAGGAAATCTGTCAATTAATCCGTTAAAGGCCTGCAGTCCCGTATGTAACAGGAATACGAATAATTTGACAAGATTTAAAATATTTTATATCATTAAGTTTTCTTTAGTATGAGTTGTATTAAAATAAAAAAAATATAAATAACTAGTGGTTATGTTATCTGGATATTTCACACATCCATAGTTCTTGAAGGAGCTGAAAATGACTGTGTAGACCTAGAAATTCCAGTAAAAAAAAACTGTGGAAATTTCATGACCCCAAAGCTCACCGCACGAGACTTTCCTTTAATGAGACACACGAATACTTCCTACATTTTTTTATGTTTACTTTACCTATAGCAAAATCTACAACCAGGAGTATATTCTGATTTTTTATTCAATTTAAACAAAATAGATACACTGGTTTCCTTTGCAGTATAAATACCAAGAATATTCAAGTTTTTTTAAAGCAATATATTTAGTCCTGTAACAAATAATAACAGTTGTAGCTAATTTACCATCATTACCAAGTACGTTAAAGTGGCATTTCTAATTTCCGCGAGCACTTAACACTCCGCATAACCAAGTGTTAAAATATTCAAGCAGAATGAATTCATTAAGTAACAAACAGCAACTGCGCCTGACGTGACGTTTTATAACAACACGGAGCAGTGACTAATAACACCCGAGCATTGCAAATGTTATTTGACCCCTTGTCACGAGACCGGCCGTCGAAGAACCTCTACCTGGCCGTGCAATAAACAAGGTGTAAATCACGACCGGGCCGTAAACGAATACTCAATGTCATTCTGCTCTCGCGGGAACATCTCGGATGGATGTGTCAAAATAAATTACTCCATCCAGCGCCAACAGGTTTAGTGGCAGAACGACGGAAGACGGATGACACCCTTCCGACGAACAGAGGACATAATAAACGTCGAGGCTTAAGAACGCAGAGGAAAAGGTTAAAGTTACGTTTGTGCATTAATAAGCGAATTACGACCGTGTATGGAAACGATTCAGAATCTTTTTGGGATGATTACATCTTTCAGGGAATTCTTTATTTAATTTTTACCAGCTATAACTAATCCAATGTAGGATATCACTGTGTAAATAGAGGCGTAATACGCGACGGCATTCTTAGGCATACTGAGGTGTGGGATACGTGGTTCCCTTCACCCGGAATTTTTATTGAAATACGAATGTGTGTTATATTTTCTTACACATATTGTTAAAATAACTTTACTTCTTCGGGAATTGAATCCGAGACGGCTACCCGGCTGTGTTGTGGGTAGGTTGGCGGTTTCGCTATTATTCTAGATGGGTACTACGCTGCGCTCGATGTACTTTCGCCGCGCACTTCGTAAGTTCCAATGCGATGGGGGTTGCATGTAACGATGTTCTAGATATTTCGATATGTTATAGTTATTATTCTAGTAGCTGCCGCTACATAACTTACCACAAAAGATTCAGAATGGTATTATCCTGAATTTTGCTTAAAGCCAACGCAGTAGTATAAAAATTATTAAAATATTATAAACCTTGTAATTTAAACCCCGTTTTAATACGAAGAAAAATGAATAGGTACTTGTGGAACTCCTCAGGCTTACCCTCCGATTGCGATTTTTAGTGGCGCGTTTGTACAATCGCAAAAATAAAACTCATTGTTTCAAATTAAGTGCACACTTTGCGACTACAAAATCGCAACCTGTCATATTTTCACTGCGACGCGACTGTCGCTCTACCCCAATGAATCACACGGCCAGGCATGGAAATACTTTAGTTTAGTAAGATAGTTTAGTCGCAGTTTTGAAGCGGTCTTGTTCTGGTCTTTTTTTGAAACACTGCAAATACTTGTTTAAATGACAACGAATCTAACGGAGTTTGATGTTGGATGAATATTAGCAGAAATTGGTCCCGATTTACTTATTAAAGAAACTGAAAAGAGGCTAGCTCTTTGTAGTAAAAAATTAAAGGAATATAGTGACCATAATGTAAAAGAAAAATTGCGGACAGAACTTTTTAGTTTGTAGTTTTTGACGTTTGTTTGGACCAATTGTTCGCAACAATTCGTTGACATTTTTATTCGGTAAAACTGGAAAAACTTTGCCAAGTGCTCACATAAATTTACAAATAACTTCTGAAACTGTCCTTCAAATGTTTGACTTTTTACCCAATAACGATGCTTCCAACCGTTACTTCTCACCCGAAGCAATTATTATTATATTACCTTCGCAGAATGAGCACCTTGCAGATTTTCCGCGGCAGCGATTTTTTGGTCGCCGCGACTAGAAATAAATCGCAAGTGGAGGGCCAGGCCATAGTTCTTGAAAGTTCCAATCCTTATTCAATCTTTACATTTCCTACTTCGTCCGAATAAAACTTACTTTTTAATGTGAAACAGGTTTTTTAAGCATTTCTTCTGGTGCGAAATAATAAATTGCTTCTAGTATCTATCATTGAAATAAAAGTATAAAAAAATATATTAAACAATGTTCTTTTTCTACATAATTGTTTAAAAAGTTGTACAAAAGCCATGCCATTTGCACGAACGAATTCAGCAATATTTATATATTTTTAAAGAGTCAACAAAAAATCAAGCAATGGAAATAAAGAAATGAACGAAGGTATTCCGAAGACATATAAAGAGGCGAGGGGCACGATGCAGAAAGCGCGGCAACGAGGTCGGCGAGACGTTCCCTCGGAGGATGCACAAAAAATAAATAATGCAGGCTCCACGCAAGCGTTTATCTTGCCTGGCAACGTCATGCCAGTCTCAGTCTCGTGCCACTGTCTAGAAAACTTGCAAATTTGTTTTTCGCAAAGTCGCAAGTAGACGAATCCCTCGCGGTGATGAAAAAATAATGGAGGCCCGCATGAAAGAAAATTTTGAGTGAGCTATTTGGAATTGAAATCCTCGAAAAAAATCCTACTATCTGGAGCTAGTGGGACTAAAACACACACAATGGTGAATTAGGCAGAGAAATGAAGTGGAAGCTGGAAAGATGATGATGAATTAGGATGTAGCGAGCAATTTAAATCAAGCTTAAACCAAAGCTAGCAACATTCAATGCTGAATAATGGACCTCTTACAAAATAAATTTGTATAAAGGGGTATAAAACAATTTAATAGGTTATGTCAGGTTTTGAACCCACGTCCACCGAGCTTTGATCAAGGATCTTAAGGTTTCAGTAGTTTAAATTAAAGATTTAATCAATTTGACTATATTTACTGTCGTTCCAAATTGGAAAGACATAAATGACATTTGATCGTTGCATGGTACCAGTATGTCTATAAACCAAGGCCTCCCCGCGGCTTCTGCTCTCTCTGGGTAAAAATATGAAAAGTCCAACAAAAGTAACTGGACGTGAAACGGCAAGCCGGCAGATGTGTTCAACAATAGTAGACAGCGCCAACAGAGGCGATATTACCCGACACAAGATACACATAGAGGCAAGGTTTGCTTAGGTCGCGTCGTAACCGTCTACTTTACGATAGAATCATGCTTACAGAGGTTTAGAAGCACCGCATGGTGTCAACATTTATTTGATTTTATTGTATCTAGATTATAGCTCCACCTATATATTAATCGGGTAAAGTTTTTTCCTGAGAAACACGTCATGACTGGGACAGAAAAAAAACACGTCAATAAAATTTAATTCACACGAGGTTGAAGCATTTCGATGTATAATTAATTATTATAAATGACTTTTCGATAGGTTACGATTGGACCACCTGATGAGACCGATACACCGGGGGTCACTGTATTTTGGAGACTTGGAACACCTGCTCTGAGGAGTTTGGGTTTTAACCAACAGACATTTATATTCACAACAACCTAGAACCCTTTTCGCTTATCCCATGATTATATTTTCCTCTCAAGAACCATTTATCTGAAGATTCGCCGATGTCCAATTCTGTTCTGATTTAATTCATAGTAGGTGGGTACATACTATGATTTTTTTCCTATTGATTCCCAATGTTTATATTATAGTTATTTAGTTGCTGGTAAGTAAAGTCCTGCGTATCCCAACAAAGAAAATTTTAGGAAAAAACCAAGTTACAATTTACAAAAACATATTCGACATTCGCCCCTTTAGAATGCTCAAAAATGATGCAAAACGACACAGATGAAATGAAATAGCTATTATGCAGATGTTACCCAACCTAACGAAATGATTGGTTGTAAAATCGCGTGAGAAAGCTTGTAAAGCCCAATAAGAGTGATATAATAGTGCAACGTATGATACCATTTGCCGTACGAAATACTTGCCGATGAAATTCTTGAAACCGCTATTATGCTCACAAGAGTGCTATTATTTACAGAATGCGAAACATTATTTTGCCAGAACGTTTGAGATATGGGAAAAGTTTCGCATGACATACAGCGCTTAAGCCCCCGGAAGCAAAAAGAAAGTTAAATAATATTAACGTCGTAAAATCTCGCCAAACTTTTTCAACAAAAATGCTAACTCGGTCAAATGGAGGAAAATAGGTTTGAACAACTCAAACAAATTCTTATGGAAACTATTTACGGCTATATTTATAGTAAATGCTTTAAAAAGAACTGGTACGCATTTTCGGAGGAGAAAATTACAAAATTCTTATACTTCGTACATATATGTATTATATTATTTATCTATTATTGTAGTAAGCACTTTTATATAGAATATATATATTTATAGAAGATTCTACCAATAGACATAAGAAACCTATGTCAATGTTGTTTACCCTTTACGTCGAGACCCAATCAAAAAACATTAAGTATACAAATGGCCCAATAAAGTTTAGTGTTCTGATGTAGATTCAAACTAAAGTGGTTCGACGGCCTCCGTGGTGAAGTGGTAAGGCTCTCGACTAGCAAGCCGAAGGTCGTGGGTTCAAATTGATTTGTGTTATTTCACATTAACCATTTAAATAAAATAAGGTATATTTGCGGCAGGTTCTAGAGTAGAAGGTACTCTCAGTATCGCCCTGGTGTAAGACTACCATTCAGAATTGAAACGTTGTTTGAAATTGCTTTAGCCGTGTTCGGTGACCAGATCTGAATAGCCAGGTACTTCCCCACCATCATCTTCCCCTCCCCACTACATTCATCCTCACTACATACCCCATTTGGGGATGCCATAGTCTCACTGGCTCCAAATGGTTGGGAGCAGTTGGAGCTCTTGTGCGGTATTCACATTAAAAAGGGTGGCTTGTTTGTTCTTTCTGCGGTAACGACGTTACTGTGTCTTCGGTTCGGAAAGGGGAAAAAATCACCCTCGGGCTCCAGTTCCGTAAAACATCTTACCGCCCCACTGCTCTCGATTGAGTGCGATTCAAAAGCTCCGTAGAATAATTTGGAATTATAAAGACGCAGCATTCAATTGTATCAAAGAATTAAAAAATCTCTGCAAAAAGGGGGTTGGTTGTTTTTTTATCAAGTAAAATCTTTAAAACATTTTTAGGCTACGTATTTAATTTGTAAAACTCAATATTATTTTTTTCATAATTTGATTCCATTTCAGCCAAAGTATTATTTTTTAATTATAAATTTCTGCTCGATTTAAATGACCTTTGAGACGGGAGATTCGCCCTCGGTAATTATTGTTTATGTTATTAAAAATAAGGCAAACCGAGAAGATATGAACATAATTAAGCTGAGATAGTACGTTTTATTCACAAAATATTAAATTCTACCAAACTGGAATGCAGGTCGTGCGCAAATGCCCAGGAGGTTTGACACGTTTTTAAAATGATTTTCCACTGTCAAGTTATTTATGTTATTTTGCCCTGTGATTGCCAATCCCAATGCGAGTTTAATGTAAATACGTTTGATTTTCAATGTGAACTTGTTTGATTTAAAAAAACATCAGCATTTTTTAAAATTTTGATTCAAATATTCAATCACAAGCCCTAGAAGGTCGTAGTTTATACAAGCATCATATCAAAGATAATGTACATACTTAATATTTTTGGTAGAATGTAATCACCTCGGGGCTGGACGAAAATATGTTCCATATCAAATAAAACAATAATTTTGGATGAATTGCAAATTTTTTTGTCTTTAAATTTAAAGGTAGGTATTATAAAATTGATATATGAAAGTTTTCGAGGAAAATCTGCGACAACTATCAGGTGGGGCGGAACAGTAACTAGAAAAGAGCGGTAGACCTTAAACAAATAATGAAATATGCTGCGGGTAGCCGATACTGGATGTAGGTACTTATTCAGGGATTCAAGGGTCACGGGGGCGTGAAGGACGGAAGTCACCGCTTACCGGGCGAGTGGCACTCTGTTCGGGAGTTTTACTGGGAGGAATGTCCGAAAGCAGGCCGGCGCAAACAATCGTATCAAATGGAACCGTTCGCAGGTGTAACCGAATATTAGTTAATAGCTACTATATTAAAGGACAGAGTGGTGTGGCGGTCTATCCTCTCCGTCAACCCCTGTCGTGAAGCGGCGTGATACGTAAAAGTCTTTCTATTTCAAAGTGAATTTAACAACTCATTGTTCTCTTTGACACCAAATTCACTATGGACTTTCACTAGGAACTTGGAATACCTACCTAGTCATTCTTACAACTCGTCGTACTCAATGGCGTTTGTGTTTTCTCCCACTTAGCTCTTTCTACCTCTTCTTAGGACTTCAATGAAAAAGGGAATACACGTTCCTTAATTTAAAGTAACGTTTACACATATGCCCTGTTGGTTGACGGATACTGCAAGGTTGTCTGAAACGTAGTCACAAGAAGGAGGCGATACACGGTTTATTAAAAAAATCACATATCAGTAGGTAAAAAAATTGAGAGGATTGATCAGCAAAAGATTTAATAAAAAGGAAAACGCAAGCCACCAGCTGCAAAAACATTGAATTGGAAAATAAAGCGATCACAGAGCACGAATGAAAAAAATAAATATTAAATGCAATCAAAGCATCGCAACAAGCCGGCTATTCTATCACGCGGTGAATGCTTTTAAAGGATGAAAGGGGTAAATATAATATAAAATGTATGTTCCCGATTTGCGCCCCACAAACGGGAATTACGCACGAGGCCGGGGCGCGTGTGTGCCACGCGAAAAATGCCGTTATGAATTTTAAACATCAAGAGGGGATGCTTCACCGTTATAATAGCGATTCCGGTAGCACTTTTGTGTGTAATTTTTGCACTAAAGCACTTCCTTTATAAGCAGTAAGAGAAAAAACTATTTTTATTGGAATACTCGAACGCTTTATGTGAGTTATTATACAAAAAAAAATAGACACGGATATGTGTAAATATTAACTGGAAGGGACGTGTACTGAATAATATAGTTAGCTGCAGTACCTTCTTCATTGTATTGGGCATAACGGGTTTAAAAAAAACTTGAATATGGATTTCTTTCCTTATTACTGTGAAATTTAGTTAACCCTAGAGACGTATTATTTAACTAGAAGGGGTGTGTTGTGTGTTAGAAAAAGACTTATGCCTACTACCACTACTACTACGATCATCTCCAGGCAGATGTAAAATAAACCAATCAAAATATAAGATCTTCTGTTATTAAAAAAACCAAACTATCTTCAAAAACGACTTCATAACATGTATTGACATTAAAAACGTACTTATACCCACAGCAAAATATCAAACATAAATAAACCCACCAAATTAAAAACATTATAAATGCTAGTCATAAGTCATGTCATAACTCAACCGTGTACTATTAACTTTATTCCAACTTTATCTCTAATGCTTTCAGACCCGAGATATATTCATTAACAGTTTTTTTTATTTTATTTTTTTATTGTAATAATATGAATAAGGGTAACAAAAGAAGATTTTTATAAGCATTTTTTGGGGAAAAGCAAATACTAACAAAAGCCAAAATAAGGTAGAACAAAATGTTCACAGAATTTAACAAAAACATAAATAAACAATAACAAAAATGAGTTAACAAAAATCATTGATTATTTGCGACGAAATTTTCGTCGATGACATAACATTTTATGCTATATATAATTTACCCAGCTAAATAACATTTTTCAAGTAGCTGGCGATGCTCACAATCGATTGAGCCCAGTCCCAAACCTATAGAAGCATTTGCACCAACCCAAATGAAATATTGAACTTACCCTCACAATTGTGAGTACAGGGTCCGAAAGAGATATTTACTCAGAGGTTAGTTTTTAATATTGCGCGTGTTTTTTATCTAATTTTCTAGGTCAGCGGCAAGCACTAAGAAAATCATACAATCTTTGTACAATACAGGTTCAAGAGGTTTTCAATACTAATTCTAAACCATACATACAATATACATAAAAAACTATCATTTATGACTAACTAACCATACCGTTGTTTGTCGCAGGGGTAAGCAGAGAGGACGGACCGCCAATCAACTTGAATCGGGCCATGTCAAGAGCCAGAATAATAGAAGAGTATGTATCAGACGATGTAAAGATGTGAGTGAGGCAAGAAGTGTGTTTCAAGACCGAGTTGTTTGGCAGTCCTTCCTCTCTGCCTACCCCTGCGGGGAAACGGCGTGATGGTTAGTTAGTTGAAAAGAATGTGACCTAACTGGGGTCCCCCGTTCTAAGACCTGCAGTTGTTTAAGATGTGCATCAAACCCAGTTATTTAATATGTTCGGTACGATCTAGACAAGGACATTTATAACAGAGCATTAATAACATTTAAATTTACCCTTATAAGAGCTTAAGTTTTAAGTCGTATGGATTAAAAGTCCCTAAATCCATGTTTCCACTCAACGTATGTCTCGTTTTGTTTAAAAGCACCAACAAAAATAAATTAATACACTCAACGTCACTAATTTGCTTCCACATTTTCGGGAATCAATTGAAAGTTCTATGTAGATGTGTGTGTCCAATCTAAACGGTGACCTACCTGAAAGGTTTAGTTCGGGGGCATTAAACATTCATCCAATGCCAGTCGACTCACTTAACCAGAAAGCCACACGTTCAAAGGCATCCGGCATAATATTGTTTGCTGCTTCCAGGGTAATGACAATGGATACCTCCTTTCGAGTGGGAATCCCGGAGCGGGAGCGGAGTAGGGTAGAAGGAAATGTGAGGACTCACCGAAAGACGGGCGTAAATGTTAAAACACTATTATGATAATATCGCCTTTTAAATTTTGTTAAATTTCCATGACGATTTTCCAACGATTTCATATTTTAAATTCATTATTTATTTTGGGGTATTTTGCCGTGTTGCGCTGCCTCCTTCTTTAGCCAACGTTTCGGACAACGTTATAGTGTCAGTCATCAGGGCAGATGTGTATAACAAGTGTGTGCTTATGTGTGTAGATGTGATATTCGACATTTAGTTTTGATTTAGTCGTCAATTTCCGGACACAAAGCACTATTAAGCTTAACATTAATGGGATGTTTGTAGATTTCAATTGCCTCCGTAAGTAGGCGTAGCCAATTCGTTTTGGAACTTCCTTTGGACCTAGGGAACAAATCGTAAGTAATGGCCGATTTCAATTAAATGCTCGACAATTGCCGATTTGTCAGGATGGCCGGTTCGTAAAATTTAACAATACAACATAAAAACAAGTTATTGCATTAAAAAATGTGGAATTCGTAATTGCGTGTATTTTTTATATCTGTAAATAAATGAAAAAAAATCAAACAATATTGATTATGGTGACATTAAAATGAGTTTGTGAAAACCTCTTTCATTTCATTTGTGATTTCAGCTTACCAGAAGTTTGTCTTTCGGAATTTTAGGATTTCAGAACTTGGGCGCTAGTCAAATGTTTCTTTGGAGAAGTTTGTTTTCGGAGGCATGACCCAAACCCAACACATGACAAATAAAAATAAGCTGTACATATAGGAGCTTTAACAAAAAACTGGATGTATAGTTCCACCGGAGACTATGGAGCTAAAAATAAAAGCCTGATTTGGAATTGAAAGTAAAAACGACGAGATACTAACACTGTAAAGCTATATATATATATATTTATTTTTTTGATACATTATACGTTTTTTTATATAAAATATTATATGGTAATGTGAGCCTCACTGGGTGCTTAACCCATTTTACAATTTTATATTACAAATTGTATGTAAATATTCGTCCAAAGGTGACAGACGCCCGTAAGCCCTCATTCCGGCAGTGTCCTCAAGTATCCATACAACTGGCAAGCAGGGCGAGCTGCCGATCGTGTGTACCTGAGACCTGAGACCCGAGACCTGACCCGCCTGGTAATCGATGCAGTGCAGGTCTGAGAGACGCGGCGAGGAGTGGTGTCGGGGTAATTACAACAAAGTCCCCGCTATGACAGACCCGCAGCCTGAGAAAGCTGCCGAGGCTAATTGACTCCAGGAAGGATGGCGCTTCGTTAGTGGGTTGTAAGTATAGTTACCACTTTTGGACTTGGACAAACTCTTAGCGAATTATTTAGTTTTGAATAATACAAGATCAGGAGAGCAAAAGCACAGATTCTTTGGAATAAAGGTCATAAAAATAATAATTATTTTTTTCTTAACCTGGAATACTTAAGGCTTTTTTGTCATCTTGCCTAACAAGACATATAATAGAAATAGGTTATATAGGTACTAAGCACAATTATTTTAAAATCAATTTTTCTAGGAATCAAAATATAATTCCGTTTTAAGTATTTTATATCCAATGTATCACTCCCGACATTCCAACACAGTCTCTTATTTTCTCTTAAATATCGAGTATTTGTTGTAAATTAAATTCTATTTTTTTATTTGTCTTTTCATCAATTTCTTCATAAGTCTTTAGATGGTGTTTTATTTAATTTTAAATTTTTTTATTTCATTATTTTAATATTACATTTAGTAACAGAAATCCCTTATTGCCCATCTCACTAGGTGTGAAACGCCTGTGTTGAGATGGCAATTTACAGGGTGGTTGCTAGCTAGCTTTTTGTTGACATGATATTGTTAAAATGACAGATAAAATAAAATAGTTATACATATTTTTGTAACTTTGTAAAAGTAACAGTTGTGTAATTTTGTATAATATGACGCTTAGATGGGCATGTAGAGCGAATGAACGAAAAAAGGAGTGTAAGGAGAATATATGCTGCAAATGTGAATGGTAGCAGAAGTCGGGGACGCTTGAGGAAGACACGGCACGTTCAAGTGAATCAGATACTTGAGTCGGGCCAGAGTCAGAATAATAGAAGGGTATGTATGAATGTGAATGAGGAAAGGAGTGTATGCTAAGACCGAGGCGGTCCGTCCTCTCTGCCTACCCCGTGATGACGGGTGATGTACGGAGTGGTGGTTAGTTAGTTAGAATAATGTGTATATATATACAAACATGTACATATCTCACTAAAACTTTATAATTTTTTTATTTATTTTCAAGATTAAAAGCACCCATTGAAAAACTACTAAAAAGTAGTTTATTGGGATTGATTTTCTCTATTCCTGCATTATTTATTTCTTATTTAAATAATATTTTTGCATTAAAATGCAAAAATGTATTTTTTTCTTAACAATTTGTATGTATTATTTCCATGATGAAGGATATTACAAACAAATTTCTTCGAGTGTTTGCTTCAGTAAAATGTATCACAATCCCTGGCGTTTCTATAATGTTCCAAACTAATCTGAAAGGGCTTACGATAACTGGCCCTCGACGAACCGTGTACGCAGATTTCATTAAATATTTACACTATTGACGGAGATGGGCTGGAAGGAACTGAATAATAATTATTGTGATTTATTGAACACAGAAGCTAAGCCCGTCTAAGCCGGATGAGATCAATGGATTGACTGACTTTAGAATTAAAGGATTTACTTTCGTATACAATACGGTTTATAAAGAAAATAAAAATGTTTTATAGTTCGCAATGAAATCAGGGACGGAAGAATTTATACTTTCGGTGCGATTGGGATGTCATCAAATGGAGAGATTTTAAGCAAAGTAGCGCGCTCAATATTTTATTGCGTCAGGTGGGATTCATAGTTGATAAAGAATTTAGGTAAGCATTCGTTATCGACGTTTTTATCGTATAAAGTAGCCTGTTACAAATATAAATTATCAAAGGAATGCAAATAAACTGAATTATCTTAAAAATAGAGAAGAATAGCTGTTTGTGTGTTGCACTTGAAACTCGCAAATGGTAGCTAAGCTCGTCATGAAATTTGCACAATTTTCCATCTGGAAATGTTGGGTCAATGCAACTTGTTTTACCTTGCAACTATCCTTTAAGTTTGATATAATGGCCTTGAATGTCGTAACAGTTGTCACAGTAACAAAAATACTTCCCGAAGTTAATAGCATCATTAAATTTGATTTACTTTAAATAAATAAGTTCATTTAAGTGTTAAAAATAACATAAGAAGCTATAATTTCTGTTCTACATTTACAATTCAATGTTTTCGAAAAAAACCGAAAATAATTCGGTCGCAGTAAGATCGTAACTACCAGTATAACTAACTAACTAACCATCACGCTGTTTCTCCGCAGGGGTAGGCAGAGATGACGGACCGCCAAACAACTCGGTCTTGGCACACACTTCTTCTAGCAGTATAATATAAATATAATGTTCATGCAATGATCAGTCGATGAAACAAACAAACGTCCCTTTGTATGTAAATGATACATATAAATGTATAAGATAAGATGATGATGTATAAAATGCAAAATAAGTAAGAACGAAAAAGAAAAGTGACATTTTACAAAGGAATTAATGTGCCTCCAATGGAACACGCAAAAGAGAAATGCCCGCTCGTTAATTTAAATAACTCCTGGAAATGAATGCACTTTCGCATCGGGTGTGCTCCGAAACAAATCGCAACTAAACCGAAGTTAGAACGGCAACTTCAAACAGTAATAAAGTCCGCTTATCTGGAATGGAAAAGTCACCTTAAATGCACCGAAAGAAGTACCGCCAGCCGCCAACCGCTACACAGACAAATAAAAGGGTTACTGAAAGTTTGCTCGCGGTCTCGCATACATCCAGATAAGCGGGCGTAACTGCAAACTGCAACCAACACCAGGACTGCTACTACAGACTACACTGTGCCATGCAACGAGCCAGCTTAGCTCGGTGAATACAAAACAGCTTAAAAAGACAGCTGGAAAATAAAAGTTTTAATTGAAAATTCATTAGAAGCGTAGCCGTTGTTGGAAAATAGTACGCTTCACGAATGATAAAGCATTTGTGTTAGTTGTCGTATGTTGTTATTCATGGATCCGATTAATTCGCATTTATCAGCCTTATTAATAAAAAACACTTCACAACCGTTAAACGATTTTTTTGTTACACATTGTACAAACACTGTACAATTTCTATTTCGAATAATTACTAATAAAACTGTCTTTACCTGGCTTTGTAGAATCTGACAACTAAGCCATTTGACAGACTGGTGTATACACCTGATGACCATGCGCATGTTTCTCCCGGGAAAATAACAGCTTTGATTTGTGATTTGTAATGTGTGATTTAAAACATGTTTTCGTTAATATTGTTTTTTATAATGATGAATGCATGATTACATATAAGTATAATTCAACATATTTTGGTTACTTTTCGTAAGTTTTAATCCATTAATAATGTCATATTGTGAATATAGTTCCATGTTACGGAAAAACAGTTTATTTCGTACATATTATTTTTAATTGACTTTTACCGCGTGAATTTAATAAAACTTTCACAAAAGTAATGTTTTTTAATAACATACGTAGGTAAATACAAATTTAAAAAATAATCAACATTTTTAAAAAAAGAAAAGAAATAAGAAAATTAATAAAATGTGAGTTTTTTTTTGTTATTCTCTGGGAAATTACTATTATAATTTGTAATTGTATGAACGAGATGAAAAGTGAAGTAACAGCTTTCTTGCAAACTCCTTAAAAGAACCTGGTTTTCTGAATTTCGATTTCTTTGAAATTTTGCTACTTTTTGATAAAAAAATATTTGCTTAATGTAAGCTTTTTTATTCAACTTTTTCGTGTTTGAAATTAAAATATGAAAGTATATTTCAAATACAAAACCTAAAGGGTTATTTGATGTAGTTTCTAAAATGGATTATGTTTTTAAAACTTCTTCGAAATGAAGAAATATACAGAACACTTAAAATAATATCGTGCAAATTACTCTTCAACTTTTTGTTCCACCTTCATTCATTTCCCTGTCCAATTTCAAGATATTCAATTATTTATTTATTTATTTAAGGAGAAAACACAGATACAGATAGTAATTAAAAGATAATCTTGTAAAACAATAACTTGAGAATTCGCCTGCATCCTAACTATTTCTCACAGATTGACTGGTAGATAACAATTTTAAATATTTTTTTACGTGTATTTTAATATCGTGCAAATTACTCTTCAACTTTTTGTTCCACCTTCATTCATTTCCCTGTCCAATTTCAAGATATTCAATTATTTATTTATTTATTTAAGGAGAAAACACAGATACAGATAGTAATTAAAAGATAATCTTGTAAAACAATAACTTGAGAATTCGCCTGCATCCTAACTATTTCTCACAGATTGACTGGTAGATAACAATTTTAAATATTTTTTTACGTGTAAATAAGTAAAAGGTATAAAAGAAAATTGTTTTGTATATAGATAATGCTTAATGTGACTGGTAGATAACAATTTTATACATGTAA
Source organism: Hesperophylax consimilis (assembly GCF_061612785.1). Classification (NCBI taxonomy): domain Eukaryota; kingdom Metazoa; phylum Arthropoda; class Insecta; order Trichoptera; family Limnephilidae; genus Hesperophylax; species Hesperophylax consimilis. The sequence goes on from NC_142845.1 coordinate 15,182,038, forward strand.
ATAAGGAAAAAAGTATAAAAGAAAATTATTTTGTATATAGATAATGCTCAGTGTCAAATAGAAGTGAACAAATATTTTTTATACAAGTTTAGAGATAAATCATAAAAAAGTACTTAAATAGTATAGTGAATGAAGTAAGTACACATTTTCTTTTTTTTATATGAAAACAGACTTCAATTTCCTACCAAAAGTACCATATGTATCAAAAAATATGTCGGAATCCTTCAGGTTTTGGTTTTCATTATACAATTCGCACATTCTTCTGATTGGATACATGACACCAGCATTTGAGCGCGTCCGGCTAATATGGAATAAGTCGTTATTATTAGTGGGAATTATTATTACAATCAGTTGTTATCTAGCACCTAAACACAGAATTGCCTTGGTGAAAGACCACAATTTAGAACCGAAATAATTTTTGATATAACTTTAATACCTTTTAGAGGTCGAGTGATTCAAAGCGTCATATTAGCACCTAAACACAGAATTGCCTTGGTGAAAGACACGATTTAGAACCGAAATAATTTTTGATATAACTTTAATACCTTTTAGAGGTCGAGTGATTCAAAGCGTCATATTAGCACCTAAACACAGAATTGCCTTGGTGAAAGACCACGATTTAGAACCGAAATAATTGTTGATATAACTTTAATACCTTTTAGAGGTCGAGTGATTCAAAGCGTCATATTAGCACCTAAACACAGAATTGCCTTGGTGAAAGACCACGATTTAGAACCGAAATAATTGTTGATATAACTTTAATACCTTTTAGTAGTCGAGTGATTCAAAGCGTCATATTCCCACCCAGGCGGTACGGGTTAAATTATCTACTAGCTACATTCTCCATCACTGCACTGTGTTTATCGTGACGATTTATGATAATTGGAGGAATTATTAATATTAAAATTAATAATATTGTTTTCAGATTATTCGTAACGGGGTAATGTTTCACCATCTATAAGATATAAAAAAATAACATTTTTATAATAGTGCTTTTATTTATACTGGGGAAAACGCCAGACTAACTAACCATCGCGCCGTTTCCCCTGAGGGGTAGCCAGAGAGGACGGACTGTAAAACAACTCTCAGCTTTTGGCATATACTCCTTGCTTCATTCATATTTATATACGGTTATTCTGATACTTGACATGGCCCGACCCAAGTATTAGGTTCACTTGATCGTGCCATGTCTCTCTAGGTATTCCATGACTTCTTCAATGATGTTCGCGTCAAATATTCTCGCTCGAACCATCGAAACGTTCCTTTCTTAATCTAACTCGTGACGCTAAAAGCGAGACTATTTTTATTTACTAAGAATCTTGGTTAGTTTGAAGAAATTGTCACCATCCGTCCAATAAAGTGCAACAGCATTATAAATTACGAGGAAAAATATCAGTTCTTCACAGCAGGGCGTTTTCAGGCATACATTTTCAAACAACAGCTGATATATATTTTTCAGAGAAAATTCTGCATGTTATGTTCACGGATAAAGTCCTAGAAAAATATCATGATCAGTGTTTGCAATGAGGAAATTGTGTGAAATAAAACACAATCTTTGTTTGCTTTCTACGTTGTAAGTAATTAAGAGGAAACACAAGCTCCGGTGGGTTTCGCCAGCGAAACTACAAAGCTTATTATTTTATTCCGTGCGGGCACTGTAAGTGTACGAACACAAAGAACGCGTGTTTCGGCTTTCAGATTAGCCGGCGAGTAAGCGACCGACTGGCGCAGGCGTGCCGACAAGAATGTTTGTATCTAAACGTGTGAGAACGCACATAGTAAAGGCAGGTTCAGATTTGTGTCCGCGCGCTGGCGCGCCGAGAAGCTTTACCGGAATGAATTCTTAATTCCTACTCGCCGGTGCGGCCGATTAGTGAAGCTTGTTTTGGAAGCTAGTGTCAAAACACAAATAAACAAGTCCTGTCAAAATGAGCGACTTACTAATTGCTGCTGTTTTTAACAAATCGCCGATCTGGGATAAGAGAAACAGCTTACACAGCAACAGAAATGTTGTCGACAAGTGCTGGAAAGAAATCAGTAAGGATATGAATGAAAACGGTAAGTACGAACTGAGAAAATTTTATAATAACCTCAAATGTCACGAGTGAAATAAGTTTGCATGCACTTTTGTTTTTACTAAATACATCAAGAATTTGAAATGATTGAATGAAGATGGTTCTTCAAATGTCACAAGTGAATTATTTTCATGGGAACATGCACTCAAACCATAGCTTTACCCTCTGCAATAGTATGGGGCTGATAAACTAATATCAAACATTTTGTGTCTGAATAATGACATTTGATGTTATTGCAAAATATACCCATGAATTTGCATGAACGGTTGTTTTTACTAAATACACAAATATACGTGCAGAATTTGCGACGAATGAATTAAGATGGTATATTCTCACTTTTGAAATAACCTCAAAGGTCACAAGTGAATTCTTTTAATGGGCATATGCACTCAAGTGCGTGTGTTCTGCTGAGGGTTTTTCATATTAAGATGAGAAACAGTAGCTTTACCTTCCACACCGTATGGGGCTGATAAATATCATAAGTTTGTACTAAAAATATACAATTTACAATTCGGTTTTAAAATTTTGGTTTATCAAACACTTCCAATGTAAATGAACATAAAAATATCCTAACCGATTGCAGTGCCATCTAGCGGTAAAAATGCACAGTAACGAACATAATCTATATTTTTCAGTTAAATTGAATGACTTACATTTTTTAGTTATTGTTCTGACGAAACAATGTTCTATCAATTGAAATGCTTAACTAAAATCAATTATATATTTTTTTCAGAAACCAAACTACGAAAAAAGTGGAAGTATTTAAGAGACCAATTTGCTGTGGAGCTGGGCAGAATACCACCTTCCCGCTCAGGAGATGCTGCAAATGCAACGTTCACCCCAAAATGGCCTTTCTTCAAATCGCTATTATTTCTGAAAGATGTGGTAAGACCGCGGGCGTCGACTGGCAATCTTAATAAGGAAGCTGCATCCATCCATCAATCAACATCTACAGCCAGTACCCACTACACGGATACCTGGGATACTGAAGAAACTATTATCTCTCCACAAACCCCACCCATGGATACAGATACGCAGGATGAATACTGCGTTGAAATTATCGATCCTAGCATCGACGATCTTCCGCACACTTCTTCCTCATCTACTCCAGTAAGCAAAAAGAGAAGAAAGCCGATGAATGTCTACAATCAGGCGATAGTGGATATCGAAATAAAAAAACTTGAATATTTAAAAGAGAAGTCCCGGAGGAGAGAATCCAGAGACAATGAAAATGATGAACATCACCTTTTCTTTAAAAGTTTACTTCCTCATGTTGCAGAGATACCAAAATCACGAATACTTTCATTCCGAAGTAGAATTCAACAAGTGGTGGAGCAATTTGCGTATCCAACGCAATTCACACCACCTCCGTTTTCCTATTCAGTCATGAGTCCAAATGCAGAAGACGCAGCCACTGCAAATGTTTCTCAGTCCATCTTAGATTTTAAACGTTAATTTTTTTATGTACTTACCTATATTACATAAATTTTTAATATAGGTAAGTACATATAATCATTTTGGTTGTTTGTTTTTGGGGTGTTATGCCGTGTTCCGCTAACTCCTTCTTTAGCCGACGTTTCGGACAGTGTTGCAGTGTCCATCATCAGGGCAGATCCGGTAGATCCGAAGATGTGATCTACCAGATCTGCCCTGATGATGGACACTGCAACGCTGTCCGAAACGTCGGCTAAAGAAGGAGTTAGCGCAACACGGCATAACACCCCAAAAACAAACAACCAAAATGCTTTTGGCCGTGAGAATCTAAAAACTTACCTGACATATAATCATAGTCTAATACCAACATAATATTCTTCTAGTTTTTTTTTACTGTTAATTCGTGGTGGAATTCCATTGTATTAGAATTGAAATTTAAACAACTTTTGCACTTTGTTCCACTCATTTCTAAAATAAGTGGAACAAAGTGCAAAAGTTGTTCAATTTTCAATTCTAATAATATTCTTGTTTAAATACGTTAGTTTAGTATTTAGTCACCCCAATTAACAAAACTACATATTATTACATTTTTATGTTTATCTTTATTGAAATAGTATATATAATATGTTCAATGGTTACATAATATTTAACATAAACCTTATAATTGCTTATTAAAAAATATTTTACCTACATCATGTAGGTACTTAGAAATTACTAAATATATTTTCTTAAATTTTACATTTATTTTTCTCTTCTTTTATTTTGACTGGTATATCTTGATTTGAATCAAGGAATTCTGAGATTTAGATTTTTTTCTAAATGACAGTCTTATCATATTTCGTTTTCTTGTAGAGTGGTAGTGGTTATGGTTTTTAGATGCTTTTTAATTTTCATTGTCAGAATCCATTTACGTCACTCCAGAATCTATACCATTTTGTCGTATTGTTCATTAGCAATATCACAAATTTTACTCGTTTTTGTGTTTCTTATTGGTATTTTTACAATTTGAGTTCAATTAATTATTGTAACGCAAAGGATTGTTTGAAAAATATGTTACATAAACATCTCTCACACTTTTAGCTGCATTAGAGGATCGTCCTATAGCCTGTCTGTAGTCTTGTCTGTGTTCATTAAATACAAAAACTTCAGTTAGATGACGCTCACATCCTTCCTTGTTAATTATTGTATTATGTAGAACACATATACATTTTACAATATTATCTGCTAATGCTATATCTGTTTCAATGCTTTTAGAAAGCAAACGCCATTTTGAATATAAAATACCGAAAGCACATTCCACAGTTTTTCTAGCTCTAGACAAACGTTTATTGAAACATTGTTGCTCAATTGTCAAACTGTTTCCACCAAAAGGTTTTAATAAATTAGTGAGAAGTGGGTATGCTTCATCACCTATAAGCACGAAAGGAGCCTTCACATTCGTTCCAGGCAAATTATCAGGTTCTGGAATATCTAATTGTTCATTGTAAAGGTGGTGGTAAATATCAGATGCTTTGAAGGTGCCTCCATCACTCTGTTTTCCATAACCTCCAATATCTACTGATATAAATTTGTAATTAGCATCTGCAACAGCTTGCAGCACCACTGAATAAAACTTTTTATAATTATAAAACATAGACCCAGAGTTTTTTGGGCATTGGATGCGAACATGTTTTCCATCAATTGCACCAATGACGTGAGGAAAATTCCAAACTTGAAAAAAATCTTTTGCTACTGAATTAAATATTTCTTTTGTTGGTACGGGCATATGCAGTTGATACAATTCTTCCCACAATACAGCAACCGTCTCGGCAACAATTTTTCCCACTGTAGATGCTCCCATTCGAAAAGTAAATGCAAGAGTCTTGAACGATGACCCAGTTGCAAGATATCTGAAAAAGAAACAATGTTTTAAACTATATTTCTGTTAAACTATTAATTCGAGTGTAAATTTCTCACCCAGCAAAAGAGGCAGGTGAGTAGAGCGATGTGTTTCTGTTGATTTAATTTAATAAGGTACTATCCTGTTATTTTTTTCTTCGTAAAACATTCTATTATATTTAATATATGCATATTGATTGTACCTATGAATGAAACATAAGTTGAACCTTTTATAATAAAAAAAATATGACAATAAACATCTTATAATATTATTGATGTGCAAATCTCACCCCACCCACCCCTTCCCTACTCCCCCGTTATATTGCTAGGTGAGGCCTGATTTAAAGAAAAGGATTTGAAGATGGTGGATTGCATTTTATAGGTAGGTAATCAACTCACCTGAGAGTAACAACAAGTCTTTCTTCCGGAAAAATAGATTGACGATGCCAATTACACCAGCTTTTGCTTAATCGATGTTCCACTTTATTTAAAATGTAGTTAAACGTTTCGAAAGTCATTCTGGTATATTTAAAAAATCTTTCTTCGTCCGCCTTAAGCTCACTAAACAAGTGATGATATTCACCATGACTTTTTCTACTACGATTAATTGGATGAATGCCAATTGTTTTATTTCTTAATTTAAAGAAAGAATTCTCCAAAAGTAAAAAATCTTCTTCTGACGAGCTTGACATTTTGTTAAAACTGACAGCTGCTATCAGGCTACCGCGCAAATGGCGCGGATTTTACCGGCGTTCTATGTGTCCACAACTCGGCGCCTATCTTCTCCAGCGGACTCAGGCTCTGAGTGCTGTTAATCTGAAAGCCGAAACACGCGTTCTTTGTGTTCGTACACTAAGGAACGAGGTACTCAAGTAATAGGCGGCATAAGACACAACATTACCCGGAATAAAGGCATTAAAACCTTGTTGAATCCTCTCTGGAAGGAAACAATAAGAAAACACGCTTTGTGTCGGATCTTACATGCTGTTCTCGGCAAACAGAACTTTGGATAAGCACATAATATATACCCCATCGCGGATTTTATAACAAAATTGAAACTTTAAAGCGTACAAAGTTAGACAAAATATTTTTCACCAAATGGAAACATTTTTTATTTTACTAGAATAATTCCAACTACCGAAATATTGCAAATAGAGCCTGGACAATAGGAACGTAGAAGAGTCGAGTTGAGCTATGACAGTTTTACATCAGGGCTTATGTAAATGTTGTAAGCCTGAAGTTTGTGTTGGAAGAGTAAGGTTGAGAAGTACCTGTCTATTCAAATCGTTGCTAGACTTTCCATTGTGGAAAGAAATGCAAATAAGCTAGGTATAACTTTTGAAAAATATTATGTAAATAAATCAAGATTTTACGAAAAATAAAACAACTACATAAGTTTGTTGAAATACAGATAAACTAATAATTGCAGAATAATGGCAGATACTAAAAGCAACATTGATTCAATTAAGTTGAAAACAAGCTCCCCACTCACTTAGCAGTGAAAGCCATAAAGAAAGGTAATATTGCCCATGCCAAACAACCAACTAAGGTAACCAAGTTGCGGTATTGTTTTACTCTTGGCTTAACAAGCCGGGAGCAAACTATCACTAATTATTAAAGCAATTAACGCTACACTGGACCTGTGCCGACCCAAACAACCAACTTCCGAGTAATTCCATGCACGTGGTTAAAAGGGTTAAAGAATCAACCCTTCGACCAAACGGGGAGCAAATAAAAAAAATAATCTTTTTTATAAACACCATTTTTGAAGCTTGACCGGGCAAGGTGACAGTAGCTATGCAACCTTACAAAGAGGCTTTACGGGCTTTATTACGCTTAAAATGGATGAAGATGTTTTTTTATGAAGATGTTATACGACCATAACATAAAGAAGCAATCCAGAAAGCGGTTTGCATATTAAATAACGTCACGTTTAAAATAATTTGAAAGGCGTTGAGTGGAGGTTAAAACTTAAATGGAAATCCACCGCAGTTTATTTGATAGAAAAAGAGAATAATAATTGATAATAATATATTTATATATATTATGTAATGTGAAGATGAATATTGACTAGCTATCATATCAACAAAATAAAATAAATATTTGAATCGAATAAACACGTATCATTATTGGAATAACGCGTGATCACGATACCAGACGTGTTGGATGTTTAATTGATTATAATGGTGCGGCAATAGTGTTTAGCTAAAATTTTAATGTGATCATTAATAAATCTGTGAGTGCTCGAATAGATTATGCTGTAATATGGGACGGTACATACATAAGATGTGTGATTAATAACTAATCAAGGAGTATAATTTATCATGTATTAGCACCTCGATACTTAATATATTCGAAACACCTGGATTGGCGAGATGTGCACAAGATAACGAACCAGTATGAAGTGTGAGAAACTTTGAAGAAGGATATCTTTATGTGAACGTTAAATGACGTAGATTATGATTAATTCATTGATTTTTTTTTAAATAAAGGGAAAACATTCCCGGATTACGAATAACCTGGCCACATTTTAAACGCTCGTATGGTATTATCGTCACAGAAAGCATAAAATGTTGCTTTTGTCGTCGTGAGGGAGGGCTTGAAACCGAGTTATTGAAATCATGACGTCAGGATGAGAACCAGTGACTTTTGGGTGTTCTAGAGTGCTAATATTACAAAAAATGGCATTATTGATGTTGTTGTAGTTGAAAACTATTTTTTTTTTCAATAATTCGATTTTTTGTATGAAGATTTTCAGGTAATTTCAGTTTGACTGTGCCCAGCAAGGATTTCACGAATTTCATACAAAAAATCGATTTTTCGAAAAAAAGTTTCAGCTAAAACAAAATCAATAACGCCATTTTTGTAATATTAGCACTCTAGAACACGATCCGCCACTGATGGGAACCAGACACGATGCCAACTCAGCCACTGACCGGTCAATAGATGTGGTGATCCTTTACCCAAATATTGTTATTATTATTAATTATGTGTTGTTGGTAATAAATTTTGCAGAAAAAAACAAAAGATTTTCGACATACCTACCAACCATTTTGTTTGAGTTTAACCGAGAAGCTGATCATCGCCATCAACTATTCAAAACAGCCTATATTCAAGACGTCGGATGGGAGGTCATCTATAAAACACATCACCCGCATTCAAACGGTCTAAATCAAACATATTTTGATGTCACGCTCTCCATCTAACAATATCTGAGCGTTTAATAATTACGCTGTTGTTAAAATTTGGCTTGAAGACTTTCACCGCCAAACCACCGATTTCTTCAGGCGTGGAATCGAAACGCTGCGCTGCCAGACATCAAGTTAGGGATTCAATCCTAAACAATGCAGAAGACTATATTATTAAATAGCACTGAACCGAGAACAATCACGGGATATTATAATTGTAGGATTTGTGAAAATATTATTTATTTGTCCCAGAATCGTTGTCTTTCAAAAGAAGACCTTTCGAATGTTAGTAAACTTTTAAAATCACCAAACTGACTCCTGTCAAACAAATGAAAATAACGAAAGAAAAACACATGTCACATTTAAACTTTTTTTTATTTTTCATAACCTAGGTTTTGGGATTTTTTTAAATGCTTTTCGACTGCACAAGGCCGTATTTTTGGTATTGGCCCGTATTGTAAGTCGAAATTTGAGCATATAATTACACATGTAATAAATACCTGATAGTAGTTAAATATATTGTTTTGTTAAAAACAATGTAATAGTATATATAATGAGGAAAAAATGGTTTCTCATTTAGGTAAAATACACAACCTTATTGTAAACTGTTGATTTCTCATTATTATAATATATAAAAATAAATATTTACTTGTTGAAAGAATGGAAATAAATTTGATACCTACCTACTTTAACGCTTGTCAGATATTATTTCCAATTTTTAAAATTAAAAGTTCGAGGAACTTAACGCGAACTTATAATTTAACGCATTACGCAAGAATACAATTTCAAAACACGCACCCATGCACCGACAAATTTGGTATGTTTAGTTAGTGTGTAAGACCTTCATTATGACTCAAACCAATAGTATGAATCTCGAAAATATGAATAATATCATTCGAACTAAGCATGAAAACCATTCTTTGAAATAATGGAAAAAGTAAGGCGCCGCCTTTCCAAGCATTCCGCCTTCGAGATAATAAATATATCCTTCAGTTTATACAAGTCAGCTATTCACGATCAAAGGCAAATTTGGCAGAAAATTGTACGAACCCGACTCAACTGGCGATTTAATTTGCCCCATATGGCCGGGTAGCGGGTAGCGGGTATGGACCGGGCCGCTGCGCCGCCCGTAGCGACGTTTGGCCCGCGGTGCTCCCTAAGTGATCGGGCCATTCGATGGAGTTTTCAATATTTCCATCTATTTATCGCGTTGAAATGGACGCCCGCCCTACTTCGGTGAGCATTTCACGGCGGGGCATTTTGCGCTGTGGAAATATTTGGCTTTTCATGAATGGCACCGCAGGCGCAGCGGGAAAGTGAACTCGCCTTAACTATTTGTGGTGTTGATATTGAAGTCACTATCTAAACGTTGTGGATAAATATTGGGTTTTAGTTCTTCCGACTTCTGATGCCTCTCCTAGCAATCGGTTAAATGTTGAGTAGGTAACTACTTCGAAATAATATTTTTTATTCGTTGTTTTTTCTATGTGAATACAGCACAAGAGTCACAACTGCTCGCAACCATCTAGAGCCAGTGAGGCTATGGCATTCCCAATTATGGTATGTTGTCAGGCTGAAGTTAGTGGGGATTGGCATGATATGGGGAGAGGAAGGCGGGAGAGTACCTGGATATTCAAATCTGGTCACCAAACATGGCTAAAGCCATTTCAAGAAACGTTTCAATTCTGAATGGTGGTCTTATACCAGGGCGATACTGAGCGTATCTTCCACTCTTGAACCTCCGCACATTTACTATATATTATTTTAAATTAATAAATTGTTATATAACACAACTTTATCAAATAAAATTGACTTGCGCACGCCGTAATTTGAGTTCCCGACCTCCGGATTGCTCGTCGAGAGCCTAACCCCTCGACCACGGAGGCCGTCAACAATTTGTAAGTAAGAACTAAACAAGAAAAAAATAAAGAAAATGTTTTTAATAATATGTTGCTTTGACGTCCTCGCATTAAAAGATAAGATAAAAAAACGTGAATAAAACGCTAAATAAAATGTTCATGTTTGTAGATACATACATTTTATGAAAGAATTCGAATCCCGCATTTACACGGAAAACATAATTTCCGTAATTTATATCATATAAATGTAAGCGTGCGGTATTCTAATGTGGAGAAGTATAAAAAGCTACGAGTTCAACAGTAGTTAACGTGTTATTCAGAAAACAAACATAATAAAACTCGTATTCTAAGAGTTTCAAGTGAAACTCTGAAAAGAAAACCGATAATTCTACCTTGTCTTGAATAGCTCTCAGAACTACGGAGTCTCCGAAACCCACACATTCACAGAATCACCAACACGAATATCCAACAAAATATCTCCGCTTTCACATAACACAGCACGGAGTCTCATTTTTGACTACAGATTTGCAGAAATAGAATTGAAAGTAGCAAAGGAGGAAAGGGAACATTATCACGCGATTTCTATTGCAGTGGGGAGCAAATAACGTATTCAGCCAGTCCTTGCTCCGTGAACCGCTTTCGATTAATATGAACATCGAGCAGCAATGTATCCTTTACTTGTGCGGCTTCGATTCATGGGCAACCCTGAGTGTATCGAGAGTAAATAATGGGGCGGAGAACATTTTGTATTGGAAGGTACTTAGTGAGCGTATGAGCACCACTGTAAAACGTTTAAGGGTGAAAGAATCGAACAACGCGAATCTAATCGGTTGTAGATTCAATACACTATTTAAGCTTGACTTCTTTGACAAAAAACTGAAGGTACAATAATTGTACAATGTTATATACAAATGGTGATGTTCGACAGCCTTTACAAGAAAATGTCGGTTGAAAATCATTATCAAAGGACTTCAATGGGAAGACGCTCCATTTCCATAAGAGAGGGGAAAAGGCTTCAAGTATCCTTTAACTTTTATCTCTTCTCACGAGGCGGGATTTGGGGTGAGATACGTGCTCGTATTACAGAGCTACTAATGAACTAATGTGGTTAAAGACGGAGCAAAATTGGTGATAAGAAATAAGCTTAGATTTGAATTTCCTTAAAATAATCATTTGGTACATCGAAACCATAAAAAACGAAAAATAAATGTTAAAAACCGACATCAAAAGAGTTAACACGGAAATTGGCGGGATGTTGAGCGTCACTTCACATAAACGTCGGATTGAAGTAAGCGCGTGAAGCGTGCGGACGATCCATAAAGCAAACAGCGTCCGCGAGTTCACACAGAGCGTCAACATTGTCTAAACACTTCCTACTCGGCGTCAATCCGATAAAAGCATAACAGTATCCACTCGCGCGGCTATTAATCGCAGCGACATTGTTCACAGGTGGCGACTTCGATTTAGCACACATCCGAGACGAATGTTCAATCACGAAGCTATATCAACATTTATGATGTTTGAGTCATTCAGTTGAGCAGGAGTTGAGTAGTTGTACCTAACTATCCTTGAGACGAGTCGATCCTTCCATTTCACCCACACTCAGCTTGTTGAAATTTTCATGAGACGTTCGGGATTCAGTGAGAGTTAAGTCATTTTACCTTACCTTACTTATAAATAAATGGGTGACACAGACATTCCTTTACTAATTCCTTACCTGCTTCTTTAATTCTTAACAACACTATTTAATCACTGTCTACGAGTACCGATACCTTTGAATACAAAATCGTCCTCTAACATAAAACTTTGAAACGAAGAGTAGGTACATAGTTGTTCTTGGATTATATCATGCATAAAAAAACATATGCCTTTTAAATTCTAACTTTAGTCGAAGTGGAATGTCACGTAGGGTCCAGGTGTTCATTACCTGCATACACGTATTTTGGTGGTTTTAATATGTGAGAACTGTCAATGAAATTAGATTTAAGAAAAATTCCCAGCATCGATCGTCTGTCCCTAATAGGTATAGAGCGGAATTTATACCGATCGAGAAATTGAGCAGACTGCAGAGGATTTTGTCTATGATATAGTTATCATGCTCTACTCCCCGAATCCAGGGTCCTAGAGTAACGGGAACGAATATAAACAGAAGTGTACGGCTTCGGCAGTTCCGCCCTCAGCGCAGAGACAGACGGATGATCAGAAAGCGCCGCACAACTACTCGTCACAAAGGGCGGATAATTTCGAGTTCGTCGCGCGGCGATAATAATTACGGCGTGAAAGCAGATATAGTCCTGCCGCCGAGAACACGGTTGTCATTTCTCTTTCTAATACAAGTTTCGTTTATGAGAAAGAGAGAGGGATGTTACAACAGATCTATAAGCGCCTTTAGCAGCAGCACCGTGAAAGCTCTATGTGGATTCGCACGGTGAGGAATGAAGGAAAAGCTAGACGGACGTCTTAGCGCACAATCGCGCCTAACGAAGCCGAATAAAATAGGGGAAAACATATTTAACGACCACATGATTAATTTCTGGTTTAGATCGAAAAACTCTCGTTTTTATGTATTCAATTTATTGTGGTTAATTATGTACATATCAATCTATACTAGTAGTTCTGTGAAAAGCAGACCTTGCGTTCAAAAAAGTATGTTTCTAATTTTATCTTATTTTAAATCAAAACAAAAATATCCTCTGAAAGCATAAGATTTGTAAGCATGTACCTTAATACCCACCTACTTAAAATAAACACGACGTTATCACATTTGAAAAAAATAACCTTTACTGAACCATTAAAACAGCCACCATCTTCAAACCGGAACCGGAACGTAACAAACAAATTTATGGACAGATGAACTGCGAAATGTTTTAGTTGAAACAGAACTTCGTTACGCTCATTCAACTACGTAATAATTATTATATAATAAAAGTATTTAAATTTTATCTAAATCTTATCTAAATTTTTCGTAATTTAAAATAATATATTTTTAGTATCTACAGTTTACTTCTTAGAATTCATTATTAAACTCTGGCTCATAATAGAATAAAAGAGAGTAAAACCGTTTTTATATGTATTCTTTTTCTAATAAATATTTAAATTATAACTGTTAGCTATGTTCTTGTTGTCTATAAAAGAAATAACAATTTTAATAATTGTATTATATTTCAAATTCGTATAAGTCCAATACACCTGGAATGCGTAATTAAAGTAGATATAAAAGATTTATTGCCTAAAACATTGCTTTAAAATAAGTTAATACCATTCTGAATCTATCAAAATTTTCTTTCGTAACTTGATAAAAGGGTTTATATTAATATTTATTATGTATAACAAACATGAAGACTGAAGGCAGTGATCGTCGATAGTCGGAGGATTATTAATAGATTCCCATGATAATAATTCCAAAGCAAAATTAATTACAACTTGAAAACGATATTTTTTTATTAATTAAAACTCATTAGCGCTGTAAAAAACTTGTCTGCAACAAAGTCCCATAAATCGAATAAAGGTAGCGTCCAGGTAGCAGCAATTGTTCGTACGTGTCCGACAGATGCTCCAGATTCGGCAGATAAGACATCCGGACGAAAGGGTGAAAATAAAGAGCGGTCCCGTTGCATCTTTCTCGCAGGTGATCTCCCGCGTCTCCCGGGCCTGGCGCAAGGCCGAGACACGTGTTATGATACAGGCATGTATATGGCACACCTGGCTGGCATGGCGGGGCGGCGGCGAACGGCACAAGAAAGGACTTAAGGAGCACAGGTGTTTTGAAGTCACACTAGTGCAGGCGTCGAATAAGTGTGACGAGGAGAGAGATAGTGGTTTAATTACGAAGCGGTTTAATGAGATAGTGGTTTAATGATAATGGACAATATCAGTGGACACATACACGTCAACTGGTTCAATTGTTTGCAGATGAATCACCTAAATGCGGTAAAGATTGACGATTAATTTTATTCATTCGCTTCATTAATTTAAGATATATCATTGTTTGTTCTAAATTTAATGCGAATCTTTGACGAAGTTTGGTAATAAAGCAAGAAACTAGTATTAAACGTTTATTGTTATCTAACACTTTTGACAAAAGAAAAAAATTATATTTGTTGCCAAATTATTCGAGGACACAATTTGAAATATCCAAGAGCATTATTTGATAGCGGCGTATCACGGATTAGGGAAGAGCCTTCGAACTAAACCGAGCATATTTATGCAAAGCAAACACGGTCGCGTTATAAATTACGGCTCGTTCGCAATAATGCCGCAGATTTGTTAAGTCTCCTCGGCGATACCATAAAGTTCCCCTGATCGACTTTCTGCGTCCCACTCCCGCCCCCTGCGAAGCCTTAATCTGGGTTGTTCGTTCTCCCTCCCGCCCAAAAGGATTGTTGTCGAAGAATATCGGAGCGTGCGGTTACGAGGCGCCATCAAACGTGTAGATATTCATTCCGATTACGGAAATAAGCATATGTTAAATTCTATAAAGGTTCTGCGAACATATTTTCAGGCTATTGTCACGGCGAGGTTTGGCTTCGTTGTATAGTGCTCTTTAGAGGTATCGTATGGTAAACTGTACTATAATAAAACCATGGATGATCTTTGGTGCCGTTAAGTCAAATATTAACCCGAAGAAACGGAGTTATTTATTAAGTGGGTAAAGATTGAAATGGACATGATGTATATTCCAAATTTCCAACTTATAAGCCAGAGAGTTCTTATCGCACAGTATAAAAGTTTATTTGTTTTTGATGCGAGGATTTCTGGTATTATTAACTTTAACTTTCATATTAAAGTAGTCACATTCAGTCTCATGGGAAAGAAGGCAGTTAAATGGAAAAAAAGTCTCCTGTAACGCAAAAGCATTCTGATAAAAAGAGTACTAACTAACGTCTTGGTAAATTTACACAACCAAAATGTAGTAACATAAATAAAAAGCGGCTATTATTGGTTCGAAGATCGCGCACAGCCCGAAATAGGGTCGTAAACGTTTCACATGTTTCACGTTCGCCAGTGAGATACATTATTTTATAAAGCGCAGAATCTAAATATTATCTGGCATCTTAACCATCCAAAGTGAGCATAAACGGAGTGCAGGGGAAGTGGGGAATGGGGAATGATGGGGAGACAAGCAGAAAGTAAAACGATCTCAGCATTCAGCAATATTACCCTCCGATGTTCCGATGGCGAATAGGCTCCAGTAAACATGGAATGAAATAATATTATTGCTTCAATCATAAACATTTCATCTCTCTCTTCCAACAATCCATCGATACAACGCCGATGCGACATGCGACGCTACTGTGTGACGTATCTACGAGCCTTTGAGCACGTAATATCGTTACAGCGAGGGGAGAAATAACACGGAAAGAAATATTATTTTCAATCCTCTCTTCTTCATAAATTCGCAGTCTTTTACTGGAGATTTATTCGCGACTGAAAGAGTTCCCTCTCTGTCTGCCTGGCGGTAACCGTATGTACCCGTCTCGCTCGCGGCGTAATACTTCAGACTCGGCTCTCTTTTGTGAAAGCATCATTTTGTGTTTACAGAGTTCTTTATGTCGGAGCTACTTTATACGGCAAGTTGAGAACCCGAGAAAGGAGTTGCTAATACGTACAATAAACAGGAGTTATTACCGATTCATCGGAGTGTAATGTCGCGCGTCGGCTGTTCGCCCAGAATTAATTCAAATATGAGATGTCATTTCGGGCTATTTGTCATGACTGATAATGAAGAGGCGAAGCAGAGTGCTGTCGGTATACAGATCATTTTCCTGGAAGTGGAAATATTTTATTAATATATCCCAAGTGCCCTGAAGGTAATATTTCACACAAAAATAAAGCTATAATACTTAATAATTAGCCTGAAATGTAATTAATATTCCAGGGGATCAGTGAGAAATGTTTTGTTTATTTGCTTTTAAATTGATCATGCAAAGCTTCCTTCAATATCAACTATAAAGTTGAAGCGTCTAAACGCTACGAATTAAAATTTCCAGGAAAAAGTGCAAAGAACCTTTGCATCACAATATTTAATAAAATTTCCGATAATATGAAGAAAAAAACACTTACAATCACAGGAACATCACAGATCTTCTGGCGCTTATCGATAGAATGAAGGCTTACCTGCAAATCAAAAGAAAACAAAAAGCATTAAAAATGATGGACGAACTACCGAATTCAATAGGAAACCCGATTCGGTTAATAAACGCTTCCCTTTCAAGGGTCTGAAAATGGAATGAATATATCCGGGCGAGTGGGGCACCCTTCCGGTAGCAAACACGTCCGGAGATTGATCACCTGAGAGGGAAGGGTTGCGCCTGGGAATTAACAAGAAAGGGAAAATAAAAGCTGGAGGAACCGAGCAACGAGTAAAAGCCACTTTGTAAACTTTCCTAAAATGATCCTATCCAAACAGCGCATGTAAGTTAGTATTTGTGATGGTTAGATTCATGCCTCGTTTAATTCACTTCATGATATTACAAATCTTTCAATCGACACAAATAATTATTATATTTCGTAAATTGTAGGGCGTTATTAAATTCATTTGAGCACTTATTTGAACGCCGTTGTGTGCGAATCTTATTTTCTTAGTATCATTGTGATAAAGCTAAAACAATAAAGAATACCGAATAATCATCACCGAGGGAGCACAAAAGCTCCAGAGGTAACCAAACTGAATTAATAGTGTTTGGTTTTAAAGGATTTCCAAGTTTACTCGGCAATATAAAAAGCTTGGCCATAAAGGATGTTTAAAAAGTCATAAAATACAAAACTTTGATTATAACAAAAAAATGAATATCTTTCGCAACAATCCAATTTCCCATTTCACATTATTCATGCACACAAAAAACCGTTAAATATGCTCCCGAGATGAAATGTATAGAGGAAGCTATTATATAGCCGACGTGAAATTCATCGTGCGGGGAGATTGATCGATCGCTCGTGGGAGGAGAGGGTAAGGAGGTGTGATTTGTACACCACCTTCACACTTTCACACCTCACACACACTACTGGTGTAAAAGATCATCCGCATTTTCAGATTGATACGTACGGAGGAAGCGAAGAGGAAGTATTATTGTTTAAATGCTCTAATGAAATAATATTGCGGTCGGTGATTTGGATCGTAATATACAGCTCCATGCCAATCGAGATTTAAGACCATTTCAACGCGTTTGGAGCGCCGAGTGGGAGGGCAGCTTAGTGAAAGGTTAAACACGAAGAATTATTTAGCATTTCGTATAAATTAGGAGCACAACTCATTGTTTTGTTGGCCTTAGTCTTAGTTGGAGATACTAAACAGTTAACTAAGGAAGAACCATTCGCCAAAAATTACCTCCACGAGTCAATTAATCGCACATGAATAAGGTTTAATTTATGGGTGTAATTCCCGACAGACGGTTTAAGTCATCAGGTGACATAATGACGGCAGTCACCCCTTTGTGGGATTTGCCCTCTTGTAGGTGCCGTATGCAATTTATGCATCCTCGAACCATCAGTCATTTCAAACGCCGAGGGGACGACTAGTTAATTATACCGCCCTGCCCATAGTATTAGTACTAACATATACAAAACATGAAAGTTTTATATGATTCAGTTGTACCTATCACGCATGTAGGAGAACCAAATTAAATCAGTGGAAATTAAATGACACGTGTACTTGGTTGGGTAGGACCTGTAAATTTTGTTCATAAATATTTTGAAGAAACTTCCACGGACTAGTAATTTGAGAAATAAGAAAGTCTCTACCGCGAGAAACTGAAACCGCTGAGAGTAATGGGCATAAACAGCGATTTGAACCTCGCAGAAGTCAAGTTGGTTGCGACTGTCGAGAGTAACACAAAGCGTCTGATAATCACATCATTTGAAGCTGGAGCTGTCTGCGCCGTGTTCAGGGCGGGAGATAATAATTAGTTGACGCTCTACGGAGTACAGAGTGTAGTGAAATCGGCGCAAATCCAGACTACCATTTTGACGCCTTTGCTAACCGCCCGCCCCGCCAAACTTATCGTCTTATGAAATTACCACACGGCTAATTCCAAAAGTTCCTTCTCGAGAGCTCCGTCTACAGAGCCGGTATTCAATTTTACAAATCCTCTTCACCGCGGCAACAAACTAATCCCATAAGAGCGACTCCGAACACTCCGGCGGGAGGGCGGCGCAGACATGGATGAGAATTACCTCACCGATTTCCATTAAACAAAACACTTTCATTATGTACTGGAACAACCATTCTCCAGCAACCCACCCGTACGGTCTGTATCTGATCTGCACACCCGAGTCCCGGCACAGGGCGTGAACACATACCAGTGAATAGGGAAGTAATAAACACTTCGTCTAATGGCCCACACGAAAACAAATATCACTTTTACGTTCTGGGGCGCAGTTAGTGTGATAAATAAGTTACGTCCAACTGAAATAATATATTAACCGAAATGCGGGAGCTTTATAACGCTGGAATTAAAGCAAACGAGCGCCGTACACGTCTACACGAGCATCCCGCGTTGCAGTGTTACACGGGGTTTATCTGCGAGGTAACACATGTTGTTGTGCGGCGATAATATATTGCATTCAAATGCAAAGTTTCTTACGATGTTAGTGAACCGGCTGAATAGTGCACTCGGGGGAATGGCAGAACTTGGACAAAGAACCATCAGATCCGAGAAAGTTGCCGTGGCTTGTATAGTTTGATGCGCCTACAAGGAGTGTAGGAGTTGTGATAACTTCTTAGCAGTTGGCTGCCGGGGGATAAATATATAAAAAAAACTGTTGGAACCTAACAATCTAAAAACTAACCCCTTTGGAACCTTTGGAGACATTTTTATAAATCAAAGTAAAAATAAGATAAATTAGGCCGGCAAAAATCGAAACATTCAGCTAAAAATGGTTAACTGAAATGGAAATGCATTTCGATTTTCTCTATGACCAAACATTGACACAAATAGCATATTAATTTTAATTTACCAAACCCTAAAAAGTGGAAAATGTGTTGATTTTTCAAAAAGTTTCAATATTCTTAAATGTTACTTTTGAAAATCGCTCCACTAGCATATTTAAGACAACACAAATGATAATATCATTCTGAGAAATAAATCTATTTTCTGAATCCAAACAAATATAAATTCAGAGGAACAAACGGATGACACAAAGGAGTGCTTCACGTCGAGTGGGAGGATATACTTAAACTTCAAATCCCGGTAGAAAATCTACAAGACTTGGAGGGCACTTCTAGAAAAGAGAATAATAATTTTCCCTTGTTGTTCGAAAACACAAGGTAAAGAGAGAGTTTTTTTTACAAAGAACCCGGAAACAACGTGGATAGTAATCGAAAGACACACGGCAATAGTAAAAAAGGAATAGTTTCTAGTCTAGTACGTGCACATGCCTGGTAAGAGTAAGACCGTCTAGAGATCCGAGCCAATGCAAAACGAATAGGAAAACTGTATGCAAGTCAGCGGGAGTCGCGATAATAATAATTCAACTTGAGAAATATATTATGACGGATGCAAGATAAATAGTTTCAAAGGCGTCGTAAATTGTGTTCAGTCAGCCATGTCGGACTTAATAACGATTTTAAATATACATAGATACGATTGACATCAAGGGAGGCGGGCGGTGATATCAAAGAAACAACCAGCTAAATAAGACATTCAAATGAAATATTAAAAACGAGTAAAACAAACATACAATCTTGGGATTAAAATACGACCCAGATATAATAAATTTAATTTTTAAACCGTTTTTGTTTTTTGTTTTTGGGGTGTTATGCCGTGTTGCGCTAACTCCTTCTCTAGCCTGATGATGGACACTGTAACGTTGTCCGAAACGTTGGCTAAAGAAGGAGTTAGCGCAACACGGCATAACACCTCAAAAACAAATAACAAAAATACTTTTGACCGCGAAAATCTTAAATCACATTTGACCTTTTAAAACGAGTCAGGAATATGTCAAATGAAAGAAATTAATTATGACATTAGCTATTATTAAACATAAAATCAAAAGGATCGATGTACATCAACTTATATAATTATGTTTATCCTGACGAATAAACCACTAGTTTCGAAACACGTCGATAAACCAACTAACTAACCATCACGCCATTTCCCCGCAGGGGTAGGCAGAGAGGACGGACTGCCAAACAACACAGTCTTGGCAGTGGCATACATTCCTTGCCTCTTTCACATTCATACATACTCTTCTATTATTATGACTCTTGACATGACCCGACTCAAGTATCTGATTCACTTCATCGTGCCATGTCTTCCTCAAGTGTCCCCGACTTGTGCTACCATTCACATTTGCGTCATATATTCTCCTCACACTTTTTTCGCTCATTCGCTCTACATGCGCAAACCATCTAAACATCCCTTTCTTAATCTTACTCATTAGGCTTACATCAGCCTTGCATTCTTTGCGGATCTCCACATTTCTCAAACGATCATACATGGTTTTACGCGTTAGGGATCTCATTTTTACACGTCGATCCTTTTGATTAAATAGTAGTATTACAAAGTATTTAATTTTCATTTAATTACAAAGAAGCCACAAAGCAATTTTGCAATTATTGAAAAAATAAAATATAATGTTCGAAATATCGTATGAAACCATATTTTTTTGGAAAAGGCATATTTCCATCAAAACCAGCGTACATATATACTAATTAATCAAAAATTGCGAAGACATGAGTGAGAAAAGCGCATCAAATCTAATAATACTTAACTAACGAATGAAAGCTTACATTAATAATGAATATTACCTAAATAAAGCAACAAAAAGGGGTGGGGATCACGGTGCAACTCGTGAAATAAATATTAATGATGAATTGTTTTTAACGAACATATTCCGACCGAATCACAGTTATTTACAATTGGCTCGTATACAATTCGAAATGGACAAAATGAATCATGATAATCTGTTACTCGCAAAAAACGAAACAATTTACATTTAAATTATTTTTTAACATATCACCATGACGTATGACGTACGGAGTGAAAAAGCAATGATAATGTTTATTATTATTATTACGATTCGGTATTAAATTGATATTGCATTCCGAACATGCAACGCTGTACCACTACCACGAAAATTCGAATGGCTACAAAGTTTATTTTAAATTAAACATTTCGCAGAACGGTAATGGCACTTTTACTCCGTATAATAAAAAACAAAAAAGCGGCGAGTGGGGTGACTACACGGTTTAAAACGGAGCAACTGGAAAATTAACTTGCAATGTGACAATGGCTTTAAAAATAATGTGCCCACACAACACGGTTAACTCTTGACTTCTTTTGACAGAGGAAATGTTTTTTTAGTAATGAACGTAAAATTTAATCAAGTACTGCCGCAAATTTATTTGTTTATAAACAGAGAACCAATATCTCTCATTTGCGTGATAAATACTATTATAAATACAATACTAAAACAAAGATTATTATTGTAATATTTATATTAGAAAAAATGTACGACTGCAGTTTCGTTCAGTGACAGTCAACCTCAGATAGGAAAGCACAAGAAGAAGCTTACGGTACTTTCAATGTTGGAGAATTTATAAATGCACATATGCACGGAGAAAGCTTACCGACATAAAATATTGCTAATTTATTAATAATCTCTTCAATTCTTATTATAATTCGTAAGGACTGCGGGCCCTTAGGAAATGAATTGATAGGTATCCAGTTAAACTTATAGTAAATAGTATTATCGCGATGTCAGAACATGTGTTCATAAAATCATTATATTTTCGCATTTCGGCATGAACACGTGTTCATTAGGAATGTACTGAAAGTTTAACAGGAAACGACCTGCAATCCCGCTTTTAACCAGATATTAATAAACGAGCACTTCTTATTTATTCTCTGTGTGAAAAGGATAATTATAATTTAATACATCGCTTCCTTATGATTGTGAGCAATAAGCATCAAACAGGACACCACCAGTGGCGGCTCGTGACTTTTGGGTGAACTAGAGGGCTAATATTACAAAATATGGTGTTACTGATGTTGTAGCTGAAAACGTTTTTTTTTTAGAAAAAACTATTTTTTGTATGAAGATTCTCAGGAAATTTGAGTTTGGCCGTACGACGCACGGATTTCCTGAAAATCTTCACACAGAAAAATCGAATTTAAAAAAAAAAATAAAAAAACGTTTTCAGCTACAACATAACATCAATAACGCCATTTTTGTAGTATTAGCACTCTAGTACACCCAAAAGTCACAAGCCGCCACTGGACACTACAAAACATTAAGAGAAAATTCAGTGTTCTCGTAATGACAGTTATGCAATATTAAGGGACAAAAGGAGTCCGCAATCTCGGCGAGGACCCTTAAGCCAGATCCCATCTGGCCACCGTAATACCATTACTGCGGAGTTCAGTGATTCAGCCCTTCTCTGAACACTTGTAACGGCTCACAATATGAAACGGTTCATCCGGATTATTTGGCTTAGCGGAGTTCTTACCCGGAATTATGCTGCGGACACATTATTACTATAATTTATTTTCGCCGGACGGCGCTGGCTGTACTGAAAACGCGCCGAGATTTAAATGCGAGCTTTATTCGCGGTAAAAGCGTAAAATTCTGAGTCGGTGGAAAACTATCAAGTGCGACGGACGTCTGGGCAATTCGATACGGCTTACCGCGTAAATAAGCTTTATAAAACGTTAAAATCTGTCACTCCCATCGAAATCCGATCCATACGCGGATTGAATGAATTGAGATCTGGTCGCCAAACACCATTTCAAGCAACGTTTCAATTCTGAATGGTCGTCTTAAACCAGGGCGATACTGCGAGTAGCTTCCACTCTAGAACGTTCCGCAAATATACAATCAGTTAATCGTATTCTCACGCATTGGATCTAAAAATATTGTTATTAATTAAACTCTCAATTATTGTACCCATACATAAATCTGGATCGATCTCTAAACTTGACAACTACAGACCAATATCGCTGATATCCCAACTTGCAAAGATATTAGAAAAAATCATAAAGATACAAGTACTAGAGTTTCTAGAATCTAATGCACTCTTGTCACCACACCAATATGGTTTCAGATCAGGTCTTAGTACTGATGATGCTTTATTTAATCTAACAAAAAAATTATACACCAATCTAGATTCGAATATGAAAAGTTTAACAATATTCTTAGACCTAAAAAAGGCTTTTGATACCGTCAATCATAATAAACTGCTTGGAAAACTTAATAATATGGGAATCAAAAACAATTGTCTGTCACTTTTAACAAATTATTTACTTGATCGCAGACAATCCACAAAAATTGGCGTAAATATTAGTAAACCAGCATCTATGAGACATGGGGTTCCACAAGGAACAGTTATAGGTCCGCTTTTGTTTCTAATTTATATTAATGACCTATGTAATATTAGTATTCCGGGAAAACTTTTCTCGTATGCTGATGATACTGCAATCACAGTTCATGGTAAATCCTGGGACGAGGTCTCTAAAAATGCAAATAAGTGCACAATTATTGTCAAAGAATGGCTCAATCAAAACCTTCTAACTCTGAACTGTGAAAAAACTATATATATTCCTTTTTATAATACCAAAAAAGCGG
The DNA here is from genome assembly GCF_061612785.1 of Hesperophylax consimilis. Taxonomy (NCBI): domain Eukaryota; kingdom Metazoa; phylum Arthropoda; class Insecta; order Trichoptera; family Limnephilidae; genus Hesperophylax; species Hesperophylax consimilis. The sequence goes on from NC_142845.1 coordinate 15,206,035, forward strand.
CACCCTTAACTCATCTAAGTATAAGGTTTCACAAAAATACTTGCAATCCTGTCTTATGCACTAACTGTACAGAAATGAAATCGGGGAATACAGTTAAATATTTAGGAATTATAATAGACAGCCAACTCAAATGGACAAATCATGTAGAAAAGCTTGTAAATAAACTTAGATATTTAACTTATATTTTTAAACGTTTAAATAACATAGTAGATATCAAAAGAATCAAATTGGTGTATCATGCATTGGTGCAATCATCAGTATCTTATGGAATAATTGCATGGGGGGGGATTTATAACACCCATATTAAGCCACTAGAAATAACACAAAAACTAATACTAAAAATAATGTTGCATAAAGATATGACCTACCCCTCCTTGCAATTATTCGAAGAGGCTAAATTGTTAGAGATAAGAAAAATTTACTGTACACAATGTTTAAAATATATATTTGCTCGAAATTTTCTTTTTATAAAAAATGAAAATCGGTCTAGTAATAGGGTAAATAATGTATTTAAAGTTCCACTGTGCAAAACAAGGCTTGCGCAAAGACATGCTTATTTTATTACACCAAAAATTTATAATGCACTCTATACCAATACAGAAATCAAATGTGAAAATATATCATCCTACAGGAAACATAAAAATGTAATAAAGTCTTGGATAAATACCATAGATATTAATATTTACCTGCTGTAACATCTGATCTTAATCTCTATTAACTTTTAACAAATCCTTATTAACTTTCATTTTTCATATTTAATCCCGTAAATACAGTAAATAATGATTTTACTATAAATATTTTCATTCTTTTCTTTTCAATTTTCTACAAAGATAAAATATGTATATTTAGAGTAATTTTAACTGAACTGCCTTAAAGAAACACAAGTATACCCACGAACTGGCGATGCCTATGTGGGATTTTTTTGCTATCATACATTTATGCATATTATTATTTTAATGTATATGCTGTTTATGAACTCGTGTGTGTGTACGTGTATTGTGTGTGTATGTTATGTATGGTGTGTAATACACTATATATGTATACATATGTACATGTGTACATATACTTTTCTGTAATTCGCATTGTTTCTTTCTTTTTTTAATATGTATGTAAAAAACATAATTTGTATTTTAAAACCATGTATGTAACAAAAAAAAAAAAAAAAAAAAAAAATTATAATGCGTACGTACAAATCGCTCAAAATAAGTAAATTTTGAAAACGGTTGAATATTTTCACAATAAAAAAAGGGCGTAAAATAAATTGAAACGCCAAATAAAGTGGGTAATTTAATCATGTCAAGCTCTTTATTTGCCACAGCACGCGCCTGAAATCGTATTTAAAAAAATTGAATAAGCAATATTTTGTTAACCCACGCCTTATTAAATATTCAGAAAACAAAATATATGAGGCATAAATCAACAGGCAGTCTGCAATACGCTAATTATCGAATTTCCTGTGTGAAGTCGTCTGTTTACCCGGATAAATTTGTAGATGGAATATCACACCATTCAGTATAAATACTTAGTACTCGAATAATTCACCAACTTTTTGGTGAACACATACGGCAAAAGAACTGTCCGAAGTCGGTGGGACTATGGCGTTCCCAATTGATGTATGTTGTGAGGCATTAGGGAGTGCGGAGGGGAAGCAGATATAAGAGATAAAGTACATGACTATTTGAATTGGGTCATTAAACACGGCTAAAGTATTTAAAAACACTAGGATATAGTAATTGCTCTATAAAGACTAAAGAAATCTTATTATTGTTGATATTTACCATTATACCACTGTTTTGAAATATTAATAATAATAATCCTACCAACCCCCTTTCTTTATACAATAATAATAATAACACTTGTATGATTTGTATAGCGCCGTTTCTAAACTATCTCAAGGCCGCTGTTCAATCTTATTACTAAGTGTAGATTAGACAACTTATGGTTAACATTTTGCATCCACCGGTTCGTCGATTAATAATAAAAATGTGTGATGCTATGTTAATAATACAAATATTCGATTAATAATACAAACGTGTGATGCTATGTTAATAATACAAATAGTCGATTAATAATACAAACGTGTGATGCTATGTTAATAATACAAATAGTCGATTAATAATACAAACGTGTGATGCTATGTTAATAATACAAATAGTCGATTAATAATACAAACGTGTGATGCAATGTTAATAATAAAAATAGTCGATTAATAATACAAACGTGTGATGCTATGTTAAAACGTATATATTATGTGCAGACAGATAATATAGAGGATCATACTTATCATGTATCAAACCTACTATTCGTTTATATATATATATAAAAAAATCCAGCATAATAATTAAGGTAAATACTTCAGTAAAAAACAAATGAAATAAATAATAAAAGCCCTTATAAAAATATAAAGATTGAAAGTAAAGAAAAACTTATAGAATAAAATAAATTAGACATGCTAGACATCCAACTGCGTTATTATACATGCTGATTAAACGCAGTTGTAAAGGTTAAGTCTCGCTGGCTGCAACAGTGTTCCAGTCATCTCCACGTTAATAATTTAGGATAAGCCGGGGGTATTAACGCAGTGATAAAGCTGTTCCACATTCGGGACCTACGAGCAAGACGCTAAGCGGAGGAGCGAGGAGAAAACGAAAAAATCTAAATGGAGAAACAGGATTAAAAAATAATAAACATTAATTCTTGTAAATCATTTTTGTATAGATATATATCATCAATAAAATGAATACAAATATTTTCATTTTTGTTTTGTACAGCACTTCAGTTATTAATCCGGGCCTCATATGAATGAGCCGGGAATTAATTATTTTAGTAGAAACGGTAATTTTGTGTCCACGGCTACAAATGATTTACAAAACAGTACAGGCTAGGAGAGCTTAATTCAACGTTTGTGGACTGATTTCAATGTAAACTGTGGCTTCGATAAATTTTCATTTAACCTATCCATCGTGTTTAATACCAGCGTAGGTCATAAAATCAGTAATGCTGCACGGCATAGCAATAATAAGCCAGGAGGAGATGCTATCAAACAATAATACAAGAGCCACTGGGACTATTATGGCTACTAGGTGTAGTGGCCCCGTCTTAATAATTCATCCGAAAGGCCGCTCGCTCAAAGCACGGATAGGGAACTCGGCAAGAGACTGGCGTAAACTTTAATAGGAACGGTCACCATCAACTCTAGTAACCGTTGTACCAAGGGTCGGAAAATACCCCATCCCCAAATTGGTAAAAATTAAAATCTCTGGGGTTGTTCAACCTCTCATTCCGTTACAAGTATTGTTTATGAAAAATATTGCGAGGTTTCAATTGACATATCAGCAGTACGCCTTTAACTGTAAACACTGTACCATGGTCATGTCACTGAGAACTCCGTTGCAACCGCTCCTGCTGGTACGCGTTGGTAATGACAAAGAGGGTGAGGTTAGAACGGATCTACCAATGGAACACAGTTGTGGGGGTGTTTGTGAGGAGGGTCAGCCGACCACGTATCCAAAGAGTCAATTCACCCCCCGAGGAAGTTGAAGTAGGTTTAGTAGGCCATATTTACATTTGTACAATTAAGTGAGCGGTCTGTATCAATAGCAGGCTAAGCCTCTCGGTTAAAGGTACGGTGATACTAATAATATTAGATCGTTCTAGCGTGGGTCTTTATACATTTATTTATCTTCAGACCCGTTCATGTTTATTCAACACGGGATTCATTATCTCTTAAAGTGTGGGTTTCGGTAAAACAGTTGCGGGGACAAAATTTAAGTGCAAAAATGAGATTTTTCGGGTCAAAAATTTGAAACTTTCAATTATTATTCCATGTTAAACGAAAAATAATTTTTAATTTTTTCACTTTATTGATTGGTCTGGTGAAATATTGGTGCATAGGATAAAGTTAGTGTACACATATCAAACGAAAGAGGACACGAAACTTGATAAAGCGACGTATTTATCTCATTAAAACATCACTATTTTCACTAATTATAATTATTAACTGACCGAGTTTACTGATTATTAAAATATGAAATAAACTTAAAATTTAAATGGAGTTCTACACATTAAAATTTAAAACATAAAAAAATAATACTATACCCATATAAGAGACCCAAAACTTTATATTTATAGTCCACATACATCATAATAACGAGTAATATTCTCGCTGTTTACTAACATAAGTTAAAATACAATATCGTTTAGGTGTGCAAGTTTTGAAGAGGGCTATTTCGGTTTTCCGACCGGGACCGCCGCGATCGCCTGCCGCACCGACTCTTTGTGCTGAGTTCCCAGTTCCCTGTTCCCGCAACACTCGGATAAGTGTAATAAAACTAAGCCGCCGAGAGGAGACGGCGCAAGATGCTAGATGTAAGACACGCCGGGACAAAGGGGAGACAAAACAACAAGTCGCCGGAGAACCGCAAAGCTCATTATGCGAGAAATACAATGTGTCTGCGACGAACTCGCCTCCTGTGTTTGTCGTACAAAAATATACGACGCGATCGTAACCAACCTGGCACAGCGGGATCTGCTCTCCTCGCCCTGGTTGCTGGTTGCTACCAGAGGCGGTCCCAGTGCATTGCACAGAGGCATTTGTAAGAATAGTACATACGAACAAAATGTTCAATAGCACAGTAATAACGATAGAATACGTACCCAGGAAGGATTTCCGCCATATCATTTTTTAAATATGTTTATTCAAAAAAATAATGTTACAATGTAATCATTATGTTATATACAAGATGTACCACTATAATAAAGCTAGGCTTGTGGGTGTGGGGGACGTGTTATTTAGTGATGTATCATAAATGAAAAATCAATGTCCAGTGTTTTTTACAATAGTGTCCTCTGCATGCAAGGTCGTACACTTTTTTTTAATAAAAGTGTGTTTATATAAAATGACCTGCCAGTTGAGTATATTTTTCTGTTTAAAAATAATAAAATTAGATAGAGCCTACGAACTCATAATAAATTATACTGCGCCCTATATTCGTGTTTTTTCACAAAAAGAGCGCTATACAAATTATCCAATTATTAGTATGTTAAACCTTATTATAATATCCTTAGCAACTCCGTACTAGACTCTCAGGCATGCGCAAATGTGTTGTCACATGACATTTTCTCACTGCTCTCTCTCAAGTGGCTGAAACCGTGATAGAAACAGATTACTATCGTAAAGGCAATTCATTTGTCAGAGCAGTGAAGACATATGGAACTCGCGTGCATTCGCGGCGCTTGCGCAGACGCATCCTTGGTCGTTGACAATACGTTAAACATGCGTAATATCGAACGTTTAAATTAATTAGTTAGTATTAACTGATTTGGAACAATGTTCTTTTTTATGTGAAACCGCAAAAGAGTCCCAACTCCGTCTGGAGCCAGTTAGACTATGGCATCCCCAATTGTGGATGTTGTGAGGTAGTGGGGAGGGGAGAGGAAGGTGAAGAAGTACCTGGCTATTCAAATCTAATCACCAAACACGACCAGAGCCATTTCAAACAACATTTCAATACTGAATGGTGGTCTTACACCGGGGCGATACTGAGATTACCTTCCACTCCCCGTTACTTCCTCATTCTCTTCCTTATGCAAAAATATCATATATTATTTTTAGTAATTTGTGAAACAACACAAATTAATCAAATAAAATTTGCTTGCCCGCGACCTCCAGCTTGCTAGTCGTACATTATTGACTATGCGCTAGATTACGCGAGCTTTGATCTGTAAAGAAATGAGTGGTAATCAAAATATGATGTTAATTTTTTTTCGAAAAATATTGAACCGAGAAACACCATTGTTTATATATAATACGAATTTGCAAGGTTAAAGTAAAAACTGTGAACATGATATATCAAAATATGACTTTATTCGAAAGCATCGTGGCTTTGTTCATGCACGGAGAGTATTTAATGGATTTAATTTAAAAATGGCTGATTTATTGGAATCCAGCTTAAAAACGTGATTCCAATCTATTTACTGATAAAATATCAGTCAATTCAGAATATATCGAAACACGTGTTCATTTCATTTAGGTGTCCTTTTCCTGATAAATATAATGACGAAATGCCACAATATTACAATTAACGAACACGTGTTCCGCCATCCTCATAACATATTCGCGTTTTACTGATACTTTGTTAACATATCTGTCAATTCATTTGTTTAAGGCCTGCAGTCCCGATTTCAACAGGAATGCGAATAATTTAGCAATATTTTATAACGGTTAGTTTTCTCGATGTGTGATCGGCTGTTTTCCATGCACGATTTTCTCAGTCGTTGTATCGTGGAGTGGAGAGAGGGAAGGATTTTCTTAATTTTATAGAAAAAATGAAAGTTACAGGTATGCAGTCCCAGTTATCATTTAATTTGCATGTTACCATTTTTAAAGTGAAATGCGCTACTGTCAAATTCAGTAACGGGCCGCATCTTATTACCCAATTTCTACCAATATCTTTCCCTATAAATTAAACATAATTACTAACATTGCGGATGATTATTTATTTATTCGAGAAACGGAAATGTATGAATTCGAACAGGATTGTTTAACTCCCTCATAAACCAGTGTTAGATCAAATAAAATAATTTGTTCGAGCGGGAGAAGTGTACCGCTTGTCGATATAATATAATAATACACGATATGAATGCTTGGCGATGTGGTAATTAAATTAATTCGGGTCGGCTGGACATTTGGACAATGATCATTAACTTGGCACTGGGGCCTTTTTTGCAAAGGTGGAGAATTTATTAATCTACTAACCAACGCTCAACTCTAACCAACTCATTATCAGTCGCCGCGTTTTTTTAGGGGTATGCAGATAAGGTGGAATGGAACCCATTAGTATTGGTACGCACTCCTTGCTCTATGAACAATGCTCATTCAGTCACTGTCTCAAACATTCTCTTCTGTTATTCCGACTCGGAATGGAGAAAACTTGCAGATATAAAATATTGCTAATTTACTAATTTATTCAATGGGACAAGCAACTATCGAGGTTCTGCAGTGCCTCCACAGTGTTTACTGAAGGGAGGGTGCACTCATTCCCCGCCTTACTTCGCCACCGACTAGCCAGCTTCTGGGGTAGGACTCGGAAGTCAACCAACATCATCGTTGTGGCTGCATCTGAGTGGCTCAGTTCCCCACTCAATGAGCGATGGATGCAGATGATGCGGCGACCTCCCTGATGGACGGTTTCATTTAATTGTTTTTATTGTATTACCTATTTATATGAGTATTTTATTTTTGATTTATATTTTAATTTTATGTTTAGGTACCTGCCTAATATTTTTTTTCTCTTTGTTTTATCTTATTTCCATTTTTATAATTTTTTACTTTATTTTATTGTTTCCCTGTTTTACTGCATTTCATGTAATATGGCAGACTGGGATTGCACTATCCTCCCAGTCCTGCTGGATTAAAACTTAAATAAATAAAATAAATTACGAATCTCTTCAAATTATTCGTAATACGGTTATAAACAGGTTTGCAGGCCTTTAATGAATGAATTGACATATTTTCTAATAAAAATCACTAAAACAAGAATGTGTTATGGCGATGTCGGAACACGTGTTCATAAAAATTCTGATAGTATCGCATTTCGTCATAATATAATAACAGGATAAACGCAGCTGCATGAACACGTGTGCCGATATATTATGAAAGTATTAATAGTTTATTAGGAAATTGATTTTTAACAGGATTTTAATAAATCAGCAATACTAACTTTTCTCCGTGCACCTTATATTATCATGACCACGATGCTTTTCTATATGCCCAAATTAAAATCATCGTCCATGTTGCAATCATGAAAACCAATAACACTGAATTAAGTAGTGTTAAATTGCTTTGAGGGAAATCACTTTCTATGTCAACTTTGGGAATGCTTTGTGGAGGACGTTTCAATACTAATAACATTATTTCATATTTCACACAATAATTTTAAAACTTGTAAGAAAAGACAGAAAGCATATAGTGTATAGAATACTTACTTAGGAATCTGACAATGTTGACATATTATCTTGTTTATATTACATCAATGGTTATGCCAAAACAGACGAGAGAATTTACACACGTAATTTATACATTCCCTTCCGTGCGCTGTATTATTTTGATGGCATATTCTTGTCTCGGTTTACTGCCTGAAATATAAACGCGCGCACTCATCGCGCCAAGTTCAGCCTGCTTTATCGCTAAGTGTGTTTAATTTGGGGCCGCAGGCATTCAATAATAAACATAATCCGTTTGCCGGGGGTGGCTGAGACAGTAAATAAATTGATGGAAACGAGATAAATGAGAAGGATAACATAACTAATAAAAATATGATAAACTTTTGCGAAGCTTTTTTCTCTTAATAATGTGAAGCTATCACGCACACAGATTGGCAGAAAACCTTTTATATTTATCATAATGTATTGAAAAGTTTTATAAACAGAGTTATCAAGATTAAATAGAATATTAGATATGTAAATAGCGAAGAAGCATAATACAGAAGAATATCATCAACATCAGAACATAAACTATATTTTTTTATAAAATGGAGTTATCGGAAAGCGAAAACAGAAAAAATAAATTAGTGCACTGAGCCAAATATTGAAGAGTTATCCTATTCAGTGACAATATAAACGGCAACTTGTTGTTTCTCGATATTTCGGGATTGTAAAAAGGATAAAGCAGTTAGTGAAGATTTGACTAAAACATCCTCAGTCTTCCGAAAACGTGGCCATAGAACTTGTTTTGCAACAACTTGAATGTAGAAGTTTCCCTCCGGTCCAACGTGAACCCAGCCGAGCGTGCTAAATGGCAATCTTGTTGCAAGTTGTGAACGGAAAAGCGGGGGCCAAATTATAAAAGCAGAATAAATTGGGGGTCGCTCGTCGTTCGCTCCGGTTTCTAGTTCAAAGAATCAATTTTATTTGCACAAATCCCAGTCGACAAAAAGGGAAATGAACAATCGAAGAACTTTACTAATTGAGAAATAAAAAAAGCGTGAAGAAAAATGATCAAAAAATCTATTTAATTTTAATTATGTTTAAAAACATGCGATGAATTATACGTATTTTAATAATATGGCGTGGAAAAGAAAATGATCATTTATTCGAGCGGGCAAAATAAATTCTGATCTATAAAACAGAAATAACTAAAGGAATTAATGATCATAATAATGAAACATTTTGGTGGGTAATTCGTGAAAACGTTCCTTTTTCATTAGTCGGATAATACTCGACTAAGGGTAAAGCCGCTTGTAAATCACAATTACCGACCACGACGAGAATGGGGAGGGTACACCCGCTCAAACCTACCCACCCACCCCCTTTTTACCCACCCTACTACACAATCGCCATTCAACGCCAAAATCTACCCCTTGAGAGCAGACGGCAGAATTCGCGCTGGTTTATCATGCGTGGGGAAACAGATGTTCACGAGCATTACCGTTTACAAATTCTGATACGTTGAATAAAAAATAAATACCCTCAGTTTGAAAATAAAATACCTTTTAATACGATTCTAGACGTCACCGAATTGACATAAATTTATTCCCATCAATAAAATATCAACGTTAAATTGAAAACAACGTCTGCAAGTTGTTTACAATGAGCACATATTATATCGACGGCGGAAAACTGAAGAAAATAATTTAATATGGAGAAGTAAAATGTACCTACGAATAATTCCGAGAAAATATTCAACAATACGCACATAATATTATATTATCAAAAGACTTTTTTCTTCTTCAGTTACTTAAATCTGTTTGCTCGTGCTCTAGGAAAATGTTTTTCCTTTGAGTAATACAATTATACTTTGATCAATGAACCGGATTAATAATGTTTTCTAGCCTGCCTGGTATTGAGAAAAATCATGAAATTTTATATATCTCTGGTGTTGTGATGTTTTTTTCGCATTTTGTTTCGCACTAGAATTAAGTAACACCTGTCAAGATAAAGGACACGATAAAATAAACAGTTCTACTTGAACAATACAAAATATATTTATTTGCAAAAAGTAGAGTCTAACCTCTATGAAAATGAAGAAAACCATTAATCGTGTAATAATCGAGAAAAAACATCTTATTTATTAAATAAATTTATATATATCTGAGTTAAATAAAGGTAAAATATTCCAAGAACAATGAGAAAGAAAATATCCATTAAATGTGTTTTCAAGTTGGAAAAGAATCAAGCGGAAATAATATTTACGCGAAAATCAATTCCGATGAAAAATGTAATACCAGATTTACAAAGCCAAGAAATACCGAATTTCTGATTGTTGATAAAAAATTGATAGGATTCGTAAAAGGATGCCGAAAATAGCCAGGCTTTTCCCCGAAGGCTTGTACTGTCTCAAGGACATTTCGGCTTATTGGGCCGCCTGTGTTTCAAATATTGTATCAAATTACCGGCAGCCCTGAGATCAATCTGAGGGTTTTAACGGAATTTACTCAGTAATACTTGGGAATTGAGCACGTATCCGTACTTGGTTGAGAATAGTTGTTATTACCGCTGAGAATATAGAAAGGATATTTGGTAGGTAAATGAAAGATATTTTAATGTGATTGGAACAATTCTCCCATTCAGTTCAGTTCAGCGAATCTCTAAATAGTATAAAATAAACTCGCTATCCGCGTCTGTCTGTTTGTGCGCTTAGTTATTTTAAAAAAAAGCAACGGATTTTGATAGGTTTTTTTTTCACTATCACTTAGAGAATTTCTTCCGGAAAGTTTATATATAAAATACAGCATGCATATTACAGTAGAGAAAGTAGAGAAAATTCGATATTTTGTAATCAAGTAGAATTTTTTTGACGCTTACATTGCTAACGCTGGCTAAACCTTATGAGATACATCAAAAGAATGTACTAGGGAATTGTATATCTTAAAATGGCCTACAGAAAAGTCAGCGATGATTTATGTCTACATCCTTAAGATAACCCCCAGTAACCACGCGTACATATCAGCTAGTTGGAAATAAAATGAAATGTCTGAATGAGACAACATCTCCAAATTTCAGATATCGACGGCCTGGACCCTCTAAGAACGAGCATACTCGTGAATCACTCAACTCAATGAGCCATTGAAATATTTTTTTATAAACGAGTATTTTTTTATAATGTTCAATGTAAATAATTGTCAATATTGGATAGACGAAATCTAAGTTAAAAACCTATATCAATCGAATAAGTACATATTGAACAAGGATTAAATTGGATTGGATTCTCAGCTTTTTAAAGAAGGGTTTTTCAAGAGGGTTATATTATTTTGTTACTCCGTTACACTTTGCTAACCTCACTGGAGAAACTGAATGATAAATAATATCAGATATTAAGCTTTATAATCACAATAAGTCTCAATAAAAATATATATTAAAAGGTACGATAAAAAAATAATCGCTGGGTACAAAGAAAATATTTGATCGACTTGTAATAAATCTGGGTTGAACGTTTCGCAGTCCTCGCGGCCTTGAGGATGGTGGGGGAGGGGGAAAAGAATGCGGTGGAAATGGTGAGGTTTGTGGAAAGGGGCGACCTTCACTACGTCTGCCACAAGAGCAGTAACCTTCTCTACCATTTCTCCGAATCACTTTGCTCGACGTACAAATATAGTTAGTAGGATAAATATAATTAAATGAAAATAACAAATTTTGTTTACTATTTAATAAAAACTGTCTACAGTGTCTACGTCTGATTTCTAAAAACTCTGCGTACTGCCCGATCAACGCCGGGAACTTCGGCAAAAAAAAGAAAAATATGCACGTCGTCCCACTGTCTCGGTAAGGATAAGGAATCGACATTAAGGTGATGCACTACGTCGTGTAATATTTTAAATTGAGCCGCTATCAATAATAACCCTTACGTAGATGGCGGTAAGGTTTAAATTTCCGCTTAACACCATCCGGCTGTTTTGATTTATGCAAGAAAAAAACATGGCCAAAAAGGGCCTTTTATTTTATTTTGTGGATGTTCAGGCATAAATATTTACTTTTTTTCGATCATTTTATAAATAAATTAATTTGCCACATTATACAATAAAATCATAACCGAAAATGGGTTCGTAAGTAGGAGATTTTTAACTTTAAAGCACTTTTCATAGGCCTTATACAATATTTTTTTCTGGGTTTATAAAAAGACTTATCTAAAAAATACTCGATTATTTCAAAGACCAAGATGTATTCTACTCGCAGTATTTAATTAAAGCATCTGAAACATTTCTAGGCGACCAAATTTTCAAACCAAAAACACTTGATTTTGCATTACTACGTATGGCATCGCCTTAACCGAAGACCCTGCGCAGCCATTAAAGGTATTTTTCTGAGCAGTGTCTTCTGTTTTTGTTGATTCCTTATCCTTGCTGAGCCAGTGGGACGACGGGCGAAGTTTAAACATTCGGTAGACAAAGGATTAATTTAATAGAAACGTTTTAACTCCCAGATTGTTTTAGGGTTACATAAGACAAGGCGTCTACATTTTATAATACTTTTTTATCTTTTCTCTATAATGAGGAAATACGTAATTTTTTCGACATTAGAAAGAAAAATAATAATTCTTCTCAGTTTTGCTCAAATATAACATACTGGATGACATGAATAAAATCCTAAAAATAGTCTAATTGAATAATTCATATAATTCATTCGGTTTAACTTTAAAAATTATTTCTTATGAACGAGGTAAAAAGGGAAGTTACGGTTTTCTTACAAATTCCCTAAACCAAAGGAATGTGTTTTCGAAATATCCAGTTCGGTCAATTTTTTCTACGTTAGGAGTAAGCGGTTTTGCCAACGTTTTTCATGTTCGATATTATAAAATTTTATTATTTAGAATTAGAAATGTTTTTTTTTGTTATTACATGTACCTGGAAGATATTTTCGTCTAATTTCTAAAACAGTATTTACAAACATCACTTGAAGTCAGATTTAGACAACCATTTGCATATAAAAGAAAATAATAATAGTTGGAAGACTTAGGTCGGGTTGTTTCGGAGAATCTGAACAATTCATCAAATTTCAACGTTCAATTTCAAGTTCTGTGAAAGATTTTTTCATGTTCTGTTTTTATTTCAGTTTTGCAACTAGCCTACAATGATATAGTAACAGAATTTGAATAGGACTTTCACAGAACCCGAAAATGAACGTTGAAATTTGATGAATTGTTCAAATTCTCCGAAACAACCCGTCCTTACTGTTGATAAATTACAAAACGGTGTAATTTTATGATTAAATACGCAAAAATATAATCATTCAGCACAATCAATGTACTATACGTAAATACGTGCTGTGTTTGTCCTTCAGAGTAATAATAAAACCGACCTACATTTTGACGCCGGATCGTGTCCGAGTAGGCACGCCCGTAAATCACCAGGGCAGCGACAAATTAAGTAAGTTCGCTTTGAGCCATTCAACGTGATTAATAGAATGTAATATTTCTAAATTAATCTTCAAAATGTTAAGCATTTTATTCCAGCCCGTTCAAAATTCAATTCAGAAAATACGGGAAATTGCTAAACGGCGAGGGGAGAAGAAAAACGCAACCACTGGAGCGGTGTGTAATTATTCAGAGTCGATATTCAAGCCAAAGGAATTGGTGGGGTCGTGGGGTGCTTTAAGAAGGGAAAAATTCTAACCTTAAAGGGTTGGAAATACGATAAAGTAATACCTACTAAGAGAGTAAAGGCCATTGTTATACTGGAAGGTGGGTGAGCCATTCGTTTTTAAACAAATAATTGAATGCCCCATCTACTTTTACACAATTAAATCGATTTATGGCGGTTTTTAAAACAATGGCAGGCTTAACTTAAAACATAGTCCTTGTGGTTATCTTAGGCTCTAGAGGAGGCTGTGAAATAGTAACATGGTTTCTATTTGGGAGGCGGGTACGGGTACCACCGCCCTGGGAACCACTTATACACCACGTGGTGGGCTGGATCGGGTGAGGAAGACCCTTTGACCTCTCCAGCCGGACTCTCTCGACCCATCGCCTTGCACCGCAGTGAGAGGGCTGGATTCATACGTTCGTCACTCCTGAACGTACACACCTGATATTCCTACGTTCCCCTCATGCATTTTTCCTTCTCACACTTTCTCTTTCTTTCCCTGAGGAAAACAATTTCCCTGGGGGAGAAATGGGTTCCTTGAGTCATCAACCCTTCATAACAAGCAGCGAAAGAGCCAGACGACTAGAATAGATTAGACATGTATACCAATAACCAGGTAGGGAAAGACGGAGCTTTTAAGACGATGAAAGATGTAAGCCAAGGTGCTGGAATCTCGCGTCTGGGGAGAAGGGTTACTGGAAACAAGGAGCTTTAAATCGTCGGAAATGTGATTGCATCACCAAGTTTGGGAAAGGGCACTGATGATCAGTGTGATCACCATCTGCAGTTCTGCAGATGATGTAAGAGACAAGTTAGTGAAGCGTTAAAAAAACAACCCAGATGAGGCACGATATCTATTCCATCTTTACTATTCAGAATTAAGAATAAAATTATACGCAATTTCCCTTTTTTATTTAATGATTCATGACGCCATGACACCTGACTGACTTTCAAGTATTACTACACAATACGTTCTGCTATTCACAAAATACAGAAGTGCTAAAGTTTAGTATTATTATTAACGCTAATACAAGTCGTGTTTGTATGTTCTATACCAATGGTAGATGTAGGTATCTGGAGTCAGTCAGGGGCAGAAGGCTGAATCGGGTAGATCGGTAGAATCCTGTTTTTCTCTACAGAGGGGCTGACGGACAGGCGCTAGGCGGGGAGAATGGGGTAGCGCGTGCGTGCGGCATAATCGTAATTGGAAAAGTTTTTTTAACTCTTGTCCGCGTGCCTCTTCCTCCTTTATTATGCAAATAACTACTCCGGCGTCTCAACAAGCCGCGACATCTCGCCGGCTAAATAAACAGTGTGCGCGGTTAAAAAGCTGTAAAATATGTTGCCCTTTGTGCGAAAACAAGTTTGTTTCCGCTGCCTCAGTGTCATTTTTGACAAAGTTATTTAATTGTGACGTGGGAAAAAGGCTTTACAACAACTACAGGTGTTTATTTGAGAGAAAATGAATGAATTTCTAATATGATCTAAGATTTTCACGGCCAAAAGAATTTTTGTTATTTGTTTTTGGGGTGTTATGCCGTGTTGCGCTAATTCCTTCTTTAGCCAAAAATAAGGTTAAAGAAGGAGTTAGCGCAACACGGCATAACACCCCAAAAACAAATAACATGAATGAATTTCATTAAAAAAACATTATTTAAATGCGCACACTCTATTGATGGAATAATGGTAAACAGCTTTTACACAACATTTTTAGATTTCTTCTAAATTTTTAATAATATGTTAAACAGTTAAAATGACATTTAAAACTAGACAATTTTCCAGTCAGAAAAATACTGTGCTGATTGATGACACAAGAGTTCGTCATTCTGTCAGTTAAAAAATGCACTTCCTGAAATTTTAAATAAATATAAAAAGGACAGCAAAAAGCACGCCGCCATACTCTTCGCCGTGATCAAGTTGTCTTAATCTTGTGAATTTCTGCGAAAGTAAATTCACAATTAAATTACTCCGTCAATTTACGTGGTTCATTGTGTCTGAGGCCTTCACGTTCCGGGCGCCTCGGCATTAAATAATCGCGTAATTCATTCGAATACAATTATTACAAGTGGTAGACTTCGCCAGCATTAATCAAGAGCAAATAATGAACAGGCGGTGGCGGGCCGCTCGCGCTCTCTGACGAGGGTTGGAAGTTGGTACGAACAAAAATACCCCCCAAACAATAGAACCGTCTCATAATAATTACTTCACGAAAACAATACGTTGAAAAACGGGTAATGATACAATACATCTAAATACATACATACGTAATGTCGCCCTTTGAGAATATTTACCTTTGAAGTCGACGATATAATGATAACGTTATGCAAAGCCCACGGTCTTCGAGTTTATGAAATCAGTTCAAATTTATAATGAGCTCATGCCCTTGAGGTGAAATTTCATTAACGTCAAGTCACACAAAGTTATTTATAAGCATTTTGACTGATGTATAACAAATTACCTACATTATGCGAGTAAGTATCAGATGGAAAGTACAATAACCAGCGAGAATCCTTACGTTGAAAGGTTTAGAACGGGTTGTTTCACAACATTCACAAAAAATTCAAGATCTGTGAAAGTTTAATTCAAATTCTGTTATTATTTTATTATGGGCCCGATATTCCACAGTACTCGGATAGTAACAGAACTTGAATGGAACTTTCACAGAACTATAAAATTAAATTTGATGAATTTTTCAAATTCTGTGAAACAACCCGTCCTTAGCAACGACTTCCCTGGTAGATCTGTGAGCTTCTTTTGAATCCAGAAGGGTGGCTCGTTTAAAACCCAGCAAGAAAAAATCTATAATTTTGTTGAGATTACCGAAAAGAATCAAAACTTGGCTAGATTGGCTAGTAATATTTTAAGGCACTTCCCTTCAGCCTCGAAACATTCCCTATGATGAGGTTGCAATAGCCGTACTGCTTCCGGACAGTTGAAACTATTATGTAGTGCTGTATTAAAAAGAAAAACGTTACGTTTCAATTATTATTCGATAGTTGAATAGATAAAAAGAAATCAACCTAATACAAAAAGCACATATTACTTCCGATAGATATCTACATTGTTACTCGAATGAAATGAACAAAGGTTATCTCAACAAATCCGTGTTCTAATGGTAACCAAGAATCGAATAGTATGATTGAAAAGAGTGATGATAAATGGAAGTGATTTGGTATCGATTACATCAATCGCCAGATTGGATGTGATAAATCAACAAGCCGTCACGCATGACCTTTGCGGGAGGTGTAACACACAAAAACATATTTTAAATATAACACGAATGAGTTAAAAACACAGGGGTACAAGTTAAAAATAGAAATAAAATTAAGTATTCCGAGGTCAAGCAAAAAAACTTACAAAAATTACACTATTTTGTAGTGTATTTTTTTATGAATGTGAAATGTGCCAAGCTAGAAAATGTCAAAAAGCTCTAGTTAAAATAGTTATTTAAACATATGAAATAAACGACAACTAGTATTCACAAATGTTGCGGGCTATTCAGATGGATAAACTGTAAAGGAAGGGATACTAATATAATAAGTTTTAAAATGCCTCATTTCTCGTAAGAATATGATTTTGTCTTAACTTTAAAAAAAAACAAAGATAAACATGAGAATATGATTTTGTCGTACCTTTAAAAAAACAAAGATAAACATTCCTGGGTAATAACCTGACCATATTTGAAAATATCCTACTACTATCACCGTAAGCAGAAACGTTGCTTGAGTCGTGATGGAGGACTTAGCCAGCCGAGGAATCTGCCAGCTCGGCCATTGTCCTTAAATATTAGTAAAAAATCTTAATGAAGGCGATGCACTACGTCGTGTAATATTTTGAATCGAGCTGCTATCAATAACACACCCTTCGAAGATGGCGATAAGGCTTAAATTCCCGTTTATCACCATCCACCTGTTTTGATTTACGCAAGAAAAAAACATGGCCAAAAAGTGCCTTTTATTTTATTTTGTGGATGTTCAGGCATAAACATTTAAATGTTTTTCGATCATTTTATAAATAACTTAATTCGCCACATTATACAATAAAACCATAACCGAAAATGGGTTCGTAAGTAGGAGATTTTGAACTTTAAAGCAGTTTTCATAGCCCTTAAACATTATTTTTTCTGGGCTTATAAAAAGACTTATCTAAAAAATACTCGATTATTTCAAAGGCCAAGATGTATTCTACTCGCAGTATTTAAATAAAGCATCTGAAACATTTCTAGGCGACCAAATTTTCAAACCAAAAACATATGATTTTGCATTACTACGTAGTGCATCGCCTTAACTCTTAATTTTGGTGCAAATTCATTGTGTTTACCTCACCGGGCCATCCCATAAAAGTACGCAATAATAAATAATAATAAAAAACAGAACTAATTTGAAACTTATACCATTATGCCTTTGACCCATTCACAACATCTTTTATATTCAAATCGTCGAGAGCCCAGTCATGATCGATCGCCGTTTAGAGGTAAAACATGCTTGATTTATTACAATTCATACAACGCTATGCGTGTATTCATATGCTAATTGCCATTGAAAAAAAGCTGTGAACATCGATGAATAACGGCGGATAGAAAATTCCACAGACTTTTCAAATTTATGTAACGATTCAAAAGACTGAAAAACACGCCAAAGAATTCGAAATCAAGAGTGAAATTAACGTGAATTTGAAAAAAGCATTTAACTTAAAGAAAGAAAATCTTTTAATCATTAAAATCGTTTTAAATATTTATAAGAAGTGATTTTCAGTTTTGACAGGAGCTAAGTCGAAATAAAAACGCGAGCCACAAATACATGTTTTCAGTAATAAATTCATAGCATTAATCTCAAGCTCACGCTAAAAAACTTGAATAATAAATTAAAGGTGTTTGCATTCAAATAAATTATATGAAATAGAAAAAAACTTTATAACAAACACGTTACATAAATGTCAAATGGCATGTTTAGATAAAGAACACTGAGAAATTATTACCGAAATATTATTATTATTCGAATCTTTGTTCGTGAGAAGTTTAAGAAAGTCGTCATAGGTGTTTACAACAATTGTCACGGCTGATTGGGGAAGTGATTTGCTTTACAAAGGACTTATTATATTTTATTTGTTTATACTGTAACTTTGAAAACGTCACCATTAATTACATCAACGTCTATTTTACGCCAAATCATTTGTAGCCATTATTGTTATTATGCATGTAAGTATTCCCACTATGATTTTTTATTCATAATTAAAAAAAAAATGCATAACGTATATGTAAATTATGCAAGTCTCTTAACTTTAAGCCACAGTTGTAAATATGTCATTTTAAGTCACTAGTTTGAAGCCAGCAGTTAGCAGTTTTAATCATAAGTCACTAGCTATAAGTCTAAGGGCGGGTTGTTCCGGAGAATTTGAACAATTCATCAAATTTCAACGTTCATTTTCGGGTTCTGTGAAAGTCCTATCCAAGTACTGTTATTATATCATTATGGGCTAGTTGCTTGACAGAACTGGAATAATAACAAAACTTGAAAAAATATTTCACAGAACTTGAAAATTAACTTTGAAATTTTAAGAATTTGTCAAATTCTCCGAAACAACCCATTCTTAGATTTAAGTCACTATTTATAATTAGAAATCTTAGTTGTAAGCCAATTATATTAATTTTATTATATGTTTATTTGTACAGCGACCTTGAGGTGATTTTTCACAAAAACGGCGATTTACTAATCAGCCAAATTATTAGTATTATTATTAAGTATAGGCGGAATGGCGTGGTTTAAAGACCGATTGTTCACAAGATTCGTTGTTTTTATACAATTGTTTTCCACATTTTCCACAATTTACTTACATAATAATATGATGTCAATATCAAAGATACCGATTCTTACACACTTTTTGTAAAATGCTTTTTATTTGTGAAGAAAAATCATTTTACGTGTCGAATATTATATAAATTTTGTATTTGTTATTTGCAAGTTCGCTTAACATCGGACGTTATCCAAAATGTATAATACATTCAAACACGATTTTTATTGAAATAGGTTTTTACAGTTATGATTGTGTACACCGTATACCTATTACGAGAAAAATAATCTTGAAGCAGCTTTTTATAATGATAAATTTATCGTTATAAAAACATGAAAGTAATTTAGAATAATGTATTATTTTTAAGCAATAATTATTAGCCTGAAACACCTACATAAATTGAAACAATCATCAGAGATAAAATACATACACGCCGACAGGAATTCTCGTCGGAATATTCCTTTTACCGGCATGCATTTTTTTAAAAGTATTTTTCAATTTATATAGATGTTTCAGGCTAATAACGCATAACAAAACCGTGTTTCTTAAACATTAGTTTATCGTTAAAAATATATTTTTAAAATATTTATTTTTGAATTTTCCCAAAGATAACTATGTAGAATAGTATTTGTAAGTATAACTTAACCTTATTCACATACTAAATATCAAATTCAACTTACTGTATTTTGCGCCGTGTGGGAATTGAACCCACATCCTACAAGCTCAAAGTCAAATGCGTATAAAAGTATTCTAAGAAAGCACGGTATACAAATCATTATAATCATGTCCCTCGAGAGTACACAACATACCACACACCACATGTTTCAACCTCAATACCGGAACGTCCACCTTGCATTATTATTAAAAGAAATTCCAAACTTGCGATAGTACAATTCAATATGCACCCCTTTGTAATTTCACAACTCTGTATCGGAGTTTCGCCTCATCTGGAATGTTGGGAGTTTTCATTGTTCCTAGTTTCCATTGTGGGCTTCGTGTGTTATCGTTAAGATGTATTTGATAATAATGGATAATCAAATTAAAGGGCATTTAATTTACCGGCCCGCCCCACCACACCAAGTCCAATCATGCAAGGACAAGGGAAAAGGGCTCTGTGTATTGAAATTACAAATGGAATAATAGGGCCTTAAATGTCAGATTTACCAGAGGATAAGGCGTTCCTTGAAACATTATAATACCTATAACAATGCACCATTTCAGTTTCTTACCTAGATTATTATTTAAAAAAGTCTATTGTATCGTTATTTTTTCCTTTATTCTTGTGAAATTTTAAATCAATAAATTTTTTTAATACGCGATTTCCAATGTTGTGTTATCAAACACTTACTATTTATTTATTTAGTATAACCGCTCCTTAGTGGTCGGAATCAATGTGACAATTCCATCCCCATCCTCAATTTGCGGTTTGTTGTGAGGAGGGGGAGGAGATCAAATATCAAGGTTTGTGAAGTATCTAACTATGCAGAGATGGCCACTAAACACCGCAAAATCCATTTAAAGCAACGTTTCGATCCCGAATGGTTTTCTTTCACCAGAAATATACCTACTGATGTTGATACTTTTGGTCCGGAGATAAGAAAATATAAACGCAAGAATTTAATTAAACATACTAATTTCGGTTGTCGGTGCATGCATACGTGGCGTGAAATATTTCTACGTATTCCTGCGTAGCGCGTAAAATTATTCAAGTTCGATGAACTTTTAATTTACAAAATTAAAACTGATGAGTATTAAATCAGGTAAGTTTTTAGATTCTCACGGCCAAAAGCATTTTTGTTGTTTGTTTTTAGGGTGTTATGCCGTGTTGCGCTAACTCCTTCTTTAGCCGACGTTTCGGACAGCGTTGCAGTGTCCATCATCAGGGCAGATTCGGTAGATCCGAAGATCTTCGGACACTGCAACGCTGTCCGAAACGTCGGCTAAAGAAGGAGTTAGCGCAATACGGCATAACACCCCAAAAACAAACAACAAAAAAGTATTAAATCACATCAGAAAAGCGATAAAAAAGGAACCAAAATTATTTTACAAATGATTTTTTTTTAAATATTGTTTTAAACCACTTTATTTGAGTTATATAGGACCGGTTTCGGTTGCACTCAACCTTCTTTAGGACAATGGAAATATAATTTCGATTTTTTTATTTTTTTTTATTTAAAAAAAAAAAAAAAATGTTTTTTTTTTTAAATATTTTGATTGATTGATAAATTTTTGATAATTGATGTACTTTATCAGAATTGCTTGTATTAGGTATGTTGTTATGTATTTTTCTGTTATTGTTTGTTTTGTCGTTATTTTATTGGTCAATGACATAAATATTCTGATCACTGTCATATATCTATGCATGCATAAAGACTGTTTGTAACGCTAATAAATAAAATAAACTAAAATACATGAAGAAGGTTGAGTGCAACCGAAACCGGTCGTTCCAAAAAACTCAAATAAAGTGGTTTAAATCTAAGTGATTTATTCTTTTATATAATTTCAAGCCAGAAAGTGTTTGCTTTCTTCGATAAAATTATTTTATTTTAATTATTATATATTTGAAATGTATTCATTTTGTTCACATTTCTGACAAATTTATTGGCTGATCTATATCAGAATAATGATTTTTTAAAGTTTACTAACGGTGTTCATTCGAATGGTAAATTTCCTGAGGCAAAAATTGTATAAATTTTATTTTATTTTATTTTACACCCAACCGGGTTTTTTTTTAACATGGATTTTAAGAACAGAATATACCTAGTGTAGTGAGCTATCGAATATTATACACAAATCTCATAAATATATAATTTTGCTAGTCATTTTTTAAAAAGTTACTACTTTAATTATAAAGAATAACAAAATATATTCTAAAATAAATTAAGTAAAACTAATCATTTGTAGAAAATATTACCACGATGACACTATACAATTTCTAACATAAACCAAACAACGAAGACTAAACAACACCTAGAAGAAACTTGTTATTCGTTCTCACGGCCCTTGCACCGAAGGTTGGAATCAATCAATCAGCGCGGGAGAGGGACGGCGCTGGGCGCGAGAGGGCGGAGCGAGTGGGAGGGCACGACCAACAAATTGGCCGCCCGCTACATTACACGGTTATTTATGGAATTAATTTGCTTTTTGACACAATCGACACAACTGGCTAAAAATAATTCCGTTGACCTCAGTGCAGGTCGTAGGTGGCACAGCCTCGTCGACGGTCAAAAGTTATGAGAAATGTACCAATTGTTTAATGTTTCACGTGTTGTGTCAGTTGGTATTATGACACGTGTTATTGTACACGGTTGAAGGTGGAAGATTGTTACGTATACGTTTAAAGTAAGTAATGACAACTTAACATATAAAAAAATATTATAAATAAATAAAATAATAATATCTGTTGGTATGTGTAACTTTCGACGAGTTGATTACTCGATGGTCAATGATACTTCTGTGCATAGTATTGGCAATACGTTACACCCCTTCTTTACTGTCGACCGAACTAGTCTAATAAATAACTTAGAAAAAGAAAGATAAAACATGCGAAAACATTTATCACCTAGACCGTGTGTAAAACAGTACTAAAATTACAAAATACTCGTAAACGTACAACTACTGTTCTAAACCAAAGCACACCGCATACCCGCTGTGATATACCAATAAACATATTTTAGAATAATTCATTACAAGCGGAAAACTGGTGAATCTATGCCATATGCAACAACAATTCATCTACATAATACATAGAACCAATTTTTTTTTTTTTTGTTATTTTTTTTTATTTTTTTTACAACTTCGGGACTCGATTTGCAAAAATCTAAAAAGTTACACGACAAAATCGACTACACAAATGAGATGTAGATTTAAAAGTTTCCCGCTTGTAGTACGAGTTCGAACACGATGGGTTAAATTTTGACGCCAGCACTGGAAACAAGGGCGGCGTGAGTTCCACGGCGAATGCACGGCTCGTTCCCCGCTGGGACGTGAACCGTAATGCGGTTAATCGGAGCGATATTACCAACCCGCCTCACCCTCTACCCTGATGCCCGTCGAGCAGTTATACCTAGTTCACACGAGGACAAGACAATATTGTACTGTCCCAACTCCGGACCTATTGTCCATATATATAACGAACATGACAGCTTATGGCGCATCGATAGCATATCATATCAGAGAAAACGCGGAGGAGGCAATTGTTGCTGCTATGTAAATTAAATCCCGAGGATCTTCCTCTTTTTCTAATTATTTTATCAGTGTAGACAATTCCAGTGAAGATTTGTGCTCTATATAATTCGTAATTCACAGCTTTTTCCTTTTAATATTTAGATCGTCCCCCCACAATTCGTATCCATCTTGGTAATAAAGAAATCGTTGTGAATCCATTTTCGCAACGTTCAGCGTTTGAGCATTGTTCTGTCCTGCACGGTTGAGGCTGTTTATAGAAATATTGTCCTGTCTTCTGTTATGTCCTCGTGTCAACTTGTTGGACTCCGCCAATCTTCGCTTAGTCATCTGTATCGTGTACCTAGTACCTACACACTCAACACGGACAGGAGTGCATGTAATCGATAAAATGTAAAATGTGTTTTTTTCGGTGTTGTGAGTACGTGTCAACACCGCGGTTGCAAAGCTACAAGATTAAGTCCCGCATTCCGAATTTCTACCGATTTATAAAATATTTCTCTTTGACACTTTGTTCCTAAAATTTATTATTTAATCATATGAAATTCCTAAGTTAGCTCCGAAAATTAATAAAAACACGTTGTTCTGTCAATTAATATGTTATAGTTATGAAAAAAAACAGTGCACTTTTAATTTAAATGCAACTTAAGCATTTGTGGAAAAATTTTTGCTCTTTTTCAAGCGAGTCCCGTTTTATTAAATATTTTCACCATTTTCCCGTAATTATTATCTCTTTTTTTAATATTAGCGCGCTCCCTCTATCATTCGTGCTTAAATATCTCACTTAAAACCCATATTTGAACGCTTACTACGGGTCTTAAGGCAGGTGGAACCAGATAAGGCGTGTGTACACAATGGGAGGAGTATCATTGTACTTTTTTGATAAAAATGAAATATTAAACCATGTTCAAATTCTTCTTATTATTTCACCAAATATGATTTGCTTGACTTATATAAAAAGGTGACCGGATAAATCATCAAAATGATAATTCATAACATCTTTAAAAAGTTATATAAAGTCATGGAAAGTGATGAAAGAAAAACTTTATTAACTGGGTTAAGTAGGTTAGGTTAGGTTTAAATTTTTTTTTCATCGTTTCTAATGACTTTATATAACTTTTTAAAGGTGTGTTGAATTGTCGATGTGTTGATTTATCATGGAACCATATAAAAATATTTTTCACGTGAGATAGATAGCTGTTACGCTTTCCATCGACACTGTCAAACTGTGCCACTGAAAAATTATATATTTGGGAAAAATCTGCAAACAGCCACTAAAAAGTTTTAAAGTTAAGTTCCTTTTAGTTTTATTTTAGAACTACCCTAAGTTCCCGACATTACCCGGCCTTTAGGAAGAGCTTTTCGAAATCAAATGCACACATTAATATTCCTCTTATTGGAAACACCAATTGTGCAAAATTTCATCAAGTACCAAAATTCTGCTTTCAAGGGTAGAAGAGGATGAGTGTGGTTTTTCGAAATCTCGTGTAGACAGTGACCATCCTGTTTTTGAAGGTCAAGTGTTTTCAAATCTCGGAATAAAACTGTTGATTTTTATGAGAACAAAGCCACGCCGCCCAGGATTCTCTTTAAATTTAAATTCTGCAAAATACCACATATATTATAAACCTAACTACCTACACAGTTTTATATTGTATTAAAATTTTGGTAAAATAGCTTTTAAAGCTATTGTTAAAACACGTTATAAGCATTACGGAAAAAAAAATTAGGATAACTAAACCGAATCGAAAAGAATTCAAGGATATTTAAATATTTTTCCAGGGGCTTTCGACTACCCGGACCGCAAACGGGTAAACCAGTAAATGATGGTAGGTATTAAAGCCTCGCATAACGATGAGGTGTTATGTAGCGAGAAAGTGAAATGTTAAACCGATTATAAACGCATTAAAGTGAATAAATTATGGGCGATTGATTTTACTAGAATCCATCATCATGATAATGAAACTCCCACGTACACGGGAGGCGCACTCTGTTAATGTCTAGTAAAAGTGATATGCCGATATCGCCAACACCTCAGAGAATGAGAGAGTGTATGCAATAAGTATGTATTCATATCAATGCGAAGTAGTCTGTAGTTGGAACGAACCATAGACATTCAAATTGATAGACTAGCCAATCAGAAAAAGGGGAAAAAAAGTTGCAAGGAGCGCGGAGCTTTGGGTGCGTAAAAACTACAAACCCCAAATCGGTTAATCGAAAGTTCAG
This sequence comes from Hesperophylax consimilis, assembly GCF_061612785.1. Lineage (NCBI taxonomy): Eukaryota > Metazoa > Arthropoda > Insecta > Trichoptera > Limnephilidae > Hesperophylax > Hesperophylax consimilis. Next base: position 15,231,813 of record NC_142845.1, read on the forward strand.
GCTTGTTATTTGTAGACACTTTTATAAATGTGCTATAATTTACCCACCTCACACATTTTAGCGTCGCTACGCCAGGCGGCTAGTTTTAAAAAAAATACTGTTGCCAAAATATGGTCACGTGGTTTGCCTCCAGCTTATCGAAATGATACCCGGATTTCATGTTGGGCAAGTCTATCAATTTGAATGTATATGAAATAAACCGAATTCTTGGCAGATTTCCCTAACAGTATAACAGTTGGCAGGTTGGAATAGTGACATATGTATATTGCAAATTATAATAGTCGCGGTTTTATAGGCACTTAAAGATCAAACGGCTTGAAAAACGGAAGCGATTAAATTTGATGAATAAACTAATACGGGCGCAAATCAGCTGTTTGAAATAATGTGTATATAATATTATGATGAAAGACAAGATTGTTTAAAATTCATAATAACATTAATTTTGAATTTTATTAGCTGAAGCACACAGCGTTGTTCGGGCTTTATTCTACAGGTGGAAAAAGAGGATGGGGTGGTTTTTCAAAATCTCATATAGATGTTACCTTCATCTTGTTTTGAAGGTCAGGTGTGCAAAATTTGATCAATATCAATTGTAGATTTGTATAAAAAAAAATCCACAGATGCTCATATTTATACAAATTTATAGGCAGATTAATATTTTTGATATAGCACGTAAATTTGAAAAGTTTCAGCCAGTACGCAGTACTCTATTTAGCTTCAAAATCGTAATACAACAAACAGCAGATTCAAAGTTTATTTGCGTCTCCTAACCTATATAGTAAATCGGTTACATTAAGTTGCTGATTCCGAACTTCGGAAAGTAGTTTTCCATTAGCGTGTGCACGTTGTCGTGATAAAATAAGCGTAGCACATTTCTTTGAAAAGAAAGATTTTCTTTTGGGTGGAATTTAGTAAGTTTGAAAAAGGTTTCTAAAAAATATATCGAAAAATTAGAGATATTTGTAATATAAGGGGTGGTCCATCGGATAAGCATTTGAAATAACTAACTAACCAACACGCCGTTTCCCCGAAGGGGTAGGCAGAGAGGACGGACCGCCAAAGAACTCGGTCTTGGCACACTCTCCTTGCCTCATTCACATGCATACATCGTCTCATACATACTCTTCTATTGTTCTGACTCTTGACATGGCCCGACTCAAGTATCTGATTCACTTGGTGGTGCCATGTCTTCCTAGGGCGTCCCCGACTTCTGCTACCATTCACATTTGCATCGTATATTCTCCTAACACTCATTTCTTCGCTCATTCGCTCTACATGCCCAAACCATCTAAGCGAAATTTGAAATATATTTTAATAATAACAAGACGTCGTTCTTTTGTACAGCGACTAATTTTTTTAAATTTAATGTTCCTTGATTGCAGATGTTTGTAAAATATGCCCTATGATTGTGGCTGTTTATAAAATATGTTCTGTGGTTGCTTGTAAAATACGTAATATGACTGGCTGTTTGTATAATAGATACCTCCTGTGATTATGGCGGTTTGTACAATACGTAATATGCCTGTGGCTGTTTGTATATGTCCTGTGATTATGGCTGTTTGTAAAATACGTAATGTGATTGTGGCCGCTAGTAAAATATTTTCAACATCAAGATATTTTAAGCAAGAATTTTATTGGTAAAACACATTCTACCAGAAACCTGTATCCGACCATTATAATAATTAAAAAAAAAGTGGGTGTGTCAAGCCTACGCAAGACAGAAGTGAAACTTCTAGTATTCCTCTCTCTCTATTTTCATTTCATCATCTCTATTTTCTCTCTTAGGTTAGTTTGAAAATTAGAGGTTAAATAATTCAACGACGAAGCATGGATTTGCTTTTTCTAATATTTTCTTATAGATGAATGACGTTCGATTAATGTATAGTTCCAAAAATTTTCAATTTATTCACAAGTATACAATATTACATAAATAACAATATTACAATTAAATATCTCGTCACTACTCATGCGGACGGACGGTACAGGAAAGCCCTGTCCACGTCTGTACCACAGCTAAGGCATGCGCCAAACAAAATTATACTACCGAGTAAAAAAGTACTTAAATAAAACACATAAAAACTTTTATGCGCATGCTAATGATTTGTTGCTTTTACTGAAAACAGTGAACGGTGAACGGTGAGCGGTGGTGGGGGTACCCGCATTTTCGTGTCGATCCTGACTCGGTTTTACTCCGTCCACGAAAATCCATTACGCGCCTAAAGAAGTTTCACTTCAAAAGCCAAGGTAAAAAATGCTGCGATTTTCAGATATGATTTTCATAAAAATAGTTTCATATGAACTCATCTGAGAGTAATCTGAATATTGAAATTTAAAACTTTCTTGCCACTGCGAGGATTTGTTTTACAAGATTATTTATTCGAATCCCCAGTGCGAAGCGAATTTCGAAAGTAGAAAGAGACTCCAGCAATGTTTATGCATATTGCAATTGCGACATAAAAACTTGTGACAGATTTAGCAGCTATATTCACGACATAAACGCATAAACAGTCCATGAGGTTTTCTATCTCATCGCTTCCATTCCAATTCGGTCCAATTACCTTAGTTTCAATTGAAGCATGGCAGAATTTACGATTCGAATCTCATGGCGTGTTGACGAAAAGGCAGGGTTAAAAACCTCGCGAAGGGTGATCGGATTAAATCGGTCCCGACTAACTAATTGCTTATTCATTATTTATAATTTCTATTTGTACAAAGGTTGTCCTTTCCGACGATCTGTAGTTAAGAATGCGCAGATAAGGTGATAGATGGTTGCAATGATTTGTACTGGTATTGCTAACAGCTATTATTTATTTTCTAGTGTTTGGTTTGCGGTTTGTTTGATGTATCGACAACAGTAAAGTTGTAATACCGTGCCGATGAATAGATTTTTTTAGAAAACGGGTTTTTTACTTGAAAGAAAAAGAAACAACCGATTTGCAAGATGTTATTTTCATTTATTAGTAACATTGTCGGACACGGAAAATCATAATTAACACCGATTTCGACATTTTCAATATTAATTAAGTATGAATGCACATATATTAATATAACTAGGTCGGAAAGGTGATCTTCGGTTCTAAGGTGAAAATCGTATTTAAATAAATTTATGAAACTCATTAAAATGCACAAAAATTACCCTAAGGTAGTAAAGGTACCTACAAAAGGCGATGATTGAATATACGTAAAACAACGAGAACGATTAGATCTTAATTTTAAGACGACTTTAAAATATAAGATGGCTATTGCCCAAGTGTAAACCCTACTCGAAATTCCATTTTTCCTACGGGCTTTCGCCCCATTATATAGAGTTTGCGAGTAGCTCTGCACACTTATATATAACATTCTGATAGAAAAAAACAAATTCCTGCAACAAAATAACGATCCCTATGAAACGTGCATCTCAGATCTCAGCGTTATCGTCCAATATACCATCCGGCTTACCATTCACACAGAATATAAACACAGTCTTCTCTTGCGCCATTTTATTTTTCGTCTAAATCATACATTGGCAAAAAGCCAGTCGGGGATTATTAGCGGGAACATCGACCGCGATGCTATGATGCCCGCGAATTAATGGCCTTTTAGTAGCTAACAAGAAATATGTCATAATTGCATAATTGATAGAGTCGTGTAACACACTTAGTGAAAGGACAACAAATCATTATTAAATACAAACACAGTAGAGTGATGGAAATTGTTGTGACGATTTATGAAATAGAAATAAAAGCATTTACATAATATTAAAATTGACACATCTCAATCTGAAAAACCTCATTCTATTATTGGTGCCAGTGGTTGGTCCGAGCATTTAAAGTGCACATTAACTAACTGCAATTTGCATTAAAACGTAGAGTACGTGCCGTTCGTAACTATGGAAGATGGAGGTGATATTTTGAAACAACCAAACACGTGTATCGTAGTTATGGTAGAGACGAAGAAGATAAACATTTAAATTTTATCAAAAAGAAAAACGCAACGTTTACAAGTTAACGTTATCTTAAGCCAAAATAAATAAGGGGAAAAGCAAATAATACTCAAATTACAGCTAGCAAACAGAAGGATTATATTTAATCTCATTTTACTTCTGCCTGTCAACTACCATTGACGCCACAGATAACAAGAATTACAAACCTAGTAAATATTTGTATGTCGCAAAACATTCGTGACGTCGCGGAAACGGCCGATCGACGCCGGAAATTCCCGACCTGCCCGAACGGCGACGAGGCTACTAAAAATCCTGAAATTGTATTTTCATGAAAACATATTTCTACTTGGCAATGTTGCCGCCGACCGGGCGTTAAACCGAACCGCGTTCCGGGCGCGACACTTTTATCGCCGCTCTAATGCCGCGCAGACGAATAATGTGATTAATGCATTCATACATCTGATGGAGTATAATACAAGTGGCCTGTTATATAGAAAACTATTCATAAAACGCTTCTAAGTTGTTTGGACGTAAATACATTCTCAACAGAGATTTCATAGTATTATGAGGAGGGTTATAAAATTTTGCAGTCTGAAAGTATCTGAAACATGTTATTGATCGTTACGAGAAATTAAAAAATGCAATTAATTAAATTAGTGTGTAATTATATATAATAACTATACGTAATTATTTTTTAATATAAACTTCATTTATCTTTTATTTATCTCCGACCGGATGGGTTTCGGACAATCACGTCCATCTTCAGACTGGTACTTTTTTTTTGCTTAAAACTAAGGTATACGAAAAATAAGGTATGGGAAATATCTGCAAAACATTCAACACCCTACGAGATATAGACATCATCAACCGTATCTTGAAAACATATAAAATCAACTGGCTGAATCTATCTCTTGATGCAAAATTATAGGTAATCATTTTTTTTAATTTTCAATTTCTTTTTTATTTTGTTTTTGTTTATATTGTACTAACTACAGGGTTTTCCAATAAGAGGTGTTATTTTGATATTCAATCGTAAAAGATCAACGGTTTCGTTGCTTGTGTGGCACGTAGCGCCGTATTGTTGAAAGTAAACGTTGTCCAGATCAATACCATCCAATTCCGGCCATAAAAAATCATTAATCATCTCTCGATAGCGCAATCCATTCACCGTAACTGTTGCTCCAGCCTCATTTTCGAAAAAGTAAGGTCCAATGACTCCGCCGGACCATAAACCGCACCAAAAAGTCACACGTTGAGGATAGAGAGGCTTTTCAACAATAACTCTTGGGTTTTCCGAGCCCCAGATGCGACAATTTTGCTTGTTGACGAAGCCATCGAGGTGGAAATGGGCCTCATCACTCAAGATGATTTGCATTTGATTCACTCAAGTGAATTTTAATATTTTCAATGCGTTGTTGAAGCGTGTATCGTTCCATTTTTATTAATGGCGTAGTTTCTACTTGTCAATTGTCAAAAAATGACAGCTTCAAAAGAAACATCTACCGAAATAGCGGGCTATTCAAAATAACACCTCTTATTGGAAAACCCTGTACATCTACCAAATATCGTACCTAGGTATAATTTGTTTACATATATTTAGATAATTAATGAAACTTACTAGTTTATCATATATTCTTTCAACTAATTATTTTGTAAATAACTGTTCCTAAATATAATAAAACTTTTTGGGTTTTTGGATTTATTTTTGGGCTACCTCCTTTAGTCAACGTTTCGGACAGCATTACAGTGTCTATCATCAGGGCAGAAGTGTAAAGACTGTGGTGAAGTGTGTGCTAATGTACGTACCGGTGCACAATCGACACACAGTTAACATTTTTTCATGAGAAACATTTTTCATCAGCATCAATATTAGAAAAAAAAGTGGGTGTGTCAAGCCTACGCAAGACAGAAGTGAAACTTCTAGTATTCCTCTCTCTCTATTTTCATTTCATCATCTCTATTTTCTCTCTTAGGTTAGTTTGAAAATTAGAGGTTAAATAATTCAACGACGAAGCATGGATTTGCTTTTTCTAATATTTTCTTATAGATGAATGACGTTCGATTAATGTATAGTTCCAAAAATTTTCAATTTATTCACAAGTATACAATATTACATAAATAACAATATTACAATTAAAAATTACAGATGTGGAAAAACAATCAATTACGTATTTCACTCGTATTACACTCACGACGCAGTATACTAACCAAGCAGCTGATGCTTGGCGTGGCGCAGTTCGCTGGTGTCTGAGAGAGAGGAAAGAAGAGAAGAGAGAGAACGTTCGTGAGCGGCTCCCCCACCTCAACAAGCGCATATGGTGAGAGAGGGACAGTGAACGGTGAGCGGTGGTGGGGGTACCCGCATTTTCGTGTCGATCCTGACTCGGTTTTACTCCGTCCCTGAAAATCCATTACGCGCCTAAAGAAGTTTCACTTCAAAAAATGTTTTTGTTAGCTTTAACCATAATGTAGATTGTCTATGGATGTTGAAGTCACAGTTGTGATACGATATAATGTTTGCTTTTTAAGTATGAAATTTAAATACACAGTAATAAATTGTTTTCTACAGCAAAACTAACTTTCCGGCGAGGATTCACTCCTCTATTGCGGAGTAAATCCATTGAGGTGAACGAATAAAAAGGTATTATGTTCAGATACGTTCTATACAGATGTTTCCCGCACAGAGATGCAAGCAGGTAGAAGAGGAAACGAAAGGCGGTAGCGTCACCATTCCACGAATGGTTCTTCGGATACAAAGACGGATGCTTTCAAGTCGTTACGTATATACTACCAATGTCCGTAGAATGAAAAGCTGCATAGCATGTAACGCCAAAGTGACTGCATAAAACTCTAATATTTCAACATGTACTTTATTTACTTGAATCCAACATTTACAGATTCTATTAAAGGCGAGTACTTTACAGCAGTTTACCTATTTTTCTTCAGCCGGTTCGAGATACCTGTTTTTGTTTTTTTTGTTTTTCTATCGACGATTATTCTCTAAATGTTTTATAAATAATTGTTCTAATAAAAAAACTGGAGAGCAGTGCGCAAAGGGCTAAAAACTAATTCAATATATATTATGACAAATTATCGGAAATAACTATTGTAAAATACACGAATTTTCACGTATGACAAAGGAACTTTTGAATAATACAAGAATTTTCAGGTATAAAAAAAACAACTTTTGAAAAAACAGGAATTTTCACTTATGAAAAAGCAACTTTTGAAAAAGACACAATTTTCATATTTCAAAAAAGTGCGCCTGGACGATTTTTTTTCCAAATAATCCAGATTAACAATGAAAACAGCAATATGTGCATTTCAATAGGAATACATGTATATCAAATTTGACACTTTTGGAGTTTGCAGCTTTCATAATATTACACCACGTAAGTACCGACTCACATTCTGAATTAAGATATTTAATGAATATGCAATCATTGCCGTATGCCTCTTCGGCATACGGCAATTCAAAAGGAGTTGAGATAGTTAGGATGCGTATGCATTTGCGAACCGAAGCGCGCGGAGCCACGAATTATGGGAAAAGCGTCAAACGTCGATCGCGGTTACTTCGTTCCTTTCCCATAATTCGTAGCTCGGCTCGTGCTACGGTTCGCAGATGCATAAGCAGCATAATAGCGAAAAAAAAGCACATCCTCGTTAAATCTTTCCTTGTCGGTCGCAATACACACCGCAGCACACCACTACTTCATCTCGAGTCAGAAATAACAACCGGGCTGCACAAAGACGATGCGACGCAGTGGTTAGTCAAGCGGCCGCGGTTGGTAGTCAAAATAAAATAACAGAAGACGGTAGTCGGTAGTCGTGGAGTCAGGGGACCAGATAACTCGTGGCGTTGGTCGACATTACAGACGGCCCGGGAAATTGATCGACATTCCTTATGAAAGTGAAAAATGGGCTTTGTAGTGGTTCGAGAACGAATTAATATAATTAAGTTTTCGACAAGTTGAGACACATAAAAGAAAAGGGATTAAGAATTATGAAGCAGTTAAAAAATGGGCCACATTTTAAGTAGTGTTTTTACGTTACTTGTAGGGATTTTTTACGGTTCATCACAATATGAACAAAAATTGCTTATAGCAGCCATACTTGAAAGCAATAAAATCTGATGACCGGATAACGCATCAAAATGACAGTTCAACGCACCTTTAAAAAGTCACGAAAAGTGATGAAAAAACTAGGTTAAATCGATTATGTAGGTAACTATTTAACAAAGTTTATATTTCATCTTTTTATATCACCTTTTAAAAGTGTGTTGAGTACCTAAATTCCGTTTAATGTCGTAAATACGTAACCGTTTCATCAGTAAACATCAATTTTCGTTATTTTATAAGCCTCGTATCCAAGTAAAATAGCCAAGTTAAGCTCTTAACGTAATTTAACTGAAATTTTTTCTAACACTGTAAAGCCTTCGAGGAGATATTTCACGAAAATGGTGTTAAAAAATGACAAGTATTATTATTAACGCGTTTACGCTACGGAGGTTTATGCCCATTATATTATATCCGTAAACACAGTAAATTATGGGAATTAAGAAAAAAAGGTTGAAGTTAAAGATTCATTGTTATCTAAGCTGTATTATTTTAAAATGCGGTACACACGAGTAAATTAACCATTAAGTCAGAAACTAAAAGATTTTCCCCAAACAACGTCGGGGGTGGGTACATTTTACCCGGGATTTAAAAAGCGATATAAAAGAAAATGAGGGAAACAGAGTGTCTTACCCACATAAAGATACACAAGAATCCCGCCGAGGGGCGGGGTAGTTTGCTCTGCTCATACACGGCACACATTTCATACTGCACACAAACCAACCCGGAAAATACTGCTTCTACTTGTTACGCTTATTTCTAAGAAAACCCACTAACTATTCGCTCGTAGCTTTACACGGGGAAGCCGAGAAGCAATATTCACGGGCTTACAAATACTTTTTAATAATAAAGTGATGCTAAGTTGGATTATTCTCAGTAACGAAATAGGGGCTTTACAATAATAAATAAATAAAATAATAAATAACATCGGCAAATAGCAGTCGGTAAGATTATTATTCCACTTTTTAATTTAATTTACAAAATATGAGAATTATACCGAAGAAAAGTATATATACCAAAATCGAGAAAATGTTCAAGGAGTTAAATGTTTTGCCAATTAAACAATTATTTATTTCAATATTTTATTTCCAATCTATAAAATAATTAATGGTGATAGATACATCGATTGAATTTCTAAGAAAAATTGAATCACACGTGAGATGAGGATACAAGAGTCAAAAGTCGTTGATGTACGGAGCAATGAAGATGGCGAATTACCAGAGGAATTAAAATTAGATGAAAATATAAACAAATTTAAGTTACGAATTTTTGTGATTAATTTATAAAAAAGGGTTTTATTATTTAATAACATTTGTGCAAGGATTGAATTAGGATGTAGGTAACCATGTGAATATTAAAAAAAACATAAACAAAATAATTCTTGAAAATGTAATACAACTTTTAAAGTAACAAATCAATCCATAAAAGCGGTCGTTCAACATTAAATTATACAGTAAATTTAGTAATATGTTAAAAATACAAGTATCTAGACAGATGAAGTGATAATTATTCGTAATATCCAATTGAATGAGAACTGCAATCCTTGAAAAAAGATATCATTATATGGCATCTAGTTAGGTGATATTATCGGTGGATTTATTCCAATTCGTGTAAACGAAATATAATACTTTCTCAACGTGCGGTTGATTTAAGTACCTATTTCTATTCAGAATAATCCCACGCGCATTTCCTCGAGTTTTATGACAAGGGGAATCGGATCGGAAAAATATACACTTCTAAGTAACTTTGCAAACAAGTATTTGTTTCCTTTGTTTTCATTTCATAGCCAGGCACGTGGGAGGGAGTTTAGGTTTTATCAAGGTCAGGCATGTCGATCATCAATAAAAATCAAAGAGAAATATTATTTTCAGTGATGTTTAATGGAATCTGTTTTAACCCGTACTTCTCGACATGGGAACGGAGGAAATAATTTAACACAAGAATAACGTATGTGTTATTACCAGATAAAGCTTCAGATAATATGAGAGATTTCAGTGGGTAATCAGAAAGTTGTTTTGCAGATCTATAAACTTAAATAGTAATAGGTGAGTGGTTTAGAGAATAAACGAGGAATGTATCTTTCCCGTTTGGTAAAACAGTGTCCGTTTAACATTTATGACCGAGCACGTAACAATCGTCGTGGATGGGCAAGTTTTCGTGAGGTCCGCACTTCCAGCGGAGCTGCTGTTTTATTGTCAGAAGATGTGAAGGAAAAGTAGACAATACCGGTAAAATGGCAGGGGGAGGCAGGATACATTAATGCCCGAGGCCGGGGTCGGGCTGGGCGGCTGGGACACACGATGTATGAGACTCTCCCGGAGCGCAAGTAGTGAGCAGTGTAAAGTACACAGTGCAGGCGGTGTATAGGTTAGGTAACTACCACCACGCTTTGTAGTAGCCGTAGATTGTACTGGGACGGGGAAGGGAAAATAAAGGACGTGGCGAGAGCAAGGAGGGTGGAAGACAGAGCTCCAGGACTAATGGTCACGGGATAGGACTATTGTAATAAAACGTAACAAGAAACACCAATATTTTAGGCGGCCATTTACTAAGATTAAAATTTTCATACCAATTTTGTACTAACGTCAATCTTACTTACACCATTACAGAAGCCTTAATGACATTGTGAAAGCTTTGAACGCAATAATAACGATAAATAACCACATTTATTTAATAATAATAGGAATTTTTTTTAATAATAAATTAATTACATAAAGTAGCCAGTAAAAGAAAAGTTTTGTTTCGTTATGAACTTGTGTTACTTATTTTCTAATATTTCGCTACCGGTTTCGGTACATCTGTATCAATAAACTTATGTTATTAAAACTAGTTCATAAATAAAACTAAAACAAAATGTCTAGAAATCGCTACACAGTTAATGCCAAAACATACGAAAAAGCCAGAAAAAACGTATTTTTACGTACAATTTAAATGGTTCAGATCAGACAATCTGTGCCCCCCATGCCACAGAATTTTGAATTATAGTCTCATGATTTTCGATCTTATTTAATAAAAGTTGTTTTGTAAAACATTAACGCTCTGATTTATGTAACAGTAAATGAACAAATTTAAAAAGAAAGTCAATAAATAAACGTTTAAAAAGATATAATAAAAGCAACGCGCGGAATTAAATCACACGCTATAAAGACTTAACTAAACTTAATACAAAATAGCCGTATTACTGGATAGATTAGTGCGGCGAAAATAAACAATACACGGCTATCTAAATGTTGGTGCCGACTGCCGACCAGACGAAAGAGCAGAAAACTTCCCAAAGTTCCCGCTGAAGGAAACGCAGATGTTTCGTGGGAAATTAAGTAAAACCGCGTAGCGGTGTGTGCGGCCCGCTTGTGTTATGCCGCCGCTTGTGTTATGTCGGAAAAGCGATATTGGACCGAAAGAAATAAATAACAAGAATTCACAAATGATTGTGTTAATAATGAGAGTTTTTTTAAATATATATTCTGTTTTAGTTAGAATCATTGATACAAAAAATTAGGAAAAAAAAATCACAAACAAAATTTATATATGGATTAAGGAACAAAAAAGGATGTTTTACAAAAAATTATCTTAAAAGATTAAAAAAAATTACCTACTAATAATTACATACACATTGCTTAGTTTTTATAACTAGCTTAATTATTTTTATTTCATTAGTTGATTTTATTTCCTTTACAGTATTTATTGTGTTCTTTTATTTAATTTCTTATTTTTTTTATAAATTCGTTTAATTTAACATAATTTCAATACAGTAAATTTCATGTACATACAATTTGTCACATAAAATTGTAAAATGGGGGCCTCAGCAAGTGTAAGCTCACAGTGGGGCTCACAAAACCAAATAAGATTTTATTATAAAAAAATGCTTCTAATGTAATAAAAATAAATTTGAAACACTTACGGCGGCAGTCATTTTTCAACTTTTTTTACCGAAAGACAGAAAAGGATAAATCAATTTCATTTCACTGTAATGTTTTTTCTCATCATTTGCGCAATTCCAATAGAAAGGAAGTAAAAATTAATCCTCGATTAAAATAGAGGTGTTCTTTATAAATGCTAGAACGCATAAACTGGTAAGTTTTATTTGTCATTTTTTTTTTTTTTTTTTATAGTGAATACCTCACAAGAGTCCCAACTGCTCCCGTCTGGAGCCAGTGAGACTATGGCATCCCCAATTGGGGAATGTTGTGAGGCTGAAAGTAAGTGGGGAAGGGAAAGAGGAAGGTGGGGAAGTACCTGGCTATTCAAATCTAGTCACTAAACACGGCTAAAGCCATTTGGAGCAATGTTTCAATTCTGAATGGTGGTCTTACACCAGGGCGATACTGGTAGTATCTTCCACTCTGGAACGTGCCGCAAATATACTATATATTATTTTAATTAATTAATTGTGAAATAACACAAATTAATCAAATAAAATTTATTTGCGCACGCCGGGTTCGAACCCGCGACCTTCGGAATGGCAGTCCAATGCGTTACCACTGGACTATGCCGGCCGAAATAAAGTTAAGATTTTGTCTTCCAAAAACCAAACACATGTTATAAAATAAGGGATATTCTTTTCTTCTTATCAATCTGTTAATTTAACAGATGTTTGAGAAATGCGTTTGTACGTATTTTGCCACAGAGAATTTAACCAAGAAAAATAACGTGGGTTTTTCCTGTGTGAATTTTCTTAGACGATATTATATGACTGAAATTGCATGGAGAACATCAATCCGGGAGCAAATAATATCTTGTACGCGAAAGTACACTGTGTTATTTATACAAGTTGGTTTACACAGCGGATCCGTGGAATCGTTTCTAATAAAATTATCACGTTCTTCCACAATAATATTACATAAACCCAAAATCGGTCTCATCACGAAAAGGCACAGCTTTTTTCCAGAAATTTACAGGTTAACGAAACAATTTTCAAACCAGACATCATTCCCATCGTGTGCTTATGGAGATTTGAAATAAAACAATTTGACCATAAAAAGTAAGACAAGATTGAATATTGATGGTTTTATATTTTCAAGGTTTTTCTAACATAATTTAAATCATAAGCAAGGAACTCGAAAGCTCGCTGATATCTAATGCATGACGACATAGAATATTAATTAATTGGAGGGGAACTCAAAGACGAAAACCGTAAGTTCAATTATGCACATAAATTACCAACATTTCCAGGAAAATATAAGTACCATTTTAATAGAAATGTTTACTCGTTATAGCTAACAATAAGAGTTGACGGTGTTCAGTCGGCGATGCATTTAGTTTTCAGTTATTGCCGAATCGCGTGCATTCCGAGCCCTGTTTGCTCGAGCATTCGGAAAATTCCCTCTGACGGTTTTCATACGTAGAATAATGTTAGCGGTGTCGAGTGCATGTATTCCGGGAATCCGACAAGAGTTACTTTTAAAATTTCACATTATAATTTATGTTGAGCGATAGGAGACTTTAAAAATGTTTGCTGATATGTTATAAGGGTATACTTAAAAGAATTAATAATCTGCTATGATTATAAATTCATTATGATGGAGCTAATGTAATTATTTTAGGTTATTCTTTAAAATATTAAGATGTATTATTTATCTGCGTACGAAATACGAATATTAATAAATAGTTTTGTTCCCGTATATTAACTCCATTCTTTCAAGAAAGGCGTACAATTTCCAATATTGATTCAATCCAATTTGAATGTCTTTCATTAAAGAATTGAGTTGATAAAATATAATGACGAAATGTACTAAACGTTTATCAGGAAACCTGTAAATTCATTTGTTAAGGCCTGCAATCCCGTTTTTAACCGGATTATCAAATAATTTTAAGAGATTCTTAATAAATTATCAATACTCATTTCTCTCCATATGGAGTAAACTAAAACAGTGCATACACCATTGAGCCAAGTGCATTTGAACATGTAATAGATGGAAAATAATGACAACGAGTCTCACATTAAAATAAGGGGCAGCAAAAGTACTTCAAAATGTTTTTACGACAACAAAACATTCAACTTCAATATTTTAAAGTTAATATGACTTTGAAACGAAGGTGACTAGTATGAGAGCAGTTTTGTTTTAATTACCACATAAGAGTACCAACTGACTGCAGCTAGTGGGATTATGGCAGCCCCAATTTGGAGACACCGTGAGGCTGAAGGGACTTGGAAGGGAAAGGAGTAGTGAGAGAATAAGGTTAGGAAGTATTTAGTTATTACATTATTAATATATTATATATTGGCTATTTAGATTTAGTCTATGGTGTCACGGTAATTAGTAATGAGAGTGTCCGGTAGTATCTACTACCACTCTGTTGTTGACAAGCTGATGAGTTTACCGGGCGGAAGGCTGTAGGCTATAGGGCGAAGACTGCCCCGATGTCAACTACCCTCCGATAGGGCATCCGAATAACAATAATAAGCATCCAAAACACCACCACTATATATACAGCAGTGCATTGCATTGAGCCACGGTCCTAAATAAATAAGTGGATTCAAATTATAAAGCTTTTTAATCTCAATAATAGGTAAGTAGAAATCATGAAATCAAAGCTTAAATACTTTTCTTATAAATCGAATGCGAAGTATAAAGAAAAATAGAAAAAAGTATTCCCGCTAAAGTGAGAAACCATTTCCAGATAATGTTCGTTAATAATATCATACGGAGAAACTTGGCAATCCCCTGAACATTCTTAGGGGGCAAAGTTGCCGGAGAAAATCAGTTAAACCTTTTATGTCTTAGGGAATAAGTTTCACGTGGAGCAAATTTGAATAACTTCCCGACCTGGTAAAGCTCCGCGCTCGATGCCGGAACGCGATACCGTTAGCCTGCATGCGGAATGTTGACAGGGGGTAAATACATTAGATTGTTAACTCGTAGGTTCAATCAAATTTACTATTATTATTACGATAATAATACACGTTTATCATTTTTAGCGGCTTTAGTAAAGAAATTTCATAACTTCAATATTTCTACACGTGATCAAATAAAAATACCGCAAAAATACAGGAAATTAGTTATACAATGCAGTTAAGAGTAATTCCTTGAAGTGCCCCGTAATCGCAGCTGAAACATTTTCCGCTTATAATGATGGCAGTACGAGGGATTCAAATATTGTCAAGTTATTCGTAATTCCTCCAAGTTACTTTGGGTCAGTTCATTTCATTTTGAATAAAACCACTACAGTGACATCAGAATTAATCCACTGCAAAAAAAAGCTCCACAATCTTCATCAAGTTCATGAATAAGAATCGCAAAGCGTTTTCTAGTTACACAGCAATATCATAAACGACACTGTGCTAAGGGCTAAAGCGATGCGGGAGGGGTAGAGTGGAGAAGATATATGAATGAATCCATAGCGGAGCAAACACGGAGACCGGGGAACAATGGGCTGGTGGATTTGTACAAAAACTTTATCCGGTATCTAGTATCTGGGTCTCTCCGGTGTGGTGAAAAAGTGTAACCAATAATCCCGCTATTGTGCCGCCGGGTTATACACAAACTTTCAACGTCAAAGAATCGCCGTTTTAACGTAGGTAGGTACGTGCTGAATCTATGACGAGTAACTTAACTGAGCGGAACTATTCGAAGAGGCATTTCACAAAATTTGGCGATATTGGAAAGGGGAGGAAAAACCAGGATAAACCATTTCGCAAATTTTTAAATAAATATTTTCATTGAGAAGTTGTGAGTCTAGAGGGGTCGGTCACCAGGGAGCCGCGAAATATTTTAATGGCTTTTTGTCTTATTTTTGGGAAACTAGTTTCATGCTAGCTAATAATGATGTAAATTGTGTAGTAAGCTAAAAAGAGTTGAGTTGACCTAGAAATATAAGACATAAGCCGATATACAATTTTTATAACCAGTTTCAAGACTTTCGCAGCTTCAAAACAAATTTAAAAAAAATATCTGCAAAGTCAGAAACCATTAAAAAGTACTACTGAAATAAAATAATTATATCACTTTATCAATATGATGTACTAATAAAGTTGTCTAAATGACTTGTAACTAATATTAAAAAGCTGAATTTATAATGTCTTCAAATAAGCTGATCTAAATTGATGTCAAAACAGTCAAATCATCAAATTTAACGTAAACACTCCGAATTGAACCCTTTACAAAAATAGCTTTCCAAAGTTCCATTCAAAGTGGGTGTCGCAAAATTATAATAATTCATTCGCGCGATAAAGGTCTGCGCTTAACATTATTAGCGGGGGATTTCAAAACTGTTCGATCATTTCCGGGAGGGCAAAAAACCAATAACGCCAATCCGGACGAATATTCCGGCTGAGCTTTCGCGAGGGATTTTAGTCGGTGCGACGGGAATATTCAACCTTTGATTGGAGGGGAAATAATAGAGTTTTTAAAACCGGTTAACTCGATTATTATTGAAATGGGCTCCACTGTAACAATAGGAGGCGGATAACAAAGGCGAGTGGGCGAAGGAAAAATTATCCGATATCGGAAAACGACATTTCATTCAAAATACAAAATGCAATAAATTCAATATTGGGTAACCTAAAAATATAGTGGCACCCTGCTTAATAGCTTTAAGAGATGTTTGCATGTTAAAGATAAAAAGCGAACAAACCATTTGATCATTTTTATTTCGAATTGTGGAAAAGCTAATGGATAACGTCGAATTAAATATTTTTAATCTACGAATGATCCGCAGGTGGTCGAGAGGTGTTACCATTTTTGTACCGTTATTTATTGATTTTTTTTTCAGCACGTTCAGAGTGGTAGATATTCACTCTATGTCAAGACAATTCACTATTCAGAAAGGACGCTTGAAAGCTCTTTAAACGTGACCAGATCTGATTAGCCAGGTACTTTCAAAACTTTCCCCCCCCCCCTCCCACCCCCTTCAGCTTCACAACCCCATTTGGGGATGTCTTAATCTCACTAGCTCCGAGAGCCAAGATCAGTTTGAGCTTTTGTACGGTATTCACACAAAAAATCATCAAAGGAAGCTACCCATTAAAAAAAATAACACATGAAAATACTTGCTGTTACATTATTACCCGGGTAGAAATTGAATGAGATAAAACATGTGGCCGAAATCAAATTGGCATTTTGCGGAAGGGGAAAACGATGTATGTAAATAGGGCTGCCAGATTTGAATACACTGCCGCATCCGTTGCATTTATGTGTATCAATATTTGCATAAGGTAAATGCTTCACTCGGTGGCAGCGGGTCTGCCTGTGTCTGTGCAAGCTGTTTAATAAATTTGTCAATTCGGAATTTAAACAAGCTCGAATAGAGTATTAATTTGAAAGGCGCGGTGTCAAGTATTTGAACAGTAACTGACAAGTATAATCGGATACATAAGGATTATAAATTTAATAGAAAACAACAGTATAACATGAACAAAAAAGATTTTAAAATAATGCATAAGATACAATAAAAACTTAAAAACCCTAGAAATTTATATACGAGTGATAGAAAATTATTTTTAAAAATACATAAGAATGTTCATAAATAATAATTAAATAAAAATTGCGTTAATTTAACTTTGAATGTGTTAAGATTTAAATCCAAAATATCAGCGACATTTAAAAGCATTGGATTAAACATGGATATCAAATTATAGATTGCTCCATTAATTAATGGTTTATTCAGATTTAAAAAAAAAAGAAAAGTAATCGTTTACTGAGCGCTTTATTGAAAAAAATAAAAGCTGTGCGATGTAACGTAATTTTGCTGTTATAAATTGCGTCAGACTCAAAAAAAATAGATAAACAGCACGTACCTATCTAAATTTAGTTTAGAAAAAATAGCAGTAAGTCTGATTGCTTATAATGACTCTTAGAATACCGACGATATAATTGAAATACAATTAAATGAGTGTTACATTGATAAGCTGGGCACTTAAGATAATTCATTAAATATTCAATACCTATAAGGCAGACAATATTCGCATGCCGTAGATTCTTATCTCAATTAAGTACTAAGGAAAAAGTGCAATAAAAAGCAGTTGAAATCATTATCTCATTAGTATCGTATAATCCACTTAAATCGTAAAGCAGCAGGCTCAGGAAATGAAAGATAGTCTGACGAGAGAGGAAAATTATTGGCATTCAGTAGCAACATGCGCAGCGCTAAAGAAGACAAACAGCATGAGATATTTTATATGCAAAATGTTCGTCGTAATACAATTGGAAGATCAAGGGAACAACAAATGGGTCAACAGCCAATGGAGCTTATCAGACATGCACTTATTTAAATTGGCCGTTAATATGTTGGTGACAAACAACGGTGGTTATATAATCGCATACCGAAGAATGCACAGTCAAATTAAATATTGCCTTTAGAGTTGTACTAAGAATTAGTGCAAATAACAATAAATACAATGCAGTCACGAAAGCGGTTCATTAAATTAGATTTTTAATTTTAAAAAGTAATAATTTACATCTCATTACTAGGGGCTCATCATCTCATCTCATTACTAACATTAAAAGGGACATAACTAATTCACGAAATCATCGCCTTCGGGTTTATAAGGTATGTTGGCGGAATGAGTCAGGGAACTGGTCAAGACGCCGATGCCTCAGATTGCAATCAGAACTGATTCATAAAAGCGACACGATTTAATTAATGCCGTAATCAACTACCACGCAGCACATACGAATATTGAAGGAATGCCTCGTTATGATATTTTATACAGTATGAAGTAGAAGAGAATAATTAAAATTCATAATTGATTAAACTAAAAACTAATGAAAAGTCAGAGGAAAACTTTTAGTCTTGTTAAGCTAACCTGAAACGGGGGCATACAATTTCAATGATTTGTTAACAACATAAGCGAGAATTTAGAAACCTACCATATTTTGAATCACCAAGTGTTGGAATTTAGAATTAATGGTCAGTCAAGAAAATATGCAGACAGGTTACGACTTTTCTTGTTCAGTTTAGCCATTTACAAAAATGCACATAAAAAAAAATGTAGGTGTTAATCCAGTAAAATTATTAGCAAATAAACATTTGGCCATGGTGGAATCGCTGTTGACACACCAACTTTCTTTGCACGGTACTGTTTAGGCACGTGATATTATTACATCTTATACGATGTATGCCCAAGCGCGTCCATACTCGATTGGTCGAATGCCTAAACAAATTGACCGGATCGGCGATACACTATGCCGGGCACATTTCCTTCTTGGCAGAGGAAATGCTCACGAATCTTGTTGCTTGTTTGCAACGTCGATTCTCAATTGTCCCAAGGGAGACCTAGAGGATAAGTAAAAGGAAAACAGGAAAGAAGATCGATAATCTTTTAGTAAAAAGAGTAGTAATCAAAATATGAATTTGCGGGTATAAAATCAGTCAGTATATGATTACTATAAAATATCAAGATTAGACCGTTAGGATACCACAAGGACCAGTGTGTGAACCTGCGCAAGATTAGATTTCTAATAATTGGAATTAAATGCGTGATATCAAATTACGGTAGCAGTGCTTTTATCATGTAAGCGTAAGCACTGATATGGAAACCGCAAAACATAAAAAAGTAACCAAATCCAAAATAGAAATTTGAGACTGGAGTATCGATAAAAGCGTCGTACCTATAACAATTAAATATCACGGGTTAAAAATTGACATATAAAACCAAATGGTATTCTATAAATGTATAAGTTTAAGAGAAAGCTAGAAGCCAAAAATGTGTATATTCTTGGTAAACCTTATATTGTAGGTAATAGGCATTAAAATCGCTTGACAAACGGAGTCTAGAAACGTTCGATTTCAAGCACAAAACTGGTTTTTATTTATTTTGTAAATAATTTTATAAGAAAGCAAAAAAGTTAATCAAGTGAAACTGTCACAGATAATCTTAGCTATAAGGGTTCGCTGCTTTGATGCGCCACAAAATAGCCGGGCCGAGTCAGCGCTACCAGAGAACGGACAACACTCTTGTCCAGGCCGTTGCCCAGTGGCAGGGAGCGCCTCTACACCAGAGATGGAGAATTTCACTCAAGCCACCATAAAGTCCTAATGTCATCAATTTATTCATTAATTTATTTATTTCTATATTGATTTTTTTATGTACCTATTAACTTAAATTTAAACTTTTATGACAGGCAGAGCATTGCACACACCGCTCTGTCCAGCTGAAATAAACATTATTATTATTATAATACTATATTTTTTAAAAGTAGTTTCCTTTATGCATTCATAAATTTCTATTAAAAAATATTTTTTTAGTAGTTTACATTTTTATTGAGTAATTTAAACTTTTATTTGTATTCTACTCAAGCGAAACGATAGGAAAACCTTCAATTTATCTAAAGCATTTTTGGTATTCATAACGTACACTAATTCGTTATCAAGATTAATCAAAATAGTGATTTGGCATTAAGCTTCGCCTTAAAAACAAATTCGACAGTGACCAAAATGTTAATTCTACAGTTTTGCAGAGAAGTTTACTGATTAAAAAAATACCAGGATAAAAATCACTCGCAATTCCGAATTGGCTTACAAACACGAGGTTTAATTTCCCGATTGACCAATAAAAATGCTTAATCCGCACGCCGAGTCCAATGGCGGAATTAAGGTTCGCTAAGAGCTTTTCATCTGAGGAAACCGATTAAAGATGTATACCCGAGGGGTTGGGACAAACAGAGGAGGCCAATGATGAAAGAGATAAAGAATCGCTTCCGACCTCGGCTTCAACGGTTCGTTCGTAACTTTGGCGACTGAACTATTATATTGATAGGAATACATAAGCCAAACGTGTATATTTTTTTAATGTGTCTTATATCATACCACATATAGGTAAAATACATAAATATCGCTTGGAAAACGGGCTCTAGAAACGGTTTATTTGAGCGAAAACGTGGTTTTTATTAAAATTGTGAATAATTTTATAAGAAAGAAAAGAGCTATAGAATGGATTTTTTAACGTCTTTTCTTATATATGCGTTCAAATTGGCATCTGGGCCTGTCATCTAACAGTCGAGCTGTTGAACTCAAGAACGAGTTCTACAGACGAACAGTTCTCATGTGACATGTTGGGCGCGCGTTTGGTGTTTGTTTTGTTTGGTGTGCACCGGTGCTGAAGGAATCAAAGACGCCAGTTCCTTGGAGCTTCTTCCATTGAAATACCTGCTTGTTAAATGTGTTTAAACATTCGAAAAAAATCACTTACACATTGTATGACTACTCAGAGAAAGTGCATTTACATTGTTTAGCTGTATTGCTGTGTTTGCAATGATAGTCAAAGTTCTGACATGCGAGAAAAATGCGCTGAGAGCTTTTTAACTTCCTGTTTGAGATAGGTACCTTCGAGCTGGGAATTTGTGTGCTTTCTTCCAGGGTATCTAGTATAGTCAATCAATAAAAGGATTGTCGATAATTTATCGTCGTTCCGGAGCACAACTGCAGATCGCTAACGTACAAACATCAGTTCACGTCGAATAAATTAAGAACACAAAGTTGTGAACTGTTGTTGGTTGGTTCGTTGGCGATCTGCAGTCATGCTCAGGAACGATAAAAAGTTTCCGACATATAGATAAAACCTTTATCGATCGACCTAGAAAAAGTTTAGATTATCTTGTTCTCGCAAAGAACCCAACGATGTTTCACGAAGCAGAAAGAACGATATTGAAAGCATCTACCACAGTTATACGATCCGGGAGTAGACAGATGGAGGAATTCGGGGTAAATTAGAGCAATTACCAAACTTCCGAGTCACTTACATTAAAAGTCCGGGTATTGTTTTCGCCGGCAGAATTATTTCACGAGCCATTTAAGGCGGGGGCCGAGATTAAACGGCGGCCAACAATGGGCGCCGGGCGGCGGGCTCGAGTACCTGCCGGAGCCGTGCTCCGATCCGCCCAGCTCCGCTCCTCGCTCTGCTGCAGGCATCGGGGCGGCGGAACTCGAGCTCGACTGGGCACGCTCGTTTATCGGGAGGCAAATGACAATTCAATTTCGTCTGAGGAGCGTATCTGTTATTTTGGAGTAGAAAGAAGGACGATGGCCAAATATACATTATACGAATGAATTGCTCCCTCATAATGCTGCAGTCAAATGCACTAAAGTTTAGATATAGTAGTATTTCAAACTGTAAGATTTAAGTTCTGCTAGGTATAATATTTTTGTTAACCAAAAAACACTCAAACCAGAATAAATACTGATTTAAATCACAGAATAAAGCAGAATACAAGAAATGCGATGTGGGCGTTTTCCGTGGTCTAAAAGTCTGCTCGATCGGGCCTAAAATTGCAAAAACTGAAATTCGTTTCAACATCATTATGAAATTTTCAAGTCGATGAAATGTCATTGTCAAAAAGTCAATGGGGGTATGTCATGCAGTGACAGAAAGACAGCGCTTGCTTAATGGGCAAGAACCAAAATGTACTGAGTCAGTGGCGACATAGGTTTCCATTCAAATCTACGCAAGGTATTTCTAATTCAGTGTTTTATATCAATTTTAAAATTTTGTCGAACATCATTCCAATAAGGCCGGCAGCAAGTGATGAATAATATTGTCTATACAGTGGATTTCAAAATATCAGAAAACACATCTACATTGGCAATCATTGTGCCATCATCCATCAATATTAGGGCACACATCCTCAAAATGTTGAACACTAAAAATATTAACAATATTAGAGTGTGTGGGCGGCCTATATGAGTAATAAAAAATGTCGACAAATTATAAACAGCCAATAAAAAGACGATAAACACAAGCACACAACCAAAAGTCTCAAGAAATACCGAACACGCCATTTATTTATTATCTATGAAATGAATTCCTCGTCACTCTTAAGAGCTTATTAATAAGATAAAGCCGACATATTAAATATGCACAATAATGTGGCGATCACAATCCATTAGGCAAATGTGTCGCCGATGGTATTTAGTGGCCGACACGGTGCTGGGTGTTAGTATATCGTGTGGGTAGTATAGTGGCTAGTAGCCATAGCCAATCGGCTAGGCCAGTGGGTGGCCCATAAATATTTGTACAAAGAGCCGCGCCCCCGGGGTGCCGCTGCCCCGCTATCCCCACTATGCCTGCTCTCCCCAGCGCGGCTCGAGTTAATGCATGGCGCCGCGTGTTCAATTTCCATATTACATGGGACACTGAAATATTATTACTTTTAAGTTTTGAAAATAATAATTTCATGGAAAGCAATCAAATCTATTGTTGTTAGACATATATTAATTGGATTAAAAAGTATGTACATTACGATAAAGGTTCAGGCTGAACCGAATAAAGAGTAATTTTATTCTTAATAATTGTCCCAGTATGATCTCGTAAAGAAAATTTTATAATAATGGTTAGGAAAAATCTTATCCGTATTTATTTTTCTTGAGGACGATACAAATAATGGTTACATTATTATGACGAGAATACAAATGCTTCAAACGAAAATCCTGAATAAGATCACGAATCATTCAAACATTTTCTGTATAAATTCCGAAAAAAATTATTGTTCAAGTAAAACGGGCTTAGTACCAATCCAAACCGCTTCTTACGTATCAAATAATACATACACAATACATTACTGCAAGAGGGGTGTGGGCTGCTTTGTGGCACATTGTACATAAACTTCAGAATTGAGATAAGAGCGATGGTATTGCAACAATCCTGAAATATTATGTGCAGCGCCCCATTTAACGTGCACATTTATTGTATTATCAAACAACATAGAATTTAAAATACCTGCAACTCGGGTTAATTTGATTAATATTCATTAAAAAAATGTAAAACAAGACGAGCGAATTTGTTTCTGATATTACATTTTAGAAGGTATGCAAAACGACTGCGGGGCAAACGCATTAATACATTTGATTTGAATAAACGCCTTTTACACGTGCATTTTAAATGCGTTATTTGTGCGTCGGAGAATACGTACAACTACGTTGATTTGTGTTAAACTTATATTTTAACATTTTATTTTCAAATGTAAATCTGTTACTTAAATTTTGTTTACTTTGCTACCGGTTTCGACACAACCGTGTCATTAACTAGTCATCTTAAAACTAACTTAAAAATCATACACGTACAGAAAGATTAGATTTTATTAAGGCCCACCTTTCTCGCCCCCCTTCTCCCTTTCCCCACGCCAAATCACCACATACCCTACCCTCACCTAATAATATCTAATCTTTCTGTACTTGTATAATTTTTAAGTTCACGTACATCACATATACCATTAATCATGTAATGCGTAATGGTATATGTAATGTAATGGCATAGTTCATATATTGTTTGTTTTTATCTTACACAACATATCTTTTTTTTCATCTTTGTTCTTTTTAAATTAATAAGCAAAATACATTATTTTCAATGAAATATCAATACATTGTTACTCTACACGTTGACTGCATTTTAATGAATTAGCTTCGTTCAGCTTTGTGGGTACCCATCAATTGTAAGAAACATTAATGTAACAATATCGTTATTAGTTAGTTATTTTATTATTTTGCATTATTATTAACCTCAACACAGCTACTGAGGTTAAACATTGAAATGTAAACAATAATACTATATGAAGAAACAATGAAAAAATTGTGTTAAAAATACACCATTTAAGTAATCTTTCATTTATGAACTAGTAAACTGACTAAAACCGCACCCAGACAAATGGCTCAATTGCAATGGTCGTCCCACTCTGCGCGGATGCAAATGCACATCCACGAAGAGAGCTCACACGCGGAGGTGGGTTATTAAGATAAAGTGGAGCCGGCGGTGCGTGAACCCTAATCATATCAGCCAGCTGATGTTGTGACCCATTGAATGTCCGGCTACATCGTTCCACCCGGCAACTGACTGTACCCTATCAGCAGAGGCGTGCGGTTTATAGTAACGGATTAACGTGCGGTTTACTCTTAGTGATTTGAAAAACGAATAGTTAAGTTAGATAAATGGCAGGCATCGAGCGTGAAAAACAAGCACCTTTTTGTGTACACAACTGTTAAACTGCCAGGATTCTCTCTTCCTTGGGAGACATGAACCGCATGCGCAGTCACAGCTGTTTTACATATACGAGTACGTTGCGTAAATGGGGCCTAAATAATTCTGACCTTGGATTGTGTATGAGGACACATTCAAACAACAGAACATGGCGAAGAAGAATATCCCCTTCATCAGATTACCGGAAGCACATCTGTGCTGAACCAAATTTTAGCACATCAAATAAGAAATCCTCCGTGGCGGCATCTGGGTCATGGAATAAAATTCTGCACTTGACATATTTACCCATTGGAAACTAGCGCCATTCAAAGGGTCATAAAATATCTCATTCCTAGCCTTACAGCGTAGACATTCATTTTTCATTTTTGTGCGTTTTTCTCGGTTTTACAATAATATTGATTAGAAGATAAAATATAATATAAAATGTATACATGACTGCACGACACTGATATCCAGTACACGCCCGGCCACTGCCCACCGAACGAGGGCTGCGATGAATGGTGCAAATGCAGATATTAATTTTATAGTAATTTTAATAGCAGCTCATTTCCAACATTCATCTTTTCCGTCTCCTTCTCTTCCTCACTTCCTGCAGCCTCACAACATACTCCAAACTGGGGATGACTGGCTTCGGGCAATTAGGAGTCTTGCGTGGTAATCAAAAAGTTTCTACATAATTCATTTATACATGCTTCTGTGAAACACGCCTATTTATTTATTTGTATCTGGTATAGTTCAGAACTGATACTGACCTGTTACTGAAAGCTCCGTTGTAACCCATTGATGTATTATTTTTAGATGAGATATGACGCGAAAAAATATGTTTCACTTTTTTACCTCCAACTGCGCTTACGCCGAACGACCGGAAACTACCTAATTCGGTCTATGCCAACCGCCTATCGAGTTCTAATAGTGAATACGTTTCGACGAGATATTAATTCACGACAGCACTGTAGCTCTATGTTTTAACTACTCTTTCGATTACATGCGGTGTTACGAGAAAGGGGTAGAGGAGCTGATCTATCAATGGCATGAAGGGATTCATTGGCATCAATTTATTCGATCAAAAGCTAATTTTAACGATAAAAATAATATATTAATACGAAAAACCCTATTTAAAAACAGACCATTTTGAATATGAAGCTAAATTTCATTTTATTTTCGGAACATCTCTAAACCGAAAAGGATTCGGATTCGGACAGAATCCCCGAAAATGGCATTTCAATATGTAGGAACAACCCGAGCAGACGGAACGGAGTATAAAATGAGAGATATCATATGAATAACTTTACATTTCCAAACACTGGGACCGTGGTGGTCGCGATCGTGTGTGAACACTGGGCTCGTTGGGATACTGAATTTATAATGGACAGATTAAATAAACGATTACAATCAGTCTTCTTAGGGCGATGCACCACAGTCGTGTAACATTTGGAATCGGTCCGCTAACAATAACACTCCTTATGTAGATGGCAATAAGGTTTAAATTCCCGCTTAACACTAGCCGACAGTTTTCATTTATACAAGAAAAAAACGTTGCCGAAAATGTTTTATTTTATTTTGCGAATTTCAGGCACAAATCTTTAATGTTGTACGATAATTCTCAAAAGATCTAAATTTTCAACATTATACAATAAAACCATAACCGAAAAGGGGTTCATAAGTAGGAGATTTTGAACTTTAAAGCAGTCTTTTTTTATAGACTGATACTTCATTTCAATTTTCTGCATCTAAAATATTTAAAAGCGTGCAAATTTTCTAAAACTGAAAACAAATGATGTTGCAGTACTTTGTAGTGCTTCGCCTTAACACGATTATTTTATTTATTGTTTTTGTGTTTAATTCGTAGAACTCCATTTAATTTTTTTTTATAAATTTAATTTAGATTAAATTTGATAATATTATTATTAAGTTCTGCAAGTGTTTTAGTTTTTTATTATTGTGACAGCTGTTTCGGCTTACAAGGCCATTTTCAAACTGTGGTTAGTCCACATTGAGACGACGTATTTATACTATTTCAAATGTAAATTTCTCAGTATTTTCACAAATTCTCAATTCTCAGTATTTTCACAAAACCCAAGCGGTATAATGCACCCAAATAATTCATAGCAATAAAGTCATTAGTAAATAATTAAGAACTCATTACCATTTACTGAGGGGAAAACATAGATTGGTTTAACCAACAATAGATCATGTCATCGGTTTAACCAGTAATAAATCAATGTATGCACCTTCAAAATTTACATTTGAAATAGTATAAATACGTCGTCTCAATGTGGACTAACCACAGTTTGAAAATGGCCTTGTAAGCCGAAACAGCTGTCACAATAATAAAAAAACTAAAACACTTGCAGAACTTAATAATAATATTATCAAACGATTATTTTAATTAAAGCTTTTTTCTTTACCTGAATCAGGACTTAATAACACTGTTTTTACTCCCCAAATTATGCAAGTTATTAGAAAATCACAGGAGCAAAAAGTAAGTGTTGTATTATTCCGTGACCCGGATTTGAATTCGTGGACAATGAACATCCGGCTTACTGGGTGACAGTTCTAAACACTAACCTCTAAGCGTTTAAGGCAACCCTAGAACCCGCTGTTAATAGCATACTTGCCTATATAATTTTGGATTAAACTATTTCTGTGAAAAATCTCATAAACTAACGTAGGTGTAAAAATTCATTTAGTATAATAAAACAACAAGGGTGTAAATACTGTAAATGATAATTCCTGTGACTACAACAATATATTGGATGTCAAAGATAAAAGCAGAACATTTTGTTCATGGTATTAACATAACCGTGGATAACCCAGCGTGTAGTTTGGTCGGGGATTCGATCCGGACATTTCTAATAAATAAATAATATAGAGAAGAATCGGCATCCACATAGATGTTTTCATTACGTGTAACCGTAAAACGCTTCGTCTAAGTCCGGGAGCCCTTGCACTCGGATCACTGCGATATTGGAATAACACGATGTGTACGAGCAGCGGAATTGAAGAAATAAAGACGAATGGAAAATTTCGAGCTTGGTAAGAAGGATAAAATATACATAGTACACACGAGGTACGTAGGTTCATTCAATAGTCTGCATAGCATTACTTTTTTTAAATCATTTCCTCTGTGCTGATGATATGAGGATCACGACCCCACTTCAATTTCCATGGTGGATAAGGTTTCTCCAACAATTATCCAATTCTCGCGGTTCTGCTCTGCGTGGAGAGGTCACCGACGTACCAGGCGCCAGTGATACTTGATCACTCCAGCCCATTGGTGATTTTCTTATGATTCTCCTGCCAAACACTGCCAGTGACAATGAGTTTCCTCAGGTTGGAGTCTTCGGTTTGGCGAGAATCGTGTCTAAAGTATCTTAAAATACGCAGTAGGCGTCAGTTAATTGCCTATTGTGGATGCTTACACAAAACAATAAATAAATTTAAAAAAGAAAGTCACAAGAAACATGGTGCGGCATTACAGCAGGAGTCTGTCGCGAGATAACACGACTAGTACGGAGAAGACAAAGAAAGCCGACATCACTGTCAGAATCTCAACTCCGGATCGGGACTTTGTTGGGCACGTGGCACGGCTAACAGATGACCATTGGAATTTAAAAAAATCGTAGGATAGTGTATTTTAACGATTGTAAGAGAAATGCCGGCTTCGAATGTCAAGAATCGGCAAACTTAGAAACATTTGAGGGGTGGAGCAATGAATTTCTAAAGCGAGAAAACAGGAAAGTTGTTAAATATTTGAGATAATTACTATTATTATATATTATAACTAGATATTTGAGCTCATGGGTAGTTAACAAGTACGAATTAGTTATAAATTCGACAAAATAAACTGCATATTATATCAAAAGTTGGTTTCATTTACAATGTACAAACTGTTGCGAAAATGAAAACTCATCTTTTATTTCCCGAGTCTGCTTCCCTTTCAAATGAATGAATTTTATCACTGCGCGATACTCAATTTTCTCCTTTGTTGACAGACAATGTCAGTTGACAATCTTGGAAGAGTACCATAGACAAAGTAATGAGCAGAATGACTTACGTTTACACATTTTACGGTTTACACATGTGAAGGCCATCTATCGGACGGCGATAGATTTTTTTTCTACAGTTAATGTCGATGGGGCCGGAAACTTTTCAAATTACCCTCGTATCAACATAAATCTTTAAGACGGACTTGAAACAGAAATTCAAATGTTTTCTTATCTCCAATAACAAGACTATCGATAAGATATTCACAAAGATAAACAGCAAAACTTGTTAACGATATTAATTGGGCTTTATCCGCTGATAATATTGTATCTTTGGTATCAAATCATAAGAAAGTGGGTATAATTTAACAGTAGTGAAGGGAAAATATCTCCCGACAGGCTTTCAATAATAAATCGGTCTCCAGTAGAGATGAGTCAGCAGGTTTTTAATCAGATTTTCGGCTTACCTCGTTCATCGCGCCACTTGAGAGTCAGAAAGCTGTGAACGGTACAGGGGGAGGTGACCTATTTTAAATTTAAATTATCGAGCAAAGACTTCGTGTCAATTATTGACTACAGAAAATGAAGGTTCATATTTAAAAAAAAACTATTTTGTTTGAGTTTAGCTAAGGAGTTAAGGCCCTGAAGACCGCTAGAACAATTTACGAAGTTTATCCGGCTGCTAACATTGGAAAAACGCCCATTTATAAGTTAGGTTGGGAGATTTTTACACATCCCTCTATTATTCTGATATTGTAGAATTAGATTTTAATTTTACCCGTTCTTCTATTGATACCGGATCTTCTGGTGTGGGTTCTAATAACTGTCGTAAGGTTGTAAGATTGTTTACAATGTAGGAGAATGTAATATTGATTAGTTTGTGTATTTTAGTGAAATTAAAGTATTAATTGATTATTATAAAATTCAACAGAAGGATGCAACAAATCGATAACATCGGATATGTTTTATTTTATGTAATTCGATACATAATTTATTAAAAGGAGTTCAAAATAAAATCACTCGATTACAGTAGTAAGTTTTAAATGTAAATAAAAATAAATTGGTTTGGCACAATTACAGGAGCGGTAGTTCAGCAAGGTTTATGTTACATAAAAATACTCATTGCTCGATGAATATCGATTATTAATTAATAACATCAATATTCCACATTGTTCGATGAATATAATATTCCATACTGATAAAATTAGACAAATTTACGTATATTTCAATGATACGCAAATGTCAAACTTGACACGTGCAGCGCCTCTGCGTCTAAAAAGGAACTATTCTGCAGTTTATCAAGGATTTAATTACACATAGGTACATAATACATTTTTGTTATTAAAACATCACTTTTATTGAATTCTCATTAAATTCATGCAGTAACAGTCAATTAAAAAAACAAAATGTCCTAAATAACCTCACTCTTTCAAGACGGGAATTTTAGCTATCAGTATGCTGAAATCCAACGTTGCCAGCTCTTTCGCAGCACAGTTAAAGATATTTTTTATTCAATGTGTAACTAAAACACCGTTTAACGGTTGGGAAGTGTTTTATATATTAATAAGGCAGATAAGTGTTCTGTATTTTTTTTAAATCCAAAGTAAATTGCTCCTTACGAAAAGAAAATTATAGTACCCCGCAGCAACGGATTTATTTAAATGTTGACTTCAAAAAACTCCAACTTCGTGATCGATTTTATCGAAACCGAAAGCTAAAAATAAAAAAAAATAAAAGCCATAATATTGACTCCGAATAACGTGATTCACCAGTTTCCCGCTTGTACCACTAGTTTCCGGACACCATACAATACATAAATACACATTCTGAAAAATGAAATACTATTGTTAGTCATGTTATGCTACGTATACATGCGTGAGCCGAACTGCCGAACTGAACCTCAACTTATGGGAAAGGAACGAAGCAACCGCAAATGGCGCGAAACGCCGCTTGCAGTTGCTTCGTTCCTTTCCCGTAATTCGTGGCTCGGTTCGCGTTTAAGTTCGCGTTTTGCTTTTGAAAGAACTTTTGGTTTGCGTACATCTAATCTCACTTATTAGAGAATTAATAAATACACAATGTGAAAATCGCACTGCAATTAAAAAGGTTTAAACTTGAAATAATTAGTAGGTACTCGTTTCACATGAAAAACAGATATAGATTTGTTAACGAAGCCGCATCAACAACGATATTAAAATAATGTTTATAAATACTTGTTACTATTAATAAACATTAATGCAAATGTTATTATAAAGTTAATCGCTTGTTTGGAACAGGCTGAGATAATTGTTATGACATATTATATATATTGTGTAACTGTAACAACCAACATGTATCTAATGAGATTAATTCATTTACAATGCGAGATAATATATTATCTCAGGATACATTTCAATATTCATAAAGTGATAAATAAACACGCATAAATGTTGCGTGAACATTATTATACTCTTGATTAAAACCAGTTCACAATATTTTTCAGCTGTAAAATACGAGTTATAGAGATAGGTCAGTGTATTTCTAAAATAATATAAATAAACTTCAATTCTTAATTACTTCTAAATATAATAAAAGACATGAAAAAACACTGAAATGCCGAGAAAACGAGGCTATTATTCAAACCTTCGAGATAAGAATTCTTCTTATAAGAATTATTTTTGTACTAAAAAATTATTACTCTGCTGAAGATGTGAGCTCTGAGAATAAGTCAGTTTCTAAAATAATATTATCGTATTCTAAGAAAAATAAAATACGAAATTGAAATGTTGGGTAAAGGAGACTTACGTGAACACAATGTAAACATTGCAGCATAAAATAACTACAATATAGCAATAGATATTATTATTTCACAACTGAAAAAAAACCGTTAAGAAGAGAGGTCAGTTATTTTCCAAAATAATAATATTATCAACAAATTGTAAATGAAAACGAAATGCTTAGAGAGCGAGACTTCTACGAAGACACGGAGGTGAATGGCCGCAGTCGGCAGTGTAGCAGGATATAATGTTATAATGTACGCTTAACGAAAAGCAAATTGTGCAGTCGAAATGTTTCATTCAAACCCCCAATTGGCAGTACAGAATTACAACCGCTTTACGGCGGTTAGAGTTAATCTTACAGCGCACAAACGAGGAGTCGGTATTACATACAGCCGCGCTGTGCGCTGAACTCGTTGCTATCAAATCAATTATCAGTTACAAGTACGTTTAAAGTACTAGATACATACCTGTACCAGCACTACATCGAGATAAAACACATCGGATTGTTCATGGTTTTAGATTAGCTGAATAGTGAAAATACATAGGTACTAAATAATGTCTTCTTTGTCATGTTTCATATCAATTGATAGTGTAGCTAACGGAATTTATGAAAATTCTCAGATAATTCCAGATTTTCTTAAGTTGTTGGAACCTTTGACATAAGGTTATTATTTAAAAAAAAAATAGTTTCGGAGGTGTCTCTCTGTGTAAATCCGATTCATAAAATCCCGTGATTTTTCACGGATCTGCGCTAGTATTTAAATAGATTTTGAGTGACGTAGCCCAGATTTCAAATTTCAATTTCAATTACTAAGGACGGGTTGTTTCGGAGAATTTGAACAATTCATCAAATTTCAACGTTCATTTACAAGTTCTGTGAAAGATTTTTTCAAGTTCTGTTTTTATTTCAGTTTTTTCAAGCAATTAGCCTACAATGATATAATAACAGAACTTGAATAGGACTTTCACAGAACCCGAAAATGAACGTTGAAATTTGATGAATTGTTCAAATTCTCCGAAACAACCCGTCCTAAGAAAATGTTTTAAAATCATAACAGAATTACTTTGTGTACCAAAAAGGAAATTTCATCACCACAAAGATCTATTTTCCAAAATGCAAATGCTTAACTGCTTGCTGGAAAAAAGGATTAATAATTAACATAAAATTACCGAAGAAAAAACTTTTGATAGCAAAAAATAGCAGTACATATTATATTATTGTATTATTAACCGACTTTTAATTTAATAGGTACATGAAATAATAATATCCAGATAACCATTCCCGATACCTTGACGAAAAACTTTCAGACATTTAACTTCCTGATAAAATCTGTTTTTTCGGGTATGCGGCCACCCTGAATAATAACATCTATTAATGACAAATGACAGCATTTTGTAACCAACGTACTCTAAGCTTTACATAATAGGTACGACCAGTGGCAAAGAGCTTGGAATTTGAATACGGTAGTATTATTCTTATCTTATTTTAGCACACTAAATTCGCCAACATAACACATACAACCACACACAGACACACACGCACACGTACACACACACAAACACTCACACACACCTCTCTACTTCCCCAGCACACTAATTAACTTAACTTAAAAATGTAACTTAACCGTAAATGTATAATATACCTCCTATGTATATATATCAGCGACATGTCATTGGTACCAATTATTATACTAACTTTTATAACTTTGTAACTATTGTCATCTATGTAATTATGTACTGTTTGTTTCTGCAATAAACAAAAATAAAATAAAAAAAATGGAGCTAATATTATACACAATGGCCAAGCGACTGATGTGGGTTCATTTTCAGAGTTATTTGTGACCAGCCTAGCGTACAGTATATCACCGCTGTCATTTGCTACCCACCGAGGTGAAGAACACGGCATCACGTGCTGCCGAATTCACGCGAATGTCTCGTCGCTCATTCACAATCCCGACTGAATGAACGGCCGACAGCGACAACAACATAAACACAAAACATTTCTAAACAGAAGTCAAGGAACAAATCCGTCCACGACACGACCGACGACGTAAAAATGCTGGCGGCATGCCATCGCCTGTCACGGCGGAGCGTGAGAAAAAGTATCCATTCTGTTTAATCAACATTATCGACTTAATGTATTAAGAAGTGTTTGTGTTATTTCGTGACAAGTTAGTAGCTGAGACATCGAAATGTTTACACGACCGTCTTCCACCTCGTTAGCCGTCATAAATGTGTTTATGTTTGGCATCACCGGTCGTGACATTATATCACAATTAAGCGCCGCGTTATTAGTAGAACGACGCTCGCGGTCGCACTCAGAGCGCGAAGCTGACTGCTGATGCCGGTTGGTTGACACTTATAGCTGGCAATCTACAATCTACGGCCCTGTGCACAATACAATTATGCAGCTGATGCGACTAGTAAGTCATGTGCTGTGACACTATTCTCAGGAGCGACTAAATCGAGTAAAGTTTAATATAACTCATCATTCCTGGACGTAGTCATAACATTACATTAAGGCGATGCCATACGCAGTAATGCAAAATCATGAGTTTTTGGTTTTAAAATTTGGTCGCCTAGAAATGTTTTAGATGCTATAATTAAATACTGCGAGTAGAATACACATTGGCCTTTGAAACAATAGAGTATTTTTTAGATAAGTCTTTTTATAAGCCCAGAAAAAATAATGTATAAGGCCTATGAAAACTGCTTTAAAGTTCAAAATCTCCTACTTACGAACCCATTTTCGGCTATGATTTTATTGTATAATGTGGCAAATTAAGTTATTTATAATATGATCGAAAAAAAAAATATTTATGCCTGAACATCCACAAAATAAAATAAAAGGCACTTTTTGGCCATGTTTTTTTCTTGCATAAATCAAAACAGGCGGATGGTGTAAAGCGGGAGTTTAAACTTTATCGCCATCTACATAAGGATTGTTATTGATAGCGGCTCAATTTAAAATATTACACGACGTAGTGCATCGCCTTAAGGAGAAGCTATGTGTACTTATTATTCTCACTGGGAAAAGGCAGAAAAAAGGATGTTCACTTTTAGATTAATTGTATTCCATTTGCCAAGGGGAAATATATCTGAAAATCGAAATGAAAAAGTTATTTTCAATATCCACAGGAAGTCGTTTTGAGGGTGAATTTGACTATGCCATGCTTATGTCGGGAGTGGAAAAATCTGTAGGCTTCTTTATCTTCTGATTTAGAAATAATTCCGATCATTCTTCAAGAGCTTGGAAAAATGTAGTGTGATCTAGACAAAACACAAAGACATATCACTTACTTTGCTGTTTATTTACATTATTTCATTAATGCAATAACAAATCACACCGTGGCTTATTATCGGTGTTGAACAAATATCACGTTAGATTGACCTCTCACATTCAAATACAGGTTAAATAAAAAACTAATTAATAATACCATAACACTACTATAATTGTATCGCACTGTAATGCCGTATTGTGGCGCACATCACACGTGCGGGGAAGTGGCGACCGTTTCCGCACTTCGCGTGGGAAAACAGCATAAATTAAAATCAAAGGTGAGGTGTTGTACCTCCGCGTGCACCCCCATTAGCCGGTGAATACGCACGGGTTACCGAGGATGCGAGCGACCCCGATAGATTGTTACCGCACGGGACGTGAGCACTGGTCGCTTAGAACTTTTGGCGGTAACTCAACACAGAATGATACAGCACTAAAAATAATTTACTGATTACCGGACCAGAAACAGAGAATTATAAGAAATGTTGATTACGGGGATACGATGAAGTTGATTGAATAAACTAAACACAATGTTACTATCTTGTTGGTGATTTCAAGGAGGTTAAAATTTGTATACGTAATATACAATAAGTACATATGTTAGTGATAAAATTAACTATTAAGTATATAAAGACAAACACTTCAAAAAAGTTAATTACCATAGATCAGCCGGTCGAGTCAGTGGCTAGTGTGATACAAGATTGTTAATTAACAATTGAGAAATTTACACAAAAGTTAATTACCATATACCAGCCAGTCAGTAGGTAGTATGGATACAAGATTCATTTGATTTATTAACAATTGAGAAATTTGCCCAAATGTTTATCAATTTAAATAATAAAATAAGTATTATGTTATTAACTAAGACATTTTCAGGTAATGTTCCGTATTAAAGCAATTACTTTATAAAATGCACAAAAAATATAAATTAAATTCGAATTCACGGCTTTGTATGCGTTTAAAGCCATCCTTGTCTCAAAAATTTAAAACTGTTGTTTTTCTTCTATTTTATTGAAGAAGCATTGCCCTGAAAAAGGCTTTAAAACAATAAGGATTAAAAACTGTAAGATAGCGTTAAGAACTATAACGTCAATTAATTGTTTTACAAAGATGCAGTTATAATAAGCAATTAAAATAGACCTTTTGCAAAAGATACAGATATAACTGATCAAGCAACTACCGGTTGCGAATTAACGATATATCGAACATGGCCCACAAGTATAAACTACTGCGGTGTATAATTTAACAGCTGGAACAAATTATCAGTAGTGTCAATCCAGTTTTGACAGCTGTCAGGGAAGTGACTGGGGGGTTCCGGCGTTAAATGAGAACAAAGCTTTATACAGATAACTAGTATTAATAACTACTATGCATCATTAAAATTATAGTAGTTATGAAAATGAACTCACGGTATGTTGGTTTTTCTTTACAGGGTCAAGAAGTGATTCCAAAATTGTTACCTGGAAAAGAAAAGATACATTAATAAAACAGAATAAACTATAACAACATAGTTTTTGTGCGCTTAGTTCTTCTGAACTACGCAACGGATTTTGATAGGGTTTTAACTATCATCTAGAGAATTTCTTACGGAAGTTTTATTTATATTTATATATATATAATATATATATATAACACATGCATATTATATTTATAGAAAGTAGAGAAACGTCTCCGGGCAACGCCGGGTACACGTCACCTAATAATAATAATAATAATACCTGGATGACTTTTATAGCGCCGTTTTTGTGCAAAAACACCTCAAGGGCGCTGTACAAACTTATAATACATTTCTACAGTGTTATTACTTATCTATTTATGGAGAAAATATACAGTACAATACTTACCTGGTAGGTCACTTGAGATTAACACTTAATTAACATTATCTAATTGATTATTGGCGAAATTTAGATACAGGATTTAGGACTTAATTGAAAAATTGAATATAACTGGACTTTCTCTTAGGATTGGTATATTTAATTTAAGGGTTACAACAGCTTAAAAAGGTAAGTTTTTAGTTTAGATCTGAGTAATATTATATCTCGAATCTCGACATTGGTAATTTCAACAAGTAATTTGAACAAGTCAGAACTGTCACAAGATAGTATTTAAGATAATAAGTATTCCAAAGAAATGTAGGTATCGTTAGATGTAGAGGTCTGAAAATGTATGAAAGTGAAAAATGAAAGTACCTAGGTACTTAAAAAAGTGTAAAAATCATATCAATTTTAAAATTAAACATCATTTCTTAATTTTTGTTGTTTGTTTTTGGGGTGTTATGCCGTGTTGCGCTAACTCCTTCTTTAGCCGACGTTTCGGACAGCGTTGCAGTGTCCATCATCAGGGCAGATCCGGTAGATCCGAATCATTTCTTAATTTTGGTTCGTGAAGACTGAGATATGAACTAATTCGATAAGAATAAAATAAGTTTAGTTTAGTAGTAAATCTATTAAACCGTCGGTCGAGAGTCGTTCTCGGACCCCCCGATACGTCACGTTTTAACCTTTCGCAACGCGCGAGAAGATAGCGGTGGGCGGATGTTTCCCCTTAAGTGAAATTAATAATTCCGAGATAGCGATAATTAATATGAATACTTTACACAACGTTCCGAGAGACAAAGGATTTAAAGCGAAATGGTTATAATAGCTTCAAAGCTTATTATATTAACTGCAAACTCGATTTTCACTAGGTACGCCAACTTTACAGACTTGTTCATTTTATGTAAAATATATTTAAATTTATAAAAAATTAATTCTAAATTTGAATATAATATACATCTATTTGTAGTATATTAATTCAAAATTCCGAGGTAACATTGTATTGCATTTATTTAATTAGCCTTGTAGCCGATGAAAATCAACACCATATTAGATTTATAAATGTATGTTTAAATATATATTTTTAAGTTTTATTTTATTTTGGAAAATAAACTGTTATAACATAATATACTGAAACATGCAATAAAACAAAGATTATGTTTGCCAAACAATGTACATGTTTATATGTTTATAAAACTATTAGCACACACGAAGATGTGAGCTAACTTAAGATTAATAAATAAATAAATATAAAACCAATAAGAGGTTTTCACTGATGCATCTTAATTTTATAAAGATAAAAGAGTTGCACTAGCCTGGGGGGATGGGTCTATGTTGAGTAATAATTTATTGTGTGAAATTTATTTATTTAATTTAATAAGTCGAATTCACTGTATGAAGTGTTAAAAATTTATAAATGTGTTTTGTTTTGAGTAAGCGCTATGCTACGTATACATACGCGAACCGACTGCCGAACTGAATCTCAACTTATGGGAAAGGAACGAATCAACCGCGAATGGCGCGAAACGCCGCTTACTGTTGCTTCGTTCCTTTCCTGCAATTCGTGGCTCGGTTCGCAAATGTATAATACGTACCATTAGGTTTAATGTGTGGTTTTATCGATTTATGTGATGGACACACTTAATTGATTTTTTAAGTAGTTCCGGGCATTCTATCGTTATTTGGGCCTATTTTTGTAAAAATAATACATACGTCAGCGGAATTTATGTGACTTTCAGCGACAAAATCCTAAAAAACGCGGCTGATCCAGCATCGAAAATTAAGGTATCGTAAAAAAAGATTTTGCGCTTACTCGATCCTTTCTATGTGTGTTATGTACCCGGGATTCCAGACTTGGGAGCCTTACTCCAAACAACTGCGTATGTACGCAAAGTACAGCATTATCGTGGTATTTACTTTTTAATATTTGCAAGTTCTGAGGGCAATGCGAAGTACCTTGGAAGCTTTTGCAAGCATGGATTCGATATGGCGGTCAAAAAGTAATTTCGTGTCTAACACTACTTCCAAATCCCTGGCCTCCGTCATTTTTATGCTTTTTTTAAATTTTATTTATTATTTTATTTTATTTTTATTTTTACGTCAGTATTGTGCGGTTATCATAAGGGTATAATTAAAATAAATGTTTTTATTTCGGGTGACGCTGATGATGCCGCATTTTATAACATTTTTTAAAGGTTATGTGTACAATAAATATTTATATCTTCTTGTATGCAGGTACAGTCATAGGTGCACGTCAGTAGAAAAAATATTTTCATCGGCGTACAATAAAGCTTTTGAGTGATATGAGAATGGAAAGGCTCTTCTTACAGATATTAATAGTTTAAAATTTTAATAGAGCGTCGTAATACTTTTTTATATATATTTTTTTTTTATCTAGTAGTCAAACCCGGCATCGCCAGAATTGCGGCACGGGAGCAGTTTTGAGTTGTAGTAGTTATTCTAAGACAATTAACATGCAGAAACAATTGGGTATGTTAAGTGTGAGACAGCGTATACTTTACAATACCTTAATATTTGTATTTAAGCTTAAAAATAAGATGCTCCCGAAGTACATGTTTAAGAATGTAAATTATAATTTCAAAATACACGGCTACCCCACGAGAAGCTGTGGATTTTTAGACTTCCGAAAAAAAAATTACCGGTACCCAAAATAATCTCTATTTTAAAGGATTACGGCCGACGGATGTTAAAGAAACTAAAAGCCTTGCAGCTTTTCTTGGGTTATGTCTAAATGCTATAAAGAAAAAGTTTTAGATGTAGTGTAATATTCAGCCAAATGTAATAGAAATAAATTGTACATGCAAGTAATTCTAAAGATTTATACTCGATTAAAAAATGTTTTTGCTATCTGTTTTTGGGGTGTTATGCCGTGTTGCGCTAACTCCTTCTGTAGCCAACGTTTCGGACAACGTTACAGTGTCCATTAGGAGTTAGCGCAACACGGCATAACACCCCAAAAACAAATAGCAAAAATACTTCTGGCCGTGAAAATCTTAAATCATATTTGATTTAAAAATGTGTTTTTAACTATTTGTAACTAAATAAAAATATTGAAAAAAGAGAATTTCAGTAGTATTTTATTGAATTATTGTGGCGAGCTGAATTTTACTTAATTGACCTTGAAATTCTAGACAGCTGTGAAAAATTTCATGATGTCAGAACTCACCATCTGCGAGTTCTGAGTGAAAAAATATCTAGCTAGTAAATATTTAAAAAAACATTGTACAATTCTTCCACATGATTCCATCTGTTTCCTAACAAGATTCTGAGAGATTTTCTATTCCAAACAAAGCGATTTGTAAACATTGTGGATAATCCTACCAAGGTAAGAACACGTTCAATAGAAACATATAAAGGTGGTTAACATAAAATGGAAAACATATTATTTTTCCAAGGACCAAATACATACTCAAATATAATCTGTATTCTCTATAGCGTTGTGTGAATCGCTTACCCGCCACATTATCGTCTCTCAGCGGGGAAAAGAACAACCTAAAACAGGGTGTTCATAAATATCCGACGGCTAGACTTGCGGTAGCGGGGCTCAAAGTTCATAACATTGTTTGCGCATTACAATATAAAACCTGTCGGGCGGGACAGCCGAGCAAGCAACCGAACAGGAGACCGAGCAAGTAACCCGAACTCGCGACTCGCGACCCACCAGCAATCAAGCAACCCGCGTCGCGTCGCGGCGTCGCCCGGACACGAGGGGCCGGAGTCCTCACGGAATTTTATCGGAATGTCGGCCCCTTCCGATGGCCGTAGGTACTAGGACTCGTACAAAGCCATGGTGAGAAACTTACGAAAAAATGTAAGATTTGTCGAATTACTCACTACCAACTTGTGAATGGGGGAGAATTTTGCGCCAGTTTAACGAAGAGCTTTTGCTTTTTATATGAATTATTTAGTCGTGAGTTGCAAACAATGTGAAAATAATGTGAACTATTGTGAACCTTGCGTGACGAACATATTTACCATAGTTTATAAAGTTAAAATTTATTCGTTGACTATTTTGTTTTAGAAAAGATTTATTTTACAATGTACACTTTAGTAAAGATTTTAAGTTTAAGTGTAAAAAGTTTAAGTTGTTCTAGTGTAAATTTATATATTTAAATGAAAGTTGTTGGAAATGAAAGTAAGAAAATTATCTGACCATGTTTCCTTATTTTGACTCCTCCCTCCCTCACCCCCACTGCCCCACCTAATACTGTCCAATTACTTCTGTACTTGCATAATGTCAAGTTAGTTTAAAATACGATGAGTGAATGAGGTTGACGTGCAACGAATTATAAAAATTTATAACGAATTTAATGCGCATTGTATTACTGTTAATTAATTTAATTTCTAACACTCACTCACTTCATTTTAACACTAAACCAACCCGCATAAATAATTATTTACAGTAATTCGTTCGCACTTCATAACAATGCACACCATTTACTGCAGGTACCAAATACTGTAGTTTTTGTAGTAAATAGTTTTGTAGTAGCACTGAGATACTTATACAAAATACGTTATGAATGAAACCAATTGAATTCCGTGATCAAACGCCCACAGCTATTCGGAATGAAAAAAAAATCTACACCCTTTTGAAGCTGTGGCTTGATTTCTAGGATGAAAGTAATTACATAAACGTAAATGAATGTTGACATTAAAAAAGTAATCAAAGTGCAGAGGATAGTTAATATTTAAATGCTAATTAAAGTTTGCCGAGAGATTCACTGCGGAATTGCGAAACTTTGATCGTACGAGACGAATTTCGTCCGTTTTAATATTTTCGTCATGCCTTAAATATTACCCGAACAAGATTTCCAAGAACCCTTTAAAGAAAAACTATAAAAGCACTCGGGCGCTGCTAGCTGCTAAAGGCGTGCCGCTGATAGACCCCTTGTAGTCTCTCCCTCTGTCTCGCAATCGAGGAATGTAACAGAAAGAGATGTAGCTGAAGGAGTTCTCAGTGGCAGGGCCGTAGCTCGCTGCTAGTCGCCGCGGCACCTCTTATCGCCGCCGCGCCGCTCGTAAATAAGTTGATAAAGAGTAACTTGTATGAAATTCTTCTCCCCACTTGTATTGTACGTGACTAATGAAATGAAATTCCTCGACTCGACGGAAACTCGCCGCGCCAGTGAAAAAAACCCATGAAATAAGTCTTCGGGCGCATCCCACTGTGTTGTAAAAACTACATTGACTTGCACCGTCGTTACTTAGATTATGAAATAAAACTAAATGCTCTAGTGTTCTGCACGGAACATTCTGTCTATGGGATATTGCTTCCATTCTGACTTGTAGCTCTTTAATGTGATACCGCACGAGAATTCCATCTGACCGGAGACAGTAGAACTATGGCATTCTTGTTTCTGGAAGAATATTGTGAGGCTATAGGATGTTGGGGAAGGGAAGAAGAGCAAGCTTGGGAATTACTGGTTATTCAGATCTGATTACGAAACAAATTTATTTAGATCATACGGGTGAAACAAACCCGTACATTTTTAAATGATTTTATTCACGCCGCAATTTGAACCGTGACCTTTGGGTTCAGAACCAAAGAACTTACGGAGATTAGCAAAAACAAAACAAAAGCCAAACATGGAATCCTAAGATTGAAGGAAAGCTTACTGAATGAAATTATTGTCTGACTGAAGAAAGACCATTAAGTGAATTCATTCCGACTTGATCCATATTATCGCATATATATTTATTATTTTTGTTTTTGTTTTACCATTTGTATAACGATATATGGACAACATTGTATAATTGTGTTTATATTTTATTTTATATGTTTTTTATATTTTCTTATGATTTCTTTATTATATTTTCTTATTTATTACCACCATAATACGGGCATTTGCCTAGTTTGGGGTATTAATAAAAAATAAAATAAATAAATAAATCTGTGCTTCCGTTGGATATCTTGAACAAGTCTTGTGTATCCAAAATTTTCGCTCATCAACTAATGTACATATATTTACTGATCTCAAGTATACATGATACATTATGAAATTATTTATCACAAGACTAGCTGACGTGTACCCAGCGTTGCTCGGGGATTTATAAATGTTTTGGGGTAAAGTTTTGAGTTTGTGAGGCTTTTTTAAGATATATAATTCCGTACTACATTATTATGATGTATCTCATAAGGTTCAGCCAGCGTTAGCAATGTAAGCGCCCAAAAATATATTCTTACGAATTGATTACAAAATATCGGATTTTCTCTACTTTCTATAAATAAAGTATGCATTTATTATATACATAAACCTTCATACTTATATTTATATACATAAAATTCTCTAAATGATAATGAAAATCATATCAAAATCCGTTGCGTAGTTTAGAAGATATAAAACTGTTGTAATCAAAGATATTAGAAGAACGAGATGTGCTATGAGCAGTTCGTACTGAGTGGAATTGTTTTGCCGAGTGTCGCCGGTTTTGTTCACCAATACTACTGCACACCTTCGCTTACGCTAAGGTATCCGCACTAATACATAGAACAGATTTCTGTGCGTACACGTCCCGATACCGTTCAAAGTACCCTAATTAGGTAGTACTCCGGCTACGGTCCGGCGGCCAACATAGCATATCTCGTTCTTCTAATATCTTTGGTTGTAATAGTACAGACGTTGTTTTATACTATTTCGAGATACTGCTCCTTCAGAAAGTCGTATCCATAAATAGACAATATAGTTGAAACTTGAAACCTTATATTCAGCTCTAGGTAATATAGTTTATAGCTAGACCGTTATACACACTATTAAAAATATTTTTGAGTTCATATTAACAAAACTTTAAAATGAATTTCTAGCTTCGTAAAGCGCCGTAAATGTGACATTTAATTTAAAAAATCTGTTATTGATATTTGATGTGACTTTTTAAGGATTAAAACACCTTTATAACTTTTAATTTTTTTGTTATTTATGACAGGACCGGTGTCACCTTATAACGGGATCTTCAGACTGGTGGACCAGTCCACGAAGTTATTTTAATACATAAAAAAAGTCACATCAAAATGTAATTCCAAAGCGAATTATTAAAGGCATCAAAATTACAAAAATAAGATATTATTATTGCCAATTGTATTTTA
The DNA here is from genome assembly GCF_061612785.1 of Hesperophylax consimilis. Classification (NCBI taxonomy): domain Eukaryota; kingdom Metazoa; phylum Arthropoda; class Insecta; order Trichoptera; family Limnephilidae; genus Hesperophylax; species Hesperophylax consimilis. The sequence goes on from NC_142845.1 coordinate 15,275,700, forward strand.
GCACGAGGGAGAGCCTAACTGGAATAATATAAATTATGAACCACTAGAGGTAAACCATAAGAATACTGCGCTATATAAATTCATTATAAGTAGGTATTTTCCATATATTATTATTATTATCATCAGTGTATTCATGTTGTGTTGATTCATTCTACTAAACACAATAAATCTAACGGATCGTGTTCTCGGAGCTGCGGATAGACTTGTCAAAGAAATCAAACATCAAAAGGAAAAGCAGCCAAAGAGCAATTGTAGCAGTTGTCGGTTAACTCGTTAACTGGCAATAAATCTATTGCGGAAATCTCTGATTGGATTCCGTGAAATAAATAATAATGCCGTTTGTATAGCCAACACTTTCCCGGAACGTTTGAATTTCAATTTGGATGTTGTATTTACAGCACTAAGAGGAAAGATAAATGTATTAATACCAAAGGTTTCGAGGATGTTACTGGATACGTATTAATTTGGCTTCTTCTCGCAAAATGCGGCTATAAAAAAGGGCTTTACCACCTTTATGTTTTCTAAACGAAAATTAAAAAAAAATTGCACAAAAAATAAGTATTATCTAATTTTCAAATCAAATTAATAGATATCTCGAAGCTCCGTGATGTAAATGACATAGATGGCTAATAAGAACTGCATTGATCTAGAAATTTTGGACAGAAAAACTGTGCAAAAATTCATGACGCTAGACCTAATCGTTAGATAGTTTTAGCTGCTTCAGATAACTGATTTTCTTATAACAGTTGAGAAAACATTGTTTTTAAATAGATGATCAATATCGGTCAAGTCCAAAGTCCATATTTTACAACATAAAAAAGCATGGTATAACATTTCTGTGACGTGGATCATATTTATTTATTTAGGTATTTAATAACATCTCTATAAATCACAATCACATTACAGAGGGCAAAATTAAAATATAAGTAAAATAGTTTGTTGTGTTGAATGTTGTCAGGTTATGAAGATTCGTACTACACAAACACCCAGAATAAACAATGTAAATATTTGATAGGGCCATCGAGTGCTACTTATTCTGTTATGAAAGCGTGTTGTTTTGTAATTCAATAATTTAAATGCAAATTGTTAACATCATTTTAATGCCGCAGAGGATTCCGAAATCACGAATGCCGGATTATCGAATTGATGCGGTTATTGGAATATCCGCCAGTGGATGGGAAATTATTACTACCTAATAATATTCAATGGCCGCGAATGAAATAACAGGTTCCCTAAATATGCAACGCGAACGCGTAACCGGCACTTGCAATCGAACCACAAAATTAATCAATCAAAGAGAAATTCATTGGGTGTGTAACAGGAGATGAGTCCAACATTACGCAAAGGTGTAAATATGAATAATGAAAAGTTAACAATCGTATACATAAATCACAACATGTATAAAAATGACAGAACAATGAAAATATCCATTAAATTTAACGATTATACTAAAAGCTTACTGAGGTTGGTTTCTGAAAGGGGTTCAGATTGGTTACACAATTTCAGCTGTCAGGATGTTAAAAAGCCTTTATTATGCAAAGTTTACTTTAAGATCTTTAGGGTGGGACCTCACGATTTTTCACTTAGAATGAAAGTATTTTAACGAGTTCGTTCAAATTATCTTGATTATAAAGCAGAAACCTGGTCGTACCAACGCCCCCCTTTCGAGAGTTGAGATCTGGCACGATGAAAACAATTCATTACCCTTGTCAATTCATCAAAAAGCCTTGATTTTTTCTATGTTCAATTTTTCTTTTGGTAGGTAGGTAACTACTTAAATAACTGCTTTTTAAAATTACTAATTGTGGAAATGTTTAACATTTCAAAAAGGAACATCATAAACCTTGCGTTATCTTGTTAACAACCCACAAGTCGCACTGTGAAGACAGTCCATTTTGCTACTCTTTGTACCAAAAACCCGTTAAAAATAATAATAATAAATTCACTGGTGTCACGACGTGTACATATTAATATACTACTGCAACCTCATTAAGCACTCAAAGCAGCATCCCATCAATGTACCTGAGATCCAGCTCGTACCGGCTACCATACAGGTTATTTGACCGGATATATATATATTTGCATTGCAGATTATTGTTAGTTTCTCTAGGCTAAATCAACTTATATAGGCTTACATAGGGGTGATTTTGACCATACCGAAACTTCCATTTATTTTTCTTAAAACTAGTTACTTTTTTTTAAACGAAACTATGTAATAGACTTATTTCAAATTATTATTTGGTAAACCTATAAATAAAAGTGGAGAGAGATTCGAGCCTTGGAATACTCTTTTCTTGCTTTCTAACTAATATTATCTGCATTCTATTGCCCAGTACCTAACGATGGTTTTATTGAATCTGCTGTTTTTAGATGTGTATCGTATCTACTGTGTTTCTGGAGTTAACAAAAACATCACGATCTTTTTGTCCCCCAATTCTGCGGCCTATCAATTTAAATAGTGCAGAGAATATGGCTGAATATCGGGAACGTGGTCGTGTCAAAGTCCGGGTTTTGTGTATATTGATCCCGCCGTGGGAATCTGCCTTGCGGGCGAGGGTGTCGGCGCGGCGCGGGCAGGGGGGGAGGATCGCCCTAGAGTGCATTCACTCCCGCGCCGCCCGGCCCAGCGAGGCCCAACGAGATATGGGCCGACGTGCGATGTGTTCAGTGTTTTGTGCTCGACGCTCGCGGCTCGGTCGCTCCGTCCTTCGTGCGGATTGCTTCAGTCTCTCAGTCAGCCGCAGGCCATATTCTCGAGCGCACGGTGGTGTCGTGTTATCGGAATTAGGATAAAAAGGACTGTTCACTATAGACGTTAATTTGATTCATCAATACACTATCATAATGAACTTCTAACTTTATGGATTGCCTAGAAGGCTTCATATCTCAACTCTGAAAAAGAAACTCCATCCCAATTTTCAATTAAAAATTCTCGAACTTTGGCGAAATAATGAAAATAATTGAATTCATCATAAGTTTCGAAACATCAATTTAAATGTCGAAATATAAAACAAAAAGCAAATTTTTCAATCTACGTATTACATACAATACATAAAGAAGAATGTCTATGGATGATTTAGTTTTTTTATAAAAATCTAGTTGTATTCGGAGAATGATGAAATTTTGCACACTTGGCATTCAAAACAAGAGGAAGGTCATTATCTACATGCGATGTTAAAAACCACCCCTTTCCCTACCCAATTTAATACCCTCATTAAAGCAGAATTTTGACACATCTTCATGAAATTTTGCACCTTTGAAGATCAAAATAAGAGGAAAATTTATTGCTGTCTACATTTTTGATTTCGAAAAACTCTGCGTAGAGCCCGCGCGACGCCGGGGACGTCTTCTATGAAAAAATAAAATGAAATAAGGATAAGCTAGGTAGTAACTGCTAGTAACTAATAAATGCATAGATGAGATTCATAGTATTAACGTATCATGTTATTAGTCTAAAAACTATTAAAACTAAAACAAAACAAAAAATTAAAAAACATTGATCTTCGACACCACTAACCGAATAGATGAAAAACTGTTAAAGCGTGTTTTTATCAGTCATTTTAGTATTCAACTCGAGATATTATAAAAACAGAAGATAACGGATATAGTTTCAGGTGTCCGCGGTGCAACACACAAATAAGGTCCCCGGACAGTGAACCGGTCCGTTGAGTTTTGGGTTTATTATCGGGTCCACTCTTCGGCCGATCTGGTTCTTGCGTAACGGGCTTAGCTCGGGTTGTAAGGGTGATTGATCGACCAAAAAACCACAGTTATCCAAGATGTAGACACTGCAGCCCAAATCGCAGCGGTACACTGTCACGGGGGTTGTGTAATGGTGAAAAACGACAGTGACTATGGGCAAAGTTAATTAAAAAAAACATCATGTATTTTCAGCCAGACCACGGAAAACTGAAACATTAGTTTTTTATGTAGACGTATCTGATTTAGAACTGACCTAAGTACAATTTGCGGGTAGGTACAAGACATTAAAATAAGAAGAAAAAAACTTCAAAATGCAGGTCACATCATGAGGAGTGACAAGTACAAATACAAGACGTTCCAGAGAAAAACGAATGAAACACGCAGTAGAGAAAGACGCTGCCCTTCATGGATTCAAAATCCCAAATAACCGGTACGAGTTCGGCCCCACTGAGTTATTCCGGGCTGCTGCCTGTAGGATGAATATTGCCATGCTGATAGTTAACTTCCGATAGGACAAACCACAAATATAGTACAAGAAAAAGCAATACCATAATTCCACGATAGCGAGCATAAATAATAATGTTCTTCAACCTAACGTATAGTATGGATATCCATGTTGATATTGATACAAATATTATAGTAAATATATTGAGAAGCCAGCTGTTACGGCAATGTATAATTGCAATAAAGGCAACAGAACAATCGATCGTAGGTAACAATTTTAGCAGAGCTCTGAATAAAAGATACGGCGGTATCTCTTCCGCACAATAGATTACTGCTGAAACAGTATTTACAATATTATTGAACGTTACTACGAATAATAAAATAAATAACCGCATTCAAAGAGTACATAAATAATAGTGATTTGAAATACAACAAATGAGCGTACAAATAATAATACTGTTGCAAATAAATCAGCGTTTACATAATTTCTCCAATAAATTATTTAGAGAGAGAGAGAGGTAGAGGTTACAACGGAGTTTATCAGCGATACGCCTTTAACAATATCATATAATATCACACAGATAGGAGGTTGGTTGGTTTATTCGTCACAAAGAAAAACATAATTTTACAAAATGTAACGAATTAATATTACCATCGGTCCGAGATAAAAACCAAATACTTATTTACCCCCAACCCAATCAAATCCATAAATTACAGAGCCACGATTTCTTATCTGTAGCGATACTTGCTTTTTACAATGCACCTAACTACACTTTATTTGCCCGTTTCATAGTCGAAATTGTAACCCGACGGCGAGCAACTTTTTATACCAACCATGGAAAAGCGGGTCGTTCCACATTTGCCAAGGGTTATCTCGAAGCCCGGCGGAACGTAGTATGTCGGTATGAATGGCATGTTGCCGTCTATAAATTACTATTTACGACCGCACAATAAAAAATGAGGTTCCTCTCAGACCTCAGAGTTATGATGCAGTATGTGGAGCGTACGTGTTTCATTGAAACCACTTTCGCATTATACGGGTTCTTTATCCCGAGAATATGGGAGTAAAAATAATAATTCTATTAACCGGGAATTCTCGTCGACCGCGCGTGTGAAACGGGAAATTCGATAAAAACATATTTATTCACTTGTAGTATTTTTTAGCAAGCGAAATTAGCATTTATTAGCGTGTGAAATAACAAAAAAATGCTTATTAAAAAGTTGATTTGATTATTGGCCAGTGAAGTACAAAAATAATTGTGCGGTATTAAATAAAATAACAAAGAAAATCATGTTTATTAATGAGCATTATAGAATTTATAAAATAGAAAAATCAAAGCCGACTTTTATAAACATAGTAACGTTTATCGATGCGTCGTATAGGTTATAAAATTAGGTGACCGGATAAATCATCATAAATGATAATTCATCACATCTTTAAAAAGTTTTATAAAGTCATGGAAAGTGATGAAACAAAAACTTTATTAACTGGGTTAAATAGGTTAGGTTAGGTTTTAAAAAAATTTCATCATTTCTAATGAGTTTATATCACTTTTTAAAGGTGTGTTGAGTTGTCCATGTGTTGATTTATCATGGAACCATAAAATTATAATATCTAACCCTTTCGTACCGCAGGTATTTTTGAAAACACATAGATTTCCGATTTTTTCCTTCATATCTAAAGCGAATAAAAATTGACGTTTTTCATTTTCCAACTGTTGGCATTTTTGAATTTTATAGCTATTTTTCTATTTGATTCTAGCTACTCGTCCAGGCGGTAGCCATTTTTACGTTTAATCTCGACCAAATTTTCCATCTACATTTTATTTTAATCTAATTTTTTAAGGTATATTTTTTTAAAGTTATATTATTTGTATACCATGATGTCATATTATCTTAAACACGATCTCTGAGACCAAAAGTCATTTCAAATTAAAGTAGTAATAACTTCTAAAGTATTGAAAAAAGCTTACAAAAAATCAAATAACTGTACCGATAATTGTTATCTTCCTCAGAAAGTGTCGTATTTTTTGTTTTCATTTCATTTACCGTAATTTTCATAACTTTTGCTACATACTACACTGTACTTTTTATTTATTTTTATAACTGTTCCAAGGAATCATAACTTTTAAAAGAATTTTTCTACCACTATCAGTTTTAATTCAGGCCTGAAAGGGTGAAAAGTCGGAAGAGCATTGAAAAATTATACGGTAGTGAGAATAATTGCCACGCAAAAGGTAGTTTTTCTGTTCCCTACTAAAACTTAGCTATTCTCAGAATGAAAATCTCGTGATATACATTGGTATGGGTAAGTGCTCAGTAATTGATCATTTTCGCGATCACAATCGTATTAATAATCATAACAAATTTAAATACCAATTAAATTTATCCTAAAATATGAATAAATGTAATTGATTTGTACGTGGCAAATCAATCATCAGTATAGATAGATATCATGTTTTTAGATTAGTCATGTTCAACACAGCAAATGATGTGTTAAGCAGGGCGTATGTTTGCACGGAAATTGCCGACCAAAATAAATTCAACGCAGCAGCAGGGAAATTCACCACAGGACAGAATGGCTGTGTGATGCAGTGGCAATACGAGACCAATAGTAAATTATAGCCTCCGGTGGGGCGGCGGGTGGATAAAGAGGTGAGGGGAATTGCTAGTTGACGGTCTCCGTGGCGCAATGGTCCACATATTTGAATTTAGGAGTTAAGCTTTGATTTCAACCGCAATGAAAAAAATAATTATGTAGGTACTCTAATTTTGCTACCAATAAAAACACATTTATATTTAGAACACATTTGAAAATAACTTATGCAAAGCGCCCTTCGGCATATAAAAAACTAAATAAATTTGTTCAATAATTATTATTTAATAAAAGTAAACAATTCAACAACTTTTTAAAACTTACGACAATAATTCTTTCATGCTAAGAGTTACAAGTCAAAAACAACAATTTTTCTGGAGGGCAATTTCAAATTTATAAACTGTGACTACTTCTATTGGGTGATTAAGTAACGAATGTCTTTTTTTAATTAAAACATATTTTTGAGATTTTTATTTATTTTTATAACACGTGAAGATATTGTGCCAGAGATAGAAAAAAATCTAAAATTTCACCTTTTTACTTATAATCTTTATGATAGAATTATTCCAATGAACTAGAGAAAATACTTCATTCTGAAGTTCACTGGCTTCGAATCCAATGTGAAAATAGAGGAGATCCTTAACAAATTTTGACATCAATCGTTTATTATTACGCCGCTCTTCAAATGAATTGTAATCGATTGACAATCTATCAGTCAAGTTAATCCAATATAATTCGAAATCAAGTTTAAATATTAATACATTTCATTTAGAGAGGTAACTAAAATAATTAATAATATTGTGCGGCAAGCGGCAAACGCCAGCGACCAACAACAAACCCAACGTGTAAATTGGCATTATTATATTATAACGTTTCAGTTGGACTACATTGTGGCAACAAAACAACAAACATTATTACATTTATGAATAACTGGAATAAACTTTGTTACCAGTAACGTAATCACAACAATAAAGCATTTAAATATAGGTATTAATTTTAATGGTACTTAATACCGCGTGTAATTACACATGTAGTGAGAAGCATAATTCAGTGATGATAACACCGAGATAAAATGAGAATAATTATGTTAGATGAAAAGCGATACGATGTCCGACCATTGTACTCAAGAGAACGCGGAAAGAACTACGGGTTACGAGTATGGTCGGGCGGTGTGCGCCAGGAGAAGGTACAAGTTGGTAGGGAGGCCGAGTTCAGTCCAGAACCGGTTCCAGTTAACTTCAGCTCCGAACCCGCAGCATGAATTTATTCGCATTCTCTACTCCATTATTCCATTAGCTGGGGTGGACTCGGAGATAGAACTCGACTCAACTAATTGGGAATAAATATGCCCCGTACATCGCAACAGGTAGTCTAGTGACGTGTTGCTAGGAAAGCGAAGGAATGGAAGTCGCAAACAAAACTATTAATATTACCTCCTCTGCGCCAAAGACATAAAGCATTTGAACCACTTGTTAGATGCCTTTCAATGGCAACCTTGTTTATCGCATCGCGCTGGAAAAGTTATGTCTCCCTTATGCTGTTTTCGCTTGGCTTTTGAATTCACATGTGACCTATTAAGTACCTATTGAACACTAACTTTCTGATCTATGAACTTATAAACATGAGGATACTTGAAAACTCAAACTTAGTTATTGTGTGATATAGTTAGTTGTATGCGTCTAAATGTAAATATTATATTTATCCTAATTATGTAAAACTAATAGTGACTAGACTACCCGGTTACCCAAAACCTCCTAGATCACAAGGCCGGGACACTCATTCAAAGCAGCCTCCTAACTTGTATGAGATTCTGCAAAAAAATGTTTTAATTCAATTTATTCTTATTTATCAACACATTTTTAAATGTTTTACTTAATTTTTAAAAATAAATAAAAATGCATATTTTGTAGGTTCTCATATAAGTTAGGAGGCTGAATTGATTCAGTGTCCCCGGCCGTGAGATCTAGGAGGTTTTGGGATACCCCGAGTTTTAAAAAATCTTTATTTGAAAGCGTTTTTCTTAACGAACAGTTTGAAAAATATGAAACAAATTCTTTATTATTTTTACAGTTTAATGGATATTTCAAAACTGAGTAATTCCATTGTGAGCTGAAAATGGGTTGACCTTGAAATTTCAGAGCACTTTTCCAGAGTTTTTGCGGCCTTGTATGTTTGTTTTCAAGGTCAAGCTAATTCATTGCTAATATTTTATGTAAAAACTTGTTCTTCTCTTTTAGTTTTCTGTATCACTTTCTCGCGTAGTATAACACACTTGCATATTTATTATGGAGAAGCAATATTATTAGATATTATACCTATTATTTTTTATTTGCAATTTAACTGCCGTTTTCTTTCTATTTTCTTATATATCTATGCGGATTTGACCTTACGTCGGGCATATCGGCAAAGCATTTCTATCAGCTTATATCTTTAGTGGTGTTTCCAGCAATGGCGGCTAGTGGCTTTTGGGTATACTAGAGTGCTAATATTACAAAAAATGCATTATTGATGTTTTTTTAGCGGAAAACCATTTTTTATTTTTTTTAGTAAATTCGGCCAAACTAATATTTGACTAAAAAAATAAGAGTTAAGACGGACGTGAATTTTTTTTTTTTTTTTTTTAGTTTAAAAAAACTAAACCTTAAAAACGTTTTGTTTTATTTTGTTCACTGTATCACGCACTAAATCACGAAAATGAAAAAAATCATGTAAAAGCCTATCATGGCATTGATTATTAATAAATAAATAAATATCAAAATGGCGGACTAACCAAAATTAGAGGATGAATTTAATTAGTAAAAACTGCAAATGGCAGCGAATATTGTCACAGCCGCACCTTTAGATTTCTTATTCATGAAAAACGTTTTAGGTATAGTAGGTATTTTAAAAGATACCTTTGGGCATGGGCAGACCAAATAAAGCATTCGACTAAGGCTATAATTCTAAAGTGCCGACGTGTTCGCGTGCATCAGGAACGAGGAACGGCTGCACTCCGGGCAGGTACCAGGCAGATATCTCGGCTAATATTTCAGCGGTGTACTGATCAGTGATCAGTGATCCGCGATATGCTCCAATGTCTGCGTCACACGTGACATCAAATTAAATTGTTCGCCTCCGTTGGTGCTGTTGGTAGAGCAGTTTTTCAAACGTCGCTAATCCCGCCGGGTTGCCGACGAACACGTAATGCAATGCCCGCCCTTTGTTCCCGCCCGCTAAACGAACTTGTTTGCAATTTGCGAGGCACCCCGAGCCGATTGCGCATATTGTATTTAATTCAATGTGTTCGGATTAATTCAATTCTGGGGCACACGATCCGACTATTTTGTTAAAGTCACGCCTCGAAACTTTTATCATAGATGAGTTACCAATGAATTCGTTAGCGCCCGCTGTAACCTTTTCATGCAGATTGTTTTATCGAGTGAGTTAAATTTATATTTACTCGAACAAATAAAAATAGTGTTTCTATCGCCATTCTTTACAAATAAATATAATAATATTTTTATGATTTGTATAGCGCCGTTTTTATCCAAAATCACCTTTAGAGCGCTGGAGTAAGTTATTAACATAATTACAGATTAAACATCGTTGAAATGGCAAGTTGTGTTTAGTGACAAGTATTTTTAAAACCTTCCATTCGCACCTCTCCTCTCTTTGCCCCACTTGCCGCAGATTCAAAATATTTACCAAAATAGGGATGGCATAGTCCACTAATTCCGGTTGTGGAGCTAAGAACTGGCAAATAACTTCAAATGATAATTTTTATATGGAAACACATTTTTATGGATCGCCACCCGAAAACGGAGCTCTCGGCAGTTTTGGTCAGCGGCGGCCATTCCTGTTTCTCACGTCCGACTTGGCAGTTGACAGTTCTTAGCTCCTCATAAAATCCTTCTGATAAAAATTCGTGTTGTAGTGTACCGTACTTTCAATAAATATTAATTATCCAACTACATCTTTATACTATCACAACCCACTCAACACACATTTAATGGTCGGCGCTATAAAAGGTAAGTTATAGAGTCCCATACGGTAATTCGAAATTAAAAATATATTTTTAAAGTAGAACCAAAGTTAATCTACATCAATAGTTTTATAGTTATATTAATTTTAGTCATCAATACTTCAATATTTATCAGTCAGTTATACTCAATTTTATCCATGAACCTAAATGTCCCTGGACGGAGCTATTCGAGAACAATTTGAAGCCGGGGAGGCGATGGGGAAGATGTATGAAAAACGCCATTATTTACTTAATTTTTTTAACGACTTGTCCCACTCCCTGTTACAACAATACCCAAAAAATCATAAGCCAAAATAATTGCATTAACAATATAGTAATGATGAATTTTATACCGCTTTCCATACAAATCAATTAATAACATTGTCGTAGAAGATGGCTGCCAGACAATTTCCCCTCACCACTGTCTTCAATGTCATTCCTACAAAGTCGCACTAATTGCTCTGTCCAGGGCCTTATATGTTCATATTTTATTTTTAAAATATACAAACATCCAGTTGAATTAACCACGAATCCTGTGCAGAATAAATGAGTATGGTACAGAAGTGTTGTTCGCCGCCGAGAGTATTTTGCAATTCAAGCCGTGGTGTTTTTTTGCTTTACATCGCAGATGACTATGCGTCTCGCTGGCATCCTATCGATCTCTCCCCGAGACGAAGCAGTGCCAGGCAGTGTGGTGCTCTAAGCTCGCTGTACAGTCTGCTTACTGCTTAGCGCCCGGGGGAAGCGGGCGATATAATAAACCAAGAATGCGGGGAACATGTGACTGCACTCGGGTGTCTAGGGGACATTTCTCAAGTGCAATTATAATACTTCCCGTATGAAATCGAGCCGTGAGTACGCCATCGTGACGAGGAATATTCCGGCGGATGAATATAAACATACATACATTTTCATGTGAATTTTGCGCGTGCTTCATATTCTGGATCGATAAGTACAATAATTTTATTTCATCGAACGAATTATCAGAGTTAAGCTGAATTAACAACACTAGAACTTTGGTAGTTATGCTGTTTACATACGTTCTGAATGAAAATACAAGAGAAGCCTGTTTACATTTGAGCGCTTAGTTCTACAAAACTCCTACATTTAGTTAGTTCTAGTACTAAGTAGGCTTTTACAATGATTGAAGTCTTGCACAGAAAAGGTATCTTCAACAAAGTTTGATGTGAAACAGTTTTTGGCACGCCTAGGGGGTAAAACTGACTCTGTGTGGAAGACGGGACGATAGTCTTGCGCAAAAACGGGACTACGCTTCATTCGGCCAGCCTCGTGTCTCTTCAGTCTTTCCGCCCGGTCGCCAAAACTCTGTGCGGTATATTTACTTATACTACGATATGAATGTGAACTTACATACCTAATTATAAAAATGTGGGTGTAGGTACTATGGGAAACCAATACTTAGGTGATTTATTTATTTATTTTCACATATACGGCACAACATGTGCCATTCACATACTAAATTACAGAGAATAGTACAGCAACATAAGGAATGCAACAATATAAATGTAAGTATAACGGTATAATCAGTAAATAGTAGTAAGGTTAAAAGTATGAAAAAAAGAGATATAAATAAAATATAAGTAGCAATCTGTAGTATAGTATTAAGTCAAAGTAAGAAATTATATGTAATAATATACAATAAAGTAGTATAAGCAAGAATGAAGTGCTTATAAAATGTCTGAAAGGCAATAAGAGTTTGTAAAAAATAAAATAAAATTTTTTAGAAAGGTATATACTATTAGAAAATGAAAAGAATAAAATATATACTATTATAATATGAAAAGGAATCAAAAGTAATAAATGGGAGAATCGCGTGTTTAATAATAATGTGCGACACTGCTTGACAGTCCGATAAAGTTTTACATAGTACCTATGATGTCTATGATATATAATGCACTGATATCAGCTTCTACCTATCGAGCACTAGTAGTTTTTAATTTGAAGTACATAAACATTATGATGGTATGGTATTATTCGACAATTTTTGTTTTATGCATCTTTTATATGATAATAGACAATCAGCGTGATCGATGTTGGAATATTCATTGCCTAATCTGTGCAAGCGATAGATTATTGAATTTTGTTCTGCGTTGGTTCCAGTATTGTTGCAATATTTGTGATGTCGATATATTTAATATAAACGATAACGTAAAAGACTCATTTCAACACTATTCCTAAATGGAAGTTATATTTTTTTAAACCAGTCAAATCGCTGTATTTTTTAATTTATGTTCTTGTTATTTTTAATTTTGTTTCTTGCATATATTATTTTTTAATGTAATTTTATTTTTATTATTTCTTTCTCATGTTTGAAAACTGTCTGTCATTAAAATTGTACTACCTATATTTAAAATCCCTCTCGGCGTTAAATAAATAAATAACATAACGAATACATGAATAAAAGTATAGTATATAAATAATTATAGTCACAGTATGAGAAAAAGGGGGAAGTCATACAGAATGTGAATTTATATGATTAATAGAAGGTAAACAAAATAACACTTACACAAATTAGCCGGAGAGTTGAAAGCCGGCAGTAGGTGCTTATTTTTAGCTAAAAAGCTAGTGTAACAGAAGACACGATAAACTTCTCATTTACACAACACCATAACATTATTACTCAACATTGCCTCACGTACTGATTTACGAGCTGATAGTTCCGACAGGAGCATGAGTTCAAACATGTTAACTGTGCATATCAATATTACTTGCATGCCAATGGAAGAATTAAACCTGCAACCTTTACCGAATCATCCCACATACCTGCACGTATAGATAGAAAGAATATACAGGGTGTATCGGCACTAACCCGACAAACTTTAACCAGCTACTTTAATAATAATAGTTAAAAATGAGACGAATGGTGCCGTGCCATTTCGTTGTGATTGTAAAAGAGCGCCAATATAGGTACACACGTACATTATTCAACGGAATTCGAATAAAATATTGCCAGATGGGTTTTCAAACTTTGACAAAGGATAAAACAGTGGTGACATGTGGTGAAAATATGAATAGTAATTTTTTTTTTTAAAACGTTACCGGACAGCAAAGTGCACATAAGATTTTTTACTCCAAATATGCTAAGGAATAGCTGGTTTAAGTTTGTCGGGTACGTGCCGTTACACCCTGTATATACAGGTGTCCGGGGGTAAAGTGAACTAACTTCGGGATGTTATTCTAAAAGATAGTATAAGTAAAAAAAAACTTTTTTCTAATTTCCAACTTTTAGTGGTATTTAAGTGTAAGGTCCGCCGTGTGCGGCCGGCATTATTTTTTTCCTTTGTTGCCAAATCTACCGGCCCGCGTCATTCAGTGTTGAATTTGTATGCAACGTCACTTGCCGTCCGTAGCGTAATTTTTTAAAACTTTATTCGCAAAGTAAAATATGATAATTTAATGTACTTGATTTAACCAGTGTCTGGCCTCAAAAACTTGATTGTTATAATCTAAACTGGTTAATGTAGTGTGTCTTGATCTAATGTGAATTTATTAAGACTTAATTAAAATAACATCTCTATTCAGTGCGTGTTTTCACCACAGACTTACTTTTAACATTGTATTTATTTAGTAGTAGATTTACATAACTGTTAAAAATGTTGTTATTAAACTACTGTGAAATAAATTAATGGAAATGCACGCAACGCGCCCTGAATGCAAAGTGTACCTACATTTTGTTATATTAGTGCGGTTCTCTTTTTGAATTTGTTTTAAAAGATTCGATTTTGTAGAACATTGCAAACATCAAACTTCTGGTCTTGTGTTATAGTTTACATGCGGTTTCCATGAATCCACTACTCTTTACTCCAAACATCACGAAGAATCACCTCCCAAAGTTAGAGAACTTTACCCCCCGAACACCCTGTATTGTATATTACCTTAAAAAGCGAACAGTAATTAAATGTATATTTTAATCACATTTGTATTAAATTAGCTCTCATATTTCAGAATAGTAAGCCACATTCACGTTAAAGATAAGTTAACATGGAGCAATGCGATGGTTGTAATATTATATACGATGCTGGAGATGTAACTAATTCCTCCATTACTTAGGACGGGTTGTTTTGGAGAATTTGAACAATTCATCAAATTTCAACGTTCATTTTCGGGCTGTGTGAAAGTCCTATTCAAGTTCTGTCATTATATCATTATAGGCTAGTTGCTTGACAGAACTGAAATAAAAACAGAACTTGAAAATATATTTCTCAGAACAGAAAATTAACTTTGAAATTTGATGAATTGTTCAAATTCTCCGAAACAACCCGTCCTTAGTATCTATAGCCGGGAATACACATGCCTGTAGCTGGCACACTTGCATGCCAGCTCCTTGCACATGCCAGCTACTATCATGTGTATACGCTAACTTGCATGCCTGTACCTGCCTTGCCAGTAGATTGCACAACATTTGATTTACTGGCATGCAAGTTGAGGGAGGGGACGAGGGGGGCTATGAAACCGGCATGTGTGAACGTCGTGACAAGTACGGGCATGCCAGTAGCTGACCTGTTGTTCGCCGCGGCCTTTTCTCTCATTAAATTAGCCACACATTGTACTGCCAATTGCAATACGATGATATTTAATTCACTTCGAATGTTTTCCATTGCCAAAAAGCTTGAGACTACTCAGTCTCAGAGTGATTTGAGACACGTACTGTCTAGTGACTGGCATGTGTATACGTCTTGCAAATACAGGCATGCAAGGACGCAACTGGCATGCAAGTTTAACTTGCATGTGTATTCTCATTGCGCCAGTAGCTTGCACATGCCAGTAGCTTGCATGCAAGCTACTGGTCCATTTTACAGGCATGTGTATCGCCGCCTTATCACACATTCCAAATTAATACTGCTTACGTATAAGGTTTAATACGATATTGTCGTCTGTAATCAACATAGGCAGGTAAATCGGAGATATATAAACATATATTTGTTAGTTGTTCAGTCAGTGTTGCATGGCGCACTGAGTACAGGTGACAACAACTGACAACATGGCGAATATACGACATATTCGAAGTTCCTAATATGTTCTGAAATTCAATGGATTGGATGAGCTAATCTGTTCGATGCAACTCGAATAGGTCATTGAATACCCGGGGACAAAAAAAAAAACAAATTACAAATATTATCGAAGAAAGCCAACACTTTGTGGCTTGACATTAAATAAATAAATGTTTTTTTTTAACTTTGTTTTAAACCACTTTATTTGAGTTATATAGGTCGACCGGTTTCGGTTGCACTCAACCTTCTTCAGAACAATGGAAATATAAACTAAATTAAATAAAGAACTATGTAACTCCCTATGTAATCCCCACCCTTCCCTCTACCTACCCATCCAACAGCCTGTCTGAGATGCTCTATCCCTCTCGCACATGCTTTGTCTTTTCCTTCTGTTTACCTTGTAATTGTCTTCTGTACTTAATTTAGTTTATATTTCCACTCAAATAAAGTGGTTTAAAACCAAGTAATAAAACAATGACTTCAGAATGCTCCGAGGGTCGGGAAATCAATAGATTGAAAACATCCCCGCGTAGTATCTACGTATTGTCAATTTCCATTCAAAATTGAGAGCGTCAGAACCATTTGAATGCGTAATATTTAATAATAGGTTTTTAATTTGTTCGCACCGGCGAATCACACGTGGGATAAATTCAACCGTATCCAAGTTTAATGAGCACAATTTACAATATGAATAAATTTAGTGCTCCACAACATAATGCTTTCGTCGGCGCGGAATTTATAGCGAGAAGTTTGACGGAAAGTAGGTTCTTTGTGCATTAATTTCTGTTAAAACAATATGTAGTAAAGGGTTTCCCCTTTCGAGTTTCCTCGGAGTGTTCGGAAGCGTGGCACGAGGTCAGAGGGGAAGGGTGTGATGGGGCGGAGAGGATGGGCGCGAGCGGGAGCGGGGGGCGGGAGGCGATGGGTTCATAGACATCCAATTTAGATTGGATTACCTGCATTACAGGGGAGGGAGGGCCGCTGTGATAATAATGTTCACTGATGATCCGATTTGTTTTTCGTTAAACAAAACACACTATTAAATTAATTCTCTCCTTGCACAGACGGGGAGCTAAGTAATAAATAAAATATCAATAATTACAAGTCAGTGTTATTTATTGGAGTTTCCTGTGGGCTTCCTTATAATTTTAATTATTAGAAAAACTCCTGTGAAAGCAATGGCAATGTAAAGAAAAAAAGATACTCCAATTAGTATATAAAAACCTCGATATTACGGATTACGAATTTAAAGGAAAAAAATTCCCGTAAATATTCACGCCAAAAAACATTATCAGTGACGATTGACTATCGATTATTATCCAGACGATCTAATAACATCTACAGATACAATCAGATAACGATAGTGAGCTACAATTTTACATGCATTTCGCATTTTTAGAGAGTTCATTATATAAAAAAAAACGGCGGACTTGGCATGTGCAAACAAAACTTAATTATTTTTTAAAAGCAGGATTACCGAAAGCAAGCGCACCGAATATTGAACAATAAAGTTACTCAAAATTTTATGTGGAATCTTCACTGGTTAATGCAACATGTAATTATTTATATAAAATTGTATATCTATTTCTTTCCCCGACACACTAAAATAAAAAAAAAACAACCCGAACATGAATAAACGTGATTTTGTTTGTGTGTTCGTCATTTTATAACTTAATACCTACATACAAGTAAAGCGTTTTATCATTTTTTTAAAAATATTTGACACAGAATAGCTCATCATTGTTTAAAATCATATATCATATTTTCAATCCATTTATGGACACTTCACTGTCATTGTATTGTACCATTTACGCTAGTCGCACACGAGCGCTATGCTATCGTGGGCTATAACTCTATGAGTTTTTGGCCTGTTTCACTATATTGCCTGCCATTCGGAATGTGTGGCGAGCGATATGGTGAAACAGGCAAAGCCCACATATATTATGAGAGTATAGCGCTCGTGTACGACAAGCATCGACATTCGAAGAATCTAACGATGAACAAGATTTAAACACAAAATAATATCGATCATGCTAGGTATAAAGCGTACAAGTCAAAATTTTTTTATTTTAGATTCTTTAATTTTTTCAATCACTGGGATTGAAAAACCTATAGTAAAAAAAAAAAAATATAATACAAAAACTTCAAAAATATATATCAATTAAAAATAGGCATTTGTTACTAAATCACCCATTAAAAGTAATCACAGTTTACAAATTTGAAATATGTTTCCTGAAGAGTTGCTTTTTTGACATGTACTCTTTATCCTTAGCGTGATGATATTACTGTGATGATTTTTTTAAATTTTTTTTTTTATATTTACTCCACACAGGAGGCCCTGAAGAAAATAATTTCCCTCAGGGCCTATGTCATCTTTGGGGATGCTGTGTGGAGGGTCTTTTTGTGGAGAGGAAGGAGTGAACATGGGTCTTGAAGAGTCCCATGTTGTAGGAGGGAGGAAACACAGAGGCCGGCAGTTCGTTCCACAGCCGAGCTGTTGAACTTAAGAACGAATCGTAGAAGCGACCCGTTCTCATGTGACAAATGTCAACTGTGTACAAATGTTGGGCGCGCGTTTGGCGTGTATCCCGACTACGCACCGGTTACTGTGATTTTCAAGTAAATACCTACTTTCAACATGCCAACTAAATAAATTCATCAAAGAGCTTAATTTAATAGTAAAGCCTCCCGAAGAGCTGGCAAAATGTGTTAAATCCACCCTCTGCACCTGGTCCCCCCCCCCCCGCCCCTACTACGCGCGACAACAATGGCTGTGATCCGCTATCTTCTGTATCATCTGCCGTAGGTTAATCAAACAGGCCATCTCATCTCCAGTCAGGCTACCAGCGCTGATCATCCGTGAATTAATGGGTGACCTGAACGAGGGCCGGTCTTCGATACGACTGCTAAGAGAACGGCTCACATTATGTCCTGAGGATATTTTACGTAATATTACATAAATACTAGCGTGGATCCGTGTTTTCACTAAAAGAAATATTTACCTCAAATGGTTTTATTTTTCAAATTTTTATTCTCTATGTACCGCCTTTATTTGTAACACAAAATGACAATTTTTCACAATGTGAAATATCTACATTAAGATACACTCCTTTTCACACACACGTGAATAGTTAGTTATATGATAGAGTTGTATATTATTATTATTCCAGGTAATATCGGCAGGAGGCTTCGAATTGACGGTGCCACGCCGGCGTGTGATTGCGACACACTCCACGCGGCGTCACAGCGTCGGGGCGCCTGCGCACCCCCCTTAGCCCTCCCACCGTGAATACAGATAGCCGAGTTACTTAACCAATTAAGTCCGACGTCTCCGGGAAGTGTGGGGCGCATCGGTTCATAATGGTAGATGGAAAACGCTAATTAATACTTTACACTCACCGTCGTGCCAGTGGAAAGCGTAAACACCGAGCGGGCCAAAGGGGACTAATAATTAATTAGGGAATTTTAAAATAAGGCGGAGAGCGCCTTATGATTGAGAGAATCCGCGAGAGAAAGCTGCAAGAAATAATAATAAGAAAACGGATTTATCAAAAACATGTTCATTGCAAACAGCGATGTTTTAATAAATACAGTTAAACTCGGTAAAATAAAAAAAACCGAATACATGTTAAGGCAACATTAACAATTC
The DNA here is from genome assembly GCF_061612785.1 of Hesperophylax consimilis. Lineage (NCBI taxonomy): Eukaryota > Metazoa > Arthropoda > Insecta > Trichoptera > Limnephilidae > Hesperophylax > Hesperophylax consimilis. The sequence goes on from NC_142845.1 coordinate 15,295,103, forward strand.
TAATTAAACCATGAAATTCCATTCAGAAAAAATCTGATCGTATTAAACTGCAAAACTCAAAAACGGTGAGCTCTGGTTAGACGAAATCAGCACCCTGGAATTTATTAGTCAAATTAAACTATTTTTAATTTTATTGTATTTTTCAGCGTGAGATGCGTAAGCTTTGAATTATCTGCATAAAACTATAAATTTTCTTTTAGTCAATTATTATAATTTATATTAGGTACTCGATGACACAAATATTGTAGCACACATTCAAAGCGCAATGATAAGTTAAATAGCTATAATCAAAACTCGAGAACACCGAAACATTAATCAAATCATCAATGTTTGAATATCAATAATGTAGAAGAATGACTGTCCGAATAATTATTCAGATGGAAGCAGCGCGGAGGCAGGTACGACTCGGCGATTGTCTATGGTCCGATCCGTTTGAAAAATGCCACACACGAGGCGGACAATAATAATAGTAAGAGCGCAATAAAGCGATCAACGTCCCATTGTGTGCTACCGGACCATAACACAGCGTTGTTCCGTAGGGCCGGGGACTGACCGTGATACGGGGGCAAAGACAGGCTGCCGCGGCTTACCTAGCAGGTGCTACCTACTGCCTACCTGGGCGCAATCAACCAACCAATCTAACTACACGTGTGAACACTAAACACATATCATTAGTTTGTAGTTTACTTGTGCATAACTCGTGGAAATTATGTCGATGCACTGCAAAACGATATTTTTTCTACAAATTGTTACAGCGCATCACGAATAATAATATTGTTAGTAAACGCTAAGTAAAGTAATAAATAATGCCACTAAGTTGAAGACTAGAAGATTGTTTACTTGGTTCTATTTCACCGATAATTTTGTTTTTTTTTATATAAAAGACAGGCTGCATATCAGCTGATTTAAAAAATAAGTATTAAATTGAAGCTGACAGGGCGGACGGATGACTTTGAAAAACCAAACTCAGTAAGGTAATTAATTAACCATTCGTATTGGTTTTACCAGTACAGTACTTTAGTTATTGATCATCTGTCCTGGTTACTTGCTATCCCAGTACACAAAAAAATCGAAGGTCTAATAAATTTATTGTCAATTATCGTAAATCTATTTCCAAAAATGTCCAGGTTTACAAAAAAGGTCACCTTACACATTAGTCACTTTACGCTTAGGGGAGGTTATTCTGACTGAGGTTGGCAACATATCTTATCAAGCAAATGACACAGTTCGAAGATTGGGCGTGAATCATTGATTCTGAATTGCTTGTTCTATTTGATCAGCCTACTGAACCGAGTGTAGATTAGAGTAATTTTGCAATTTACAACAATGCGGCAGGGTTTGTTTCTACAGCTGTACGGAGTGCCTAAACACGTACCGGTTTTAGAAAGTGCACAAGAGCGCAAACAATACAATGTAACAGCAATAATAAATAGCACAGGTTTTAAAAAAAATGGAATAATAATTCTTGTAACTGAAGCAAAGTACATAAATTTTGTTTGTTATTGAACGTGAATACTAAATAAAATTTATGTTGTGGAACCAAACCTTAAAACTGTCAAAATTACGAAATTTTTGTTGGTAATAGAAAACGCACTCATCTATAAAATTATGGTGATTAAATTTGAATTTTCATCAATTTGGCTAAATAAAGAGCGCGAAGCAGAGAAAGGTATAAAACCCAGAAAACAGAAGTAGGGTCGATAAGTAGTTATAAATTTATGGAAGTTTATTGGTGTTTAAATCCATCAATGAAATCCATCTCTGAACTATGCGTCCCGGAAAACACTGGTCTGAGGCAGTCAACTCTTAGATCAGCAACATCATCAGCTGTAGGCAGACTGATAGAACCTATGCGCAAGCCAAATACTAAGTTTGGTGATCGCGCTTTCGGAGTATCTGGGCCGAAGGCTTGGAATAAACTCCCTCCGGAACTAAGATCCATAACAAGTCCAACAGAATTCAGGTCTAAACTAAAAACTTACCTTTTTAAGCTGTCGTACCCTTAAATTAAATATACCATTCCTAAGAGAAAGTCCAGTTATATTCAATTTTCCAATTATGTCCTAAATCCTGTATCTAAATTTCGCTAACAAACAATTAGATAATGTTAATTGAGTGTTAATCTCAAGTGACCTACCAGGTAAGTATTGTACTGTATATTATCTCCATAAATAGTTAAGTAATAACATAGATCACTGTAGAAATGTATTATAAGTTTGTACAGCGCCCTTGAGGTGATTTTGCACAAAAAACGGCGCTATACAAGTCATCCAATTATTATTATTAAAGGAAGATGTATTACAGCTAGGAGGAGAATTTGGTGACCGGATAAATCATCAAAATGATAATTCATCACATCTTTAAAAAGTCATGGAATGTGATGAAACAAAAACTTTATTAACTGAGTTAAATAGGTTAGGTTTAAAATTTTTTTTTTCATCGTTTCTAATGAGTTTATATCACTTTTTAAAGGTGTGTTGAATTGTCACTGTGTTGAGTTATCATGGAACCGGAGAATTTATCTCATCACCAATAATGCATCACTAATAAGTTGAGAATATTACGTGAGGCAGAAGCCTCGATAATTTACCTTCATAACAAAAAAAATATTGTGTTTATTTTTGTTTTTAAATTTTTAACTCTTGGTAGCCTTTTGTAATTAACTCTTTTTTACATCAACTCCACACAGGAGGGAGGCTCCGAAAAAAATAATTTCCCTCAGGGTCTATGTCATATGTTTTAGAATGAAGGAAATACAGAGGCCGGATTTTAACTCTTTATAAAGATCTGTCCGTAACATCATTGCGAACAGAAGCTCAAATTTATTTATTTATCATTAAAAACCAATGCAGGATTATAAACATACGTACTATTCAAGTTAACAATTTTCATTTTAACGGGGTTTTCCAATAAGAGGTGTTATTTTGAATAGCCCGCTATTTCGGTAGATGTTACTTTTGAAGCTGTTATTTTTTGACATTTGACAAGTAGAAACTACGCCATTAATAAAAATGGAACGATACACGCTTCAACAACGCATTGAAATTATTAAAATTCACTTGAGTGAATCAAATGCAAATCATCTTGAGTGATGAGGCCTATTTCCACATCGGTGGCTTCGTCAACAAGCAAAATTGTCGCATCTGGGGCTCGGAAACCCCAAAGTTATTGTAGAAAAGCCTCTCTATCCTCAACGTGTGACTGTTTAGTGCGGTTTATGGTCCGGCGGAGTCATTGGACCTTACTTTTTCGAAAATGAGGCTGGAGTAACAGTTAAGGTGGATGGATTGCGCTATCGAGAGATGATTAATATTTTTTTATGGCCGGAATTGGATGGTATTAATCTGGACAACGTTTACTTTCAACGAAAGCAACGAAACCATTGATCTTTTACGATTGAATATCAAAATAACACCTCTTATTGGAAAACCCTGTATATACAAGAACAGTAATAGAAAAAGTGAATAATGGCACAGTAATACAGATACAATAATAGTAGCTATATTTAATAAATTATTATAAGCAATGATTAGTAGCCTGTAAAATCAATACAAATTGAAAATATCTCCCGAGTAAAAATAAATGCCGCCGACGGGAATTGAACCCGCGCCTTATGATGTCCGGTCAGACGCTCTGGAATCTGGACCACTGAGCCACTTCATGATTCAATATGTACTAGTACTTCAGTATTGTATTTCAGCGCCCTTCGTGGCAGACGCTTTGTGTTTTTTTTAGTATTTTCAAGGGAAATGAGGCAACATCCCTTTGAAATAATTTTTAAAATCAGTAAATCGAAAATTGTGCTAAAAACTATTCGAAATTCGCTGAAGTTGAACTTGGGACGAGAATCGGTAACTGTAGGTACCCCAGATGTTTTTAACGGAATTCGTGGAAACTCCGAAGGCCCTAACAAGTGACCAGGGTAATTTATTATCCCGACCGTCGTCTTTTATTGCGGGCACATTGCACCACTAACACAATCACCAGGAACAAGATTACATGGAGATGAATGATGGACTTGCCGAACGTCACAGCGGTGCTGCCAAGGTCTGTTATCTATGTGAGGATACTGTGTCGGATGACGAACCGCGTGCTGGCACTGTTGGTGGACGCGGTGCACTCTTTCGCTGCAGCAGCTGGTCCAGTTTCCTCACCAACTAGGATTCTTGCTGCAGAGTCTCCATCCTCTATCTTCGTCGAATGTCACAGCGGTACTGCCAAGGTCTGGTATACATGTGAGGATATTGTGTCAGTGCTGTATTAGCAGCAGACACATACCTGAACGGATGACGAACCTCGTGCTGGCACTGTTGGTGGACGCGGTGGACTCTCTCGCTGCAGCAGCTGGTCCAGTTTCCTCACCACCTAGGATTCTTGCTGCCGAGTCTCCATCTTCGTGTCACCTGTTTCTGTACTTCATCGCCTGTTCCTGTACTTCATTTTATTTAACTTAATTTCAATTTATTTTTGTAATATTTATATTTTTTCGTAATACCTCCATCTACTGTAAAGCGCCCCTGAGGTGATATCTCACAAAAGCGGTGCTATATAAATTGTTCAACAAATAAATACTTCAATCAACAATTACTGCTTATTTTTTTTTGCACCTGTAAACAACAACTTTATTTTTAATTATTGCTTATTATAATTTATTATCATTTGTGATATGCATAAAAACCTTGTCTTATAAACATTAGTTTATCATAAAAAAATAATAGCCATATTTAAGTTTGATATAACCTGTACACTAGAGATAGAATGTTAAATTTTACAACAAAATAAAAATTTTGAATAAAGTTAATATATACGATGAGGCTTTACCAATACATATAAGTTCCTATAAAACCATTTATTTATTATTAGTAGGTGCCTACAAATTTTACTCATCGTCCATAGTACAATAACTTTCGCTAGACTTGGGTAAGTTCACTGGTTATTGCACGACCTGAAATTATAGCTAAAATGTTCGCAGCGTTGTCAAAAATCTAATAAAAAACCGTAATATCCGTTTCATAATAAATTCAAACGCCAATATGAATAATTACTCGGGCAAATAAAAATTGGATCGAAAATTGCTGAATATTTTTTATTGTACAATTTCAAATTCAAATGCATTCGCCGACTGCACCAGTGAGTTATTGAAACTGAATTCGTTTAACGTCAGTTTTGGAATGGAAACCAGTTTATTATATCACCGGGTTTAAATCCCCATCTGAACGAGGTTTTTTTTAATTCAAAAAGTAAATGCCGGTATTTTACAATAGAGTTGTGTCAATTTGAAAACGGGTCAAACGTTGGCTAAAATAATGTACCTTTGCCTTCATCCATTCCACAAAGAATCAGTGGTAATGAAAACTTCTAATACTTCTAGTAATGCAAGGGTGTTTAGCTTTAACATAATATATAAATAGCTAGAAACCAGATAATCTGTATAGTGAAACGGTAAAAACTGTCGGAACAGTGAGAACTAGAGTCAGGAAACTAGCACATCTTTTCACGTTTGTTTTCGGTAATGAATGAATACAAATCTTGGAAGCCAAAATAACCCACTTCCCGACATCCGATCGAGCTGAAACTCGGCAGAAAGACTTGTTGTCGATTCAATGAATTCTATCAATTTCGTGTCAATCACGTACACAAACGCGGGCATATACGCATTTCTTTGAAATCGGATAACATTACAGCAGTTAATATACAAAATAAATGTTGGTCCTACCCAATCGGGATTTGGTTCAGTTGTTAGCGCGGTTGACTCCAGTCTCTGGGGATGAAGGTTCAATCCTCAGCAAACAACCACATTAAAAAAATACATCTCTTAATAAAAATAGATGTACATATTTTAGTAAAAACACTAAGTATTTTACGTAATGTTTTTTCAGACTGTAGTTTCTAGTTATTTTCAGCCCCTAATGTATTTGTCTATATCAGACATAAAACTTTAAAATAATGTTTAAATATTTAAAAGAAATACAAGACACCGTGATTGTTTGAAACAATGTCCCAATATAAATAGGAAATTTATGAAAAATATTCGTAATTTAATACGATAAAAAAGATGTAGGTAGAAGCGCGAAATTGTAATAAACATTTAAGTACGCGTGCAACATCAATCAGGATATAACTACCTATTGTTTAGTTCAGATCACAACATCGCTTCAAAATAAATTAGCGTGTTAATATCATTTAATGGATAATATTAACACGCTAATAAAAACACGACATAAATTAAATGAGGTGTTAAGTATAAAATAATTCAGTGCGTGTACAAAGGCAAGAAAATAATAAATTCACACGATTTACAGATGAAATATAGGCATTTCAAATTACATGTTAAAATAAAAATAATAACCTTTAAGAATTTTACTAATAATACTATACTTTTTATTAATACTATGTCAGACAAGGGCATTGGGGTATAAAAACAACCTTGTGGCAAAACATATTGTTATTAATTGAATCAAATCAACCACGGAACGCGGGGCGGAAATGTAGAATGACGAGCGTTGGATATTGCTATTCTATGTGCAGTAATGGATTTAACTAATGGCACATTTTAGTACTATATTATATAGATTGGAAGGCAAATTCAATCTGACTTCTCATATGGCTAATAAAAAGATCCTAAAAATATCTTCACTAGATTTAATGGCAGTTCACTAAAAAATATCTTCCCTACATTTAATGGCACTTCACTAGATTTAGTGGCACTTCACTAGATTTAATGGCATTATGTTAATGGCACATGTCGTGCCGTTTGTAATTAAATAAATAAATAATTCACTTAAAAAAATCGTGTGAATAGATTTCTCTTCAGCGAATAAAAAAATAAAATAAAAAAGTGCGTGCTTTTAGTCCGTGATTTCACTATGTGAAATTTCTGTAAATGTACGTTTGACATTTTAAAATTGACAGTGTAATTGACGATTTTGGCTAGCACTTGACATTTTCACTAATTGGTAAACCAATTGGTAGTTATTTGATTTATTGCAGCGATCATTAACCTGAAACATGGTGATGTTTGGTTAAATTCATATGTCAAAAACATAATACGATTTCAGTTACGTACATAATTTAGCTGATATACCAAAAAATAACCCATCTGGTATACAACATAAGACTACGTGAGCCCAATTTTAAAATACGACCGTTCAAAGGTGAACACTTTTCTGGCTTATAAAAAAAGCTTCAATTTCAAAAAAATTTTTTTTTTGAATAATCATACAATTGGGCCAATGCTATCACAAAGTGCTACAATTGGTCAACTTCAAAACCTAAAGACCGGTATTTCAATTGCTTTCTAGGCTGGGCTTGAGAAATATTTATATTTGTCAAGTTGCTATCGGGTAGGCTTCCTGACAAACTTGCTAAGCATGCTATTAAAATGCAACCGAAATAATGGCCCTTAATATGTCAAACTCCTATAATGAAATGCTTTATGTGAGACGGCAGCAATTGAGGAATTCAATATGGTAGGTACTCCGCTGTATTAGGCAATAAAAAAGTTATCACTCCCATGAAAATATTCATCCAGAGCGGAGGCCTAAACAAAGGTTGATGTGCTGCACGGAATTGATTGAAAGAATTCAACCAACAAAATGGATAATTGACGGTTCGAATCAAACGGAAACACCAACGTTATAATAATGTAAATGATCGCACTTTGAAATGAAGCGATTGAACAATAAATTTAGATAGGGGAGCATTTTTTTACAAGTTGATTAAGTCATCAGAACATAAATTCAATTTTATACTGAACTACCTAGCATAACTACTCAGTTTCGACGATATTATATGTATTGATGATAATATCATTGAATTATGTATTTAGGAAGTGAAATATGTATGTATATTTCTTTAACTATAAAAAATAATTATTAAATTATCTGGCAATTAAAATGATGTTTCAAAGCTCGCAAATTCACAATTAAAATGGAGTTATTTTTTTTGCATCGCATAAAAATTCGAGGCAGAAAATGCAGTGCACATTTATAAATTTTTTAATCTTACGATATAATATATACAAATAAAAATTTACTCTAAAATTTAAAAAAGGTACATAATATTATAAAAGTTATATTTACACACATTTAATGAACATTTAAAAAATTTCAAATAAGGAATTATATCGGTCGTAATATGGTAAAAGGGGCCATCTGCACTTGGAAATTGGTGCACATGGCACCTTTTGCCATATTACTACCGATATAATTTGTTAACTCCTCGGGCTAAATTGTTAATTTTTTTTAACAAACAGCTATTATATGTCAATTTGTTCGCTTTTCAGAACAGCTTATATGGTCTCATATAAATCGTCGTGTCTTCCTTACGGTAGTAGTTAGAAAGAAAACCGATACCAATTCAAGTATAGAAGTCAACTACATAATAATTAAAATGTACACCTCTATGAAACCAAAGGTTCCGACCGCAAGTTGAGAAAAAAATTATGAAACTTTTTGAATTTTCTCAAATGGCAATCAACGCATTTCGACATAGCTTTATTTAACACGAACCAATTAGTTACGATAAATAAAAATGCGATAGGTAATCTAAATGAGTGTTTTTCAATGATATGCAATTATCTTCCTCCAATTCTTTGATCAAACACTTACTAATCAAAAGGGCGGCACTAGCCATTAGCCGGTGCTCACTGACAATAATAATGGTTTGGGCAGGTTAGGTCGTGCCTCTCCCCGCCCGCGCTACGATTATACAACTGTCAGTGTTCAGTTAAATTATGAAATTATATTTCGCTTTAAAAACAGATAATATGCATACAATATTTATATTTATGCTCTTGCTGCTGAGAGCTGCATTATAACCTATCTGTTAAGGTTGCCTACGTGCGTCGTTTATATGTGTTGCAGCGGATCTATCAGCGACAGGACCACACATATTACATTTCTATATGAAAACACTTACACAGGGGGACACAAGTCCGGGGGTAAAGTGCGCTAACTTTGTGAGGTGATTCTACGTGGTGGAATAAGTAAAAAAAAGATAAATAACTTTTTTCGAAATTCCAATGTTTATTCTCCCATACAAACATATTTTTCCATAGAAGAAAATTTATTTTCCCGTACAAAAAATTCAACATTTTATCATCATATTTTTTATATCATATTTGAATTATTTTTAATGTACCTGGTATATAATCGACCATCACACCACGGGCATGAAACATGGTGGTCGAAAAATTCTCAATGACTAATAAACTGAATGATTTGTGCTTGTTTTTGTTATATGAGGCTTATACTGCTTCTCACATATTTATATTTATACAATTCTTTAATTTAACCAACTTGCCATTTATTGTTAATTTTATTTATCATCAACATTATACATACCTACATACTGTTTTACCATTGTACCATGTTATTGCAAAAATGTTGTCATTATGTACCTGCTGACAAACTACATAAGTAGTTTAGCAGGTTTGAATGTTAATAAATAAAAAAAATAAAAAAAAATCAAAAAACTAGTCTTAATATAACAGAAGGCAGTGGGACTATGATAATTTTAATTCAAATAACGTTTCGATTCTGAATCGTGGACTTTTTCAGCTTAACACTGAGAATCTACCAGTCCCTACAATTCCCTAAAGATCGGTTTTCTTAGATCTTTTGTCACAGCATTAATGAGCAAGATGCCATTTTAAAAACATTACTTCGCAAACATTATCCCCAGCGATCAAGACGCCCGCGCCGCCTGCCTGCCTGCCGCATACTCCGAGACATACCGCCTGCCTGCCCGACACAATAACTAAAAGTAAATTACATTTTAAATTGCAGTCACGGCGGCTCCACGGCTCCACGGTCCCCGGGGCACTACTGCCGGGGTGTGACGTCACTCGAACCTAACTGCTCGCGAAAATTACAAATTATCGCAATTTCATCGCCGCAAATGAATTAATAATGTTGCCAATTCATATCTGGCACGAACACACACCGAAACGTAATGGGAAGAAGCAAAAATTGAAAACAGCTCTATTCTTGTCACATTCGGAAAAGATATATAAAGAATAAAAAATAAACAGTCATGTATTTGTCAAATTTATTTTATGGCTACTAATGTGTTTTTTTATCATTACAAATAGTACAACTACATACCAAATGCATAGAAATATCCCAAGAGATTCAAATATGGGTAAATATGGTGAGGGAATTGAACAAAATAGGAATATCGAAGTGACACAAGGCGACGATTCTTGGACAAACAAGAGATTACAACATTGTGCTAAAATTATACTATTTACTGTTTGCTCGGAACCTATCACTAAAACTACATCGTTTCGATCGCTTTGGGATACAATATTTTGATTTGTGTATTTAGTTTTATCTTTAAAAAGTGTTAAAATTAGTGTAGTGCCGCACGGTTGGAGCAATACCAGTCGGTTATCATTTGGGATAATTTTTTTTTTTTTTTTTTATTGTGTTTATTTCTTGCTAGAGCAATCCCGATGAGTAACAGAACTCATTTTAGGACAGGAGGAACTTACAATTCATATGTAGGAGGTAGTAGGAACAATTTTACAACGGTATTTTGATATCAAATATAAGTTTCACATTCAATACAGCATAAAAATTAAAAATTAAAATAATGACACGTTAAGTAGAACAAACAACAAAAGAAAACAAGTACAGAAAGAAAAAAAAAACATGGATAAGATACAACAAGAAATGACAACACAGTTACATATTTTCATTTTTAAATGTAGTTAAAAAATATTCTTTTAAAGCATTGCTTTGCAATTTTTTAATTAACAATAGAAAATGAGTACAAAAAACTGTGTTGAGTCATGCGATATTTTAGTTTGTTTTTTTTTTCGATTTCTATTTGAACACATTTAAATTGCCTGGTAGGTAGGCATAGTAAGAATTTGGGATACCAAAATCTAACCTCCGTGAGAGTACCTACTTTTTGACTACCAAAATGCTTAATTCTTAAGTTATCAATTATTTTACAATTTTTTTATTCAAATTACGCAAACAATCTAAAACAAACGGATAATTTCCATTACCAATATGGCGCACAGGCGCCGATTGGTACCGATTTCTCGTGTCAACACTAACATAAACGACGATGAAAATTAAGATACAAATTGAATGATACGAGTAGAAATAGTTTGTATTAGATTATCATGAAATATTTATATTTTTAAGATTATTGTTATTATTTATATTGCATTTTATAAGTAGATGCTTAAACTTTTAAATAACAAGATTTTGAAAAAAGCACCCGTTAGTCAACCTACTAAAAAGTATTAAATTGGGACTTTTTGGTCATATTTTTTAAATTAAATTTTTTTTGCCATGTTTAGAATAATATCTAAAAACCCGAGCAATTCCAATATCATTATCTTCCATTATGTACGACGTACTGCATTACGATGCAGTGGAAACCGTATAGAATAAAACACGACCGGAGAGCAGATGAGCAGAGATACAATAACTCGTTGTTCTCCGACCGTAGTTGGTCGTACACGACTTTTGTGCTAGACTACCGCCATTATTGTTGAACACAACCACTGGAAGCATGGGTCGATAACCCATTGTTTGCCACCGCAATACTATTCAATATGAGTGACGTTTATTTGAAAACATTTAGATGGTACTTGATATCCACACTAGTAGTGAAAACGAGTACAAAACAAATAAAGTATAAAAACTTGATAACTATCTAATACGGTGAACTCAAACAATCAAAAAAGAATGCCTAATTTACATTATCAATCTGACATCCGCACAGGCGCGTGTCTATACCTATCCCTTTCACGTCCACACATCACGTAAGATTGTTTGATTATTTATTTTTATCTCGAAAATATCAGCCGCTACAATGGTAGCGCTACAACAGTTCACATGAATGTATGACGATGAAAATTCAGATACAAATTGAATGTTTTTAGTAGCCCAAGGCATAGATAAATTTAGGTTACGTGAGATAAAAAAAAAGGTTCAACTAAGTTAGGTTAGATAATATTAAGCATTATACAGTTCGTGTTAGATTACGCTTGTTGATTTTGGTTCGGTTGTATATAAATGGCTGGGCTCCGCTGCACAAGAACCTACTAGAATTTATTCGTAGTGCATTTACATAACCCGGTCATGAATCTCTCCGGCGTTATCCTGCTGGGCATCCCGTGTCCATAACACGTAGCGGGGAGATCAAAACTAGCTCGGCTGGAGGAGACTGTAAATCAACACTCCACGAAACACTGCTGGATTGTTGACTAGAAAACGTCCGGAAATTGTATAATTGTTCAATACTGACGGGTGAAAAGATAATGCAAAAAACATTTAGTCACTGAAAGTTTGAAATTTAATATAAAAATTATTTGAAATGTGAGATCGACTGAAAAATAGCCGTTGTCCAGGTAAGACTGAGATCCTGGGTTCAACAATACATAACCGCAAATTATTGTGTTTGATCATTCATTAGATGTCATCGTAATAATGAAATTCCACAAATTGATGAAATATCATGATGCGCTGCCGTAAACCATAAAAACTACGCCAAAATAGATCGCAAGAACCACAATGCAACAAAAAATGTAATATAATGTAAGTTGTCATGAGTAAGTTGTAAACTTAAATGTTAAAAAATAACATAAAAAAAACTAAATATCGGGTTAAGAGCTTCGTAATAATCAGAGATGCGCAAAATGGGTACCCAAAACCATTTGAAATGCAAAATAGAAATGGGTCAAAACTTTTCCATTTGAAAATGCAAAATGCAAAATGCAAAATGGTTTTTAGAAAAGCATTTCAAATGCAAAATACCTATTTTCAAAATCCATTGAAAATGCAAAATGGTTTATCAGGTCAAACAATTAAAATAATTATAGAACTTTTAAACAATTTTGTCATTTAATAATGGATATCAATGTAGAACAAACATATTACATGGTTTATCCAAAAAAATACCACGACTACAGATTATGAAACCACAAAAAATTTGCGCGGTACTAATGTTGCCAACGTAAAAACATAGAAACTGCTATCTAACATTTAATATTACAGCGTCATGGCCCCATGTTCAGTATTTGAATCAGTATTTTTTGTAATGGTATCACTCAATTGCCAGGGCTTCTACCAGGGAGTGACATGACAAATGGAAATTATCTCTCATAGCGAGGTTGAGGACCGACTGATATTTAAAATGGAAAATGCATTGAGAAAAGCATTTAAAATGCAAAATACCCATTTTGCATTTCCATTTGAAATGGATTTATTTGAAATAAAGCACATCTCTGGTAATAATATTCGGCTCTCTTACGGCGGGTTGTTTCACAGAATTTGAACAATTCATAAAATTTCAAGGTTAATTGTTAAGTTCGGTGAAAGTTCTATTCAAGTTGTCATTAATTCAATTCTGTGAAACAACTGGCCCATAATAATAAAGAAACAGAACTTGAATAGAACATTCACAGAACTTGAAAATTAACTTGACGAATTGTTCTAATTCTGTGAAACAACCCGCCATTAATGTATCGCCGCGTACTCTATTCTATAATTATATTTTTATGCTTTGAATAGAAATGTTTCTTTCGTTTCCAACATTGAAATAATTAAGTTACTTCAAAAGGAAACCACCATTGAAATTTGACTTCAAAGAATACCTTGTCATCGGGCATTTTAAAAATATCCAACTAATTACATATATACATTGTGTTATGAGGGCGTGGGTGGTGCTCATAAACATAATGTATTGCCGTGAACAAAAATAAGTTAAATTGAACTTCAACCCTTTGGGTGAAATGCCACCAACTTGTACTGGGCTTCAATAACATGGTAATTAAATCGAAATATATTTTGGTACTCGGGAATAATGATATTCAACGAATATGAGTAAACAGAATTATGAAGAGAGATAATATTGACTTATCAAACATATCTAAACTAATATGTACTCATTTTACATATTATTACATTGTAATAATTCAAGGGTGAGATTTACAAATTGGCTTGTTATAATAGGTGTAGAAAATAATAATCTTAAATTATTACTTATTAACATTTGGTGCTTAGATATCGATTGATATGTAGTATGGATGAAGCTTAATTTCTTTACAGCCAGTGAGGTATGATGAGTAATGGAAAATAAATTTAAACGTTTTTATAAAAAAAAGTATTTCTAGATCTACACAGATGATAATAGCCGAATCGAAAAATTAATGTGAAAGATTAATTAAAGCCTCGAATCGCATGGCCCAGGGTATCGATTCTCCAATCCAGGCCGCTCGCAATCGCCGTCGACAGTACATACATTGGTCGACACTCTGATTCTCGAGTCTCGTCGAAGGTACTCAATTAGATAGCCAAACGTAAAAATTCATTCCATACGAACAACGAGTGGGTCGAACCACTCGCTGTTCGAGTGGAATGACTTTGTCGAGAATCGAGGCACTGTCGACACACCGCGCTTCCAGCGTTCAAGGTAGTTAACAACAAACAAAACAGCAGTAAAATGGCAAACAAAATCAATTGTGATCATAATAGTATTTTGGACGTTTGCATTATGTTCAACTATTCAATTGATACTTGCTCGAATTCGTCTAGGTCATGGGTCGCACGCTTCGTGCTGCCAGGACGAAGCAAATTACTTCAGTATTCGGGAATTATTATATTATGCTGAGCATACATTTGCGACATGTAAGTCCGCGAAACGCCGCTTGCGATTGCTTCGTTCCATTTCCATAATTCGTGGCTCGTCTCGCGCTTCCGTTCGTACGTGCATACACAGCATTGAAGAAGAAATCTTAGAGACTAAACGCGATTGCAGTGGGTGGGATTGTAATTGTTCATGTTTGAGTTACTTTCTCGTAAACGCCGGAACTGGGGGCACTAGGTTTGTTCAATGTTCAACCACCTACGATACGAGCTTGTTTGGGCGTATTTATTAACTGCATCATTGAGTTCAAGGTGTTAAATTGTTACCATTTAATAATACAACTCGATTTAATCGACAGTTAACCATTCAAAATAGTTCTAAAGACCGCATCCCAGGTTATTGAATGCGGTCTTTAGAACTATTACCTACCAGAAGGTAGGTTTAATGGACTCGATTTATATCGGATTCACTTCGATTAAATATTTTGGGACAAGTGACGATATTTTTTTATAGACAGCCGGAATACTTTAATTAGATTAATTTATTACACGTGAATCTGAATACGTTTCATTTTAATAAGAAAACATTTAAACATCAAATTGCTGCGTAAATACATTAACATTACTGACACGACTATTAACTTCATTAATTTAAGATATATACGCATACTTTTCTAATGCAGCTAACCCATTGGACGCATTTTGCAACCGTGTTCTAAAATAATTATGAAACATCCTAATATTTTAGAACTTACTTCTTCTTCTGGCGCTAGTATAATTAGAAAGAGTATTTATCGATGTATTTTTAAATGTAAGTATGTTACTTGTGACTTTCTACATATGTAAATATATATGTCATTAAGACAGGCCTTAGACCCAGTAGGCCTTAGTCGTAAGTCACTAGTTTTAGTATTTAATAAATATATTTGTACAGCGCCCTTGAGGTGATTTTTCACGAAAACGGCGCTATATAAATTAGGCAAATATTGTAATTATTACTAACACAAATCGAATATTATTTATTTATTTATTTTCACATATACGGCACAACATGTGCCATTCACATACTAAATTACAGAGAATAGTACAGCAACATAAGGAATGCAACAATATAAATGTAAGTATAATGGTATAATATGTAAATAGTAGTAAGGTTAAAAGTATGAAAAAAAGAGATATAAATAAAAAATAAGTAGCAATCTGTAGTATAGTATTAAGTCAAAGTAAGAAATTATATGTAATAATATACAATAAAGTAGTATAAGCAAGAATGAAGTGCTTACAAAATGTCTGAAAGGCAATAAGAGTTTGTAAAAAATAAAATAAAAAATTTTAGAAAGGTATATACTATTATAAAATGAAAAGAATAAAATATATACTATTTTATAATATGAAAAGGAAACAAAAGTAATAAATGGGAGAATCGCGTGTTATTATACACATATATTATGTAACAATTGACATTATTTGGCCAACATACTATATTTCAACAGTTTCAGCCTAGTGAGGAGTTTTATAAAAAATGCATTTCTATATATTATATTATTATATTATATACTATACACTAAGTTAATGTTTTTTAAATATGTACAAAATTGGTTTTACCATATATATATATTACATACCTACATGCATATACATATAATATTTAAATATATATTTTTTTAACTGAAATGCCTTCATAGTAGGCGGGAAATGCCAAATCGATTATCTGAAATGCATTAAGACGGCAAAATAATGTAGCATAATATTTAGCTGTACTGATGGTATCGCTGAATAAAAAAATATATTAAAAATATATTACACTAAAATAATTACACTATGTAAATTGAAATATATTACACTATTAGGTAGGTAAAGAGTACCTATTCAGTATTGTCAGAAAAATGAAGAAAGATTGCGGCCAGAACGCATAATGACAAGAAACGACACCAGGCGACGGCAAGTCACAATAAAACAATTCAAAAGCCACAAAGTCATTGTCACCACCGCAGAAAACAATAAATCATAAAATACGAACTTATCTGGCTCTGTCTTACGGCTGACGAAAGGACAGCGTTCAAAAAAATTCAGAGAATTATTACAGGATGTTTCATTGAAAGGAACTTCATTAAAAGTATTCAGCTAAACCTCATAACATATTATATACGGTACCGGACAATTCAACACAATGACAATTCAACACACCTTTAAAAGGTGATATAGTCATGAAACAAAAACAAGGTTAGGTTTATAGGTTAGTTTTTTTTCATCGCTTTTAAAGGCTTTATATCACTTTTATGTGTGTTCAACTGTCGTTGGGTTGAGTGTTAAATGTCATTATATCGAGTGTTAATTGTCATTGTATTGAGTGTTAATTGTCATTGTGTTGAGTGTTTATTGTCACTGTGTTGAGTGTTAATTGTCACTGTGTTGTCAATTGTCATTGTGTTGAGTGTTAATTGTCATTGTCATGATTACCATTATTTACAGAATG
Source organism: Hesperophylax consimilis (assembly GCF_061612785.1). Lineage (NCBI taxonomy): Eukaryota > Metazoa > Arthropoda > Insecta > Trichoptera > Limnephilidae > Hesperophylax > Hesperophylax consimilis. Next base: position 15,312,188 of record NC_142845.1, read on the forward strand.
CACCGAAAAATAAAACGATATTAGAAAATATACTGCTTTAATTTAAATTGCATTAAAAACAACACGGTAAAGATTTATTTTTTTATTTAATATTTGTATGTTTTTTACAATAAATATACAATCATACATATTATACAGTGTTATCAAGGTAAATAATAATAGCTTTTCCTCACCATAAAGAGACTATAAATATAGACTATATACTATAAGAATATACTTATATTACAGATAAATGCCAGGATCTGAGCATTGCGAACGAAAATTAAAATGTGATATTTATCTATTAATACAATGTTTATTGTTAAGATAATTGTATACAATCCAGACAAAATGGTGCTGAGTGGTGTAATTACGCTGAGAAATAAATTAACTGACTTGTTTAATGTAATGAATTTAGGAAACATTCATCAGGCATAGAGGCAGGTATCATTATAATTGAATGAGTGTAATGAGCACAAGAACAAATCACGTTTAATAAAGTAAGTGAATACTTGAAGGTACCAGTTTGCGGAAATATTAAATAATGCGGTCCTCATTGACTGCTAATTAAGTTGAGTAACCTTTACATGGGCGAGTTATGGAATTATTTCGCAATTAAACATCGGTGTATGTTGTTTGTATAAAAACTTTCAATAAATTGCAATAAAATAAGATCGTAAGAGAACTAGTTCCTACCTTTCTGTGTCGTGAAAGTGTAGAATTTTTCGTTGTTTCCAAACCAACAATTATCATTTTATATCAACACATTTTGGAACTGGTTTCAATAATTAAAACTACCCACCCCCAGAACTGATACAATCAGTATCTGCCACTGAAAACTTACCCTACATTAAATGTTATTTGTAAGTTGTGTAATATTTAAAACACATTTATTAGTTTTTATTCTGTTGTTTTCAAACAACTCCTACTGTAAAGAAATAAATAATGAATAACTTTGCAATAATTAAACCTGCGACATATTTAATATTCATATACAGCGAACAATTCACAGAGTGCAAAAATCAGCAACACGATAATACGTTTTACAAAAAGAATCTTATATATTCATCTCTGGAGAGCAGAATTGAGAGAGGGTGCGGCATTTTATTAGGAAAATTTGAAAACGTCCACTGGTTATTAAAACGTCCCATGTTTAGTGGGATCACGTACGGCAGTTCCACCGCCACTACGTCCTCGCCATTTCAGGGCTGTACGGCTGTACTGACACGCCGTAAAGCAGCCGCTCCCCCCGTTACCCCACACACAGGACCCCAAGCAACCATCTCGCCTTTATTATATAAATACGACGAGCTTTAATGGTGAGCTATAAAACCGCCCCGAGTGGGGGAGACTGTGGCACGCGTGCCGGGAGACAATCAAAACAGGTTATTTGAACATGCCCGAGGAGAGTGAACGAATAAAATCTATTATCTAAACTACTTTATTGATTAGAAAAAACTTGAAACCGCGGTAGTAGAGGTTTTTACCCTTTTTATTTGAGTATCAGCTTGTTCCGAAGTTTTTATACAACGCCGCAGGATAAGAACTCACCCCTCTTGAATCGTTAAACTTCTCACAGTTATGACCACCGCAAGGGGCCATTGACCACATCCTTATTTTATGGGAAATGTACCAAATGTAATTAAAAAATACCGTGCGAATAAAAAAGTTTTGTTCTTGTGCCTGTCCTTTCAAAGGTTGGCTGTCGTGGGGGCAATCTTCACACAGCAGACTGCAGCCTGGAACAACTCGCAGCACTGAAGTTTAAGCCACGAGGTGCGGCATTTTCTTCTAGGTCGTTTTCCATCACTCATCTCCGGGATAATCATATTTAAGTTTGTCAAATTTCATAATATATATTTATAGAAAAGGTTTATTGGAAGACGAATCTAGATCAATCACAGAATCTAGAAAAACCCACTACTGAATTAAATTTCGACAGAGATAAATAATTCAGAAATGTTATCTGAAAATGTGTACTTACGCAAAGGTTCAGTATATCTGTCGGGCGAGTGGCTGCGGGGGGCAACCATGAAATTTACATTAGCTTGGCCGGCGGGACAACTTTTCTTGCTGTCTTTTGTGTGTTTTTAGTAGTTATTTGAACATTATACTGTGAACTAGGGCCAACTCTACACTGAGCGATCCAATTACCTTTTTGCCTTATTTCCCCGGAACGACTTCGCTTACTTTAACCTTAAATAAAGGGTTTACGGCCGTGATAAGACGGTTTAACTAATATTTCTCCGAGAGCTTTTTGTTTTGATGTCCCTCGGCTTGGAATTATTTACGAAGGGATTTCACCCTTCGTCAAATAGTATTATGTTTGCACGATGGTTTGATTGTGATATAGTAAAATGAAATCATTATTATAGCTCACATTGTCAGTAATATAATAACATCTTTATTTATGCCATAACAATAATATTATATTTGTAATAACTAATAACAATACCTCGGTTAAATGGATGTATGTTTGACGTTGATTTTGGGCTTTGTTCTCTTTTGTACAAAAACAACACAGTTTAGGTACAATATGTAATGTAATAAAAAAAAAAAAATCTGAATTATTATGATCATGAGTGAGTTTTTGTGGTTGTAGTTTTATATAATTCTGTATTTAACTTAATTAATGTTATATCCTGTCTTACATTTATTATAATATGATATCTTGTCTTTTTTTGTATTAGGCAATTCACCCCAAAAAGAGTGCTATGTGCATATCTTGTCTTAATATGACACCTTCAATCACACCCATTTGGAATAAGCTCCATAAAATAAATGTTTTTCTTTCTTTTCACGGGCAATACTTTGTTTTATATAATTTAAAAAATATTTTTATTCTTATTATGTAGTCTTATTATTAGAAGTGCAGTCACAAGGGGGAAATCTATAATTGGTATTATTTTTGCTATACTAACTATTGTAAATAGTCAATGTTGTTTTTATTAACACCATGCAACCATTGTTGAAAACACCATATTAAAATATCGCAAATCTACTATGGTTTTATTTGTTTAAAAACCATTCGTGCAAATATTTACATATAAGCCCAGCCAACTTAGGTTGGCTAGTCTTCTGGTGTAGAAGATGTTAGTAGCACATGGTCGAACGTAATAAATACACTCGTGTAAAGCGTGTGTAAGGGTCTGGAGTACAAGCTTTTAAACCTCTGCAAAACGCGAATGAAAAAATAAAACGTAGATGTCGGATTAAGTGTCGGTGTATCCCCGTGTCGTGGGGATTAAATAAAATCACGCAAGTAGCCCCGGTGAGACATATTACCCCGTGTTCCCCTCCCCACTAATCTCCATCCCGGCGTTAATAATTAATCACACCGGTAAGTCGGGGCAAGTCGGGTGCGCGGGGGCGGCAAATTACGTAATCTCGGCCGAGGTAAGTAAATCATTATAATATAATAATATAAACTCGAGCGGGGACTATACTATACCTACAATAGCATAGACCAGTCGCCCGCCACGTGCATGGAAATATATCTCTACGCACATACTATTATGTTAGTCAGCTTAAAGTTTACGAAACTTGAGGAATATGAGAATGCCGCAAGCTAACTAAAGGCGTACCGCTGATAGATACGTTGTAACCACTTCCACCTTCTCATAAATGACGCATGTAACAGAAAGGGAGGTTTTAAATTACAGCGGAGCTCTAAGTAGCAGAACCTAATCAAATGTTTAAGGTACCTACTTGCCGACACAGGAGCCAACGAAATAAAAATATATAATAAAAATTTATTACATAAATTAACCATTAAAAACATTTAATAAAATATAACCCGTTTTGGCATGTGAATATTATTTATATGAACCTGAAGTTAATGCAATTTTGACATTTTATTTTCAAAGCATTACACCGAGGAAAACCGCTTAATATTGCTGAAAACTTTCAAAAATTTATATTAATTCATCCATATAAAACAATGAAAAAGGTTGGCACTTGATAAAATAATAATAATTCTTCTCAACATTATGAAAACAGCAGGTAAAAAGATCACGGTAAACCCTGGTCTCAAATAATGATAAAATAAATACAATACAAGACGTAGCAGAACCTTGAATTCCCACGATACAAAAAACCTACAAAGGAGGGACAATAGGCATCCCGGTAATTCAGTCCCCAAACCCAAGAAAAGACGGACTTCCAGTACGTTAATAATAATAACTTGAATACAATCAAACCTACAACAAAATATATGAAGGAACAATAATGTACCGATAACTGGAAATATAAATACAGTTGTAAGATATTGTACGTAAAAAGGTATATCATATCAAGAACATTTATTTGAAAAACTTGTATAAGTCTTAGACGAATTATTGCGCTCGTGAACATTGTACAATCGTTCTTAGTAGTAAAATTGTTTTTATCAATAATTATAACATAACAACAATTTTATTAAATTGTTTATACCCCATATTATTATTGTAGATTTAGTTTAGTAACCGTGATTACCATTTTTTTAAATCTATTATTTAATACATATATTATGCAAAAACTATCCTAACTCATCTACACATAATTACTCTACACATAACCTAACTCATCTACACATAGATGTACTCGAAGCAACAACAAAAACTTACTACAAATACCGATAACACATACTACGTTTGGTCAACGAAACTTTAAATACTTTGCGACAAGACTCTATAACATTCTTCCAGACAACATAAAACAATGTGATTCACAAAAAAGTTTCAAAGATAAAGTAAAAATTTGGATCAAAAATTAGAATAGGGCCTTCACTGGTGCATTCACTCAAATTCGAAGTTATTGAAGTCACCACATTATTGAGCGAATACTTCTTAATACAAGTATAGGTATGTTCAAAGGTATTAGGAACTAACACGAAAAAATCTGCCTCAACACAGGCTAGCCTAGTGAGGCGGTATTTGAGAAACCTCAACTGTACTTTTATTTTCATTTTACCTTCACAATATTATGTTTGTATTTTTCTGTTAATTTTATAACCTTAAATATAAAAGTTACAAATCAATGTACACCATAATATGTATGTATAGTTGTAATGTATAAACTATTATTATTAGTTACATACTTCAAATAGTACAGCTTATTTCTTTACCTACCTTACAAAAACTGTAATTGCGCAAACCCCAATTTCAAATTTAAAAGTACGTAATTCTTATACTTTCAGTACATAATTTTATTTTATTTATTTTTTATTTTTTACGTATTGTGGCCAGTAATATTATAATTATCTATAAATGTTACTAACGGTGTGCAGTAGTAAAAAGCGCAATAAAATTAACGGTAATAATTGCACACGTACATCACATGCACTTAAGTTAAGTTGTTGGAAAGTAATGTAAACAGTTTATTGAACAGCGTTCGCCAGATGCCAAAATTGAGGGTTTAACTTACGAGCCGAGAAACAATTTGCGAGTGCCAAAATCTTGTGAAAAATGTGTTATTATTATTCAAATAAAACACACCAATTTAAAATAGTAAAAATAAAATAAAGAGATACAGTGTAAATGTGTTTTAATGTATACAATATATATTATCAAAACCAGCTCACCGTGAGTAAGAGTTTTTAACGAGCTTGGAAAAAAAAACAGAAACAAATCTAATAGTTTTCAATTTGCAACACAGCGAGATAAATTCAATTTCAATAAACAACACAATGAAAACGAAACGAAAAACGCAATTAAAGCAAAACAACTCGATAGCACCGACAGAGTAGTAGAATAACGCCGTACATTTATATGTATAAGGGGTATAACGTATATCGTAGTCCGGTACCGCCACTTTGCGGCTTCAGTCAATTAAATGTGAAAAGTTGGTCCTGCACGGCGGCACGGCAGTGGGAAAGTTTCCGCAGCCGACCGGCGCGTTGGCCGCAAGGAAAACCGGAAACCGCCCGGTCCGCCGTGATAGCGCCAAACTTAATCCTTTGCCGACGCGCGATGCCTGACACACGTGTTTGTAGCTCTAGCAAGCACCTTTACCACGGTGGCTGGACTCCATTGGACTATTCGCTACAATAAAGAGATTAACGCCGTTTTGTAAAAAAATAACTTACTTTTATTTGACAGCCGCAGGTTCGCAAATAATACTTAGGTAGTGTAAACTAAACACCACATGAACCTTTACAGAACCTTTTTTTTAAATATGACAATACAAGGACCTCACCACAATTTTACTACTTCGAGCCAGCAGATTTCAAAGAGGGGCTTTAGAGAGAGCGAGGAGGGGGAGAATGGTGTGCTATAGAGAAAGTACATAAATAGCAACCAAGATCAAGTTATTTAATTAATCAATCTAATTTTATTTTATATTTATATCAATATTTATTTATTTATTTTGTAAGAAACAAACAGCTTTTATATAATATACAATGATAGATATAAATATACAAGTTAACTGAAGTCAAGCCACAGAAGTTTCTTATGTTAAAGTTCATTAGAAATGAAGTTTTAGTATCTTAAAATTAATTTGGTGTTAAATGAAGGGGAGAGGAAGAGGATAGGAGATGCTGCCGATACATTCCATACTCTCATATTAATAATCGATCGTACGCATTACTTTATATCGATATTTCTTTAGGTTATTACCAAAAATGTCAATGCTGTAAAATTTTGTATTATATTGTGCACATATACGAGGAATTGGGGAATTTTTTCGAATGTTTGTTCTGCACGAGGGTAGATAAAATAAATCAGATTGTCGGGTTGATCTAGACGGAATATGAAGATTTATTAAATTGGTAAGTTCTGGTGAGTCCAGAACATTATTTAATATACATAGTATAAGCGAGAGACTCACTGGGATTGTTGGGAGCAGTTTGGACCCTTATGTGGTAACCTAAACACATTTAAAAAAAATCTAATTCAATTCAAAACAAAGTTTGGATTCTGAAGGGCGGTATTCCTCCAGAACGTTATTGAATGTATCTTACCCGCTCTGGGAAATTATCCCATATCAATGTCAGGTCAGTATGTTAAACCTTAAGGTGTTGGGTGACTTTGAGAGGCTGGGAAATAAGGAGTGCGGGGAATAAGATAAGCAATTATCATAGGAAAGTGTAATGGTATCAAGGAATCTAAAGATCTTCAATAGCTATACGGAATTAACTAGGTAGGTGTCAAACATAATAGGCCTCAGCACGGGTAGGTGTCAAACATAAAAGGCCTCAGCACGGGTAAGGCACCCAGCGAGGCCAACATTACAGGATAACTATGAAATATAAAAAAAATATTGAAAAAAAAAATTATAATCAACGCCAAAACACCCAAATTCGGCAGCGTATAATATATAGTATAGTCGTTCGTTACATTATGAAAAAGACAAATAAGCAATGTTTACGAAAATGCGTTTTTATTTTTTTGTTTTTTACATTAGGAAAATAAGAAAGTAGAAAAGAAAATGATTAAGTTGTAGGAGGGAGGAAACACAAAGGCCGGCAAATCGTTCCACAGCCGAGCGGTTGAACTCAAGAAAGAGTCGTAGAAGCGACCCGATATGTTGGGTGCGCGTTTGGCGTGATTCCAGACTATGTACCGGTGCCGAAGGCATCAATGACCCTAGTTCCTCGGAGCATCTTCCATTGTATTACCGATAGAACAATGACAGAAAACTTACCTGACGCCTGTGCTCTAAGGATTGAACCCGTATGATATTTAATTCTGAACTGACAAAATCGTATCAATGTTCAAAAAGATTTTCCTCTAAAATTGGCATCATGTATAGGTTATGTCTCGAGTTATTTCATTACAACATCGATAAAATCTTAAATAAATCATCAAGTTTACATTTCATTATATCCCCAATACCCATACGTTTATTTATGGCGTAGGAAACAAACGTGAGCATAAAATTGATATTTTCAGAAGACCACGAGAAAATTATTTTCTACTCCTGACTCAGTCAGATCTTTTACATTTTCACACATAAAATTATGTAAGAACCGCGGGTTTATCATCCGGCTTCTCACTCACCTACGCGATCTCAACATAATAATAATAATATTAATAGTTAATGGTTTTATATTAGCGTATCTAATAAGATATTCTTCAAATAGGAATATTATACACAGGTAAGAAATCTTCACGTTCTCGATCAACAAGTACGTACAGCTTCTTTCCCACGTACCTGTATCCTTAATGACAACAAAAAGTGAGGAATTTGAACAACTCATAAACAAGGTTCCCTCTATTTTCTACAGTGTGTGTGCGACTCATCAATCTGTGAAAGATATTAAAGAAAGAAAGAGGCCAGTGCGCAAATACGCACATTCACGCGTAGATAAAATAAAGTTAATGTAGCACGAAATAAAAAATTACATTAGGTTATAAAAAACAAAAAAAAAACTGTTTTCTTACCCAAAAATGTTCCTTCATATTGGATTCCATTGGGTTAAAAAATGGTGATACATCGGTACTAGTTAACAAAGATTATTTGTGTGCATATACTGTTTTATAATAAATTGTATTTATTCTGGGTTATGCCGATTCCTTACCGACCCATGAGGGAAGGGGGTAAGGCTAACATTTTTTTCTTGAAATTTTAAATCGCCTCGGAAGGATATGCATTGTTTCTCAAGTACACAACAATGGAACAGTCAAAGTAAAAAGAGATAATACCTACCTCTGTTTATAGATAATAGATATATACAAGCAAAAAGGTGAAAACACAAAATAATAAGACCTTCAAATAAGGGATAATACATTATGTGTTTGTTCAAAATGCGTAGCATATGCGAACCCGGAGAACCTATCATAAAATATCGGTTATTTTGTGTACACTTGCGCCAAACAAAAATCTGGTGACATGTTCTTTCCTCGAGACGTGTGCGGAAGATGAAAACATGTGTATGGTCAATTTTTAACAAATGTGCGGCCGCACACCTAATGCCTATAAATCGATATTGTTTTTATAATCATCTTCGGTTTTAATAAAATGTAATACATCAGAGCATGATGAAATTACAATATTGAATAATATTATACAGGTAACGTGGTAATGAGAAAAAATTTCAAGTATTGCCTTGCTTATTCAAATGGTAGTTACATTCGTACACTGAGGACGGGTTGTTTCGGAGAATTTGAACAATTCATCAAATTTCAACGTTCATTTTCAAGTTATGTGAAAGATTTTTTCAAGTTCTGATTTTATTTCAGTTTTGTCAAGCAACTAGCCTACAATGATATAATAACAGAACTTGAATAGGACTTTCACAGAACCCGAAAATGAACGTTGAAATTTGATGAATTGTTCAAATTCTCCGAAACAACCCGTCCTAATAGATGATACGGATTAGAATATTGACATATGTAAATGAAGGCCACTTGTTGTAATAAACTAAATACTTATAACATTGAAATACATTTGCGGTAAAAAACACACACTTTTTATACAATTCTAGCAAACCGAAAATGTTATGACTTAACCCTTTCAGATCTTGCATATATCCTTGAAATCAATCCTTTATCATTTGAAAATACAGATTTCAGAATTTTTCCTCACTACCTTTAGCTAATAAAAATGGCGGTTTTCGTTTTTCAATTGCTGGTATAACATGTAAGTTTTTAAGGTATTTTGTTCAATGTTTCATTTTTATGTAATTTTTTTTAGTTTAATAAAATGTTATATTTTTGGCATTAATAATAATAATTTTTAATAAATACAAGTAAATCTAAAAATAAACAGTAATGATGTGAATGCAATGCATTTTAAGATAATTGAAATTTTAGTAAATCTAAAAATAAAGAATTATGGCGAGAATAATTAAATTATTATTATAAAGTATGCTATTTTCCATTATTTATGAGAAACACGCCCACTGACACCTAATTAATCTTCTTTCAAATGAAGGTAGTAATAACGTCTAAACTATTAAAAATAAAAACACCAACCTTTTCAAACTCTACCAGTAATTATACTACTACTGATATTTTTAATCTGTTTGATGTTCCAAGTTTACAAAAAATCTATGCTAAAAATATTCTAGTTCATCACTTAAAAAATAAACCAGAGGCAAACCCCTCTCACGATCATAAAACCAGAGCCAAGCAAACAGACATGCTAAATATTCCTAAATGTAATTCTACTTTTGGACAAAGAAACTCTGAATTTTTAGCAATTAAATTATATAATAAACTCCCTCTCAACATCAAACAAAGGAAAACGAAAAATAACTACATTAAGGACATCAAATCTTGGCTTATGGAAATATCGGAAGAAGAACTAACTAATATATTTAAAACATCATCTTAGTTGCTGAAAACGTATTCTAACATATATAGTCCCCCTCAGCACAGGATCTCCTAGTGAGGAGGACTTCAATGATCTGTTTTAATTTTATTTATATATTTTATTTCATGTGCCATACAAAAATGTACCTAATTATTTTAAAAAGTAACTAAATAAAATAAAAATAAAAAAATAAAAAATTGTTATCAATCATCAAATAATATGTTCTACCACAGCCGGTTTTAATTCAAGTCTGAAAGTGTTGAAACTGTCATTAAGAATACGATTTTGTTGTAAATATGAATAATAATAGTTCCGTCGAATACCATCTTTCCGTTTCATGCGCTATTTATGAGAAAGAGGGAGAGATTACAACGGAGCTATCAGCGGTATGCCAAAACAGACGTTTTTATAAGCTCCCGCGGTATACCGAGCAGTACTACCTGGGCTCTACGGATCAATAGCACCGAGTCATAGCCATTGTATAGGGTTCCTCAAGCAGGAGTATTTTTCTGTAAAAATCCACTACCTACACTTAAAGTTTGTCTAACATAACAAGGCGAAATACTCGAGGTATGTAAGTCCTATCATGTGGTAAAGGTACTCGACGTATTTCACGCTCTTCTAGCGTAACATAAACAAATAAAAGCAATGTGTTTTGAAAATCTTTAAGAATTTGATGAAGCCACACAGACTACAAAGTAAATCGTTAATAATCTGTGTACAAAAATTGTATTGTCGGTGGCTGAAAATTAACGACCGAGCGAGCTTTACTCCGCGGTGAGGTATTACAGCACAAAGGAAAACAAAACACCTGCCATAAAGGAAACTCTCGAGAACTGACTATTTAGAAGTTGTCCGTAATTATTATTTGCGGCTGCGACGCGTGTAATGAATAATAATAACTAATTAACACATCCTGCCTTTAATACCTTCTCGCTATTGATTCCCAGCTTAATTGAATTTCTTCCTTTATATCTGGAACACTATGTCCATCTTGAAGTGTTCTAACGAAGACTATAAGTTATAATACATAAGACCGAGCGTGTGTACAAGCTCAAATACAACCCAGAAAACGATAATATTGTAATGCAACAAAATACACGAATAACTGAACAGCCGTTCTGTCTTCAAGTAGCAGTAATCGTGATATTAAATCAAAGTAACACGTACCTACTTAACGTGCGGGTAAGCCACACAACATTGTAAAGGCGCTTTCTCCGATAAGGTAAGAAAATTACACATTATAATAATAATTATTATTATTACATGTTAATGCATATCATACAACATGTAGTTGCGAATGGAGAAGCAGTTATTTTATACGAGTTTTTTAGAAGACTGGTATGTATACGTGAAATAATTAATAATATACGTTATGCATAATTTAACAATGAATTAAACTAGGTTCGCGGTGATATCTTAGGCGACACAAAGAGAAGTTTGGTCTTGTGTTCTCAAAACCTCTCAGAGCAGTCGGCAACCTACCACAAGCAAACTACGTAACGTATGTACGTACACCGCATACACACACAGACCAGCGAGGGAATGCAGTGTAACATATACTCGTAGATAACGTATGGGGTAAGTACTAAGTATAGAGCAGAGAGAGTTCCCAGTTCTTGTACAAAATTCAAGAAGTTGAACGTGAGTTGGTCTCACTTCACTTCTGCGATTACTTAAAGTTGCGCCGACAGCGGTCTCCATAAACGAAATATGTTAATAGTTTAAGTTGGGAAAACAAAACGGCAGCATTGTTTACTTTAATGGCTACTGAAGATAAACAACCAGTTGGATATTTACAAATTGGGAAAACTATTGCAAAGGTGGAGAGGGCAAGTCAATATTCAATGAATTTATAAAACAGGGAAACAAAAGAAAACGGATTACAAAAATACAATATTTGAAATTTTCTTCTGGCTCTGTTTTTTTTTAAATTTGGCATTGGAGCTTGGAAGTCAACCGATTAAATTATATTTCAGCCACTTTTCAAAAATGCGTTACCACCTTCTAGAAAATAATGTACATACATACTATGAATTACTTTCGATGTAAGGACGACATATCTTCATTATTAGACTATAATTATAACAAAATAGCAAATCCCCAAGTACTTCCAAAAATCTGCAAAGACATTATCATTCCTGATCATTCCTAGTGATCAGCAACCGGACACAATTAAAAATTATAAAATTTGACACCGGTTAGAATAAACAATATTATAATAGAACAAATACAGTTTTCATAGGTAGATACGATACGATATGGAAGTGAATCGGCGAAACAGCTGTTGCAGTATCAAAAATAAATAGAACGTATAAAACCCAAATATACAAGAGGAAAACCCGCAGACGAATCAGCTATTCCACGATCCAAAGATGAAAGTAAGAGGAATGATACGAAAGGGCGTATCCAATTTAAAGCACCATATTATTCAAATACATTTGACGGTGTTATTTTATATTTAAAACTTGCGGAAAAAACCTACGGTAAGACGCGTTGGTCTCCCAAAAGATGGGTCAATGACCACAGAGGCTCATACTTAAAAGCAATTCGAAGACCAATCAAATAAATGTTAATTTAACGACTATCATACGCATATTTTTAATAGGATTTACACTTTATACCTTCATTAGAATTAACTCGCCCGTACGACTTAACTGAACGGTAGCGAATTGTAATATTTATAAAATAAATAAGATAAGACCGCCGAGTTATTCCAAGAGTTTAAACCGTACTACCTTATTTGAACGGCCTCGAAAACAGATAATATTTTTATCCTCAGAATGCTGTTGAAACAAGAAAAAATACATATATACAAATTGCAAGTAGAATATCCGATATTTGAGGAGTGTGGTGTAAAAAGGTGGCAACACACAATATTATTAACGTATCCCCTCCCCCCTACATCTTTACAAGTCTGCACTCTATGTACTTTATTTTTACACATCTACAAGCTGTCCACATAATGTATAATTATATGTTCTAAACAAAAACATGATTTAAACACCCAGTACATAACACAAAAATGTTAATATATTTTTTTATAGATTTAGACGAACAATTAAAGTTTTAAAGCAATATGTGAACCACAAAGTAACAGATGAATTTAAACGGGCTTTAAAAACAAAATTATTTAAAAAATCTTACCAGTCATAAATGTTAACTTCTTTTCAATATTTTATAATAAGCCATATTCTAAAACTTCCGGTAATTGTTTGGTTTCGGTTGTCTCCTCATTGTACCATTTTAAAGTGTCTGCTCAGAAAATTCTCATTTCTGAGCACAAACTGCCTCCTGTTTTATATTTTCTTTTAATTTTAATATTATTGTTTTGTCCTGTCCTGCTGTTATTGTTATTCTAAGTTTTGTCATCACTTTGTATAAACAGTGTATTTAGTGTTATAATATTAGATCTGTATTGGGTAAGGCACACTGTAGGAATAATTTTAAGAACCACTAATACTGAATTACCATTTTTTAAGTTTGTTATACGAGTTTAAGCGCACTTGAAGTGAAATGACACTAAACTGCACTATATAAATGCCATGTTATTATTATTTTTTAACATATTTTTTATTGATATTATAAAAATTAAAATTATCTCGAAACACTCTTATTGTGGGTTACAAACAAATATACCACATCACACATTTTCCGGGATGCATTAATCTATATCAAGACGTCTTAATACAATAATGACTGTTCTTATCAAATATATCGATTTCGTTACTCGTTACTACTTAGGTACAACAGCTGATAAGAAATAATCGATCTACACTGAATAGAATTTACCCGTCTCGCACAATTCAACACATCAGTGTTATTAAATAAAACGACCTTGATGTTTATATTTGTACTGCCATTCCTGAATGAACATAATAATATAATATCAAATAATAGTGGGCTTTATAAAGTTGCCAATTGAATTAAACTGTTTGGGTTTCGGGTTACATACACAAATTTACATGTCAGAACATAATTCAAGTAGACAGTGCAAAGAAACGTGCAAGTTCGAAGCAAGTATTTATGTCAATTATCCCACTGGCTTAAAAATAGTTTTACAGTCGTGTACAGTTAATATAATTATTTCAGTACGATTGAGCTGATAAAAATATAACATACATCTAACGAATGTACTTTAATCTTTCAGGTTCAGTTCCTAATTTGTTCGCTTTTAGAAATAACTCACAGAAATCGTTGTCTTCCTTGCTGTTGTGGTGAGAAATGTGCTCCATACGGTGTTAGAAAGAGAAAACACTACGCTTTATATTCAAATCTAGAACTTAACCGAAGAAGAATTAAAATGTGCACCTTTATGAAACCAAAGGAAACCGAACGCAATTTGAAAAAACTTATGAGACTTGATTTTTTTATTAATTATTTTTTATATGAAACGAAAAAAAGTGAGTTACCGATAACGTTTGTAATATATTTGTCTAAAAAAATAAGTGTGTTTTTATATATTTATATATTTTTAAGTGAGCCACTTTAATTTTTTTATAGGCATTATTACAAAAAATATATGTTATTATTATTAATATTTTTAATAATAAAATATATTAACATATTTCATCACCTTTGAAAAACTGTTTTTAGTTTTCGAATATGTTCAGAAATAGTCATTTATTTGGATTTTATTGCAAATCTGAAATATTCCGACTGTTCGAGAGAATATGGGCGAGTTAACAGTAATGTGCAAATGTAATAATATTCTAATACAACATTTATCCAGATCCAATAACAAATGTTATTAATACTATCAAGCCAAGTATTTAAGTGAAATTACAATAATATGTGGGTGTCTATGTCTAGTGTATAGAGAATAAATAAATAATTTTAATTCACTGATTTTTTCAAAGGTCAACAAGGATCCAAAAATAACTAACACCATGGCGAAATATTAATCAAAAGGATTAAATTAACCTGTCTGTTCATATTATGTCGATCGGGAATTATTTGGTATAAAGACGAGAAGCTTGTATTCGTCTCATTACTGAACCATATGATAAGACGATTCATGGTCATTTTAGTTTATTTTCAACGCTGTCATAAAGAGTTGCACTGACAGCTAAAAATTAAACTTGGATGCTGTCAAAAATATCGAAAAGAAAACGATTAGCGTTAAAATGGATAATGTTGAACTGACAGGGCACTCCTTCCGACGGCAACCGAGTTTTAGGTATCCCATTTTAACTTCAATGTGTATATTTTACATTAAATTTGCTAAATTGGGTATAAATTTTAACAGAAAACTCAAGTGAAATCTCTACTTTTCATTCCCTTTTCAATTAAATTAATATGTAAATTATACCCAAAGTTGTTACATATTGAAGTATTAATCAAAGAAGAGAACAAAGGATATCACTGAAATATTATGAATTATGACATAAATACACAAAAATAAAGGTATTTGAAGTGTTTTGAAATGTCAAGAAGGTTTAATTGGTTGGGAGAGATCGCTTGTGTGAATGTAAATATGTGTGAAATGTTTACATAAACAAGAAACAAAGAATAGCGGTGGGTTTGACAGATAGACATATGATAGTGGGGCCACTGACAGACCAGCGGAGCCCCGGCAGCCGGCAGCCGGTAGGACGAGACTCCACTGGGCGGGGGGCACTGACTTACCTCGAGGTCCTCATACGTGCGGAAGGACATTATGGCGAAACCGTCGATGATATCCTCTTCGCCCATGGGCTCCTTTGACTTTTTTCTTCTGACGGCGGGTCGGGGGGGCTTCTCTCGGGCTGGGGACTCGTCTTCCGCGCTGTCCCCATCCTTTGCCTTGCTTTCTCGCTGTGCTTGCATGCGCTGGGCCCTCTCCCGTCTCCTGTTCCTTTGATTGCGCTGCTTCACTTCGTTTTCCATCGTTCACACATTATCTATCACACTTATTCACTCGTTCGTCACTACACAGGGGTCCGCACTGCACTTTTCAAGTCACACATTATTCTTAAACTGAGTTTCCACCGCGATATTCGACAAAATAAGTAAACTTGCACCTGGAGAAAGACACTGATTGTTTCCAATGGCGGAACATACACGGTTGCCGCATTGCAAGTAAAATGGCCGCGTATCTCTCTGACGGCTGTTTTCTAGCCTCAACACTTATAAATTCACGACATTTCACTGAAGCACAAATCACTACACATTTGATTTTAACTCACATCTCGCGTTTTTGTCTATAAAAACATTTAAAGCATTATTCCTGGCATTCACGACCAGTCAATACAATGAAAGATGTCGCGTGACGCGCGCGCCGCGTAGCGGTCGCGATGGCGAACTAAGGCGGTGATACCAGTACACTAAAATATTTTTCCATTCAACGGGCGTAGCCGACTACAGGGTTTTAACTTTATTTTGGTTGCATACGCTTAGAGTTTTTAAAATTTTTGTTTTTAATAATTAGTCCGGTGAATTTCGTAGTATTAAAATTTTATTATTTCATTTTTAATCATGTTTAATTTGCTAATAGAAATTGGTAATATATTAAAGGAATTTTATATTTATCACGCGGCAACATTTTACACTAAAAATTTGTTTATATGACGTCGGACGTCGTGCATGCCTTGTTGATGTTCGTTTACTGTCAAAAGCCAAAGATATAAATGAGAAGGAAAAATATTTGATTTATTCAAATAATAAACATACTTTTCGAAAAAATGCTTTGAAGGATGAATAAATCATTATTTACATCGATATTTTTTAAATTGAAAGATTCTCTTGTTCTCAGAAAAATTCGTACTTTAGAAAAGGTAGGTATCTAGATACGCACATAAAATTAATATAATACTAAGATTATCCCTCAGTCATTTCTTGTGTAAACATAAATATATTTTTAGTTATTCAATAATAACGTACTCTATGTACTAAAAATGCCGTGCATGTTTATATATGCAGCTAACAAAATTAAATTTAAATCATTTGAAAATTCAAAAACCGTTAATATTATTTCGAAATATTTTGCACATTGTGATCAAAATCTGCCAATGGGGGAAGGGCGGGCACGCTCTCCCGCTTGCGCCAAAGCCGAAGGGGGATTTAGGGGAAGTATTTCACTCCCCTGCTCCTCTGCTCCCCTCGCCTTCGCCCTTGCGAACTTCTGTTTTATTACTCAACCGGTATGGCTGGCCCGAGCTTATTTAGCATAACAATGTTTGTCACTAATCTCAGTACCTAAGTAGGTACGTACACATTTTTGTATTATTATTAGAAAACAATATTTGGGTTTACTGGAAAATTTAAAAACAGATTTCGGGGAAAAAAATATATAAATAGATTACAGGTTATTTTATATTAAATAAACAATCTTTGTAAACATATATTTATTTTGTCGTCTGCCGATTTTGCTTATGCCATATTTCGCCAACTACATGTATACTATCTCAACCACAGATGACCCGAATATAGTGCGCACACAGATAGTACTTAATATGATCAATATGCATTGCTGGCATACAGAGTTGTCATCCATCACTATACATCAGGAAATCTAATATGTCCCGACAAAACCCATAATATCCCAATTTCAACATTCACAATGCGACAGGGCTCGCCCTGAGCCAAACGGCTGGCGCTAGTAAAAACCCCAAGGGCACTGTATTAGGTGTTAGGTATTTTCAGCGCCTTGGCTCCTTGGCTCCTTGGCTCTTTGGCTCTTTGGCACATTGGCCCCTTATTATTATTTTTACCTGTTATTGTTGATACCTTGTACATATGTTATGGTCTCCATTTTTCAATATTCATTCAGATAACATTTTAAAAGATTCAACGGAAGTTTCTAAGGTTTATAAATTATAAATTGCATATTCATATACAAAACATAAATTACAATTACCTCTTGGATAAAATGTCTCTATTGAAACTTTCAGAAAGAAGAATAAGTACAGATAATACTGTTACAAAGAATGCTACATTTTAATATTGACTGTCCCGAATTACTTCAATGTATCAATATCCATGTTCCCAAAAAATCATGCCGACATTTCTTACCTTTTTACTTCAATAACACCAGGACACTAGCTTACCAAAATTCTCCGATTCCGAGACTTCACAATCTCGGAAACAAATATTCTGATCTGGGTGATATATTTAATTTGAAAACTAATCAGTATAAATGTTGTATTCTATCACTTTTATTATTCTAGACACAAATAGACCTATGTACCCATATAACTTCTCCGCTACTACTATTTTGTTTTGTTGAATCTTTTAAATTCAATTATATGCGTGAGGAATCATTTTTGCCATTATGTTTATATTCTTCTTTATTGTATTAATTTTTAAGTGTTTACTCTGATACAAAATGCTTGTATTTTTTTTTAACTAAAACCCACTAGGGCGTTTAATATATAAATAATAAATAAATAAATATGACCTGTTAAAATAACCAAATAGAGTAGATATTAAGATAATTAGCGTCCTCTCGAGAGCTCTGAAGGGGTACCACCAGTAACTAAAACAGAGCGGGGAAGTGGTGGGCTTCCTCCAGAATGGCCCCATGACGCCATGGCAAGTTGGCGTCAGGAGCGAACTACTCCAGTTGCACCTGCACAGGGCCGGCCAAAGCTTACTTTTATTACAAATGAAAAACTTTTCGAAAAATCCCTACTAATAAACGTATTTTCCTCGTAATCAAATAAACAACCATTAAGTAGTAGGCTAAATGGTTGTTTATCAGTTGTGTAAAATTTAAAATAAGTTGTTTAGAATACATTTTAAAATCTTTTTCGAATATCTGTTATATTTACAAATGTATATTATATTTGTTATAACTTTCTTGTTAAAAACAATCAGCAGGCACAAACAAAACAAAATGCTGTTTTTTCAATTAGATCACTGTCGGAAATGAATACATTCAATATTATGCACCAATACACATAATTATTATTAATATTGTCGCTCAATTTTTATAGCACGATTTAGTAATAAACCTCATACCTCATACACAATTGCAAGTATGTGTTCGATAATTGCGCGACCTTTATCATAATTACCTACATTAACCCTTCATACCTCTGCCATATTGTCTGTTATGTTTCTTAACGACGCGCGACGCTGTCAAATGGCGGAGGGATTGAAATTTGAATTTGTTTTTCCGTGTTGCAATAAAATCGAAATAAATTGAACATTCAAATTTTAACAAAAACTTTTTTAGGTTATTAAATACGCTTTCAAATTGTTGTATTTCAAATAAATATGTTATTTTTGAAACCTAAACATTTTAGTGCAAACATAAAAAAGTTTTCCCTAAAATAACTGACAACGAAAAAACAAACATATTTAAGCAGTAAATTGTATTACAAACATTATTGTAATCTCACTTTTTCTCGTTTTATACAAAAATAATTGATAACAAATTCAAAAGATTGAGAGAACAGATCTATATTTAAAAATATAGCGTTCTGTTTGTTCTTTATAATACTGTTTAGATTTAGATCAATTAGAAAACATGTGTTGTTCAAAAAAGCGAACAAATAGATTCTACGAGTACTAGCTGTTGGTTCGCTAAACCGAACAAATTAGCCTGAAGAGTTAATTAAGTTTACAAAATAATAGTTACGTACCTACCTATTGAGTACTGAATATCTATAATTATTGTGGTTTAACAAAAAACAATTTTATCACATAGAGGTACATATTTATTTATTTATTAACGGACATCGTCCAAATTACAAAATAATAACACGAATACAGTAAAATGAAAAATACAGGATTAGACAAAGGTACATGAAAGCAAAGACATAAGGCAGATATAATATAAGAAAATAAATATTATTAAAAAAACAACGAGCCAAATGGTCCAAAGTTAATCGAGAGTGGGGAAACTCAGATGGCTCGGCGTGGCTCCACATGCATGGCTTGATTTTCGGAAAATGATTATTATTGCATTAATCATATGCCGATTAAATTATGATTGCAAATCTCCAGAGATGTGCAAAATGGGTACCCAAAACCATTTGAAATGCAAAATGGAAATCGGTCAAAACATTTCCATTTGAAAATGCAAAATGGTTTTCAGAAAAGCATTTCAAATGCAAAATGCAAAATACCTATTTTCGAAATGCATTGAAAATGCAAAATGGTTTCTCAGGTCAAACAATTAAAATATTTATAGAATTTTTAAACAATTTTGTCATTTAATAATTGACATCAACGTAGAACAAACATATTACATGATGGCCAATCCAAAAACACCACGACTACAGATTATGAAACCACAAAAAATTTGCGCGGGACTAATGTTGCCAACGTAAAAACATAGAAACTGCTATCTGACATTAAATATTACAGCGTCATGGTCTCATGTTCAGTATTTTTTGTAATGGTATCACTCAATTGCCAGGGCTCCTACCAGGGAGCAACTTGACAAATGTAAATTATCTCTCATAGCGAGGTTGAGGACCGACTGATATTTGGGGCTTATGAAAAAAAGATGAGTGGAGATAGTAGGAAGAATGTTTCAAAAAAGCATTTAAAATGGCAAATGCATTGAGAAAAGCATTTAAAATGCAAAATGGTTTTTAGAAAAGCATTTAAAATGCAAAATGGAAAATACCCATTTTGCATTTTGCATTTCCATTTGAAATGGATTTATTTGAAATAAAGCACATCTCTGCAAATCTCCGAGCCAATGATTCGCCGGATCCAGTGGCCGGTGTGCGATCATGCGACCGCCGAGCCAAAATCCGTTCAGTACGAATCATAAATGAACCACTCAGTACGAATTACTCTTATGACTTCAGACCTCGGCTCGGACAGTATCTATCATAGTACATGGTAACCGAGCAACCCAGGAAGTGCCAATTCAACACACTCTTAAAAAGTGATGAAAAAAAATTGGTCGCGCTAATTCAAGGGTCGGCAGACTTTCAAGTGCGAAGAGCTAAGTTGTCAAGGAAACAGAACAAACAATGTATCAGAGGGCCATTTCAATTCGGGATGTGGGTGGCCAGGGATTGTTCGTTTCCTTTTGAATTATCACTTTACGCAGATGAATTCTGTATAAAATAAATAGCTAGAATAATTGAAATATCTAGCTCAAAGAGAGCTGTTTTGGCAACACTGATGCTGTTCAAGTCAAAGTTCGTTCGGCGGCTCCATCTCATAAGGGTGGAAATGAGGTGGAGGATCAAGGTGATATTGTCGGCAGAACCCTAATGGTCAAGTTTAAAGTCAATTTTTGTATTTTCATAACTTTTAATGACTTTTCAAAAGTATATAATTGCCACGGAACCGAAAAATATATTCCTATATTATTTGCCAACCTATTTTATTCATTACAGTGTACTTAATTAATACACCCTTTTGAATATTTATTTATTATTTGTTAAAAAAAACCTTTATTTTATATACTACTTAATTTATTTAATTTTTATTTTATTTGGTTTTACGCCCAGCCGGGCTTTTACATGGATTTTAAAAACAGAATATATACCTAGTGAACCTACGAAAATTATACAAAGTTTTTAACTAACTAACTAACCATCACGCCGTTTCCCCGCAGGGGTAGGCAGAGAGGACGGACCTCAAAACAACTCGGTCTTGGCACACACTCCTTGCCTCATTCACATTCATACATACTCTTCTATTATTCTGACTCTTGACATGGACCGACTCAATAATCTGATTCACTTGGTCGTGCCATGTCATCCTCGGGCGTCCCGACTTCTGCTACCATTCATATTTGCATTGTATATTCTTCTTACACGCTTTTATTAGCTCATTCGCTCTATACGCCCAAACCATCTAAGCGTCCCTTTCTTGATCTTACTCATTACGCTTACATCAGGCTTGCTCTCTTTGCGGATCTCCACATTTCTCACCCGATCATACATGGTTTTACCACACATACGCCTCAGGTTTTTTTAAAGTAGGTATGATGTAACTGTACACCTTTGTTAACATGTTAATGAGTTTATTGTGTTTTTTATTATTGCTTTCAACAAATTACGACAGCACGAGCGTGCGGGTTAGGACTGTTTCATACCAATTTTGTGCGATAAATATTTGCGATGTAATACAGTTTTTCTCCATTTTAAAATTTTCAATGAGTCTTTCACGAAATAAACACTATTTAAAATTATTTCACATAAAATCCAAGTAGTTTTTAGTTGTTTTCGTATTCTTCCATAATAAATCTTAATTTTTACGAAATTAATTTTATTTTATTGTAGAAAGCAATCACTTTGTGGTTTGACATATTTAAAATAAAATAAAATAATTTTTGTTTTAAAACCACGAGTTTTTAATATTTTTTTGAACCGACCGGTTTCGCTTTACTCAAGCATCTTCAGGGTACAAATTATTACTGTGATAATTTGTACCCTGAAGATGCTTGAGTAAAGCGAAACCGGTCGGTTCAAAAATTATTAAAAACTCGTGGTTTTAAAACAAAAAATTATTTTATTTCATTTGAAATTAATTTTGGTTTGTATGAAGATAGTCCCGATCGTCACGGTTGTGCTGGCGAGTTTACTGGGAAAATTGAATTTTCCGAATTTTTATAATATTTTTCTGTGCATTTATGGGATTTAATTATTCTAAACCATAACAAAATCTGGAAGAAAACCTCTTTTTCGTCTTCGGCTCTGAAATATCTGTCATGATGTTGAACCGGCCAACGTTGGCGAGTTGGTGTCAATGTTGGCCCATCTTTCAACGGACAAAACATTATAGTAAAAAAGGAGAACATTGTTTTAGTTTGATTTGTGCTGCTTTAATATCATAAATTGGCCGTAAAGTTATAAGCATCGGTGGTTCAGTGGTAGAATGCTCGCCTGCCACGCGGGCGGCCCGGGTTCGATTCCCGGCCGATGCAGGTTTTTTTTGTTAGTGATCGGATTTTTTTCTTACAATTTTTATTTTATTTTATTGACTGTCCGTCAAAAACAATTTACCTGTAAACAGGTGTAAAGGTAAAACATTATGTAATGCCTTCCGTAATATATGATCTTACAGACACCTAAAAAATGACTTACCAATAATAATAAATAAATATACCGATCTCATAAAATGAACGATAGTAAATCATTTCAAAAATATGATTTCCTATGAAAAAATTGTTTGAAAAATGGTCAAACAATACACACATATTTTTAATTTTATATCAGTAGTTCCACTTTTCTCCAATAGGGAGATTGCGCAAAATCAATTGTTTTCGGTTCGTTGAGGAATCGTGTCTAAAATTTATGCGGAAAATATTTAAACCGGCTGAACTGAGCGCCTGACGTGTACGTGAATATTTACATTAGACGCGGCGGGTTCGATAAGCAGAAGTGATTAGTATTTACAGCAAATTAAATGTAAGAATAATGTTATTTTGTTTATATCTAGTGCTTATTAGTTACCATTTAATAATCATCGTTTTTACATGGTTTAGCTGCGATAGCCTTTATCAGCTGACATATGTGTTTTGTTCCGGCATTTTGTAATGAAAAATGTGCCCTTTTCTATTACTACTTTATTGTGTGTATATGTTTTTGGATAATGTATATGTTCGGTACCTTTACAGTGATAAACAAAGCAACATGGCAATAAAAAATATTGAAAACATGTTCCGATCTGTCAACTTGTACAACAGGATTGCTACAGTTTCCTGCATTATCGGCATTGCCGTCTCAGCTTATGCCTACCACGTAGAGGTGTCAGCCGAGGAGGATACCAGCTACGAGGCCTTGTGCGACATCTCTGAACACATGACGTGCACTAAGGTTTTCATGTCTGAGTAAGAAAAATACATGATTTAATTTTATTAATGTACGTGTTAGTATTTACATCTGTAGCATTTGCATGGATTATTTTTTGGAAATTCATTTTATTATCTATTACCACAATGGAGGTTCCAAAAATAGTTTTGATAGTTTTCTAGTGGAAATCTTTGCTTCTTGCACATAGGTAATAATATATATTATATCCATATAAATCAGAAATCTTATCTGTTCTTTGATATATTTTATAGAATGATCTATTTCGATGTAATAGATCCGAGAATAGGCTTTTCTATGAAATAGAAAACCAAATTTGAATGTACTTCAACTTTCGATCTAAAAATTACCCATAGATTCTCATGGAATAGATCAGGGGGATCAGGTGAGAACCGGCCATTACCTATTAATTGCCTTTTTAATTTTGTGGAACTGCAGTGAAAAATATTATGGTTTAAAAAAAACATATACATCAACAAACGCTGATTCTGAATACCAATATAAGTTTTATTATATATTATTACATTGAATTTATAA
Source organism: Hesperophylax consimilis (assembly GCF_061612785.1). NCBI lineage: Eukaryota > Metazoa > Arthropoda > Insecta > Trichoptera > Limnephilidae > Hesperophylax > Hesperophylax consimilis. The sequence goes on from NC_142845.1 coordinate 15,336,646, forward strand.
TACGTCATTTAAAAACGAAAAAAACACCTTCTCATTAAAACACACCGTTGGGTTGGTATGAGTAATCTGCTGATTAATAAAAACCAGTCTAGGTCAGGATAAATATATGGTAAAAATTTTCAACATCAGGGTAACCAATTCATGGATAATTCCCCAAATTGCGGGGAATTTCTAATATTTTTCAAGAATTGGCTTATTTGCGAGAAAAACTTTTTGTGGAGAAAATTTAGGGATTCTGGGCATTTCTTGATTATCCAACCACATTGAAAAATAATATTTCCAATAATTGTGAAAACGCACCATATTTCGTTTTCGAGGCATCAAATTTTCAAAAAAATAATCTGTTTTTAAAGCCTGAACTAAAGAGAAAATCCGACAATGAATAGATTATAAAAATAAATGCTTATTTCAATAGAATTTCGTTTCATTTTGGAGGTAAAGGAACTTGTGGGGAATTTTAAAATCTCGTCAACTCTTAGGGCTATTTTAGTTCATATGCATTGGCAACTTTGGTCCACATTTATATGATGAAGTTTTTAAACACCGGTAAATTGTTTATCATGGATGCATTTTTGCACTTTGATTCAATACAACAACATTAGTGATGAGATGCTAACATTTTTCATAATGTTCTTCGATGTCGATGTTATAAATGGGAAATTGTATGAATAAAAAACGTCTCGACCCTCATACAAAATACAGCACCGGTTGAAAAAAAAGTAGGCTTTTTGACTTGTGACGTCACGGGTCACTTCCGCAGATTTGATGCATTTTTGGGAGACCCGAAAAATAAAACTTTGTAAATTATTTCAACTATTAAAATTAACTATAAAATTAATAAAAAAATGTACAGGTTTTAAGTTAGAAAGTGATTATTAATAAATAATACATGGACTGCAGTTCCTCATTCTATAATATTATTTTCATACAATGAGAATTTGTAACCGCTGAGCTACTGCAAGAAGCTTGCCGGCAGACTTTAATAGCAGGACCTAATATAATAATTATTTATCACTCTGATAGGTATGTAATTTGATATGTTTTGTTTAGGTGGATTTCTTGTTATGGATAAAATCATTTAACATTGATTTTGTTTTCATTTCAGGTATGGAAAAGGTTTTGGAATCGTTGGCAAGATTTTGGGTGAGGATTCTCCTCTTAACTTACCAAACGGATTCACTGGAATATTTTTCTACGCCCTCGTTGGTTTATTAAGTATGTATACTATGTATAATATTTTATCAAATGTGTTTATTATAAGCAGTTAATATCTTTTACAATGTTGTCTCAGTTATTCATGGTATATTAGATTCCTCCTTCTTTTAGTGTCCTTTGTTTATCAGACAGTGAATTTTTACAGACCCTTCTTTTTCTGTCTTTCTCTTCTTTATTGTTCCATTTTCTTCGTGGAATTTCATTTAATTTTTCAATTTTTTCTTTATTCAATGCATTTTTTATTACAATCACACAGAACACTGTTTATACAGAAAAGTTTCACATTGTAGCAGACCGCTACTTCACTATATCAAACTTAATTTTCTGCGCAGGGTCTTACAGTACCTACTAATTTGTAGTTAAGTTTTTTATGCAGGTTGCAATTTGCGTGCCATTGTAAATAGGACTAGTAATTCGTAAGCAGATTTTATTTTCAAGGACTGAGTAGTGCTATTAGTTGCCTGTATGCTGCCAGATTCATTTATTGACAAATCACAAAAAGGGAGATGGTCACATCACCTCCCTCACTCCGTGTGATTTTTGTGAGTTTGTTCCCCCTTCCTTCATTGGATGGTCCATCAATTTGAATATTTATGATTTTCACTCACTTCTTTCTGGGAGTATAATTGCAATTATAAAATCAATTCTGATTTCGACATATTTTAACATCAGAGAGGAAAGAAATCCTTTTGATATAACTGATTGAACGGACTTATTAACCCATACACTGCTTAACAATCAGCTCTAACACCCACCATATGCGGCTCGATTTTGACATTTTTTTATTTATCATTTTAAACCTTGTATCTTGTTCTGAAACCTTGAAATTATTATTACAGTAACATGAACATGTAAGCTACGAACCCAACCAAAGAATAATTATAATGGACATATTTATGATACAGCCAAATATAAAATTAAATAAACAAAAACTGAAGCCAGAGAGGTATAGGTACTTATCAACTAAATGGTGGTAATTCATCACTGACGAGAATTAGGGACTTTGTTTTTACACTTATCTTATAATTATAAAGAATAAATATTTTTCTTGAATATTTCAACAGAATACATCTCAATGGAATAAAGAATAAGCCACATTTTAAACCAGAGCTGAGTACCATTCGACCTTATACATTCTGCGAAATTTTTTATTTGAATCTTGCATCATACATCACACAGCTATTATTCGCTTGTGCATCAGCCGCGGGTAAAAAGTTAAAATAATGTTTGTGACATATGTACTACTGATCTTTATAAGTACCATATCGTTTTCCATTTATCCAACTGAGAGTATCCTTATTTAGTACTTACTATGTATATATTAGATATTTATTTTATTTTATTTGATTTCAGGTTTAACAAAAGTAGCCTGGCTATCCAGAGTTCAGCTCGGTCTCTCCCTTCTCTCCGTCTTGACCTCCTTCTACCTCGCCTACATCTTGTACTTCATCCTTTACGACTTCTGTGTTGTGTGCGTGACCACTTACGTCTTAAATTTCATCAATCTGTTTTGTTCGTACCAGAAGGCAAATTTGTTCAGTATTAAGAATGTCCATGTGAAACGCTCCTAGATATTCCTAGAAATAGTTGCCTTGACTCCTGAACATATTTAGAGATTATTTTGTGGTTTTACTACATTATTCAATGTCATGATTTAATGTAATTAAATTTTTTATTCCCTTTTATAAGCATTACTGAATAATTATTTTATTTTCTACAAACATTTACGAATCTATTGAAAAATAAGTATTTCTATCCACGATAAAGTATTTCTCCAATTAAATAAATACGGATTAATGCAAAATATCAAACGATACAATATTTCTTTATCTTAAAAACAGTAAGAAATCAGAAACGAAACTTTAAACAGCTGTACTACTAAACTACAAAACTACACAACTACAAATATGCACATCCAACATTGTTCTTTGGGATCGTCGATATATTATAATGTGTATTTGTATTCTCAGTTTGATGAATTTATTAATTAAGGTGCCTATCATGGAATATTTTCCAATATTATAATTGGTAACATTAGATTTTATATGCCTAATGCTGTCTATATTGAATAAAACAATATTTACATATTTTATCAATGCAAGCAATTTTTAATTTTATTTAATTCACATTCTTAACCAAATTACAATTTTTTTTCTTCAACCATCGTGTTGGTCCTCAGGAAGTTGATACTTATGAGACCCTCGAATATAATATATATAATTATATTCTCATAACTATACACATGATGAAAGTAATATAATTATTCTTATTACTTATTACCGATTGGCATGATTACAAATAAAATATCCTAATCTACTATTTTTGTTTGCATAATTATTATTTATTACCATCGATGTAGGATTTACAAAGCTTGTGTTTTGTTCATGCTAAATTTTAAAGCCACTTGCAAATAAATCACTAGTAATGGTAGGAACAATATATAATTTTGTTCTTGATAATAATTTTCCCAACAAAAATTATTGATACATTTCAATTAATGTCCTATTCTCAGTTATTGTACGTACAACAGTTAGATTTTTATTAAACTACAAATAAATATGTGTATTTTTAACAGTTAAATAAAAATTAAATATTTAGGTAATATCATAACAACTTACTGTATATCTACATATTATCGGTGGGAAACATTTCAAAAATCACTGATTCCTAAAAATTTTAAATTTGTAATTTTTTTTAACTAACTCAAATTTTATCATTGCAGTGAATAAAGAAACTAATTTTTGCCACAGATTTTTAAAAATTTCGTAAATATAGTAATCACGTATCCCTTATATTTTAATAAAAATACAGAAATAAGGGTGTACTTTAAATAATTCATAATCTGCTCTTTCATAGATGGCGCTAATTTAATTATTTCGGGTAGAAACACTTTTTGCAAGTTATGCTTTAAAATAATAAATTAATTATTTGTTCATGCACCCGAACATATGCAATATGAAAATGAATAAATAGTTCTGTCCATATATAAACTCGATTCCGTCAATAAATTTTAATTCTTATATTTATTCATGTTCATATTGCATATGTACCGGTGCAAACTAATAATTTATCTTAATATTTTGAAGCATTACTAGCAAAAAGTTTTTTTTCCCAAAATAATTCAATTTTGTTTTTGTACGTAATATGCTTTTCCTGTCAAACTAGACAATATTTGATTTGTTTCTCTATAGAAAAAGGAGTAGAGGACAATTATTCACAACGAAATTGCACCACCAACTAAAAATTGTCAGTAATATATTTAATAGATTTGTCCCAGTATATTTGGTATTTTAATTTTTTATAAGGACTTAAACCATAAAGTAGCCTTCTTTTGCAATTATCGGACCACTTTTAATACTATTGTGTATATCTTAAAAATAGGAAACTTTATTTAACAATAACAGTTTAACAGGCCCTGTTTTTCAACCCCTAGCATTATTTTTAGGGCATTTCCTTTTTGGTTTGGGGAGGGGGGAGACGATAACATCATGTGGAACATTCTCCCATTGACCAGGGAACCTGGTACCATCCGATTGGTTGCATGAAATGCTGAGGTTGGACTCCTGGTAGAGCATGTTAAGGACCTCCACCCTGGCCGGGGTCCACTCTTTCAGAGCGCCGTACTTCTCTCGGAGAGTGCCACTTTCTTGCATTTTCACATTTTCCCATCTGGAAATAATCGTTATAAAATAAACTTATTTTAGTTACACATGCAGACTTATTTTATACCACTTTGCATCTCCAGGGGAATAATTTCTAACATTATGGTAATGTGATCATCAGTTATGGGAGTGATAGTGACAATGTATCATAATTCTTAACCATCTGGAGCCGGCGAGACTATGGTATCTCTAATTGGGGTGTGTTGCGAGGCTGAAGGTAGCAGGGAGGGAAATGAGATGGGAAGTACTTATTCAGATATGGTTACCAAACATGGCTTAAACCATTTCAAACAATTGACTTTTTGAATTCCTACTACGACGATGCTGATAATTTCGTTAAGTTTTTTCTAGAATGGTTCTCCTTTTGACTGAGTGGGTTACGTATTCTGGTCACGCCTCGTCCCAGAGTGCTACAAGGAACTTTCTTAGTTTATAATTGTCTGAGAGAACACAACAATACATTACTCTCTTATTTTAAAGGTCAACATTTATTTTGTACGGAATGTGAATTTTAGAACTTGAAGAATGTATAACGCGCAAATGGTCGAAATTAGAAGTCGGGGACACTCCTGAAAGACGTGGTAGTGTGGTACAAATATTGTTATCAAATACTTGATCGTCAGGATTTAGATTAAGAAAATCGAGTAAATGACAAGATTTATAAATGGGAATGAACCACATTGATGTGTGTCAACACTGATTTAGGACGTTTCAAAAATTTTCAGAAAACTACAATCATTTTATACAACTTCATTATTGCTCCACGTTTTGACTAATGCTCAACGATTGTGGTCTTACACCAGGGCGATACTGGTAGTATTTTCCACTCTGTAATGGAAAAATAAACTTAAGGGCGATGTGTTAGGACTGTTATATGTTAGAATATTATCAGAGCCTTAGAAATTTGAAGCTCGGAGCGGACTGCTTCAATACTATATATTAATTCTCAGTTTCTTTGTTTTTTTTCGGGGGCATTTAGGCGAAAAGCAACCACTCTCCCCCTTAAGTCGATACGACTCGAGGTTCGTTTTCGCTTGCGCGGCGTTTAGAAAAAAATCCCATTCAATTGTTTTGGGCTTCAGGCGAAAAGCGCCCGCCGTTTTCCCAGAGTCGTTTCGACTCGAGGTTCGTTTTCGCGCGCCCCGTTTTTCGAAAAAACTCGAGCTCATTTGTTTTGGGCTTCAGGCGAAAGTCGACCGAGACGCCTTCCCGTCCGTATAGAACCCGAGGTTCAATTCGGTCTGGAAAAACCGAAAAAACGAGTCAGTGCGAGTTTCTATGGAAATATTCCCCGACCAACTCGACCGGATTCGTTCGGGGCTAGATGTCGACAAAAATTTGAGGAAACTCTGGCGGCGGAAACTGGAAGCGCTCGCGGCGCGCCATACAAAGCGCCGCAGTTCGCTCTTCGGCGGCCGGGATGGCCTCACACACAAGACGTTCATTTTTCTTCAGCTTCCCGGCGACAAATCAACGTTTCCCCGCGAGTGTTGCCACACGCACGGTTTCGAAACGGCTAAATTTCGATGCATTTTCGCAATGTTTCGTTTTCATAGATCACTATCGATCTGTAAAACTTTTTCTCCTTCACCGTTTATATTTTTATTCAATTTCGAACGCACCCCGAACGCGAAATGATTGATTTTTTTTTCGTGCGCCTCTTTTGCTCGAAAATGTTTCGTTTTTCGCATTACTCAAACGTAAATTAAAAAGACGATTGATTTTGATCGAGCGTCGGGTCTGATTTAATCAGGTATCGTTGATGTTTTTTTTAAATTTCACAAAAAGTTTTACGAAATTTCCCCATTTATCGGGAAAGAGGTTTAATTTAAGTGGAAATGTTTTTCTTTGCATAATGGTATCATTGGAAAAAAATTAGTCACGTGGTCACTCAAAACCACGTGGTACGCTTTTTTTATCAAATCTACATGGTCAACCTGATGATTGAATTCCGTCGAAGTGGCGTAGTCTGCGGATAAAATTTTCAAAAAAAATCGTCGTCCGAAGGTTAAGGAACGTTAATCAGCCGTCCTACAAATGGCGCTCGGTTCAAAATGTCTCACAATAACCGGCTATAATAACAGTTTGGACATTGGCGATTTGAACCGAAAAATGCCATTTTAAAAAAGAAAACAGTCGGGCTTTTGGCCAATCAGAAATCAGCCAATCATAGACTAGCAGCGAAGTATTGTACTATTATTTTAGTGTTGTGAATTCAAAAAACGATAAAATCTGTGCAGGTACTTACTTTGGCAGTTTATCTTTTTAAAATCGATAATGCTTTTGAACGAAATAAAATAAAGTTTGGTAAAAATAATTTGGCACGGGTACCGTCGCCCCGTAGTGAAAAACTACATCAATAGCGTCACGCAAATTTATAATTTATACCAGGAGCGCAGAAGTTAATAGGGTGAAGCGATGTTAATTGTTTTGTAAAATAAACATTTTTTTAATCAAAAGTTTTTCCAGCTTGAGCGTTTGTAATATAATCATTAAATTTGGGAGGCGGGCATGGGTACCGTCGCCCCGGGAGCCATTCATATTTAAAGTTTTTATCTCTTTATTTTTAACGAGTAGGTACCTAATTGCGTTATGAAAACATTTTTTCGGTCATTTTTTTTTAAATAAATTAAGTTTGAAATGACAACTTTTTTCCTCCATAATGATAATTCTTATAAAGCCATTTCTACCAAAAATTACCTCGAGGACGCTGTAATCTACCAGGAGCACAGAAGTTTGAGAAAGTTATTTACTATTAAAAACGGATTATTTATTTTTAATTTAAAATTTTAATTTTTTCCATAAAAGTTTTTACATTTTGCGTGTTTATAGAGCAATGTTTTTTTCCAAAATAAAACTCGCTGGGACTTTTGAAGAATGTCGGTGACAAAAACCGTACATACGATATGGGTATCAAATTACGCGTCTCGACGTACACAACCCTAACGGCTCGGTGAAAAAATGATCAGTAAGCTCCTTGGCACATTTTTTTCTCAAAATATTCATTTCTTTCGAAAAAATCATATATTTTAATACATTTGTGGACACACATTCATTGCTTCATACACATGCAAACATACATATATAAACATTGTTTTATTTAAAAAAATAAAATTTTTGCGTGTTATTAAGCAATGCTTTTTCCAAAATAAAACTCCCTGGGACTTTTAAGAGTGTCGGTGACAAAAACCGTACATACGATATGGGTATCAAATTACGCGTCTCGACCTACACAACCCGAACGGCTCGGAGAAAAAAGGATCAGTAAGCTCCTTGGCACCATTTTTTCTCCAAATATACATTTCTTTTTTAAAATTTTGTAGTACCACACTCCTGGCTTTATTCACATTCAAACATTACACCACGCACCAAACATTTACCCATTAGTTTCGGGCAAAAAGCAAAAGCGTCGAAACACACTCTTTGCTTCATCCACATTCAACACCAAAATACATATTATTTTATTTATTTTTTACATCCACTTACTCGAATAATTTTTACCCATTATAAAAATAAACTAACGCTCAATGGATTCCTTTATTCCTGCCCATCCTAAATTCCAATATTGGCTTATTATGTTGCCAAGTATACCTGTCGATTAAATTTCATCCTCAGAGCACGTGTTCCAAGTCCTAACAAATCAGTGCCCCTTGGTGTACCGGTCGCTCCGGGACAGGAGTGCTCCTGGGGTAGTATATTGTAACGTATCGAGATGAGGTTTTGACCTGCCACGAGTGACTGAGAATTGAGAATTGTTGAACAAATTCCGAAATTTCCTATAAGTATGTACATACTTTATATTATGTAATTTACAAGACATGAAAAGAAAAGTTGTGACTCCTGGCAATTTTTTTTCAATTTAAATTCACTGTGGTAAACAATGTGAATTAGAAAAACACACAAAAAACGAGTCGCGATCGCACCCGAATATTTTTTCTTTTAGTTTATTTTTATACTCAATATTGTTTTAATAAATACCTGAAAAATTACTTCAATAGTTGCAAAATTACTTTATGCCGTAATTTTAAGAAATGATTCCGTCCAAACGAAGCACGCACAACGCACTCCACACACGCACAAGTCGCTCCCAACTAGCAAGTAAGTTGATAAATACCTGAACATTGATACACTTTATTTTGCCCTTTTGCTAATTGGGGGCGGTTCAGTGCGTTGTGCAGGTTTCGTTTGGACCAACCCATTGATATCTTACTCGGTCATGTAATGGAAGTAATTCTCGAGAGCCTGGGTTCCCACGGAGCTTTTGCAGAGTTCCAAGTAGCTGGCGGGGTAATAGTGGATGTAATTAAGACACATCTCGTCAGTGATCGCAATTCCTCCAAATGTCATATTTTTACGATTAATCGTCTTGAAATCACATGTCGTCACGAGAGAATCGCCCTGGGAATTAAATTGGATGTTAAATAGTGGCTTATGTATGAAACAACAGTAAAACACATAGAATAAACAAATTTGTCCGAAAATTTGACGGTGTCAAAAAAGTGGTGAATCTACACCATACAGAGAAAAAATCTTAAAAATAAAACTTTTACGTAAAAAAATAATTTTATGTTTTTAAACTATTGGAGCTACTAAGTCTACGCTTTGACACATTTTAAAATACAATAAACAGCTGATAGTAACCCCGCAGCCACAGATTATTTAGAATTTGACCAAAAAACGTAAGCTCTAAACCAGAGGTTCCCAAACTTTTTTACCCCGTACATCACTTGCCAAATATTTTTTTTTCCGTAGACGCCCTGCCTGCCCGCCCTGCTTGAATTTTCCTAAAACTATTAACGTCCCATGTGATAAACATTTATTTTTTTAGTAAAAATATTCCCTTCCCTTGCCTGCCCAACAATCGGGTGGCGTTAAGGTTTCGTCTTTACATTGTGCAGACAGGGGCACCCTGATGAGGTATTACACCAAATGAAAATGAAGCAGGATAAGCAAAAGGAATTTCTAGCCATACAGAACTGCCCCTTAAGTTCTTTGTTAGTGCTTATTCCGGTCAGTTCTTCTTGTCACATGATATCCGATTCTTCAACATTCCATTTCCACAGTCAAAATATCCTCAAACTTAGTTTTGAAGTCTGTGTGAAGTGCATTTAAATGTTGATTGTCATTATTACCCTGGACGCGGCTTCCAATATGCAATGTTTTGCTTGAATATATTAATTCTGACGAGAAAAGGAACGTAGACTCTATTTATATACCTCAATTAACAACTTACAAAAAATCAAATATCAAATAAGTGATTTCTCAGTCCATTATATTTGTGTTAGGTCTATTGCAAGGCTGCCCAACCTTTTTAACAGTTGGGCGAAATTGACGATTTTGAATCACTGGCGGGCCACTGAATACCTGGCGGTTCCTATTTCCATGGGGGGGGGGGGGGTTGTTAGAGAACTTCTATATTTCATAATTCCCCACAAAAAAAATTCTGAGTAGCCTAAATAGCGATAAATCGCCTTCGTTGGCAACACTGGTGACCGCGCGCAAGCTGCATTGTTTGCGACACTTTTTCAAATTGGCGGATTGGCGGGTTTTTTGAAAATGGTTCACGCGGGCCACTTATAATTCGTTCGCGGGCCACATCGTGGCCCGCGGGCCTGGGGTTGGGCAGCCTTGGTCTATTGTGTCATTTACGGAACTCCTAAATGTTGACTTGAGGTAAATGGGGGTCTGCTCGTATGTACCCCCATTTGAATGTCGTGGACCCCCAAATTTTTTTCTCGCTGACATAGACCACCAGCATGCCGATATCGACCGCTGGGGGTCCATATAGACCACTTTGGGAACCTCTGCTCTAAACCAAAAAAAGTTATGCTAAATCGTCTCCAAATGTGATGTAGATTTACCAGTTTCCCGCTTGTAGGCCGAAACAAACCAACCGCCACTGCTAGGTAAAATGTTTAAAATATGTTCCTTACCGGCAGAACAGTAATAGGTTCCTTCAGTATCCTTATTTCCTGGAAATGTGAGCTGTAGTGGTTATCCTCGTTGAAGATGGGCATTTCCACCCCGTTCCTGTAGTGACGGGTCTCCACTCTGGTTCCAGTCAAATGCGTGTGCAGTTGGGATCCAAACACACGAATTCCTCCGGAGGGTAAGCCCTTTAATATCAACATTAACATTTTGAGGATATAAACAGTGGTGTAATTTGTAACAAAGGATATACCCATCAGGTACTCATTCCGTCTTACTTGTTAAATTCTTATACCCCCTACAGATGACTTGGTTTGTTTGGTTCAGAGTTTTGGTTGAGTGTTGCGCACAGAAGACGCGATGGTTGTTACAATTTTGTCAATTGCTACTCTAGAGAACACAAGCAGTATCCTTCCGCAAAACACAATTTTGCAATCGCTCTAGTGGCATCGTTAAATATCAAAACGAAAAGAAAACAAACGTGGACAAAAAAAGCGGCTCATGGAACGAAAAAAATGTAGTCAGATGATGTTTAAAAGAACTGAAAAGTGATGATTATCGTATTTTTTTTTCTTGCTTTTTACGATTTTAATCGTTGCATTTTTTTTTCAATACTAAAAAACGATCACAAAAGCTTCGGTTCTGGCATCTATATCAGAGTACATTTTGCTTGTAGTATCCTGCAAGCAAAAATCCTTAGGAATGTAAAAAATCTGTCAAAACTTCATGTTCATACCTACGCTCACATACAACTACTGATGACGTTGAGTCGGCTGTAGGACCCGACAGATTTAGTACAGTGATTGGTCGTAAGGCCGGTTTACCTATAGGTGCCTACACAATGGTTATGAGTATATTTTTTCACAATTCCGACCTTAGGCGCAGGCAATATTTACATCGCAAGCAACACGAATCTGGTTCAATTTATCTATGATGATAGTGATAATGAGAATGGCTACAATACTCAGTTTAAGTTGTTTCGGATTTCTTTCGGGTAATATTGGAGATTAAGATCTTCACGAAAACGATACATCTGTTTGTCGGATTTTTACCCTCGGCACACTACAGAAGTATAAAGTCGCGTGAGTTCGGGATTTCAAAGGTTAAGGGTTTTCCGGAAACCCGATATCTGCTGGATGACATCACTGTGTAGAATCATCATAAGATAGTCGATAGCCGACGTTGCATCCCTGAACATCTGGAAAGAGACACGAGGAAACCGTCAGAAGCAGTCGTGTTTCCTAGAGATGGCGGCTAGGACTCTCCAAGGGCTATGCACGGGTCACGGGTCTAATACTATTATGTGTTACCTACACTATTTGTGCATTCCGATGTGCAGTATCCAGATATTCGAAACTTCTCCTGGCCATGGGGTATGGCCATCTTGTCTGTGTATTCCAATCCTAGCTCCATTATTGAAGCATCATACTTCCTTAGTTCCGGAGTCAAGTGAATCAGAATTCCGGAACTGTCCACCCAATCTGGAATACAAATTTAAAAAGGGAATAAATGATAAAATCATAAATTTGACTTCTTATATATCTTTTGCTCTGATAACAGGTTAACAGAGCCGGAACGAGGGAACGATATCTACAGGTCGCCAAAATTGACCGAAAAATGAAAAATATAACATTATAAATCTTGTCTAATTTTCAATGCCCTATTTGAAAATCAATTTATTATTGTTAAATTACGCAAACATACCAATTATATTTTGATTGAACGAGCTTTATGAAAAGTTGGATTAAACTGAAGTGGTATTTATGTTCTACAGGGTGTAGACTGTAACTCTGTTGCTTTCTTTTTATTAGTTCATTTACAAACAGTGAAGGCACTTGTTCAAGTTCCTAGAGAAATAAATAAGCCCTTACGGCTCCGCCTCTCACGGTTATCTCCACCGCCAAGATATATGAATTGTTGCAAGAAAGATAATAAGTTTTTTTTCTTACTTGCTCTTTTTTCAGGGTTGTTGTAATGCACTTCCAGCATGATGTATTTATTGGTTTTGGGCCCGCCGATGGGAAGACCAGCTTCTTCAGGATACGTAAAGGGTCCAGCACCCATTGCCCATGCTGAGTTCACTTTGGTGCAAACCTAAATAAATTCAAATCATTAGATTTGACGACTTGCCCGTTGGTAGTATTAGGATATATTATTATTAGGTATTAATTTTCATAACCACGATCACATTTATATTAATATGCTACGCGTTTTGCCTATTCGCAGGAGCCATTGGGTTTCTATTTGTCGATGACATCTCTAAATAGTATAAAATAAAGTCGCTATCCGCGTCTGTCTGTTTGCGCGCTTAGTTCTTCAAAATATGCAACAGATTTTGATAGGGTTTTCACTAGCATTTAGAAAATTTCTTCCGGAAGGTTTATGTATATGATACATGCAAATTATATTTATAGAAAGTAGAGAAAAGTCGATATTTTGTAATCAAGTCGTAAAAATATTATTTTTGGGAGCTTGCATTGCTAACGCTGGCTAAACCTCATGAGATACGTCAAAATAAGGTACTACGGAATTGTATATCTTAAAAATTCCTACAAATAAGTCCGCGATGGTATAAGTCTATCTCCTTCGAATAACCCCCAGCAACGCCGGGTAAATGTCAGCTAGATCGATATAAAATAGTAATTTGCTGTTGTTTGTTAGTTCATTGACAATAAATTGTTAAAAAACATAAATGATCACATTGGAAAGTTGAATTTTCGTTTTCCCTGAGTAAGAAAGTACACAAATTTATTCGTCGCCGCTTACTCGGATACTGTATACCTAACTTGTAATTGTAAGTTTTGTAGTGAATCATAAACATTTGTGGAATTGGTGAGATATGGATACAGGTAACGTAGGACTTAGGTTTTTATAGTCAGGGCCGTATTTAGTCGTAGGCAATCTAGGTAGCTGCCTAAGGCGGCAAATTTACGGATTAGTTTAAACAGTTAAATTTAGGGTTTACCAAGGTGTCTGCTGGACGGTCTGGAGAGGAGCACGAACCCTGGTAGGCTGATATCTCCTGCTCAACAGGGGCATTACAGTGGAACACTTCCATGTGATGGACCAAGCCTTCATTTCCCGGCGTGATGTGGGATTCAAACTATCGAAAACAAACATAAGTATAGGATTAATAATACTTTTAATCCAATTTATAAATTATTGGAAACTGGACTAACCAATAATTATGTGAAAAATACATGAATATTACAGAAGAATAGTGGAAGAGTTGAAGAAGTTTTACCATAATATTTGTTCGCAGATCATTGAAATTATCTGCGTAATTGCATACTAATGTATGGCATCGTCAGCAAATCGTACACGGAGAAAACTTACTTATGTAAAATATTGCTAATTTGTTATAAATCTCTTCAAATTATTCATATTCTTGTTAAAAATAAGATTGTTGGCCTATAATGAATGAATTGATAGATTTCCTGATAAAAATTCTAATATTTTCGCATTTCGTCATCATATTTTTAGGATAAACACAGCTGCACAAACACATGTCCCGATATATTATGATTATTACGATAGTACTAAAAGTTTATCAGGAAGCGGCAGCAACAGGATTTTAATAAATCAGCAACATTAATTTTTATCCGTGTATATTATACGAATCGAAAATTTCATGGTGACTTCACTACCAAGCTGAAAAGGGGCGAACAAGAACGGGAAGACGGGTGATTGGTGGAGTTTTTATTTATCAAGATATAGATAACGAGTTTGGGAATACTTATTCTAGACTCAAAGATATCACTAGAAGAAAATGCTAAATTTAATGCAGGCAGTACAATAATATATCGTATCTAGTAATATAGTATCTATTATTTTTCTTATATTGTAACTATAAATTGAATTAATCCAATATGTTATCATGTACCCTGATACAGTGTTCCTTAATTATGCATATTATTAGATGTACCTTGATAAAAATTATCAGGTGTTTTCATAAAAAAAACTAATATTCGGGTGTACAAATATGTCTGAAAAAGTTTTTATTTTGATTACTTTGATAAATATATATTTATATAGACTATATATTACTAGCTTAACTATTAATGTAAAGTATGGAAATGTAATTCATAACAGCAGCGTGTACAAATGTTAACTAAACCAGGCAATTTGGCTGTCCTAAAACGGGAAAATTTCCTAGTTGGACAGCCAAAGCTTCCTTAATATGTATGTAATTATTTGTATCTAATAAATAAATAATCACAATAAAAATATTAACAATAATCCTCGGAAGAATTAGGAAAAATTTCGATAAAAAAAAACAAGTTGACTAATTTATAAAATAATTTATTGTTGCACCACACGCAGACTACATGTTCTAGTATTCTTTATTACAATGTAAGTTAGCTTAAAGAAACTCCAAATAATCCAGATTAGAGCAATGAAACAAATTTTGAAGTATATACACAGTCGTGCTTAGGAACAATTAAAAGTTACCGTCATTATCGATTAAAACTTTATTCATATAAAAGCATCAATCATATTAAAAACTTAATCGATGTGTTTGTGCTCTGCGGCTAGTAAAGGTTAGTTATAATTTAAAATCATCTGTTATGGTAATTGTTTACAAAAAATGCAAGCCCATAGCTTATATAAGGGTAGTTATAGTTACCCTTATAATATGGTGTGGTGTTTTCTGCAGCCAGTCGGGCATCTCTTGCACGTAGCACCAGTAGGTGGTGTCCCCGGCGGGCACGCGCACCTCGCTGACCGTCACGGGGAACGCGCGAGTTGACGGGGGCAGGACTGCGGGGACGTGGGGGCTCTTGAGCAGCTGCACTCGCACCATGCCCTGACTTCCATTGCCATCTTCTGTCAGAGAAGGGTTCGAGCCCTCACCGATCTTCCAGACTATGTGGGTGGTGCCGGTCTGAGAAAAATATTTGTTACCACAACATAAAACTTCAAGGGGTAAATTTAAAAATTCACGATAATTTCTAATTATTAACAAAATACACGATCAGATCCCATCTTGAATTTTTAATACAACACAACGGTCATGCTTTTCAGCTTGCGATGACAATTAATAATTGAATTGAAAAGCTGAAACGGGTTCCGTTCAAATCAAATGAAAATCGTAGATCGATGTTATTAGGTATGTAGTTTTTTTTTAAAATTTGAACCTTAATGAACAAAATTATTTTTAATTACTATCCTTCGATTTTATTGAAATTATTTTAATCAACTTTTGGGGTATGAGCGTGAAACACGTTTTATGTAATGAATAATTGGAATAATTTGGAATAATTTCATGTAATAGGCATCTGATTTCATGCTAGTTCAACACTAGTTCAACAGATCCATATCATCATTTATTAATTATTAATCCATTCATCATTATTTTAATACGCAAACTCGGATCCCTTCTTATAATCGTGATATAAAATATAGTTCCTTTAAGTCATGTAATGGAGGCAATTGAAGATTTGGAAACATGTCTTTGTAAAATTGAATGCATGTCGGAGCTTTTTGAAATACTTTTTTTTATACAGTTAATAACGTAATTTACCTTGGGGTACTGCGTTTTTTTTAACGTATAAATGCAAAAGTTGCACCAATCATGTAAAAAATGCATGCTTTACGAAAAACTACGAGAAATTTAAAAAAAAATCACATTACTTTTTTCCGGTCTATAGTGATATGTCAAAACTATAAAAGCAATCCAAATAAACTCAAGGACTATCAAATATTATCTCTTCCTACGTCTATGATATAGTCTTCATCGTCACACGTGTCAAATTCTCTTTTGAAGGTCAATGCACGTTCCTTGTCATGAAAGGCGGGGAGCAAACAATCGTTGTGATGGTCTCTGTGTAATTTTCCCTCCTCGTCGGTATTACTGTCCTGAAAAAAAAATATTTAAAATTATTGTCTGCTTATTTTATTTAAAAAAATTAGGTACAGGTACCCAAGTACATAGGAAATCGGATATATTAGAAATAAATTGGCTTGACAACTTTCTAGGACTTGCTGTATATAGGTACCTAGTGTATATGTTTGGTAAAATGATTGGTATTTAAAATAACATAATATACAATTGTGAATCATAATAATAACATGAATTAAATTGGATTAATTTTAAAATACATAAAAACATAATACTCCGTTCTACCGACTGCATAACTATGCGATTTAAAGCCGAATAAAACAGGAAACTTGACCTAGCCCGCGTTAAAATACATCAATATATTTTACAACTGCCTGGACTATTCAGAACTAGTTCACAACCACGGATTAAATGCCATTTCAATTCAATGCAACGTTTCTATTCTAATTGGTGGTCTTTCACCAGTGCATTACTACGATTGAAATAACGCACATTATTTAGACGTAATTTGTGATTTCCTTCCTAGATCTGTTTAGATAGGGGTAGAATTTTGAACTAAGCTTTTGAGACAATTTATTAGTAGATAGGAAGGTACATTATTAGTCCAACAATTTCTGCACTGAATAAATCCCGACTTCTTGTATTACGTAGTGGAATCCTAAAACTTATCAATGCAAAACAATTCTGGACCATCAAATGCATCATTTAGAATTTTATACAGAAATGCTTAGGACGGGTTGTTTTACAGAATTTGTACATTGGAGAGGAGAAACATATAAGGAAAAATATGGTGTCTTCCCTCACCGCACACGTCAACGAAAATTTCAATGTTGATGTTCAAGTTTTGTGAAGGTTCTATTGAAGTTCTGTCATTATTTCAGTTTTGTGAAATAAATGGCCAATAATGATATAATAACAGAACACGAATAGAATCTTTATAGAACTTGAATATCAACTTTGAAATTTGAAGAATTGTTTAAATTCTGTGAAACAATTCATCCTTTTTTAATTGAAAATCCTTCTTTCTGACAATTTAAGCTTATTCATATCATTTAAAAGAGTGTTGTAGTTCACATTTCTATAATACGCTACGTAAAAAATATCATAAGCATATTCCACTCATAGAGAATTATACATCAATGATCTCACTATTGGTACTCTTTCCCAGTGAAACAGGCACACCTATAGTAAACACCATAGTAATATTTGTTATTAATAAGATGAGTCAAGAAGAAATAAAATTAGGTTAGGTAAGCAGTTTTTTCAGTATTTTTTACACAGGTGGCCTTGAGAATAATAATTTCCCTCAAGCCCATGTCATCTTTATGAATGCCGTATAGAGGAAAGAAAGTAGTGAACATGGGTCTTGAAGAGTTGTAGGATGGAGGAAACACAGAGACCGGCAAATCTTTACACAGCGAAGCTATTGAAGTCAAGAACGAGTTATAGAAACGATCCATTCTCATGTAACAAATATCAACCGTTTACGAAAGTTTCTCTACTATACACTGGGCTCAATGACGCTAGTTCTTATGAGCATCTTCCATTGTAATACCGGTAGAACAAGGACAACATACTTACCTGACGCTTGTGCTCTAAAGATAGGAATCCGTATGTTAAGATAGGGGAATCTATTAAACAAACCGCCCGATTCTCCAAGGGCTTACCGAGGGTTGCGAGTCAAGTTTTTTAGAAGTGGATGCCAAATTTATCAGCACTTGCGATTTGTACAGGGTCGGCACGCAGTAGTTGTACAGTATCACAGTATGCCCAGCTTCTGAGAGGATATCTTTACTGGCTTAACCTAACTAACCTGCAGGTAGGCCTTTCCGTCCCAAGTGAAGAACAATACACAGAAATCAGCAGAGGCGAATTCCCCGTAGTCGGACCAGCCCAGCGCGAACCAGTCGAAGGTAGGCAGGTCCTCGGCGAATGTCACCATGAAGGTGACGAGGCCAGCCCTGTAGTCCACTCCCCAGCGGAGTCCTATCTTGTTATCCACGTCCAGGGGCACCCGGTAGGGAAACTCCACCCCCGCTGTGTGTTCATCTAAAAAAAATAAGAAATTAATGAAGCGTCTATTCAAGTTTTGTTATTATATCATTATTGGCCAGTTGTTTCACAAAATTGAAATAGTGTTAGAACTTGAATAGAACCTTTACAGAACTTGAAAATCAACTTGAATGGTGAATTTCATCAAATTTTAGTCATAACCGAAAACAATCCTTCAGGGTTAAAATTGCCAAAAACTGAAGGAAAGTAGAAAATTTCTGGGTTTTTGAATTTTGGACAATGCGCTCGGCATTTTTTGTTCGGCGTTCGAGGTCGGAAACTTGGATTATTCACTGGGCTAAGGACAAATAACCAGAGATGTGCTTTATTTCAAATAAATCAATTTTAAATGGAAATGCAAAATGCAAAATGGGTATTTTCCATTTAGCATTTTAAATGCTTTTCTAAAAACCATTTTGCATTTTAAATGCTTTTCTTAATGCATTTCCCATTTTAAATGCTTTTTTGCAACATACTTCCTACTTTCTCCACTCATCTTTTTTTCATAAGCCCCAAATATCAGTCGGTCCTCAACCTCGCTATGAGAGATAATTTACATTTGTCAAGTTGCTCCATTGTAGGAGCCCTGGCAGTTGAGTGATACCATTACAAAAAATACTGAACATGGGGCCATGACGCTGTAATATTAAATGTTAGATAGCAGTTTCTATGTTTTTACGTTGGCAACATTAGTCCCGCGCAAATTTTTTGTGGTTTCATAATCTGTAGTCGTGGTGTTTTTGGATTTACCATCATGTAATATGTTTGTTATTGATGTCCATTATTAAATGACAAAATTGTTCTATAATTATTTTAATTGTTTGACCTGAGAAACCATTTAGCATTTTCAATGCATTTTGAAAATAGGCATTTTGCATTTGAAATGCTTTTCTAAAAACCATTTTGCATTTTGCATTTTCAAATGGAAAAATTTTGACCCATTTCCATTTTGCATTTCAAATGGTTTTGGGTACCCATTTTGCACATCTCTGCAAATAACTTACGAAAAATCATAACCTCAAGGATCTGACGGAAGGTTTGATGTATATGGTTACTGGACTATCAGTCAATTATGATTGCGTTTTCATGAGAGGGGACTGGGTGGGGATTCCCGAAATTATATTAAAAAAATATACCTACTATTCCTTTAGGTCGGGAGAATTATAACTACTTCAATCGACAATTACTGCCTATCATATTTTTTCACCTGTAAACAACCAAAATTTATTTTTGTAGGAAAGGCTTTGTTAGTGCTGAATTTCCCACTAGATGGAGATATATTATATCTACATTTTTTGGTGAAATATTTCGACATGTCAAATATATATGTATATTTTTTTTGATGATAAACTAATTTTAATAAGACAAGGTTTTTATACATAGCACAAAGGACAACTATCTATAATACTATAATAATTTGTTATCCTTTGTGCTATTTATAAAAACCTTGTCTTATAAACATTAGTTTATCATTAAAAAAATAATTCAAAACGATGATAATATTAGGCAAGCAACCCATCGATCAGCATCTTCAACAGCCTTACGTAGAATCTCAGTACCTGTGCGCAATCCCAATACCAATTTTGGAGACCGAGCTTTTGCAGTAGCAGGCCCAACAGCTTGGAACAAACTCCCTTCACATTTGCGAAAGATCAAAATCAAAATGTCATCTGAGTTCGGAGCAAAACTAAAGACTCACCTTTTCAACTTGTTGAATCCAGAATAATGACCGTATTTTTTTCTCATTAGTATTTCATTGCTCAGTCCAGAGTATTTTTCTCCTTGACTACCCACTTTAATGTAATAAACATTTATTATGCGTAACCTATTTTATACATTTTTATACCACGGGCAGAAATCATAACAATCTATATTTGTAAAGGTAAATATGTATGTGTGTCGTAAATCTCTAGGTTAAGCCGTAGAAGTCTTATAATAATAATAATAAAAGAATTTATTTCATCAAAAAATTACAGAATTTATAATATATCATTAGTAAGTTATATAACTATATGTAAGTTAGTAACAATGAAATTTTTGAAAGAATAATTTTACAGTAAAAGAGTAGTTTATAAGAGAAGAAAATTAGTTATATAGAAATGGCATAATATACTATATTTTGAGTTGTGCATAACCTGCCTCACTAGGCGAACCTGTATTAGGCAGAATTTTTAGTTAATTGTTTCTCGCAATTTGTCTATGGTTTGTTACTATAGAGCAATACATTATTTTAGGTTACATTATATTATTGTTTGCATAAACCCAATACAAATACAGCAAGTTTTAGCACAATACATACAAATGGCAAGGCGTTTGGTTGTTAGGTTATATTATTGTTTGTATATGCATATTATAGTAGTATTGTGTAAATACTAATCAATCAGTCATAAAATGTGTATAGTTTTAAGTCATTAGTTAGTTGTACATAACTCTAAATTAATCTTAGATACTTAACTAGCTATGAAAGTTAGTTATAAGGCAAAAGTTATAAGTCTAAATAAAGGAATAAATGAAGTTATTAAGCGCCCTTGGGGTGATTTTCTCACGATGACGGCGCTATACAAATAATCCACTGATTATTATTATTATTAGGTATATAGACATGTGGACTTACGAGACGCGGATCTTTTCTCTATAATATCTGGGGTCCCAAACGCGGCACCGGACCAAGTCATGGTTCTATGAACTGGGTTTAAGTGCTGTTCCTCTAGCCCTAGCGCCTCCTCCGGTGAAAAATCTGCAATAAGTATAATATTAAAACAATTATATTGCGTAGTATTTGTACGTAAGTTGTAAGTATGCGTACATTTCTCCTTTATTATGAATGACCTTCAACATTTTATGTCCAAAACTAGTGACATTGTAAATAATAAAGAATCTCTAGTTGGCAAAATTTAGCATTAATTTTCAGATTTTTTAGCATTAACAATTGGAAATTTAGCGTTTTATAGCATTTTGAGGCATAATTTAGCGTTTTGTAGCAAAATAGAAAAAAATGCATTTCCTGAATGTTTTTAGCGCTTATTTTAAGTATTTTTGTAAAATATATGTTTAACTTTCATTTGGAAGTATTTCCATGTGAAAGATTATAAATAATTAATTTTAATATTAAATTAATAAGGAAGGAAAAAAAAAGTACGGGTCGAACACAAACACAACAAATGCAGATTGCGATTAACATCAATAGGCGTAATTTATTTCGCACAATTTGTGTAATGTCAAAGAGCAATTTTAGCCTACAGTACAAAAATATTAAATATTTACACATAAAATAGTAACAAAATTATAAAAAATCGTAATGTAAATACCGATTTTTTGAAATTCTCACACATTATTTTAATACCCGGTATTTTCGGGAAATTCGCGCCTATTTCGCTAAATAGAATAATTTAGCTGAAATACGGCCAAAATCACGTTTTTCGCGTTAATTCGCGAAATAGAAATCACTGGAAACACTTTCAAATACCTTGAAACGCAAAGAAAACTTATAAATGCCCTATTTTCGAACCACAAATATTTTTTCGCGTTTTTAGTTAAAACGAAATTTTGACATCTCTAAGAATAACACATTATACAGGGTTTTCCAATAAGAGGTGTTATTTTGAATAGCCCGCTATTTCGGTAGATGTTACTTTTGAAGCTGTCATTTTTTGACATTTGACAAGTAGAAACTACGCCATTAATAAAAATGGAACGATACACGCTTCAACAACGCATTGAAATTATTAAAATTCACTTGAGTGAATCAAATGCAAATCATCTTTTAGTGATGAGGCCCATTTCCACCTCGGTGGCTTCGTCAACAAGCAAAATTGTCGCATCTGGGGCTCGAAAAACCCAGGAGTTATTGTTGAAAAGCCTCTTTATCTTCAACGTGTGACTGTTTGGTACGGTTTATGGCCCGGCGGAGTCATTGGACCTTACTTTTTCGAAAATGAGGCTGGAGCAACAGTTACGGTGAATGGATTGCGCTATCGAGAGATGATTATTGATTTTTTATAACCGGGATTGGTGGTATTGATTTAAACAACGTTTACTTTCAACAAGACGGCGCTATGTGCCACACAAGCAACGAAACCAATGATCTTTTACGATTGAATATCAAAATAACACCTCTTATTGGAAAACTCTGTATACCTTTTTATTAATTTTGAAAAAAAATCGTTATTTTAAGTGTAGTATATTTATGTGTGTAGTAAAATTAATCATTTAGGTTGTCTTTGGTTTGGTCCTGGTTGTTTGTCCCCGTGAAATTTGGTTCAATGAACTCAATGCCTTATATTCTATTCGCGACATTTTCAATATTGGAACTGTTTGTGTGAAGGATTCCGATAAACGATAAAGTAGTTACCCACCTATAATATAATATTTTAACAGAAAATTATGTTTAATGTATTTTTTTTATGTTAATTGTTTTAATTCAACATATCCCGTGTTTTTTCACGGCCCTGCTCTGGGCATAATCAAATCAAACATAATAATTTCAGGTTTAATGAACTCAAAATTACTAAATAATGTCATTTTTAAAATTGGAATCAGTTGTGTAGTGAATTTGAAGATCAGAACCTCCATATAATCATTATAATTTATAATATTTAAATGTGCTAGTGTATAATTAAAGAATTGTAGTGAAGTTGAAAAATACTGTAGTTCCATGTCATGCTGTACTATTTAATTGTATTTTAGAATAGTGTTTCACAAGATATTTTTTATTGCACGTTTCCATTAAAAAATATTGTTTGGTATGCAATTCAATTTATTGTGACTTGACATAGTTTCCAAAGCAAGCAAAACTTATTAACACATTATTACTTTGTTGTAATAAATTTCAATCTCACATTCGAAATGATTATTTAAAAATTCGTTCTTCTTCTGTAAATATTAACATGAAAAATTATGAAGCATACAAATACAATATAAATTGCATTCCGAATTTCTACCGATTTTATAACATATTTCTCTTGGACACGTTTAATTTTAAGTTCCTAAAAAAAACATGTAATTTTCGAAGGTAATATTTTTACATATTTATTATATATTAGTCATTGGCCTAAACGGTAATTATATGAAATTCTCTCGATCGAAAATTATTAAAAATACATTTTGTTTTGTTATTTAATATGTTGTAGTAGGTATGAACAAATTCACAGTGTATCTTTAAATGAAATTTAGGTATTTTTGCACTATTTTTACAAATTTCGCTTAATTAGCTCGCTCCCTCTAACATTCGTATTTACATATCTTCCTTCCAAAACATCTTCTTCCTTTTAACACTAAAAAATTGTAAATACATGGAATTCTTCAAAACAAATAATGCTCGATTAAAATTTCGTGTTCGGAGTAGTTTTGTAAAAGTCGCCCAAACAAAGGTGAAAGAAATATTACGATACGTTTTAGTTTTTGAAGGACACTGCTTGGGCAATATGATGAATGCATTCATTTCGTGTAGTGCATGCACGTCAATATTTTTTCTTGGAATGACATTTGATTTGAGGTCAAGAAGCAACTTTGAAATCTTAAAAAAAAATTAAATCACACATTTTTATAACGGGTCTAATCACTTAACGGTGTCATAAAAAGTTGATAATAATCAACTTTTAAATAGTCCAATAAATCATGCCAGAATGCTATAATTTCACATTTAATTGCGTGCATAGGTATTTGAAAATATGTACCGCGTACGGGTATAGAAAAAACGGAGCAAATTGACGCGTTCAAAAGGTTGCGTATAAATAAGAATACCCATCAATGGCTCCTAAGAATGTGTATAAACAGGATAATATTTCCGCAAGCCGAGCCACGAATTACGGGAAAGGAACAAAGGCGCGAAACGCCGCTTGCGGTTGCTCTTTTCGTGGCTCGGCTTGCAGATAATTCACTCCGTTTAATTAAAGAGACATTACAAATACTATTTACATTTTATTTGAAAATATAATCGTAAATTCTATTTTTAAAAATGATTTTTCACTGTAATTTTCATAATTTAATAATATATTTTTGAAATGATTGAATTAGGGTTTACCTATCAAGGAATTCATCATATTTTTAACGTAAATATCTCATATAAGTACTCTAGCCGATTGCAACCGGTTATGAGATGAATGGTGGTCTTCACCAGGGCGATACTGAGAGAATCTTCCACTCTTATAACATATCAAGGTTCTTTGGAAAAATATTTTTAATTTATGAACGCTAATTAATAAAAAAGAAAGAAAAACATTCCCGGGTTACAAATAACCTGACAATATTTGAAAATCCTCCACTCCCACCACATTAAGCGGAAAATGTTGCTTGTTTCGTGATGGAGGACTTAGCCAGCCGAGGAATTGAACTCACGCCCCAACTCCATGCCAACCCAACCGCTGATCGGTCACACTACATATATAAATATATATCACAAAAATGTATTATTTATACACATCATATGTTAATACTTACCCATCGGCAGATTATCCCTTTTGAATACTCCGACCAATTCTTGAATCCTATCAAGAGAAATCTCTTCCGCAGCTCTAACAGAAAGGAAACACCAAATTGTCAACAGACAGGACACTTTCCGTTTGAACGCCATTCTGTCAATGGCAAAATATATTATACAAATGATTTATTCGATTATTTTTTATATGAATATATCACCAACAGATCTGGAGACTGACTGGGATTATTTGTTCCGCGCGGAAGGCTTTTATACCCCGTGCAGAGCTGAATCGGGTGGAATGAGTTTCAATGTATTTTACTTTTATAATACCTAAAACTACCCAACTAAATAACCATCACGCCGTTTGTCCGCAGGGGTAGGCAGAGAAGACGTAACGCCAAACAACTCGGTCTTGGCACACACTTCTTGCCTCATTGACATTCATACATCGTCTCATACATACTCTTCTATTATTCTGACTCTTGGCATGACCCGACATGAGTATCTGATACACTTGGTCGTGCCATGTCTTCCTCCAGCGTCCCCGACTTCTGTTACCATTCACATTTGCATCGTGTATTATCCTTACACTCCTTTCTTCGCTCATTCGTTCTACATGCCCAAACCATCTAAGCGTCCCTTTCTTGATCTTACTCATTACACTTGCTATCTTTGCGGATCTCCACATTTCTCACACGATCATACATGGTTTTACCACACATACGCCTCAGGGATCTCATTTCTACAGCATTCAGTCTACTTTCATCCTTTCTCTGCCAGTTCCATCCCTCACTTACGTACATCAGGGTAGGTACCAGCACTCCATTGTGGACTGCTAGCTTCGCTTCTTTGGACATTTTCTGTTAGCGCCAACTGCGTTCAGTCCTCCATTAATGGAGTTACCTGCATTTACTCTTCTTTCAATATCTCTGTCAGCCTTCCCATCTCTCGTAATCATACTCCCGAAATACACAAACTCATCCACTTCCTCCAAGTATTCCTCATTCACAATTATATTGCACACTGTTTTCGTACTCTCTCTTTCAAACACCTTGACTTTAGACTTACTTACATTCATCATTAACTCATTATTCATACATACTTCGTCCATCCTAGACTGTAGATCTTCCATTATGTTCAAACAGCACCGCATCATCAACATACAACAGGCAACATACTCTCAGATTACTCAAATAATTACTGTTAATTATGCATTTTGGCGAAAATATATATTCGTAGGCATCGATATTATTCGGTCGATGTTCCTATGCCAACGATTCCACTGGCCTACTTTGTGATTAAACGTGTGATAGGGTTCCTAGTTCCGCTCTGACAAAAAAACCTTTACAGAAATAATTGCGCGGGCTGTTTGCCACGTAAACGCGTTGGATAAGTATTACCCCCAATTATTAGGGGCAGGGTATTTAATTTTGACGGATGTAACGGGAAAGAATAGTTCCTAATATTTTTTAAAAGGTGCGGGAGGGGGGTGTTAAATTCCAATGATTTCTAAAAGTTTGATCCTAGAATTAAAAACAACTTCGGTTCATTTTTATTTATTTATTTAACGCCCAGAGGGCTTTTACATGGTTGGTAGTATAATTTTAATTTGACAGATACTTTGAAACATAAAAAATTAGAATAAAATTACATTTGATAAAAGCTATGCAACAAGTCATACAAACACAAGAAACAAAAACAGAAAATTACAGCTAATTGTAGGTTTACATGATGTGTTTAGGAGTATTGTTGAAATAAATGTTTTAAATAATCCACAAAACTTGCCAAGTTGGATGTCAATTGTATAAAATTGGTAAATTTTCAGAATATTTCGGTTGATTTTCACAAATTTCGGTAGATTTTCCACGAGTATCGGTAGATCGGTAGATTTTTTGCCAAAATTGGTAGATCTACCGAAATTTCAGTAGGTCTTCCGATTTCGGCTCCAAAGTGATAAGGCATCCTGAAGTGGCCTCACCACAATTTGATAATGCCTTGAGAAGGCGAAACAGCTATCACGCGTGATAATAATTACACATCAGAACTTGATAATAATAAAAATATATAATAACATATATTTATTTTTATAACTTGAATTATTGAAAATAGTATTAAGTAATAACTCAAAATTTCAATCCTATTTGCTAATAATTAAATTCATCTTTCTTCGGTTTGTAATATGCATGAATAATTACGGTATGTATATACGTACCTATACGTTTTCTTCTAAAGCTATACTTTACTTTAGGTGTAATTATTTAAAATAAAACAATATCCAAGTATTAGTATTTGCCTAATCTGTATTGTAGTTGTATGTGTGGTGTTATGCTGTGTTTACTACTACTACTTTATACTTGTTATAACTGTTATACCTACACACTAGCACATAATAATAATAAATGTTTATTTTGAGATCATTATCTCTTTTTGTAACAAATAGAGATAATGATCTCCCGAGCTGAGGATTTCATTTACATACTATTTAAATTTTGAAGTATGAATAATAATATGAAGTAATTATAAATATACAATCTAGTTTTTTCCTGAAATAATTTTAAATATGGCGTTTTCAGTTCAATTGAGTGGTTTCAGTATAATTAATTTATGATCTCCCTATGTTTTGTATCTAACTTTTTATTTGAGATTTAAATGTTCTAATAAATGTTGTCGTGAGTTTTGAATGAGAGTGGGATTTTGCTGTAGAGTTTGGTACTTTAGAAAGCTAGGAAGATTGGAAGCTTTTTTGCCCAAATGTTCTTTGTAGTTGTTTGTTGGATATGTTTTTGACCATGAGATCCAGTTTTTCTGATATATGTGTAATTGTTATTTATTATGTTTTGTATTTATGAATTTAGAGGAGTATTGTTTAGAAAAGATATGTTTATTAAGATTATTAAGATTGTTGAATATTTCGTCATAAAAAAAGGAGGTAGCGCAACACGGCATAGTACCCCAAAAATAAATCACTATTGGCCGTGAAAATCTCAAATCACGTCTTCGTAAATACAGTTTAATATTGGAAATTTAAGCCCCGATTAGGCAAATATTTGGGATCACAAAACACGCCCACAATGCACTTCTTGTGTTATTCTTTATTTAGTAAGTAAGTGAAACCTACTAAACTTCATTCAAACAATTATTTTTACCAGGTTTATAAATTCAATAATTGAAGTTATAAAAAAATGGAAAACGGAAATTTAAGATTTTTTAAATATTAAATTTCACAAGAATCGTGACTGCTAAAGTGGGATTATATTGTATGGCATCCCCACTTTGGGAGATTTTGTGAGGCTGAATGAAATTATATCTGTTGATCTGTCAACTATCCTCTCTGGTACCCTTTAGAGTTGTAGAGGTCAAGCCGTGATGGCACGTGAATAAATAACATGTCTGAATTAAAGCGTGAATTAAAATCAAGGGTTACCAATAAAATTGCCGACACCACAATGGTTAACCATTAATGGAGACGGCAGAATGTTCCGATGCGATGTGAGGAATGTAATAAGGCGCCACCTCTGAGCGGGGGGGAGGGGACTCCGTTCAGGAATTCCGCACATTCCTGGGCGGAATATAAAGCCGCAAGGGCAGGGGATATGACTCGGAATGCATAGAAATGGTAATCGGGGTGGGGAAGTATAGAATGGCCAGGAAAAGTCTCGATTCTCCTGTCTAAATGATATTTCTTCTTTTCTTGATTGACATACACATATACGAGTGTATTGCCACCGTGTAGGTATTTAAATATATACACATTATATCATGTGCTTCGGCAGGGATGGGGGATTTGTTTGGGGATAAATTGTGAATGCAATCATTAATATACCACTCCCTTCACCCACACCAAAAATATTATTATATATTTTTTAAATGTGTAGATTACCTACATAGATATAAAAAAGAATTGCGAATACCACACATTAGTTTAGAGCCCATGGAACTATGGCATCAGGAAAAGCTTTCAGTGTCTTTAAGAGTGTTTTAACTAATTTTCCAGTCATCGTCCAGTTCCCGTCATTTACTTTAGTTGGGGATGCTATAGTTCCATAGTTATTGATGAATTTAAACTAATGTGTGGTATTCGCAATTCTTTTTTATATCTATGTAGGTAATCTACAAATAAAAAATTATAAGCCATTAATTTTTATTTGACCTTTCCAAATGCAAAAGAATATTTTCATATGCTTTCAAAAGGGGCTCACAAAGCATGATCATGGCCACCCACACAGCTTACGACGGCCTTGTTCATAATACTGAGCAACACGTCAGCTGTTATGTAAATATTTCTAGTTTATGTACCTATACTTCCTTGTACCTTCTCTGTAAGCTCTATAACAATTTTATGCTGCCACCCCCCCTAGCTTAGCTCCGGCGACGCACAGCATTAAAATGAATCATCAACATTAAAAAGTGTTTTTTTCAACTTTGAGGATTTAAAAAAAAAAATCGCAAGTTGCGCCACAATACGAAGTATGTCAAAAAAAATACAAATAAATAGTAGTATATCTGTGTGTAAGGATAGAATGGCCAACCTTATGATTCCAGAGATAGCCTCATTTTTAATGTCAGTGCCATACAATTTTTTCTTTAAAAAATGATAACTCCTTCATTTTTACACGCAATTGCTTCGTACGAAATTTTATAGCATATTAATGATCAGCAGAATCCATTTCTAGCCAAAAAAATACCCTTGAAAATTCAAGTCTCTATGTCTATGAAAGGCGATTTTCAGCCCACTGTGCGGCGCCTCTGTATTATATAATACCATGTTCTGGGTGCAAAGACACGGGTTTAGAACAAACGAAATGTAGTTTTTAATATTTTTTTATTTAAGTACGTAATTTATTTTGTCATGACAAAAAACATTCTGATGTTTCTAATAATTACAAAAGTTGGATTATTTAACGTAGGTAGATCATAGTTACATTTACAAGCAAGTTAGTAGCCGATAATGAGTACACGATGATTTGAAACCAAAATATTGCTTGCAGATCTAAAAATCCAAGTGGGTTATATTTACCCTTCAGAGTCACAAAATTCCACAATCGGGGTGGCATATTACAAACATTGCTTGCAGATCTAAATACCCAAGTGGGTTTTCCTTACCCTTCGGAGTCACTATCGTGGTGGCATATTAGAAACATTTCTTGCAGATCTGATTACCCAAGTGGGCTTTCCTTACCCTCCAACAGGTCCGTGGGCAGGCTACCGAGGCTGCAGCCTCTGGGCCTACACAACAAATTGTTTAAATATAAGTTGTGAAGATATTATATAAGTAGCTCCATCTGTATGAAGAAGTGTAAGCGCAAACCAATTATCTAATAAGCTATTCCAAGTTAAGTTATATGTTCAATGACAACTTATTACCAATGCATTTTATTTAAAATTATAAAAAAAGATCATTTTTACATATTTCGGAACAGAGATATGAATCTCAAACTTGTTTTTTTTTTAAAAATATCTTCATGATGTTGATAATGAATTTCAATTAAATTCATCAACTTCTAAATTTTTAAGCTTTAAAAGTTTCTTATTAGTATTTAGGACTCTGCCTTCCACTAGTTCCTTCGGAGGTACAACACTCAACAATCAGGGTGCCATATTAGATTCTGGTATGGTAATCACATAAAAGACACCATAATAAGTTTCTTTTTTTCCCTTGGAAATTGTGTTCTATAAACACTTGCTTTTATTTTTTTTACGTTAGCTTCACACAGGAGGCCACGAAGAAAAAAACATTTCCTCAGGGCCCAAAAAACCCTCCACACAGCATCCCCAAAGATGACATTATCTTTGGGGATGCTGTGTGGAGGTTTTTTTAGGGAAAGTTCTGGGAAGGAAAAAGGTATGAAGGGTGGGTAGGAATCTAGGAGTGACGGACGAATGAATCAATCTCTCCCACTGCGGCACAAGGCGATGGGTCGAGAGAGTCCCGCTGGAGAGGTCAAAAGGTCTCCCTCAACCAGTCTCTCCCGATCTTATTTATTGTTCTCACACGCATGTTCAATGTTGGTGTGGTGAAGCCAGCCTCTAGCCCTGTTTAAGACAGTTTTAACCAATCAAACACCATGGTAATAAGTTTTCACTTTTCTGACCTTACACGCCTCGTAATATTTACATCAAGTTGCTTTAGTAAGTAAGGCTGTAAGTGTTTAATTCGTAGAACTCCATATTTAAAAAGAGAATGAAATTTATTAATGTTATTATTCTGCAAGTATTTTAGTTTGTATCATACACAGAATTGTGCCTATTTATTTTAATTTTCTTACAAATCCGCACTATTATTTTAAAGCAGATAATTTGATAAAAATACATCAGTTTTTCTCGTTCCACACCATTATCCAAGATGAAGTATACCTACCTACCGTGGAAGTGCTTTACATTCAACGGGAAAAGCTTTTGCTTATGACTTTTAGATCAATAAATAGATTTAAAATTCAAAATAAATATTTGATTAAATCGCTAAAAATGCTTAAACTATTCAGTTTGCTCTACCCTAAAAGAACCACAAATTGTTTTATCCTCCTCGGGATCGAATATGACCCTTTTGCGTTGAAGGGATAAATAAAATTTACCTTTTTCTAGTTATGTTTATCTCCTTACATCTTATCTCACATTTTCCTAATTTGGGCAAAAATGTTACCAAGTGGCAATAATATAAAACAAATAATGAATCAGAACATATTTTATATAAAACTTTATTGATCACTAATCAATATGCAACCTCAAACAATAAATAAGTGGAAAAAGTGCCAAGTGAACTGTGTGAACAAGAGTAATAAAAAAAAAGTAATACATATGTACTATCATCACATATTTTTAAAATTATTTTACATCAGTTTGAGGGATTCTATAGCTGAGGCCAGCCTCTCCAGCTCTCCCTTGGATTGGTTCATCTTCTCCAAGTTGCTGGTCTGCACCTCCTGGGGGACCTTAACGGCGTAGTCCGCCACCTTCATTAGCTGATCCAGCTTGGAGATGGTCTGGTTCAACTGCTCGCAGGACTTCTCCATCTTGGCGATTTCTTTGGCCGGATCGATGAGGCCCTGGAATATTACAATAGATTAGTATTTGAAGAGCGGGATTGGACGGAGGACACTAGTAGCGCAGGACAGGAGGCCTTGTGAGCGATGGAGGCCCGACCTGACTAGGATAAGAGGAAGGTTGAATGATGACTAAATAAATTGACCTATTTCAATGTCGCCATTCTCAAACATATTATGAAGCAAACTCGTCAATTCCTCGCCTACATAGTTTGGCAAACGAATAAACAAATTTTTTTATTTTTCGGAATAACTTTATTGAGTAAAACCTCAAATTGTAATATTTAATTATTGAAGACAATATTAGCGATTTCTAAACGAAAATCTGAAACAGAAAAATCAGAAAAGGATACGGTCACATCTAGGACTCGAACCCAGGACCCTTGTCTTTCCGGGACACCGCTCTACCAACTGAGCTAATGGGACCCTATCCCCCTCGGTCACTTTTAACTGTATCATACTTCGAATAAGAACTACCAACATTGTCTTCATTTTTTCACCGCACATTTTTGTGTCCCGGAAAGACAAGGGTCCTGGGTTCGAGTCCTAGATGTGACCGAATCCTTTTCTGATTTTTCTGTTTCAGATTTTCGTTTAGAAATCGCTAATATTGTCTTCAATAATTGAATAAGCAAATGATATTGAAATTTTTAACACAACAAATTCGATGTTTAAAACGTACCCAAACAATTTTTCCATGTTATTTCTGAAAATTTTTGATATTAATAATGATGATATACTTAAATTAAATTTATTAGGTGTAATTTGTACAACACAATTTTAATTTTTGGTTTTTCTTTTATATATTCAATAGTATGTTTTATGTATTATTAAATTTACAAAAAACAGTTTATTACTAAACAAGTTCTGCTGTTTAATTATTGTTATATGTGACAGCTGTTTCGCCCTCTGCCAGCAGAACTTGTTTAGTAATGAACTGTTTTTTGCAAATTTGATAATAATACTAATGAATATAAGAAAAACCAAAAATTTATTTGTTTTTACCTTTGTTTATTGCTAATCCTTGTGTAAAAAATTGTATACAATTTTTAATGTAGAAGCCCAGTGGCCATATAAAAGAGAAAATAAATAAAACTTCTCAAGCGCCAAAAGAACCCATTGGATATGAAAAATTTGAAACCGTTGATGCCGGCGTATCCATCTTTGACTGAATCTGTGGGATTTTTACCATCGGCACACTATGGAGGTATTAGGTTGTGGTAGCTTCCCTGTTGAACCCTGTCCTGGCAGGTTTCAGCTTTTCATCAAATTGTGATCAGGTGACAAGCATAACAGTCATGCTATTATCCTTGAATTTTACACATTTATCACAATTTGATCTAAAGCTGAAAAAGGGCGGGAATCAGTGATAAAATTTAAAAAATTCAAAATAATAATACATAATTGGATAATTTGTATAGCGTCGCCTTTGAGAAAAATCCCCTCAAAGGTGCCGTACATGGTGCTAAACGTCAAATTAAATTGATGATGGCATCGAACAAGTAAATATTTTCTAGTTTGAAACAACTCGACCTAAGAAATGTTGGCACTGTATTTAGTTTGTTTCTTTGTCTGACATCTTTGTACATATTGTGTATTTCAATAATATAACACGTATCAATCTTTCTATAATTGATTCAGTTTTATTATGAAAATAATCAAAATTTATTTGTTTCACACTGTTTTATGGCCTGTTCTAATCTAGACGCTGCTTCTAACAATATTCCTTATCTATGTTTAGAATAATTGTTCAATGTATGCAACATTTACACATCAGAGGCACATTTCTTAAGCACTGATTTAATACTAACAAAAATGTTAAATAATAAACCACAGATTTATTTCAAAAAGAAGAACTTTTCAAACAAAACTTAAATTTAGATTTGAGGCCAAAATATAGAACCAAACGAATTTTTAAAATATAGAACATAATTTTTTTTTTAATCAAAATGTGTAACAAAACATGACCATGAAATTCGTAATTTTTTAATGAAACTCAGCTTCGTGCGCAATATATTTTGATTCAAGTGGCATAAGTACGATTAGGTTCTTTTGAAATTTGAACAGTCACAATTAAAAGCTGATTCTCAGTCTGCTTCAGTATTGGATTAAATTGTATAATGATCATATAGTTATGTTTGTCAAATCTAAAAAAATTAAAATTACCCCAATCGTTTATTTGGTGGTCATCAAATGTAATAGAGTTTGAAACACCTCATCCGAAGTGTACATTTGGAAGTCAAGTCCCTAGCGCGGCTGACGCATACGTTTATGATTGAGCGGCACCCAAGATTCAAATCAATATTTTTCGAAACGCAAAGGTCAAACGGTTCTCAATACGGATTTAAAATGTGGATTATTCTTTATTCCATTGACGTCTTGTTGAAATATGTTGAAATAAAAACAATATTCCCAAATTTCCCAATTGTCGGCAGCTGGGAGGCGAACTCATGCCATTTAGTCGATAAGTATAATACATATCTCTTTTGCTTATTTAATTTTATATTTTGCCTCTATCATGAATTATGACCATAATTTTAGTTGGAGTGGTTTCGTAGCTTACATGTTCATGTTATTGTAATAAAAAATAGAAGGATTCAGAACAAGATAAGTGTTTTAAATGTCAAATAGAAGATGTCAAAATCTAGTGGCGTGGATGTTTGAGCTAATTTGTTGAGAGGTGTACAGGTTAAGGCCTATCTTGAACCCGTGCCCGCATGGGTTAAGGATTTCATAAGCGGACTAACAACTTTTGGGTGGTATAAATATGTAGTTTAGGATTGTGAGGTGAACTGAGAGGACCTTGAACACTGCCTTAGATTCGAGATGAATCTTTGGATCATACATAAAGATAGCAACCAATAAAAATATGCATCAAGAGTTGCTATTCGAAGTATGATACAGTTAAATATGACTGAAAGAAATAGGGTCAGATTAGCTCAGTTGGTAGAGCAACGCCCCGGAAAGGCGAAGGTCCTGGTTTCAAGTCCTAGATGCGACCATATTTTTTTCGGATTTTCCGGTTTTAAATTTTCGTTAATAATATCTTCATTAATTAAATATCATAATTTGAGGTTAAGGTTATTTCAAAAATAATTTTTTTTTTTTTATTAATTTGGAAGTAAACGAATTAATGACGTTCTATCACAAAGTTACTAGATAATAAAAAAAAAAACTCTTACTTGCAACACGAGATGCACCTCAATCTTGTCTGAAATGGTTAATATGGCGCACCCCTTGGGCGGGGTGTCCTCATTGCTCAGGTCGCTATAGGCCAGCGGCGCGAGGGCCGCCAGCAGCGCACTTAGCTGTGGTTGCTCCCCGCCGGAGCACACCAGGAAGGCGGCGGTGCGCTGCTTGTTGGCCAGGTTGTAGATGGAGCGGGTGGATCTGATAGAGTGCACCATCTTAAGTACGATTTCAACATCTTTCTCGAGGGGTTCAGCGCGCCATCTGCAGTCTTGTTCCTGTTAAAAGGATTAAAAGTTAACTTGGATAAGCTGCATCTCTTCACTGTGTTTGCCTAATGTGGCCAGTAGATGGATGAAATGAATTTGTAGACTTTGAACTTTTTAATGTTGTTTAACGATCGAATCTATTGTGGTACTTTATCAAAAGTTAACTCTTTTATGGATTGTGTCTAAAAATAATATTAAGCACTATATCGTGCTGAAAAGGATAAACGGACCAAAGCCGGAAGTGAACTGTGTTAATAAATAAAAATATTACATTCCCAAGGTAAAAAAAAGATGTCAAATAACTACAAACCAAATTGAGAAACTAATGTTATTTTATGTTTAACTTGTACTTTCCTCAGCAGGAAACACTGGGTCAATAATGGGAGGGAAGTGTAAACTAAGGACGGGTTGTTTCGGAGAATTTGAACAATTCATCAAATTTCAACGTTCATTTTCAAGTTCTGTGAAAGATTTTTTCAAGTTCTGTTTTTATTTCAGTTTTGTCAAGCAACTAGCCTACAATGATATAGTAACAGAACTTGAATAGAACTTTCACAGAACCCGAAAATGAATGTTGAAATTTGATGAATTGTTCAAATTCTCCGAAACAACCCGTCCTAAGTGAAGTTTTATGAAAAAAACATTTTTCGTGATAAAATTACTATTCAAGTGATAAAATTAAATTATGTCACAAACCTCAGGATAAGGAGCCACGCAGATAGATGGGATGGATTTGTTCTTCCTCGGTAGTCTCTGGTAGAGCTCCTCGGTGATGAAGGGCATGAAGGGGCTGAGGAGTCGGAGACCAAACTCTAAACCAGTGAACAGGGTCCTCTTTGCGTTTTTGATTTCACTCTCATTCCCGCTGGCAAACACGGGTTTTAAGTACTCCTGAAAATATAAATATATTGACATGAGATTGATCTATAATTGGAACAAATCTATACATATCTGTATTAGAGAATATTACATTTACTGTAGTTATTCTTACCAAGTAGACGTCACAGAGTTCATACAGCCACAGGTTATAGCAAGCTGTTGTGGCAGCAGGGAAGTCATAGGTCTTGAAACCGTTGCCCGCCAAGGACACTGCATTAGCTATTCTCGAGAGCATCCACTTGTCCATTGGTGATAAGCTGTTGGGAACTATTGGCTCGAAAACCTACAAAATTAACAATCATAATTCCATCTTAGATGTCATCTCTAAAGAGGGTTGAGAATCATAATTTTCTGCGAGAAACAGTATTTGATACAAATAAAATGAATACTTTTATGAAGAAATGTCATTGATTCAAATAATTAAAAAAAAAATAGTACAGGGCTCCGAACGGAGCCCTGAGGAAAGTCCTCTTGATTCCTTGTCTAATAAATGAATGATTTAAAACCTCACCTCGAATACTTCTCCTTCTCCCAAATACATCAAGGCGAACTTAGTGGCATTCCATAACTTATTGCAGAAGAATCTGTATCCTTGAACACGCTGAATATCCATGTTCAAATCCCTTCCTTGGGCCATTGCACAAAGTGCAAATCTGAAATTATTAATATAGTCACGATTTAAAAAAAGTATAACATCAAACAATGTATGTATTAAAATAAATGTATTTGCTATAAATAAGCATTTAGCATGCTGCTCAACTAGATTGCTTTTATTTATTCCAACATTATGTTAAATATACATAATAAAAATTGGCCTATAAGTCTATTACTATTCAGAGACAATACTATGTATACATATAAGCTTCAAGATAGGAGAGAAATATACCTCAAAGCATCAGTTCCACATTCTGGTAATCCATTGGGGTAGTCTTGTTTCTGTCCCTGCTTGGCCCTCTCTATTTCTTTAGGATCCAGGTTAGAGTCCATAAGCTGCTCATGGAGGGTCTCCAGAGTCACACCCCGGATGACATCAATTGGATCTATCACATTACCAAGGGACTTGGACATCTTCCTTCCGTGGGCATCACGGACCATCGGATGCAGGTACACCTCTCTGAGTAAAACAAAAAAGACAGTTACCATCATTACTAGTCTATAAAGAAATTTTTCAAACATTGTCAGGTTATTCGAAAAAGAGTATTTGAAAGGCATCTATTGAAACTTTCGATCAAGATAACGTTATTGTGTTTGTTTTTAAAATGGTTCAGACCATAGAAAATCCTGCAGATTGTGAAATACGCACTGTAATTTGTTTCTTAAAAGCAAGAGGTGTGAAACACGTCGAAATTTATGGGCGGTGAGGTATGTGAAAGAGGTGACTATGGAGACAACGCTATGACTGATGAAATGGTAATACGAACGGTAGACGAAGTGGGTGACCGTGAGTGCTTGAAAGAATCCGAAAATAAACTGATTGGAGCAGAGCAACAATATTGCTGTCACAACACAGAAAGCATCCTAGTGGGACATGCCAGTACGAGGACACCCCATTATAAGAACACATAAGTGTAGCAAATGAACAGTGCTGCAAATGTCATGGAGAGTTTGGAATGCTGGTCATCAAACTTCATAATAAGGATGGCAAAAAATGGCATTTACAGGGGGGGTGAGTAAGGAACAGTGACTTACTTGAAGGGAAGTTTTCCAATGAGCTTCTCACCAAGGAACACCATGCGTGCCACCCAGAAGAACAAGATATCATGTCCAGTTTCCAGCAAGGTACCGGGGTAGAAGGCCTACATTGGACACACGATTATGTAAGTATTAAGATTAAAATTGAAAAATAAATTAAAAATAGTCAAACAGTCCTATGTAATTTCATTGATTGGACAAACTTTCTGTTGACTGCGATATGCATTGTTTGTTGGCTTTTATTGTCATGTACAGTGAAACACTTTAACACGAGAAAACCTTATGTAAGATAAATTGAGCCATTTAAATAATTCAGTCTTCAAGGTGTAGCAGTTCTTTATTGCCCGCTACATTTTCAAGATTATTCTGCAGTATGGAAACACTGATCTCTGGCAAGAAGTTAGACCGGCTCCGGTCTACGGCGAGTACCAATACGGCTTCCGCCGGGAGGAGACGCAATCTCAGGAGACACAGCGAACGCTACAAACGACATTGGACGAACATTTCGAGACATCGATCTTTTGGGGAAGAATGACGCAACATGTTATAATCGTTTTGCTGGTCGTTGCTTTTCTCAACTAAATTTAACATCATGTAAAGTGATGTTTGGCGCCCTCTACTCTTTATAACAGGTTAGAATATTATGTCACACACACGTTTCCTTATGTTACTTATTCTTGATCACTTTTTAGTCACACCATTTATCATTGCTACCTATTATTAAAAAGTTCGATGCGCAAGACCTTCGGTCTGACGCACACGCCCTGAGATTAAATTCAATTATGAAAATTTTAGAGATCTCTAGTTTGCTCTGGTTTTGTACGCTGTAGAAATAAATAAAATGTTGTAATTCATATCTCTTTTTATTACTACATTTACATCATCATGTTTCCTATTGAGGGATTAAATCCCGTCATAAAGGGACTGAAACTTTGAACCCTATTAATCTTAAAATGCCAAAAATCGCTTGTGTGCAGGCTGACACTATTTTCGTAATAACTTACATGTTTTTGTAAATTGTACTGTCTTACCAGATAATGTGTTTATACATTTATAAAAATTGTATGTATATCTATCCTGTGTGGTTTCCCCAGGATAGCTACTTATATTCAGAGAAATGTTTTTTCTCTCTAATGTGAGATATGTATACTACAATAAGGACTAATGAAAATATTCTCGAGTTAGGTAAGTACATAATATGAGGCTTTCCTGTAAATGAATAAAGAAATATGATTTAAAAAAATTGGAATTATGACATTTGACATGAAATTTTGAGACACGCCTTTTTAGAGATAAAATAAATATATTTGCAAGTGACGAAAGGACAAATATATTTGCTAGGATCGATTTTAAGGTTCAAAATACCATAAAATAGAGGGAAGCTCACTGCTGAGCTACTAACAAATCTGGGTAAAAATAATATACATAGGGTTAACGGGTACAAAAATTAGTAATCTGCTACGGATTACTTGGCACACTAGAGGTTAAGCATGAAAACTTCTTATGTGGGAACTATATAAAAGGGTTTCACTGTACCTGTAGTTCGTCCGTTTGGTCAGGCCAGCCGAATATGGAGAATGGGAACAGTCCTGACGAGAACCAGGTGTCCAGGACATCATGGTCTTGTTGGAGACGGATCCTAGAAGCTTCCACATTGTACTTGGCGCAAGCCTTCTTCATGGCTTCCTCTTCTGACCGGCCGGTGATCCAGTTGTCGTCTTCGGAGGTCTGAAATTATTGCTAACATTAGGAGCCAGATTTGTTGAAAAAGTTATTTTCAAATACTATTTTTTTTTTAAATTTATTTACTAACAAGTCTATGATAATTTCTATTCGGGAAAAAACTAGAACTGGGTTGAATCATTTTACACGAACCGATGTAACCGAGCCGATCGTGACCCACTGGCTAAGTGATCGGGTCCTTTTACACTTGGAAAAAATTTCATGGAGATGACAGAATGGTGCGCCGCCTGCTAACATGTGTCGAAAATTTGTTTGTTTGACATAGTAGGTACTGTAGGTAGACCATGGCTACCGTGTATATATAAATATTGAATCTTTTTTTAAAAAGGAACCCGATCGATCATTGGTGGTTCACGATCGACCCAGAACTAGAACAAACATATGTAATAACAATAAATTAAATTACTGTTGAAGAACTGAATCATTACAACACGCATTACACCAGTAAGTATTAATACAAGTGCCCTTCAGGTAATATTTCTAAAAAATGACATTATGTATGTAAATTATTTTTAGTACAGTGGTGCCTCACACAACGAACTTAATTCGTTCCAGGAGCAAGTTCGTTATGCGAAAAGTTCGTTATGTGAAACGCGTTTTCCCATAACAATACATGTTAAAAAAAATAATTCGTTCTGTAGCATAAAATATGGTAAGATGACATAAAAAAAAGATAAATTTTTTGTTATTATTTTTATTTAGATACATCTAAAAACATAATGAAAAAAACACACATTTTTTAATTTTAAGAAATAATCGAATTTTGCACATCTTCATCCATTTTCCGCCGATGGTGCGCAAAAGAGAAATCACCTTCCTGCTTTTTTTAGAACCCATCATATAAAAAAAATGTTGAGTTTATCTTAAAAGGACGACTGCCGTGATACGTATGCGATTTAATTCGTAATGAAGAACGATTGCTGCGATACGTGCGTAAGTTAAGCGTACTACCATAAATGAACCACTCACTAGATCAATATCTTCGGGTTTTTAGTACTGAGCCCATGGGTCCTAATGTTTGCCATAGATAAAAGTCTGTAACTGAAAAATATACGTCACTACTACACATACTCACCATCGACTAGGATAGAAACTATAAAAAAGGCGTAACCATAGACAATATAATTCTCATTCGGAGCCAACCCATTGGCTAGCCTAAAATCGGCCAATGACAGCGGCCTATAAACATGCATGAAGTTCGTGACAGCGGCCTATAAACATGCATGAAGTTCGTATTGGTTTGTGGAAAATATACGTCACAAGTTACCCATAGAGATTACCGTGTCTTTTTTTCTGACCCACTTTTTTCTCGGAGTTATACCCCCCTGCGTACTACGCAGTGACTAACGAGTCTAACGACTGCCTGCGCGGGAGGATGCAATTAATCGGCAGTGATCGTAGAAGATCGGGCGACTTCGTTGTGTGAAGCGAAGTTCGTTGTATGAATCGTGAAATGAACGAAAAGGAAGTTCGTTGTGTGCAGCATTCGCTGTGCGAGGCGTTCGTTGTGTGAGGCACCACTGTATTATTGTTAATTTATTTTCTTTTTTATTGTTCTTATTTTTACCTTTAATGTAATAGTCGTAGAAATATATCATGTAATATGGCAGACTGGGATTCCACTATGCTCCCAGTTCTGTTAGATAAAAACTTAAATATATAAAATAACATTTTACGACATATCATGCATGGCATTGCAAAATAAAATACAAATTTTACAAGCAATAAAATCAAATTTCATGCAACAAATAAAATTAATTTATTATACAGAAGGTCCGGGGGTAAAGCGCAGCAAATGTACATACAAGAAAAAAAGATAAATAATTCTTTCC
This sequence comes from Hesperophylax consimilis, assembly GCF_061612785.1. Lineage (NCBI taxonomy): Eukaryota > Metazoa > Arthropoda > Insecta > Trichoptera > Limnephilidae > Hesperophylax > Hesperophylax consimilis. Next base: position 15,378,407 of record NC_142845.1, read on the forward strand.
AAACTCGAATAATTTTTCCAAAACAAACAATTGAACATGTTTACCTGAAAACTATATTCAAATGTTCGATTTCGAGTTCTGTTTTTACTTGTACTATCATGTAGAATCACCCCAAAGTTAATGCACTTTGCAGATACCTAAGTATCAAGAAAAATCAGGGAAAAAATTGTATTTAGATAAAGTTATTTTAGGAATAAGAAGACCTTTCAATGCTAAAATGTGTGTCACAAAATTTTATACTATTATATTGTTTGATTTTAACGCTTGCAATACTCTAGTTTATTACACAAAAAGTTTCAAAAATGTTTTGAAAATTCCCAAAATCAGAAAAAAGGCATGGCACCCCTAAGAGATGTGCAATTACATTTCACTTACTTGGGTAAAAATATTCAATAGGTAATGTTACAATTTTATATTGAAAAAGCACAAGCAAACAAATCGATTATTGAATACAGAGCATTAACACGTCAGGCTAATTTGTTGGGTTCTGAAAACAAACAGCTATTACCCGTATAGTCAATTTGTTTGCTTTTCAGAACAGCTCATATCGTCTCATAGAAATCGTTGTCTCTCCCTTACCGTCAGTTAGGAATATGAACTAAATGGTGTTGGAAAGAGAAAACACCAAGCTTTATATTCAAAAATAGAAGTTAAACACAGAAAAATTAAAATGAACACCTCTGTAAATGTGTTTTTTTTTTCATTATCAGTAATTTTAAGTTCAGTGTTTAGACTAAAAAATGTTTATGTTTGATTTAAAAATTTTAATATTTCAAAAATTTAGATTAATTTTCAATAATAAAATTTGAAAGCGTATTTCATTACCCTTCAAGAAAAGTTTTTATTTTTCGGATATATTCAGAAATATCCCATTTATTTTAATTTTATTGAAAAGCGGAAATACACATAATTTCTTCAACTTTCTGACAGCATCTTTAAGAAATACAACAGACAATAGGCTGAAGGGTTAACAGAATATACTGGAGACCAATGTGTATTAGAGATTACTTCATCAAATAAGCAACAGTGCGTAAGGGCATAAAATAACGGTCAATAGGCTAAAGGCCTGAAGGGTTAACAGAATATACTGGAGACCAACATGTGTGTATTAGAGATTATTTGATTGTTTACTATGCAACAGTGCATTAGCAGAATATACTGGTGACCAATGTGTATTAGAGATTACTTCATCACATAAGCAACAGTGCGTAAGGGCATAATATAACGGTCAATAGGCTAAAGGCTTGAAGGGTTAAGAGTGATTGTATACCTGACAAAATCAACTATTTTCGACACACACGAACTCTGTTGTTCATTTCCAAAACAATATTTTTTCTAACTAGAATTTATTTTAAAAACGTTTGCCTGAAAACAGTAAGATGGCGGTAGTGTAAATCTTCGTTATAAAAGTTATGAATTTCAGTTACCAGATGGCACTATTTTTTGTATTATTTATTTAATTAGAATATAAACGAATATATACAAGGTAACATTTAATTTAATTGTATGTATTTTAATATTTTTACAGAAAGCCTGACATTTCTTTTTTTTATGCTTCCGATTTTGTTGTCCGGGTTAAATCTTCCCCATAGGAAAAACTAAACCCTTCCCCTCACTTTTCCACAAATGATCATCTAGTCAATCAACATTATGTAAGTGCATTATATAAGCAAAATAAATACAAAACAATACAAGAACAACACGTCAACTCACAAAAGATCAAATGGGAAAATAATTCACCGACTCCAGATATTTTCATATCAGAGGGTTCGGCTCGGTAGAACTTCTAACAGTGCCTATAAATCCTACTGATCCCTCAACATAAATATTTAAAAAATCTTTTGTTATCCTACATGTATTCAAAATGACCGACTTTTGCATCTTTATATATAATTTTTTTGAAAGATCTAATACGCCTAAATTTTTAATTAGAGAGCTAGGTATAATGCCAGTAGCCGAAATAACGAATGGTAATATTTTTATAGTCTGAGAATGCCAAATTCTTTTTATTTCATTTCAATTCTTTGTATGATGATGTATGTGCCAATTTCTTAATTATGTATATCTCTATTAAAAACATTTTGGTATTTGGTTTTACATAGTTTTATGCACAATAATTAACACATTAAATTCAATAGATAACAATGAATTAAATGAAATAATATAAATAAATAATTTTTTAAGTACTTAAAATTTTAAATAAGAAAATACTTTTAACAAAATAAAATTTTATTGATTCTGTGGTCCAGAATAAATATCTAGGTTCAGATATAAATGCTAATACTTCTTTATTTGCGTACACCGGGTTCGAACCCGCGACCTTCGGAATGGGAGTCCAAAGCTTCACCACCGGACAGGCCGGCCGTCAGATGCACGCATTGTAAAAAATATACCTACATCTGGTCAAAAAACAGAGTACCTCTGTTCGTTCTACCTCGGTCACAATAACCGTTATAAATAACATTATTGTTTTCTAAGGCCCACAGAAACGCCATCGGGCCCAAAATTCGCTTGTGTTCAACAGTCCTTGGTGAAGCAAAACCTCAGATTTGGCAACATCTAGTTCATTTACAACGATGCCACTTGAACTAAAAAGCGCCTTGCGCGGGTGGACATTTTTGTAAGTTGTTTTACAGTGGACGGTAAATTGATATCCCGACCTAAAAATGTCAGGTTATTTGTGTTTTGTCTTTTCATTCATGTTTTTTAGAATAATTTACAAAAACAATAATAAATATCGAGATATGGCCCGACTCAACAGGATGACGAACTCCGTGACGTCGCGGGTTACAATCTTGGCGTGCACGAATACCAACCTACATTTTATTTTAATAATTTGTGTTATTTCACAATGTACATAAGTATTATATTTGCGGCATTTTCCAGAGCGTTAGATACTGTCAGTATCGCCCCGATGAAAGACCACAAATCATTATTTAAATTTAGACCGCAGAACGGGTATTATTTATTGAATAAGTGAATCTACCTGGCTATTCAGATTTGGTCACCAAACACGGCTAAAGCCATTTCAAGTAACGTTTCAATTCTGAATGGTGGTCTTACACCAGGCGATACTGAGAGTATCTTTCACTATGGAACGTAACGCGCATATACCATACGTATATTAATTCATTAATTGTGAATAACACAAATTAACCAAATAAAATTTACTTGCCCATTCCGATATTAGATCCCGCAAACTTCGAGGCGAGAATTTTACAGTATAGTGTACAGAATAGCATAACCTAAGCCAGTGGCCGTTTGGCTTGTATAACTGAAACCGATTTATACGTTGAATATTGGCTTATGACATGGGAAGAGTCAATAGCGAACCATGATAGCGCCATCTGTTGGGATATTTAAAAGAAGCTTTTAGTTCGATGTTCTACCGTATTTAAAATTTCAAATAGGCGCCAGCAGACGGCCTGTTTTAAAAGTAATTTAAAAATCTAAAAGTTCTTTCTTAAATTGTAGTATAAAAAATATTAAATTAACTTTAAAAAATGGAAAAATATAATACCAGTAATTTATCGTTTAGTTTTGTTAAATAAACGTATCCAAAGTTTTATAATCTGCATTTTAAAAACAAGTACAATTAGAGTTTATGAAAAAATTAAACTACGAACCTATTTTATTTATTTTTTAGTTTTTTTTTTCATACGTTTAAAGAAAACCCCTTCAGGTATTTTTTGACGATATTCAGCCTTTAATAGTATTTTTTAAAACGCACGTATTACGGTCTGAAAAAGGTCATATTTTCGATTAGATTTTGATAATTACTAAGCCTATGTTAATTTAAAAAATGTATAAAAAATTTTTTACTTGTTGAAAACACTATCATAATCGATTTGCTTAATAATATAATCATTATTTTAAATTAATAAAAAACTACACTCGGCCTTAACAGTATAATATATACTGGAGACCAATGTGTATTAGAGATTACTTCATCAAATAAGCAACAGTGCGTAAGGGCATAGTATAACGGTCAATAGGCTAAAGGCCTGAAGGGTTAACAGAATATACTGGAGACCAACATGTGTGTATTAGAGATTATTTGATTGAATGCTATGCAACAGTGCATTAGCAGAATATACTGGAAACAAACGTGTATTAGAGATTACTTCATCAAATAAGCAACAGTGCGTAAGGGCATAAAATAACGGTCAATAGGCTAAAGGCCTGAAGGGTTAACAGAATATACTGGAGACCGATGTGTATTAGAGATTACTTCATCAAATAAGCAACAGTGCGTAAGGGCAAAGTATAACGGTCAATAGGCTAAAGGCCTGAAGGGTTAACAGAATATACTGGAGACCAACATGTGTGTATTAGAGATTATTTGATTGAATGCTATGCAACAGTGCATTAGCAGAATATACTGGAAACAAATGTGTATTAGAGATTACTTCATCAAATAAGCAACAGTGCGTAAGGGCATAATATAACGGTCAATAGGCTAAAGGCCTGAAGGGTTAACAGAATATACTGGGGACCAATGTGTATTAGAGATTACTTCAACAAATAAGTAACAGTGCTTAAGGGCATAATATAACGGTCAATAGGCTAAAGGCCTGAAGGGTTAACAGTATATACTGGAGACCAACATGAAAGTATTAGAGATTATTTGATTGAATACTATGCAACAGTGCATTAACAGAATATACTGGAGACCAATATGTATTAAAGACTAATTGATTGAATACTAAGCAACAGAACACGGTTTATTTGGAACACATTAATTTACAAAAGCACAACATGCAAGTAAAATAAAAATGTGCTTATAGTTTCAATGTCGAACATACAATTAGAACTTTAGTAGCTGGTTTTCTATTCCTGTATCTCCGGTTCCTTGGCCGTTTCCTTTTGACAACAATAATTGGGTTTGGCTGTCAGGAAAAATACAAGGATTATAATAATATGCAATATAAATTTCGTAACAATCCTTTGATCATTTACTTTAAAAGAGACTTAAGATTTGAAGGATCACAATAAATATTAGATAGATGAGAGGTTTTATTTGGTTACTGGTTTGGATGAAATATACAGTAGATCTCATTTACCAGGAATTCATATTTGCGAAATTTGTGAAATCACATCCTTTCCTCGGATCTTTTAACAAGAGGTTGAAAAATTAGGTACCTCTAGTAACATCCTGTACATATTTTTCAAATCATAAAAAAAGTCTTGCGTTCACAAACTTTCAATAGTGACTATCTCAAAAGCAGTTTTAAAATGTATATTGTTGCAACTGTTAATTCTTGGTGAAATTCCATTGAAATGAATAAGTTCATATGCAAATTTGGTCATCTTGACCGTAATAGGTTGAAACTGGTCTAAGAAAAAAGTAGAATTAAGTGAAAAAGTAAGGGTGACATAACCCCTTTACTAATTATTATTTTTTTTAATTCTCAGGGCCTCCTATGAATTAGAGCTAATGTAAAAAAAAATCATAAAAAGTCAGTATATTATCAACTTGATAAGATGATTCATCTAATTTCCTAGTAGTTTGCTAGTTCTGGACTGACCTGCACTACCCCGTCAGCCGACAGCACGGTGACCTGGTAGGCAGGGATGCGGTGGCCCCACCAAAGCTGGCGGGATACGCACCAGTCCCGGATGCCATCCATCCAGTGGTACCAGGTGCGCTCATGCGTCTCCGGGATGATCTTGAGGGCCCCCGACTTGACAGCCTTCACGGCAGACGCCGCCATCTCGTCACACTTTATATACCTGAAATACATTATTATTACCAAAACATACTGATTTCCTAGCAAGTATTTATTTTGTTTAAATTTTTAACAGATTTTGTTAAAAAAAAACGTTAAGAAAGAGGGAACTCAGTATTCCTCTAGGAAAACACTGTACTGTGTTTCAAGCTGAGATGGAAGCCATCTTGGCCTGCGCAGAGGAGAACATACGTATCGTGTATAGGAATAAGAACATAAGCATATGTTCTGATAGCCAGGCAACCCTAATTGGGAGGTAACCGATGCGATTCCAGACTGGTGATGAAATGCAGGACTGTTCTTACAGAACTCGCTACCATCAATAAAATAACCCTAATCTGGGTACCAGGACATAAAGGTATTGAGGGCAACGAGCGGGCTGACGAACTAGCAAGGAAAGGGGCGAAAGCACCACTTGTAGGATCTGAGCCGGCTGTAGGAGTAGCAGCTTGCCACACAAAATTACATATTGATAGGTGGGTCAAATCCCAGCACTGCAAAGAATGGGAGAGGGCACCTGGAATGAGACAATCCAAAGTACTCATAAAAGGACCAGACCCTAGACGAACCAAGAAACTACTACTTATGGACAGAAACTCGCTGAGGAACTGGTAGGACTACTAACGGGACACTGCCATCTCAGGAGACACATGCAGATATTGGGAGTGGAAAACACCAATAGATGCAGCAAATGTGAAGAGGATGAAGAGACTCCAATTCACCTATGGTGCCAATGTCCTGCCCTGGTGGGAACTAGGCTCAGATACCTGGGGAGACATACAGTAGAACCAGAAGACATAGCCACATACCCAATAACAACCCTGGTGAACTTTATTAAAGGGACTGGGTTGTTGTTAAAGGATTGAGGTAAAATTGGAGATAGCACAATGGGCCTATGGCCTAAGTGCTCACGGGAACTATATGTAAACCGTTTCCGCCTTTAAAAAATAAAAATAAAAAATAACAGATTTCGTGACTATCCAAATTTTCATGGTTTTCATTTGAAAGGTAAAGTTAAGATCTAATCTGATGAAAGAAATCAACTGACAAAAAACTTAGTTTTTTTTACTATAGTCCATCTATTTTCAATTTACCCCTACTCTTGGGCCTGCTAGTAGCCAATTTCAAAGATTTTTTTTGATTTAACTGAGGATTGAACCTTCCTCCCCAGGGACTGGCTCTTAAACTGCAGTGTACAATTACTTTAATTGGAAATTTGCATCCATAAAACAAATACACAAACTCAGTAAAAGTTTCACAAAGAATCGTCATAAAGTAATAGTAAAAAAAACCACCTTCTTAACAAAATCACCCTTTAAATTGTTTGCAGTACCAAATGTCTCACACCTCAGCAGTTGCCATGGTGAAAATCCACGAATTGCGGTTTGAACTGCTTGACCACCCTACTTACTCACCAGATCTAGCCCCAGGCGGCTTTTTTTTGTTCCCTCGGCTAAAAGAAGGCTAAAGGCTCGGAGGATAGAAATTTTCGACGAATAAAGAGGCCATCACCTTCGTAAACGACTATTTTGCAGAGAAAGACACCAACTATTATTTGGACGGGTTAAAGAGATGGGAGCATGGCTGGGAGAAGTGTATAGACGTACAAGGAGATTATGTTGAAAAATAAAAATAAAAAATTGAAAACAAAAGTCTCATTTCTTTGCTAGATCGGAGACTTTTCAGATTACCCTCGTAAAGCTAGTATAATAGAAAAAGATGTCTCACCATTGTGGTTTCATGAGTGGTTCAACTACATCCTTGGATCTGCTGCACAAAGGAACCACCATGGGGTTATCCTTCGTCTCCTTGTACAGACCAAGCTTGGTGAGTTCCTTGGTCAGTTCACGTCGGCAGTCAAAACGCAACATTCCCTAGAAATAATCACATTGTAAACATCTGAGTTCCCAAACATACCGTTAGGCTGATCATATGGAAAGAATGCCAGATAACAAAACGCCAGGAGCCCCAGTGGAAGTGATCTAGAGGTGATCAAGGAAAAGGTAGACTGACGTCATTGAAGAAGATTGGAGCAGGATGAGAGGGCAAAGAACTGAAAAATAATCATATGGAATGCCAGACAATAGGACACCGGAAGCCCCAGTGGAAGTGACCTAGAGGCGATCAAGGAAAGTTAGACTGAAGACATTGAAGAAGATTGGAGCAGGATGAGAATGACCTGAACCAGTATAGAGCATTTCAAGTGGAGAGCAATCAGGACTGTTATCCTGCAGTTTAATATTTAGAGAATCCTGTGATCTTCCTCCAAGAGTGAAAGTCTATAGTTTTCAATTGTGCTTTCTGGTAATTTCTATTTTCTAATAAAATCCGTTTGAATGAAGTGACAGTAAAGAAGAATGTATACTCACAGTAAATTGGCCGCAATCTCCAACAACGCAACCTTCTTCATTGAATATTGTGATGAATGGAAGGTTGTGTCTCTTTCCCACTTCATAGTCATTGGGGTCGTGGGCTGGAGTGATCTTCACAGCACCTATATACCACAACATGCATATTATAACATCATAAAGTTCAGTCAATAAACATAATAATTTCGGTTGTTGGTGCACGAGTAAGTTGGTAAGTAATGTAAAATATTCCTGCGTAAAGCATAAGCGTTTTATTCAAGTTCAATGAACCTTTAAGGCGATGCACTACGTCGTGTAATATTTTAAATCGAGCCGTTATCAATAACACCCCTTACGTAGATGGCGATAAGGTTTCAATTCCCGCTTAACACCACCCGCCTGTTTTGATTTATGCAAGAAAAAAACATGGCCAAAAAGTGCCTTTTATTTAATTTTGTGGATGTTCAGGAATAAATATTTAATTTTTTTTCTGATCATTTTATAAATAACTTAATCTGCCATATTATACAATAAGATCATAACAGAAAATGGGTTCATAAGTAGGAGATTTTAAACTTTAAAGCAGTTTTCACAAGCCTTATACATTATTTTTTTCTGGGCTTATAAAAAGACTTATCTAAAAAATACTCGATTATTTCAAAGGCCAGGATGTATTCTACTCGCAGTATTTAATTAAAGCATCTGAAACATTTCTAGGCGACCAAATTTTCAAACCAAAAACACATGATTTTGCATTACTACGTAATGCATCACCTTAATTAAAAATTGGAACTACTTATCATATCAGACAAGCGATAAAGTGGAACCAAATCATTTAAAAATTATACAATACTTTTTTTGTATAAACCACCTGAATTATCACTAGGCTGAAATATTTTATGAATTAAAAATTTCTTTATTTGAAATGCATATTTCTTTTATTCAAAAGCTTGACAGATGCTTACATGAATTAATGAAGTGAAGATACTGAGACAATGTGCGTGGTTTCACTGAACTCTTGTGTCTTGGTCCAGTGGACATACTTTAGCGGCTCATTCACATAGGTACATATTCTTTGAATGGCTATCCTTTTTAAAAGCGGTGCTACATTTTGTTGTTCGATTAGAATGAATATTACGTGTCTTGAATTTTTATAACGTCATTGTATGGATGTCATAATTTTTCAAGTTTACTAACATTCCATAGGCAAATTTCTTCTTTTGAAAGGCAATGATACTGAGACAAATATTTTTTAAATACTTTTCAGCGTCACAAATCATACAATTATAATATCCCGTAATTTTTCACGTGTCTGTATACTAAAATAAAAATGCTAATTAATAAAAAGGAAAACAAAAACAGGTGCAACTCACTGAAATGCTATTCAATTCTTTAGCGTAATTAGATGTTACAGAATAGTTCACTGTAGTGTTAAAGACAAGCACACAATGCTCCACATGATTCAATATTAATTTATCACACAGTGATTTGTGATTCCATCAAAACTTACCAGTTCCAAAGCCCATCTCCACGAAATCATCACACAATATGGGCAGCTTTCTCTTGCAGAAGGGATGGACCACGAACTTTCCATGCAGATGTTTGTAGCGCTCATCGTTGGGGTGTACAGCCACGGCTGTGTCTCCCAGCATGGTCTCAACGCGGGTCGTAGCCACCACAATCTCTTCCCCGCTGCCCTCCACCTTGTAGGCAAAGGATACGAGAACTCCGAATTCCACCTACACAAATAGGAATACATTCATTATTATTATGAGGTGGATCGACTGCATGTATTGAGGACTGGAGCAGGACAGGAGGGCAAGGGACCGCAGTAGTGGAGAACATTTATAAAGAAGGCCGAATCCCACCCTGGGATGTAGCTCCGTGACAATGATGATACAATGGCATTCTGCGCAGCTGCCGTAAGAAAAACGGCTGCGCGGCTTTGAGGTTAAAATACTTTAACCAAACTGATTTTTTTTTAACCGATATGTAGATATGTACTAATATATTTAAGTTATAAAATAAAGGCAATTAAAGAAGTCGATTTTTCATGATTTTAGAGGCCACTTTACCAAATATTGTGAGTTAATGATAATTATTGAATATAAAATTTAAAAAAAAAAAACATTTTGAAAGCCTTAAATTTTTTCATTTTGACCCAAAAAATGCCTTCATTTTATTTTACATTTCATTATATTAAAATAGTAGGATGGGCAAGATTACTTTTTAATAATTATTATTAACACATTTCGGCCAGGAAAGGTAGTTCTACCCGTTCGGTCGATTGATGCTTAACCGCTTCTGTGCCAAGAGCGAGTTAACTCGCATTCTTGGCCTGTTGTGCACAGCTACACTTCTACCTACTGGCATTTAAAAGGTTAACGTCGGAAGGGTAGTTCTACCTTTTGCGTCGGCCTCATTTTGAGACAGCGTAGCGCCAGCGCAAAAAATACTGTCTTAATGGTTTATATATTTATAAAAATAGTCTACCATAAATAGTTTCCCCAGATTAGCTAGTTATATCCAGAGAAATGATTTATTTATCCTTAAGGATACATTAGCGAACAGAGGTTAAATTATAGCTACAAAGGTCTCAGGTAATAAAAAAAGGAGGAAGAAAACAAAGGTAGGTAGCGTTAAGTCAGTGTCATGTAGAGGATGATAGTAAAATGTTCGTTAAGAGTAAGCTACAAGCCGAAAATGTGTATATTCTTGGTATACCTTATATTGTAGGTAATAGGCATTAAAATCGCTTGACAAACGGAGTCTAGAAACGTTCGATTTCAAGCACAAAACGGGATTTATTTATTGCATCTCACTATACATAAAACACTTTTTTTCTCATAAAAATCAACCTCACTAGGACTAAGCCTGTATCGAGGTTAACAATTTACATTTGAGTGAAGCAAACATAAGAATAATCACAAACATAAATTAATTCTACATACAAACACAAAATATTTCAAAATTAAAGAAAAAAATAAGTATTAGATGTGTTACCAGATGGGTAATTTGACAGTATATTGTTACAATATTTGAACCATAACTAATCATTAATCATTATTCAAAAGAAGAAGTAAAGTAGATAATAAAGACAGATAGGGTGACATTCAGTTTTTAGTAAATGGGACTTATATAAAATTTTATTATTTAAGAAAGGACAAGGATGAAAAAATATTAAGACAATTGTCTGTCAATACAAAAATCTTAATTAAATTTTTAAATTTAACTAAGGAATTGGTAGACTTAATATGATTTGGAAGAATATTAAACATAAGTGGTGCCTGATATAAATAATTTCTTTGACCAAAAGAAGTTTTAGTATGTGCAGCCACAAAGTTCAATGTAGAGCTAATTCTAGTTGTCCGCATTTGTTGTGTTCTTTCAGCAAATTTAATATTGATAAAAAATCGACAAAGTATTTGAGTGATATATAGCTGTTTTATACACATAACATTACATTCCTTATAAAGAAGGTTGGATGGATAACAGAATTTTTTTTTGTACATTACTTTAAGGATCAATTTTTGAGTAATTGGGATTCTTTTCATTTTGTAAATAATTTTATAAGAAAGCAAAAAGTTAATCAAGTGAAACTGTCATAGATAATCTTAGCTATAATACTGTATTTTTAAAAGTTATTTCCTTTACGCGTTCATACATTTCTATTTAAAAAATGTCTTTTTTATTTGTATTCTACTCAAGCGAAACGATAGTTTAACCTTCAATTTATCGAAAGCATATTTTTTGGTAATCATAATGTACACCAATTCGTTATAAAGATTAATCAAAATAGTGATTTAGCATTAAGCTTCGCCTTAAGGGTAGATTAAAATATGGTTATTACCTTATTTTTATAGCCAGGGATAGACAACATTGTCCTTCCCGTCAGCTCGACTTTGTCCACTTCTATGTCGGAGATGGCAGACTTGAGGGTGCAGGACCAGTTGACCAGTCGGTTGGCCCTGTAGATGTCGCCGCTCTCATGTAGGCGGACAAACGCCTCCGTGACGGCGCGGCACATGGACGGGTCCATGGTGAAGCGGGCGCGCTCCCAGTCGAAGGAGGAACCGAGGGAGCGGAGTTGCTCGTAAATCCGGTGGCCCTTCCTGTTGTTAAAACACATTAATATACGTTATCCTATGGATAAGCCATCAAGAGGATGGAGAAATACCCCCTAAAGCTTATAAACCTCATTGTAATATCAATAACTCTCAATCAAAATAATTGAAATACTTTAAATGATAATTTATTTATTGTTTTCCAAAGGGGTGACACTGGAAGGATTGACGAATCATAAAATGGTTGCTTATGTGGACCATAAATATTAACACAAAATTGATAAAGAGATAAACTGTTAGAAGCCTGTTTTGTATGCCCGATGTAAGGTCAATTTTCTCTTACTTACAAATATTGAAATTCTTTCTTACACACATCCAGCGTGCGCAAGTCAATTTTATTTGATTAATTTGTGTTATTTCGCAATTTGTTAATTAAAAATAATATATATTATATTTGCGGCACGTTACAGAGTGGAAGCTACTTTCAGTGTCGCCCTGATGTAAGACCATCCTTCAGAATTGAAACGTTGCTTGAAATGGCTTTAGCCATGTTTGGTGAACAGATCTGAATAGTCAGGTACTTTCCTACCTTCCTCTTTCCCATCTCCTCCCCTTCCACACTACCTTTAGCCTCACAACATACCCAATTGGGGATGCCATAGTCTCACTGGCTCAAGATGGTTGGAAGTAGTTGGTACTCTTGTGTGATATTTACACAAAAAAAAAAAGATTACACAACATTTTCTGTTCATTATCACAGATTTGGTCTTCTCCACACATGTTCTCAAGTGGATGCTGTCCCTCGCCAATTTTCCGTCTTTCCTGTTCTGTTCCGATCCTCTTCCACGCCGTCTGTCCACTCCTTCCTCAGTCTACCTCTGGCTCGCTTCCACTGAGGCATCTACTTCAATCTGGCATTCTACACATCCAGCTCATCACAGTCTTTGGAACCTACATAATCTTACATTTTCCAGTGTCCAAAACTACTTTCTTTCGTACAATTAGAAAATGAGCAGGACTAATTTGCAAAATGAAGAAAACAACTCACTCATTCTTCCAGTCCCACACACGCTGCACGAATCCCTCCCTGCCAAGATCGTGCCTGGTCTTCTGTTCCTCCCTCCACAGTTTCTTCTCCACCACGACCTGCGTGGCGATGCCGGCGTGGTCGCAGCCCGGGTTCCAGAGTGTTGTTCGCCCACTCATGCGGTGCCAGCGTGTGAGGCAGTCCTCCACGGCGTTGGTGAGCGCGTGGCCCAGGTGGAGCGAACCCGTCACGTTGGGCGGGGGGATCACCATTGTGAACGTGCCTTTGGGATTCTTTTCCAATACCGAAGAACGCTGCAATCATGATGAACAGGAATCATATAAAGGGTTTTTTTAAATAAAAGGAAGGAGTGAACCAGGAGACCCATGTTGTGGAAGGGAGAAAACACAGAGGCTGGAAAATCATTCCACAGCCGAGCTCTTGAAATCAAGAATGTGGTGGTTCTTCCTCAAATTCTCTTCTTCCAAATGGCATTACATTTATATTACATGTCGTGGCCGGCATTTTTTATTTTATCTTTTACATTATTAGACAATGTCTGTTCTGAGACGGCTAACTGGAATCTTCAATATATTAAATGAAAAAAATTAAAATAAGTAAGGGTAAACATTTATGTACAATTAATAATTTTTTTAAATATGTGTAGGATACACAGACATAGGAATTAATAGACGAGAAGATAATGGCGAGGGGTAAAATCAACTGTTGAAGAACAAAGGGAGTAAGGCTGACTGTGATTCGTCAATAAATCAATCTGACAGTAAATAGGCATCTCGCATTATAATATCACCATTTACTTCTTAAAAGTAAAACCTGCTTTTGAATGAATAGACATTTTTACATGGGAGCGCAAATTACTCGCCACGTTATGAACAAATTTGCGAAGTCCAAATTCGGCAAAAAAATTCGGTTGTATTTTCAGAGTCAAATATTTCGTTTAAGTATTTAGTTAAGACACTTTTATAAATGTTCATAATTTACTTCCCAGCAACCAACCAGCTTTGTGTTTCGCGTCCAGACGTTTCTCGATGTGATAGTATATGTTTCTAAAACTGATCTATATTATACAATGTGAATATGCTTAAAATAAAGTAAAATAATGCTTATATATGGAATGTAATACGACAATTGGGTTTATTCTCTTTTTCACATCTATTTTTACAAGTTTTCATAGTACAAGTCAACATTTTGCCGTGTTATTTCGTAAAATGAACCGATGATGCCTCGACCATAGTTCGCACAAGAATGATGACGTCACGTTTTCAAATTTCACTTGAGGCCATACGCGAGCACAGCCGGCTCCAATGGAACCGGTATGGGGAGTGGGGATAATACGCTTTTAATCACTTAGGGCAGGTCTACTAATATTCATATGTCTATGGTAGGATACATTATCAACAAACAATTAATAAAGCTAATAAATAATTAATTAAAATAGTTACATATATGTTTAGTACGCATTAACCTTTTCACCGCATTCCTGATTTTTATAGGGTAATGGTTGTAAGCGGCACTTTTTAAACCTTCATACATTTTCTATAAAAAATTAATATGCACTTACATATTAATTAGGACGCTGAGGAGACAGTTTATTTGCTCACATATACGTACCAGTAACGGCAAAGAGGTTAAGCAGATTCTTCAATAGTGACCAGTTGCCAACCCTATAGAAACTCAAGTACGTCCAACAATTGAATTTGGGAGTCACCTTTGGGCTGGAGTCCCAAAATACTTGATAAAACTACTTGATTCTGTGCAAAGGAGTGAACCCCGTTTGATTGATAATCCGTTGTTAAAAGACCGATACCCATCTCACACACAATCTCACACCATCTCTAATGAAGACACGCAATTTAGGCAAGTTGAGTCTGTTCTACAGGTATTTTAATGGAGCCTGCTCTAAGGAGCTAGCAGCATTGATCCTCTATGCACCAGTGTACGTATGCGAAACTTTACAGACACCAGCGGAACGCCCATTCACGGTTAATGTTGTCTTCTGAAACTCGGCTCATATGTGGAACAACCTACCTGCATTTGTTTTTTCTCCATCATATTATAATTCAAGACCCACATTGATAAATCTCTTCTTCCACCCCCACCTTAACCCACCCTACAACGCTGCCCAATCAGGTGGCGATATAGTTCCCTTGTCTTTACACTGTACAGGCAGGGGTGCTCTTGTGAGGACACATAAAAAAAATTCAAAAGTGGCATAGCTCATCAAGGAGGCTGTAACTGAAGAGTTGTACGGTAATGGTAATAAAAGATTAATAACAATGTAAATGAGACTACCAACCCCATACTCAGGCTTGAAAAATCCTTCCTTCTCCCACCAGCTGTACCAGGCAGCCTCCACGTACTGGGGGCTGTATGCGTCGGGCATCTGACCGAGGACATCTTTCTTCTCTCCGGCCACGGTATTGCTAGCATACACAGCAGACTCCTTGGCTGGTTTGGCCTTTTTCTATAATGTTACACATCATCAGTAAAAGGAGCGGGTGGATGAGTTTGTGTATTTGGGAAGTATGTTTACGAGAGATGGAAAGGCTGACAGAGATATTGAAAGAAGGAGAAACACAGGAAAACTCCATTAATGGAGGACTGAACGTGGTTGATGCTAACAAAAAATTGTCCAAAGAAGCAAAGCTAGCAGTCCACAATAGAGTACTGATATCTATTCAGATATATGGCAGTGACGCATGGAACTGTCAGATGAAGGATGAATCACGTGTGGTAAAATCATGTATGATTGTGTGAGCAATGTGGAGATTTGCAAAGTATGTAGGCGCAATGAGTAATTAAGAAAGGGACGCTTAGATGGTTTGGGCATGTAGAGCGAATGAACGAAGAAAGGAGTGTAAGGAGAATATATGAAGCAAATGTGAATGGCAGAAGAAGTCGGGGATGTTTAGTTAGTTCATTACAAAGTAAAACAAATAATTCAATAAGAGCATGGATGAGAATAAAAAACAGGTACATTATATTAATAATATTATTATGTATGTACAGAATTGCATAATCACAAAATTATAGATCTTCAGTCATAGCTTTTGAGCATTTTTCAATTAAAAAGATTCCTGTATAAGGTATAAGGGAAAAGGACATGTTATGGTAAAAAAAAATGTAAAAAATACATATTATTATAGAAACCATATTAGAAATAAAAATAAAGATTAAACTGATTGATAAAAATATTTTAAAGAAAATAGAAATAAAAATATTAAAATAAATGCAAAATTAGTTTATATCAGTATTTTTTTTCTTCTTCACAGGTTAATCGTGGTATGTACTTAACTAGAAATGTACCTATTTACGGTCACATTGTCACATTTGAATTTAGCGAAAAAAAAAATGATAAAGTATTAACTATCCCGCAGCCAAGTGGTAGGTAGTACCCAAAATTACTATCCTCCTTATATTTGTTTAAGAGTGGGTTATAGGGCATAATGGTGATTTGCTGGAAAACAGCTCCCTAAAACGGCTTAATACTACCTTTCGTATGTCATTCTCAGACTTCATATTTTTTTATACCAATTAATGGACTATTATTTTTCAGTCTGCCTATTTTTTTTTTGTAGTTGTTGTAGGCATTCGACTATAAAAAATAAAAACATTGATACACCATACAACCCACTTTTAAAACTTCGATCCATGATTATCGCATTAAAAACGCTTTTACACAATATTTTTAATTTAAAATATGTATATAATACACACATCTGTAGAAGTACGGCCTCTTATTATCGTTATGATATCTGTGGATATTAACAATTAAATAAATACTTCATCTTGCACCAAATTTTCAAGACATTTCACAGTATTTTACTTATTACGGGTGAGAAGCCCCCGTGAACGGTACTGAAGCTATCGCTCCCTGTTTCACGGCGTATATATTTCGAAAATGCCATCAAAATGTTTCATTAATGGGTCTAAAAGTAGAATACCGACTAACTTGAAGCATTGCAATAATCTAATGAAGCTACAAAAACAGTAATTACTCACAAATTCTCTTTTTTCATGTAAATTTGACGTATTGTATTTTTTCAAGTGTCATATTTTAAAACTCAACATTTAATATGCGTTCCTTTTCCTAACGGTTAGCACTAACGTCATGTTGTTTACTGGCGGCATCTTTATGCAAGTGTGTGTGAGAGAATTCATTGTCTTTACGCGCTCTGACCAAGTGGGAGAGTGAACGTTTTATCATAGGGCACGTTTGGTAATTGAACCAAAAATTACCAATATTATTTTTCTCTTTGTAGATCAATATTATGATTTATCCATGGCAGCCGGAAAAAATACTCCAAACAAGGTATGCTTCAAGTAACGAATAAATGAAAAAAGATTATTGTTTAGTTGTACTAAATAACACAGAATAATTTAACAAATATATAAATAAAAAAATAAAATTTCTTTCATTTCTCGAGGTCAATTTATTAATGATGGTATTAATATGTATAGATATTCTATCAAATATAAAATTAAGAAATTTACCAAATAAATCCACCTTCGATTTTCTCGAAAACGAAAGCTCAAATAAAAAAAGTCATAACCCAAAATTGACAATAAATGAATAACTGCTTTGATAATTTTATAGAGAAACTGACCAGGACGCGATTTTCGTAAATTTACTCAACATGTGAGAACTTTGGGCTGTTGGTTCGATTCAAGACCTCTGTGCGTTACCTCAGAATGATTACAACCCAAGGGCTTATAACTTGTAAACATAAAGAAATATAAACCTTAATGTTGCAGGTTTCAAAACTATCCGTTTTTAGCTTATGACCTATAAAGGGTTTTACCGTTTATACCACGAGTTTCCGAACACCGTGTAAAACAAACTATATGTATCGGAAATGTTCCTCAACACTAATGACAACAGCAAGTGAATGATGAAACATTTATAAAAAATGTCAAATTAAATGCTTTACCAAAATAGTAGGTTCTGCAAATAAGTCATACTTTTTTACTAAGTTGTTTGTTTTACTTAATATTTCACATTCATATTATACGTTCATTGCTTTGCGACAAACGCACGTGTGACGTTATATTTTAACAAGTTCATTAATGTACAACTACCGCCCTCTAGTGACATAAAAATGAAGACATTTTGACAGTTTGCGAAATTTCGCTATCATATAACAAGCGCTTAAATACTTTTTATTTTATTTATTTAGGAAAATCAACAGATTATTTACATATATAAAAATAAACTAAATAATAAAGATAAAATCCAATAACAGATTTTCACTTAAAAATATAATAATAATAAAAAATATTAAAAAAAAAAAACTAAGGGTTCTGTACCCGTGGCCTGAGAGATTTACAAAGAATACAATATTGTAAATAATAAATAAAAAATAATAGAAGATGTAAGAACACAAATAAATAAAAATTTAAAGTTAACTGTTATAATATATCTATTGACATATCATTTTAGTATTTTAGGTATTCCTGCGCAAATACATAAGTTACCATTAATAATTGCCTAAATAATTGGGATTTTATCATGGGGTCGTCGGGGTAGACAGAAAAATCATGGGGTTGTGGGAAGACCAACTTGGTTACAGACGTTTTGTTTGGCATCTTGG
The DNA here is from genome assembly GCF_061612785.1 of Hesperophylax consimilis. Taxonomy (NCBI): domain Eukaryota; kingdom Metazoa; phylum Arthropoda; class Insecta; order Trichoptera; family Limnephilidae; genus Hesperophylax; species Hesperophylax consimilis. Next base: position 15,397,187 of record NC_142845.1, read on the forward strand.
CCTGTCAAGAGTTAAACAGTGTTGGGAACTCATGTACTATTTAAAGAAAGCTCGTTCCCTTTAAATAGCCAATGTTGAACACCGATAGTAAAAAGGGAAATATAATTATTTGACTTTATAATATATGGTAAATATTTGCTATTTAGGCACACTCTTAATAAAAAAAAACAATTCATCGTTTCAACTAAATTACTGTAAGAAAAAATTGTGGTACATACTCTGCTTAATTCTTAAGACCACGCATTCCTATTTTCTATCCAATTATAACAATTTCCTAGAGACACTTCTTAAATTCTTATAAAAATATATGTGATTTTTTTAAGATAATCTATCATTTGGCAAGCTGTAAGAGTAATTATATGAAATTCTGCTAAAAAAATTATAAAAAACACATTTGGTTCAGTTATTTCACATTTTATAAGTACGAAAAAATTCACAGTGTTTCTTTAAATGCTACTTGAAATTTTTGCTCTATTTTAAATGAGTCGGGATTTATAAAATTTTTTCGTTTACGCCTATTAATTATAACTGTTTTTTTTTTTTTTTTTTTAATATTTGCATGCTCCATTATTCATATTTACATATCTCCCTTTCAAACCATCTTCTATCTCGTTAGTATGATGTGACATGTGACATTTGCCAAAAAGTTCCACTTCCATTTAAATATGCACAAATTATTTAAATAACCCAAACTAAGAACCTGATAAATAATTTATTATGTGCATGTTTTTCTATCCCCCCAACGTTGTTCTCATTCTTATTATAATAATTTTCCGTTTAGTTTGCGTCCATCTAGACCAGAGGTTCCCAAACTTTTTTGCCCCGTAGACTACTGGCCAAATTTTTTTTTTTCCGTAGACCCCCTGACTGCCGAATATTGAATTTTCGTAAAACTATTAACGTCCCATGTCATAATTATTTATTTTTTTCGTAAAAAATAAATGACTATTGATTATTTTTCCCTTCCCTTGCCTGCCCTACAACCGGGTGGCGATATAGTTCCTCTGTTTTTGAATTGTGCAGACAGGGGCGCCCTTGTGAGGTATTACACCAAATGAAAATGGAGCAGGATAATCAACTGGAATTTCTTTCTGTAGCTGGCCCTACAAAACTGCCCCTTAAGTTCTTTGTTAGCGCTTATTCCGATCAGTTCTTCTTGTCATATGATATCCGATTCTTCAACATTCCATTTCCACATATTATTACAAGACCGGCATGGAATGCCGATCTCGTGTTGAACAGAGAGAATTTTGAATGCTTCAAAAAGTTTGTAAAGTCCTGGGTAGAGAGATGGCCTGTGCTTAGAGTTGCTGATTTAGATTAAAATCATCTTTGTTTCAGGTGCCAAGTGTATTGTTCCTGTCACTCCACGGTTACTCCTCTATAATAACTTTAACCTTTTCTATGCGTCATTAATTTGTATCACTTCGTTCACACGCGGGGCTATTTATCATCAATCTAATTTATGACTTTAAACAATAATCACGCATGGATTTTAAAATTTGTTTTAAAAAATACGTCGCTTATGTCTTGAATTATCTTTTCAAGTATAAATAAACAATCCGAACATCAATGGGGCTTGATAAAAATTCGAAGTATATATTCATAATGTAACTGATATGGTATGCCCGGGCGGCCATGTTTATTTCAAGGATAACGATACACATGATTATAAACATGCCGGAGTAGAGCTCTTCAACTGTGGTGCGATGTAAGTGGTTGATTTATGGGTGCGATGTCGCGTTTGACTGGATACATGAAATATTGACACACTTAAAAAGGTTCATATAATAAAAAATAACTACACTTAAATTTACAAATATAATGAAATAATTTTTCTGTTATTATGTCACCGTAAATATGTATCACTTAATATATTTTTTTATCGTGATTTTGAAACAGTTCTCAACGCATAACGGCAGAATCATGGCTTTCATGTATTTCAGCAGCTTTGCAATTATTATCGACGTCACTGTCACTAATTTCAAAATCTGAATCTATTTCTAAAGTAGCACCAAATATTTCTTCGTCATTAAGACCACGACCCGACATTTTGTATTTTGGCAATAAAAATACTTTCAAAAATTGATAAAAAGTCAAACTTGTACAACTTTACACTTGATTTTTCACTATAAAAAAGTTTTAACCACGTATCTTTATTTGAAAATAATCTAACACTGACGAAATTTTATATTTCTTCAATAGTTTGAATGAATGTATGTAACTGAACTTATTTTAAAATATGATAAATCAGATTAATGTACACTGTAATTAAAATAGTTCATATCCACGAAGAAGCAAACAATAATTCGATAAAACAATGTAATCTACACGGCGAGCGTCTCTGTTTGAGAATCTTATAAAATGCGCCTGCGCAATAACGTGTGTAAAGACGCGGGAAGAATTCAAACTGATTCATTTTTCGCTCTGAGTTGGAAGATCCCTTCAAATCTTTGTATCCATGATTAGGATACGTATTATGGATAAATATCGTAAGATGTCAGTAGTGTAAAGATGTGAGATTTTTTAGGAGTATAAGTTTTACCGTGCTCAAGCATGTTTCATACCCATAACGCCGAAGAAACTTTGCGTCGCACAGATGTGCCACCCGCGTACAGGGCATGCACAGTGCGTCGCAGGCGTGCGTCTCCCGCGGGGATAGGGTTAATATTGTTTATGCGCGATTGCTTTGTGTTTTATTTTTATTTTTATATACTCATTGGTTTTACTTTCTTTGTCTTATGGCACTATCGCAATGCATTTATTATTTTATTTATTTGTTTTATTATTTTTTATTCATTTATTGTATATATTGGCTTTTTACACCATTTTTGCCCGTTCTTTACACTGTTTTTTTATGCACATTCTTCCTTTACTTTTGAATTTGGGCCGTGATAGTGGGGTAAACTGCCCTCGATACGCGGCTTGTATATTTTTATGTTTCAATCATACTTCCACTTGTAAATATTGTTCTCCTTATTAATTATAATTTTAGATGCCAAACCACCAGGCGAACACATTTCAGATGTGTTCTTATTTTGTGTTACTATTAATGTAAGTATGCATACATTATTTCGTACTAACAATCATGCATGCAGGGACATTGGAGGGTCTAGAATCGTTTTAAAATAAATTTAGCTTCTTTTTACAAAAAAATTAGAGTCCTGACGTGTGCGGCTAAGGAGGTTAAACAATCAGTTTCCTCACACAGCCGTCGGGAAAGGGTGGGTCCCCTCCAATTCCATTTCCACAGTCAACATGTCCTCAAACTTAGTTTTGAAGTCTGTGTGAAGTACATCTAAATGTTGAACGTCATTATTACCCTGGACGTTTTTCAAAAACAAGTTGGGAATGTAGGAAAATTCGCGGCTTCCAATGTGCCATGTTTTGGTTCAATATATTAATTCTGACGAGAAAAAGAACGTACACTCTATTTGTATACCTCAATAAACAACTTTACGATATATATAAACATACAAATATCAAATAAGTAATTTCTCAGTCTATTATTAGTATTACGTAAATTGTGTTATTTGTGTTAGGTGTATTGTGTCATTTACGGAACTTCGTATGTACCCCCATTTGAATATCGTGGACCCCCAAATTTTTTTCTCGCTGACATAGACCCCCAGTAAGCCGATATCGACCCCTGGGGGTTAGGGTGGAGTGACGTTGTATGGGACTTTTTTTTTTAAAGATGCCAGTACTGTAATAGCAAAAAAAAGTTGCCTTTATATAACACCTCTTTCGTCTAAAAAAATCAACTCGATCGAAACGTTCCTTTATTCAACAACCAGCACATTTATATTTAGAAAAAAATTGTATGAAAAAAGTCGCTGAAAACTCTGCCAAGCATTATAAACAAGCGATATTCATAGCCAAAATACAATTTTATTAGGGGTTTTATAGCTAATAAGGTGCATAACACATGTGAAAATAAAAATAAAATTACCATAGTTTCAAGGCGGGGTCTATTTTTGGTTTTTTGAAGAGGATTAATGATTTTTTATTGTTTTTTTCGTGTTTTTGAGAAACTTGTTTTTTTATTTAATAAAATACTTTAACAAAGAGAATTTTTTTAAACATTATCGAAGTTTTATAATATTTATCGTGTTTTGAAATGAGATTTGGTGTGAAATTCGGGCATTATATGCCTAGATTTTATTGTCGCCCGAATGAATCCATCTCTTGCTTCAGGCCCAACTGTAGACAACGATGCCTGGGTAACTAATTTGATGCACCTCTCGACTGCTTGAGTGTGGCAGGGAAATCTGGCAAATTCAATACTGTCCTTTTCTTCACCGAAATTATTTATCATTTTGACTAGGTCATCATTACTGATTTCGGATAGTATCGGTGGCGGTGTAACTTCGCATTCCTGCCAGTTGATAATATCGTTATATTTACTTGCTGAAAAGTTTATTGTTGGAATAATAAAGTCTCTAACAACAGATGGACTCGGACATCTATCTCGCGCCTTTAATATTCGTCTCAAACCCAATTCTCTTACAAAAAGGTTGTCATCCATTATCATGGATAGTAGCAGATTTTCCGGGTGGCAAAAATAGGCGTTTCTTTGAATTACTGGATTAATTATATCTCGTAGATCGGTGCTCAAATATCGGGTGAGTTTTATTATAGTAAAAACATGTAATGCCCCATCTTTACACGACGGGTGCCTCTTTATCTCAAACCATGTCGGAGCATATGCTTTAACAACATATTCAGCAAGAATTTTTAGGTTCACTGAAGGGGTAGTTGTTCCTATATATAATCGAAGTATTGAGTTTGCTGTCGTCAACCAGCGTGAGTGACAAATACTACCTGGATGACGGTTTGCTAAATTTGGTGGGCAGTGACCTGTTGTAACTGCAAAACATATTTCGTACAAGTATTTTTGGTCCGTGCTCAAATTTTTCAATTCCTCTGCGTTGAATTTGTGCATCACAAAGTGTATTGGTGAATAATTTATAACGGTGTTTTCAGAGCTGCTTGAAAGAAGTTTTCCATTAGGTCCTGAAAACCCTTTAGGTCCTGTTGTAGCACCATCTAAGTGTTGAAACAAGTGGCGAAGGGGAAGTTCGTTTGCATGCAGCTGACAGATAAACCATTGTAACGGATGACCTAATTCCAATTCCATGAATCTAATAGTTCCATTTCTTTTGCCTGTATTGATAGCAGTCCCATCACATCCAATCGCTGATAAATCATTCAAATTAAAACCGTTCACTTTTAAATGGTGTAACATGCTGTTTGCGATGTTTTTGCCAGTTCCTGATGATGGTGTAACATGTCCAACATATTGAGACCCCGGCTCAGATAAAATGGAATAATGTTCTTCTGAAATCGTTCTCCGATGATATCTATCCCCTATTTTTTCCTGAGACAGTGTTTTATCCTTCCTTCCATCGAAATATAGACCTCGAATTTTTGTTGACTCCGACGACATCTGCCATGTTTTTATTAAAGAAGTGCGACACGTTTGTCTAGCTCGTCTGAGTTTGCTCCTATCAATCACCATTTTAGAGTCGTCTTCGGTTACTATGCCAAAATCTTGTAATGTAGCACTTGCAACAGCTGATGCCGACCTGTCTGACAAACCATACTGATCGCAGATTCTGGCCAAAGTGGGGAGTTTTAACATCATACGGGAATTTTCTGGAGGTTGCGAAGAATGTGAAGAAAATGATTGGTTTTCATCAAAAAGGGGTTGACGTGGTTTTGTCGCTGATGCTGTAGATGAGCTGACCTTCGAAGCAAGTTCAGATAAACGAGCTTGCATCCTCATTTTCCGATGTAATTTTTTTGTTGTGTCGGTGTCTATTGCTCCCAGCATCATTTTTCTCGAGGATCTTTGGTCTTCAAGGAATGCTTGTTCTTTGGTGGGTACCTTGCGCGTCTTTTCGCAGGAACACATATTAAGATTGTTACATTTGCATGAAGCAATATCGAAAAGTTTATTCATTTTGATTTTATAAGAATTTAACTTAACATAATAATGCACACTTTTTTTGGCCATTCTTTTTTATGGCCAATTTTTAAGTTTTAAGTATTCGTTATAATGATCTTGGATCAGTTTCATCACTCGATTGTGTGAAACAATGGGAATAGAAGCGCGCTTCCAAATTCCTTCAACAATTGCAGATATAACACTTTTTATTTCGAATACTGACGGTTTTTTTGTAGAATTAAGATTACGCTCATATCGTAAGAACAAATAATGTTTAATCACTTCTGAGACAGTAGGTAACACTTGAGAGTTCATTTCAGTTGGTGCCCCGAATATTGGACATAAAATTTTGCTTCTCGTGTAATTTGCATTCATTTTCACAACAATTATATGTGTTAAAATTTAATCGGACAAGGATTCTAACACGTCTACGGTCAGCGGTAGCCGAAACGAAACTAGATGCAAGTCGCATCTAGTTTCTGCGACGAAACAATAGGAGCGAAATTATCCCCCCCACCTCCACAGCGCTCACAAACTCACTAGTTTAAGAGCAATTTATACAGTGTTTTTTTTTTATAAAACATGTAATGTTCAATAAGGTAAATGCAATTGAAAGTAATGGATATTATTTTATATTTTTGAGACTGTACTCAGATTTTGGGAAAAAAGGCTAAATTTACGTTTTTTACGTTACGAAATCGCTAGGTTGTTGAATGAAGACATAAGTTTAGATTTTTTAAAGTATTTTTACGAGAATATGAATGACATGAAGCATCTTTTGGCAGCTATTACAATACCGAGATTTGATTTTTGCAATGTCACTCCACCCTACTGGGGGTCCATATAGACCACTTTGGGAACCTCTGATCTAAACTGTTCATAGAATTATTAAATTGGAATGAAAAGCACAAAATAATTCATTATGATTGTTTGCTACTTAACCTCTAAGAGAGTGAGTTTTTCTCAAATTTATGAGAGAAGAAAGTGTTCAAAAGAGTGAGATTCTTTGCCTTAATTAATTTTAATTTAATAATTTAATTTAAACTCAATAATTTCTTTAAATTTAATAAAAATACATATATACTATTAAAATGACCGATTATCCAGATATTAATTATTATTTAACCTTTTGAACGCGTTAATATGCTCCGTTTTATCTATACCCATACGCGGTACATATTTTCAAATACCTATGCATGCAATTAAATGTCAAATTATAGCATTCTGGCATGATTTATTGGACTATATAGACAGAACAGATTATTCTCCACAATATGAAAACAAATCCTCGTGTGTCAACACTCTTAGATGTTTATAAAAACAAAAACATAAAATTTCATACAAAGACGTACCGTATCTTTTGAATGTGGTCCCGTCATTCACTCGGCGTCATAAATAAACCGCTCTCGGTGTGTGTGTACTTAGGCCACTGTGTTTATAGACACAAGTGGGACACCATGATCACTTATCATTCTTAGTTATGAAAAGTTGTGAATGACAAACTAGTACTAACGCCATCCGTTGACAAAAATGTAAACTAAAGGACTAAAAGGCGCGAAGAGGCGCACTTGGTTATCGATCTTTTTTTATGAAATAAAATTTTATTTTTGAGAAATTCTTGTAGATGTCAGCATCGTGATAGTTCTACAAATGTCCAAGTGAGCAAGAAATACATTTATGACGAAAGAGAGCGGGAATATCGGCCGTCAAAGTTGCCGTATCAACTGTTGATACAGCCGCGTGTGAGTATAGACTTTTTGCCGTAACAACAGTTGATACGGCCGCGTGCAAAGAGTTAATATTATTATCTTAATATCATTATTAGGAGCATTCCCACAAACACCGCTATATGGTGTACGTCTATCCTCTCTTTTTCGCATTTTTACAAGACATACACGGTACGGCCATGCTCTCTTAAAGGTTAAATGTATTATTTTCCTCTTCCTGATTTTAACAATTTTTGGTCACAGTAATTAAGTTGAAACGAAGCATTGTTTTTGCTAATTACACATATTAACAGGTTGACCAATCAGTGGCCGGGGTGCGCACAACATATCTGCCGCATCCATAAAAAAACAGATGCACAGCGACTATTTGTAATGTTCATTCATTAAGCCAGGTTTCCACTGGACTGAAATATTACGGACAATACTGATATTGATTACTCGATCATCTAATTCCATATCTATTTCTATTTGTACTTCAATTTCTTTGTTAGTTTTACTGATAGATGATTTTTTTTTATGTGAATAAAGTTTTGATTGAAAACAGTAAGAAAGCAGAAACCAAACTTTAAACAGCTCCACTGCAAAACTACAAATTTGCACATTCAAAATTGTTCTTCGGGACCGTCGACATGTTTTTGTATATATGATTTAATTTACTCGTTTCTAAGTCTGACCCATGAACAAAATGCAAAAGATATGGAGTGACAAGAGGCATAACGAAGACTCATCGAGGCGCTGATTTTCCCCATATTTCTACACGGAGTGAAGACGTGGACACTTAGAGCCAGCGAAATGAAGTGGATAGACGCCCTCGAAGACGCCCTGGTGCTGGGGACAAAGATTTCAGGATTCCATGGACAGCCAGATGCAAAAATGTATCCATTCTGGAATCATTCAGGCATCCAATAGGATTTCAACTGGAAGATACTTTGGACACGTTGCTCGCCAAACTGTGGACTCCAACTCGAAGAAACTCACATTAACTGGAAGGCAGGTGGAGCAGAGTGAGGTCACCAAAGCACTGGAGAGACTATGTACTTCAGTGTTCGCAGTTAACCGTGGGGAGCGGAGGAGCCTTTTCCACCATGGAAATTGGAGAGGGGGTCACGACCCTCAGCAATGAGGAACCCACTTGAGAAGAACTCGCTTAAATTTTCTCAGCACAGCACGAAAACCTTTGTATTCTTCTTAGCAGCGAAAAGTGTGTCTAAATATTTAATTTAAGTTATTTTGTAAATATATTTTCTGATGTCATACTCATAATATGAATTGATTACTGAAAGGCAGCACTTATTTTGAATATAGAAGTTTAGTGACATTTTTTATGCATGATGCAACACAATAGCAACGCAACTAATAATATTGCACAAGTGGGGGTTTTCAATGTACATTCACTATTACTAAGAAGGTTTTTAGGTTAGCACTTACATCGGATTTTTCCTTCGTGGAAACTGGCGCGGCAACCTTCTTGTCCAGCTTAGCCTTTAGCTTTTCTAGTTTTGCTGCCTTTAAGGCTTCCTTCGCTAACTGTTTCGCAGACTTTGGCTGTCCATCTTCCAGGGCATCAACATTTGACACCTCATCAGCCATGCTTCACTAATTCAAATTTGAATATAAAAAAATAAAATGACAGTGACAGCTGGAAGATCGTGCAACGTTGTCCATAGAAATTGGATATATATAGATGGGTGATAGGTTAGGTCGTAGGTAGCGATGGGCACAATCGATTAATGATCGATCACTTAATAATAATGAGAGTTTGTTCCAGAATGTATACAGGGGTAGCGCAATGCAATACATTCCATATTTTAAAATAATAATAACAATAAAAATACACAAATAGGCAATGCGGAATAGAAGTGAAAAATGTTTCCATGCAGCCATTTATGGAGGATATTTGAACATCTTCCCTCTCTAGAGGGCCATCAGAGGGGACTCCATCCAGGCAACCATAGGAGTAATGATAGTGTTATTTGATTGGCGTAGTCATGGCTTCCCATGTGGTGGCGGAAAAGAGCTCTGAAATTTGCTCCATACAATCGAAATATTTCGATTAATTGTCATAGACAAATGGTATTCTTGTATCTCGCCTGGAGCCTGGACCAAAACGGTCATCACCTTACAGAAGTAAATATCTCTCATAGCGAGGATATGGACTGGCTGATATACGGGCCCTAAGAAATAAGGAGGCCTGAAAATAACAATCTACGGCGTACGAGCAGCTCTTCAACAGTTGTGTGTCAATCGTTGAGTGTTGCGAACAGACGATGCGATGGTTGGTTCAATTTCGTCGGTTGATCCCACGTTGATCCTCTGGGGAATACACGCAGCAAGCCTCCTCCTTTATAAAAAAAACACAATGGTAACATGGTAGCATCGTTAACCATAAATTAACATCAATGTCGTTATCTATTAAAATGAAAATAAAAGACAAACGTGGGCAAAAAAATGCTCAATGGAATGAAAAAAAAATGAAAAAAGCATATTAAACTTTCTAGTGCGTACCACGCTACTTTAGTGAACCTCTGGCAGGTTCGTCTGGCCCAAGAGACGCTTCGTAAACCATCTGCTTAGGGAGTTTGCCAACCCAAAGGGAGAATATACTAACTAAAGCCCTTTTGGTAAAATAATGGGTTAAGGGAACATATTACGTTTCTTTGGGAGGAACAGGTGTAACATGTTTCCTCAGTGAATCAACAAAGTGGTTGTTAAAGTTTATTACACTGTCTTACTATTGTTGAACTAATATAAATATGTGTCATACTTGAAAATTGATTGTACCCAAAATAAAAAATAATTGTGTTCACCGTTAAAATGTTGCTTTTATTTAATAATCTCGTTACAACAGTCCATTCTTTGGAAATAAAAATATAAATTATGGGGATGGCGTAGTTTTAACGGTAGTTTTAGCGGATTTTAGGTAACTGTTTTCCATCAAATTACACCACTTGCCTACCACATCCGCTTGAATAAAAAAATCATATTATTCCTTGGTTGTCATTGGAACCGTCCTACTTCTCTAAGGAACTGGTCATCTCCGATTTTCTCCAGTCACCCACCCAGGTATACCCAGGTGCACCTAGGGTTACGAAAATATTGCCGGTTTCTTTTTTCTTGTAATTTCTCTTGTTCTTTTGTCATTCCCCCATGCTTTTTACTACTCGCTCTTTTCTGGGTGATCTAGCTTTCGTTTAAAAATCGAGTTGGCAACACTGATTCTATGGCATTTCCCTGCGTGGTGTATCTATGCATTTCACTTTGATTTTTGTTTCCGTACATTGCTTTCGGAAAAGCAAATTTCGTGTTTTTTTAATAGTGCGCTAACTTTTAGCTTGTGGTCTTGTATTTCTATTTGTTAAAGTATATTTTCTGCCATACAAACTTTGTCTACAATGTCTAATTCCCCCCAATCTAGCCCGTTAATCAATCTCCGGCAGTACCGTTTTCAGAAAGATTCGCAAAGAGTTTTGCCCGCCGCAAGCAACGGAACTTCGGGAAAAAATGGGTTATCGAACGTTGGAATTGGTAAATTACTGATTTTAATTTGAGTTGATTTCGTTGCTTTGATTCAAGCACGTGTTTTTGACATTACTGACTGTCGTACTATATACACGATCGTGAAATGCTGTGAGCTGTCTCAGCTGATCGGTTGACTTTTTGTAATTTTTCCTGTAATTGATATCACAGGCATGTGGTCCACTTTTACCGGTATTTACATTGATTACAGTCTACTGTTTTACAATGTGTTATTGAATTTCAAACAGCTTCTGTACGATTATTTCACCCTTTTGTGTATTGAAGGGCACTGCTCATTGCACGTTCCGACTCCATTATTATTTCACCTGTCAGTCGGAAAGCCATTTTCGCGAATATCGTTAATTATTCCCGGTTGTATTTATATTATTGAAATTGTTATCTATCATGAACGGTGAGGATTTTTTCGTTAGTAGTTAAAATAATGATTTGATTAATTTATAAACTCCACAATTATTGACCTTTAGTGATGTGTCAAATTTCGTTGACTTGATATTATTAGTTCCTTTATTTGGCGGCAGATAATAATCCATTATTTCCAATATAATGTCTTAACCAATGATTTTTATGAATATATCTGTAAAAAATATAAATAAAATAAAATTTTCGTTGTTATGCATATCATATGGGTAACTTTCATTACTGTGCTATTAACATTGGTGGTCAATAGATCAGTTTTCAGGGAGTTGGCCCCTGCATGTTCACACCGAGCTCAAGGTCCCTTTTCGCTACCTGCTAATGACTAAACACAGCTGACTTTTGCTAAAATTTGTGAATATAATTCTGATGTAAATATTTTGAAAAATCATTACAAAATAGTGAAAAATGGCAGTAGTTGAAGTTAAAGTTAGTTACATTCACAGTCAGTAGCTAATTTCAGAATCTAGATCTTTTAATATTCATGAGTCAAAAAGTGTTTGTCAAAATCCCCGGGCTACTTAAAATCCAGCTCCAGTGAAAAATAGAGTAAAATTTCTCTACTACGCTTACTTCAATACACACAATTTATTGAAATAACACTTTGTTTAAACTTAATTACTACAAAAACAACTATTTATGTCGGGAGAGATGGAAATGTACCGTGCTGCTGGAATGAGACAGAGTGCATATCATGTGACGTGCTAGACTACAATTGGCGACATGTGATGGAAATTTTTTCTTGTTTTTATTAAAAAAAAACACACATTTTTAACTCCAAATATACTCAGAAATCACTTGTTCAAATCTATCGGGTATGTGCTGATCCACCATGTATAGATCAACAAATGCCGATTCTGAATATAAGTTTTATTATATAATATAGTTGTACATAGAATTAATAAACTGTTATTTAACGTCGTAGAAATTAAAACGTCCTGGCATCAATGGTTGGCTGCTTCTGATCTAACGATAGACAAAATGACATGATTCAATCTGGTTTTGTATGGATATTTTTTATGTCGATATTCTTTTCTTATTTAGTACCTACGTATATTTTTAGTTTTGTCAAAATTGAAACCTAATTTGGGCTACTTAAATGTGTATAATTATTATTAAATAATAATAAAAAACTATTATTAATGTCGGAAATGGTAAATAATCATCTGCTAATCGACAACCAACCACCGAAATTAAGATAATGTTATTATTTCTTTGAGTTAAAGTTTCTAAATAATAATTTTATTATTTATGCTCAGTTATGGTTTACTATGAATACAACATGGAATTATGTACGTACATAACTTAAGTTATGATATTTGAAATCATAACCTTAAAAATGTGGACCGTTACATCCAGAACACCTGAAGTAATACATTCCTTATTATAAATCTATTACAATAGATAAAATGTTATATTTAACTAGCTGTACCCAGCCACATGTTGCTGTGGCTCAGTCTCTGTGCAGATAGAGAAACAATAGCGTGTGTTGCTTTTACGTCCAGCAGATGGCGCTGTTTAAAAAAAAACATGGAGCTAGTTTTTTTAAAAAGCATATTTTTACCTTTCACAGGTGACATCTATATAATATAGGTATATACAAACACACCCGTATTCGAATGCAAACAAACAAACATTTCAAATGTCAAAATTTCAAAGCAATCGGTGAAGAACTTTTGTAGATTTAAGAGTTTGAACAAATAAACATTATCATTTTTTATTTATATAGATAGATTAACACATTGTAGTCGGGCGCTTCAAACAATAGACTCTAGCCTATAGCGGGTGTTTTTCACGAATAGCGCAAAAATATATCGCTTTCTTAAAATTGATACAATTTCTAAAGCAAATAATATTTTCGATTGAAATTTTCAAAGAAATCGTATATGACATTTGATCATCAAAAATAAAATATAATTGCTTTGATTACATCATAATTTCACCACATTTCAAAGCTGAATATAAAAACCTGATATTATGGCAAGCGCCACACTTGACGGAAATTCCGTCAAGTGTGGCCAATACATGTAATTGCATATAAATTACAAATAGCGGGCACACTACGCGGAAGATCGGTCGTTCCGTCGCGGACGATCGGTCGCTCCGTGGCGGACCGCCGACTCTCGCGTCTGCTCCGTCCTCCGCGCACCGATCTTCCGTCGGCGGAAGATCGGCAACGTCGCATTCCAAGTATTTGTATGGATCGCGCCACATTCGGCGGATAACACGCGGCGGCGACGCACGCACAGGATGTTCGACATTGAATGATTTATTATCGAAGTGCAAAATAGAGTTTGCCTTTGGGACTCAGAGGAAGAGGAGAGAACAGCCGGATAGAACGGCAAATAAACGAGCATGGGAAGAGATTGCAAAATTATTTTACGACAATTGGGATAGTGAAATAGAAACAAAACAGCGAGAAATTATGTAACGGTCAGCCTTTCTTCGGGAGATATAGCCGTTCTAAGTTTTGTATTTTGCTTGGTAATATAGTCCTTCGTTAAATTCAGCAATACATTAAATGATTGTATGGACATTCGATAATATTCAAATGCTTTATCTGGATAATGTCTTAGTTGCATATACAAAGTATGAAATTGCCCAATTTCTAGTCGTATTTATGTATACTAGAGTATTTATGGGATGAACCAAATATTTACGCTTTCTTTTTCTTTCTTCTTCTAATGCCTCATAAATAGCTATCACTTCTATCGGATCCATTACGATCACACCGTATAAGCGTTGGCAGTCGACTGATAATCCGCCACTGAATATTCAGTGTGGCTGCAACGTATGGTAACCGATTGACTCCCGCTGAAGTTACGCGACGGAATTTCCGTCAAGTGTGGCGCTGGCCTAATTCAGAAAATAGCATTCAATATTTGAAAATACCATGTAAAAGATAACATGTTTATTTATATCATATAGTTATATAATAAATAATAATATGTATTTGCCATGCCCGCAATTTTACAATCGCTGGATGTGTGAAATCTGATCGCGTAAATATTGAACAGTGTCGCCTAAGGCCGAAAGCGAACATTCAATAACTCATAAGTTTTATTGCTTCTTGTCAAAAAAGAGTCTTTTGCGGTTGCCTCGCCTAATTGAAGAGCCCATTCCACTTATGAATGATAGTGTTCGAAAAACGAACAGGGGTTGGAATAGCCGACTCAAGGGCTATTCCACACAGATAACAAATAAATTAATTATACGGTTTTTGACAGGCGAATGCGGAAACACAATGCGTAACGTTACTTCACAAGCAACTTACCGGTGAAATGATGGTGAAATCTGCATCAGCCTCATCTGTCAGCACTGGAACTGAACTGTCGTTCGTTATCACTCGTTATTTTAGATTAAATTGCGATAATAAATACGTATTATGATTATTCCGATAAAACGACCGGGGATCGATAATTGACAGGTCGAACCGTTTTTGTGCAACTGGCTGGGCTCACGGCTTTCCGTCGTTTTAGCTGACTTGTGCGAACTTAAACTAAACAGTTCAAATCCTGACGATACGATTGGTTAGTACACGGCCTGTCAAAAGCAATTGGCGTTACGGAATATTCCGCCCACCAAAATACAACAACGTGTATTTTAAATAAAATTTAGAAACAAAACGGGCAATGCTGTGGAACGTTGCGTGAACGAAGAAACAGTGAAAAGAGAGAAGAAAAAGAAAAAAAAATATATTAATACATAATAATAATGAAAATGATAAGAAAGAATGCGCCGCGGAAGCGAAAATGATTAGTCACATTGACTAGGCAATGGACATAATTTGGGTAATGGTCTCGTGAGAAGAGAACCATTCGATGTACGAACCGTAGCGATACGAACAACGCCGTCGGGGCCTGGATGGCAATGTTCTCGATGTAGAGCGTCTATCACAAGAGAAGTAAGCTTAGATTCGCGAGGAAATAGGGCAGGATGTTTATACTCGAATTCGAGCCCAGATTGAGATAACCTGCCACCCACCCTGAGCACACCGTGGTCGTCAATGAAGGGATTAAGCTTCCGCATTTGTTTCGACATAAGGTTGCCCTCTTTCAAGCGTGTGATATCATTATTAAAATGTACATGATGAGTGCGTTTAACTACTGTCAAAAGTGAAGTGTGAATTTCGGCACGGTTTAATGGAAGATACAAACGACGAGATTCTTTATTCTGTAGGTTGTATATGAATCTAAGACAGTAACCGAGAATGCGTTGGATCTTCCGAATCGAAGAAAATTTAACTAATAATAGGTCCACCAGATTTTCGTCCTGTTGGACAAATAAAGATCGAACTCGTTCCTCAGAGTGAAGTTCAATTTCGTCGAAATTGCCATCGAACAACGGCCAAGAATCGGATGACTGGATCAGCCACGAAGGCCCCGCCCACCATAACGTGTTATCGATCAGATTGGCTGGAGATTGACCACGAGAAGCGACATCCGCTGGATTATCTCCAGATGACACGTGATGCCAGGAAGTCCCTTCGAGGGCATCTTGAATGTGACTGACACGGTTAGCCACGAAAGTCTTCCAGCGACACGAAAGAGAACGTAACCAGGCGAGCACGATGGTTGAATCCGACCACGCAAAGGTATTGGAGATCTGAAGCAATGGTACGTATAAATCTTTGACGAATTTTAATAGATCTGCTAGAAGAACTGCCGCACACAGTTCAAGGCGAGGCAATGAAATCTTTTTTGTGGGGGTGACTCAAGACTTGGCGCAAACCAAATATATTTGGACTTTATCGTTAACATCCATGATTTGCAAGTAAACTACCGCGCCATATCCAAGTTCCGAACTATCTGAGAAGCCATGAAGTTGACACGACTCCATGTGAGGGAATGACACCCATCGAGGGATTTTGAACGACTTCGAGAGCGGTAATTGTTTAGTATAACGATCCCATTGACGAACAATTTTAACAGGGGGGGTGTCATCCCACCCAACCTTTAGAACCCACAACTTTGGTACTAGGGATTTGGCGAAAAACGTCAAAGGGCATAGAAAAACGAGAGGGTCAAAAACCCGAGCGACTTCACTGAGGATAGTGCGTTTAGTGCACTCGCGATCGAGGCATAGGACTTCGAATGAAAATGTATCATGTCGTGGCTCCCACTTTAATCCCAATACCTTGAGAATGTGAGAGTTATCAACATCCATGGACACCAAGTCATTGAGGCAGTATTCCGGAGGCAGATCGGCGAGTAATTCTGGTTTGTTACTAGCCCACTTCCGCAATTCGAATTGACCTCGTTTAAACAGCTCGATAACTTCGGTTTTCGTTTGTTGAGCTTGTTCTAAGCTGTTACAACCGGTAACGATGTCATCTATGTAAATATCCGAAGTTAGCACACGACGCGCTAGCGGTAAATCATAACCTTCATCTTTGGTCAACTGTTTGACAGTACGACAGGCCAAAAATGGGGCGGAGGAGACACCATAGGTTACAGTGTTTAGTTGGTACTCGTGGAAGGGTTCCGACGAATGAAAACGCCAAAATATTCTTTGGAAAGCGCGATCTGGTTCTAGAACCAATATTTGGCGATACATTTGTCGTACATCAGCAGTAAACACTACCGATGGTATACGGAATTTTAGCAAAAGCTCCAGCAGGTTCTTTTGAAGCTTTTGACCGATAAGCAAGGTATCATTTAACAAGGATCCGTTAACATCCGTCGCTGAGGCGTCGAAAACGACTCTTAAGTAAATGCTAGCGCCGCCTGGACGAAGAATGCAATGATGAGGTATGTGATACTTTCCCTTGTGCAAATCTTTTCCAGGAACACGAGTCATGTGACCACTGTGTAAATAATCAGTCATGAAAGCAGAATATTGTTCACGTAAGGTTGGATTTGCTATGAGTTTGCGCTCGAGTGAATGGAATCTACGTAAAGCGATCTCACGCGACCCTGGAAAAGAGATATCCCTTCCACTTTCTCGGAAAGGCAAGGATACGATGTATCTTCCCGAAGATCCGTCCCGTGAGTGGTCAGTGCAGTACATTTGTTCACAAAGTTGTTCCTCATGAGTGAGGTGTGAAGACTGGGGAATGGTGTCTAACTCCCACAGTCGCTGGACCTCTTCGTGGAGCCGGTCCTCGTTAGTAACGATGAAAGATTTCGTTTCGTGAGCAGTGTCCGAACCAACTGAACCTAGAAGAAGCCAACCAAATGCAGAATTGAAAGCTGATGGCTGACGTGGACCACCATTCACATTACCAGGTCTCAGAAGACAAGAGAAAACCTCAGCACCCAGAAGAAGATCAATCGGTCCCGGTTTGTGACAGTCAGGATCGGCGAGAGGCAAGTCTCTCAACTGATGCCACGATGACTTATCTAGACGAACAGTTGGCATGTTGCCACAGATACTTGGCAGCGTAAGTGCCTTGATGTTGAAGAGAACCCGTCCCTTAACACCGATCTCTAATTGAATGACTCCTGACGTGGTTGCGGAAGATTGGCCTAAGCCGCTAACTCTCTGAGAACTGGCTTGACGAGGGATGCCTACGAGCTCCGCAGCACGATCGGTGATGAAGTGAGCTTGACTGCCCGAATCGATCAATGCGCGAAAGGTTTGGAAACGGCCGGATGAATCGCGAATGCCAACATTGGCGGTTGACAATAGTACTATGGACTTGTCTCCTAAGTTGGTGAGGACCTGAATTTTAGAGTCGGAAGAAGGCTCCTGGTCCGTAGACGCCGTGGAGTGTTGATACTGATCTTCCAAAGAAGCGTTTTCGTCTCGATGGAGCAAAGTATGATGTTTTTGCTGACATTTTTGACATGTAAACAAAGATTTACAATCTTTAAGATAATGAGAAGAATGAAGACAATTGAAACACCAACGGTGTGATTGAACAAACTGTAGGCGATCTTGAACTGACTTGAGTGCAAATACCTTGCACTTGGAAATGGAGTGGTCTTCCCCGCAACAGGAGCATTTCAAATAAGTGGTGGAGTTCGAGGACCTATTTGTTTTAGGCTGTCCTTTCTTAAGATCGCAAAGAAGCGCTGAAGTGCGTTTTTTGGCAGCCTGATTAAAGTTCCGTGCAAGAGGTTTGTCAATAGTACTGCTATCGCGAGTCGAAAAATGTAAGTCTCGTACAAGAGCTTCGCATTTGTTATAAAGAAACTCTTTGAGTTTCAAATATGAAGGCAGGTCGGTAGGAGACTGCAGTTGTTCGAATGCGCATCTTGTAGGTGAATCTAATTTCGACAGAATTAAATAACAAAGCACGAAGTCCCAATTATCTATTGGGAGATCCAATTCTTTTAAAATTGTTAAATCCTCATTAAATACATCGAACACGCGACGAAATTCAAAAGGATCGTTAGGCGGAAAATTTAAATTTAGCATTTCCCGCCAACACGTAAAGGCGAGTTCACGCGCGTTACGATAGCGCGCGATTAATCTTTGATATGCTTCAACGTAGTGAGCTCCTTGTACTGGAAATGTCCGAATTAACCCTAAAGCTTCTCCAGATAAACATGAGAACAAATACTGCATGCGTTCGATGTTGGATAAAGATTTGTTTTCATGAATCAGAGCGTTAAACATGTCGTAAAATTCGGGCCATTGCTTGACATTTCCAGAAAATATTGGAATGTTTATTTTTGGTAATTTAACGTTTGTGCACGCATTCGCGGTCTTACAATCGAGAGGCTGACTGGTTAACTCCTGGTAAATTTCGACAATTTGATAATACATCTCGTCAAAGGTTTCACGAATTTTATCCTCATCAATTTCGTTTGTGTCATCTAAAGCTAATATTTCCGCGTGAGACGTTTCAAATTCAAGAACTATCTTTTCCAGAGTAGTATAATGCGCTAACAATAAGTTGCACTTAGTTGCATCGTGCAAAGCGCTTTTTGCTATTTCATGTGTCTTGACTAACCTATTATTCGCTAATGTCCGTTTCCGGCGCAATGTTTGAATGGCTGGGGCCATGTTGAATAAACGCGATTGGAAACGTACCTAAAAACGAAACGAAATAAATGATAATAATTTAATCTATTATAATTATATACGCGGTAGGTCGTAAATACTATGAAATCGTAAATACTATGGTCGTAAATAAACGAAATAAATGATAATAATTTAATCTATTATAATTATATGCGCGGTAGGTCGTAAATACTCAAGAGCTAGGTACCTACCTAATTACTGTTCGAATTGATTATTATTCAATATTTAAGAAACATTCCACAGCATATATCCGTTTTGGCATAGATAGATTATAATCTTAAAGTTCCCTAGTTTCGGCACCAAAAATGTTCGAAAAACGAACAGGGGTTGGAATAGCCGACTCAAGGGCTATTCCACACAGATAACAAATAAATTAATTATACGGTTTTTGACAGGCGAATGCGGAAACACAATGCGTAACGTTACTTCACAAGCAACTTACCGGTGAAATGATGGTGAAATCTGCATCAGCCTCATCTGTCAGCACTGGAACTGAACTGTCGTTCGTTATCACTCGTTATTTTAGATTAAATTGCGATAATAAATACGTATTATGATTATTCCGATAAAACGACCGGGGATCGATAATTGACAGGTCGAACCGTTTTTGTGCAACTGGCTGGGCTCACGGCTTTCCGTCGTTTTAGCTGACTTGTGCGAACTTAAACTAAACAGTTCAAATCCTGACGATACGATTGGTTAGTACACGGCCTGTCAAAAGCAATTGGCGTTACGGAACAGATAGTATTTATTCTTTCAAGGAATCAGTACACTTCATATGTTGATAATCCATCACACACCATAAGTGCATGTATCATTGGCTTGTAAAGACATTTTTGTAGGGATAAAGTCCTATACAATGATAATATATTCAAATAATAAAATACCAAACAGTAAACAAAACAGTGCGAGCGGTATGAAAAATAGTCCAATACGTGAAATGACTCAAACTAAACTGGAGATTGAGATTGCATAAAAACTGTAGATTTGTGGAGACGCCTTTACAAGCGGCACACTAGCCAATCCGGATAAGGCATCTCAAATAACGTGGACAGACTGTCGCCTACCACCCAGGTAGCAAATTACCCTTCAAGGCGTTTTATTTCACGCTGATAACAAACCCGTATAGTGCCGTTTCCCGCCAAAAACCGACAATCGACAAAAACGGCATTTGCCGTGTCCCGCAGTTGACCGACAGACCGCGAAAAACGGCAAATGCCGTGTCCCGACGACAATGTGTTAATATGATATATCAGGAAAACTGACATACCAATATGTCAGTATGGCGGTCTTCCCTATAAAAGAAAAATTTCATTTTACATAATTGTAATTTTAAATGCAGTATTTTCCATTTCCCCCGAATGCAAATACATAGTTGTCTAAAATAAAAGAATTTCTCAAAAAAATATTCGTATTACGCGTGACCAGCGATCCTAAAAGTTTACCTAATGTTTTTATGTTCATTAGTTCCTACTTTAAAAAAAAATATATTTTTTAAGCCTTCAGAGAGGCGCAATCAGGTGGAATCACTTGAAATCTAATGTTTTATTAGCCCAAGCGATGCCCATTTTGTTCTTCATATATTTTTCGAAGCATTAAGGTCAAAATCGCATCGCAAATTATTCTAAAAAGGAAAATATTAGAATGCGTGTTCTCCAGAGACCCATTGACATTCCACTAGTTAAAATCTATAACCATAGACAAAATTAGAGATATTTTTTTATTCTAGCTCGACCCTCTTCATCTGCTACTGCGGAGAGAGCTCCCGGGGGAACCTACAAGAGGATTCGCACCATGGACTCAGAGTCGGAGAATGAGACCCCTTCGCCCGTGAAGAAGGTGGCTGCAGTGGAGGTGGACAAGCCCACCCAGGATAGGAGGCTCAATAACATGATACTGATGTTTCCCGATGTCAGCAGTATGGTATGTTTAAAACATTTTGTTTGATTTATTTATGTGGATTTTGTTGATCATTCTTTTATTAATGTTCTCTGTCTGAAAACAAATTTATAATATCTAAGATGCAAATTTCTAATAGTTAACCTAGAGCGTATTTATTATAAGAAAATGATGGAACAAATCTATCCATAAATAGCAAAATATGTAAAGAAAAAAAACATATATTTGAAATGTGGAGTTGAACCCACTTTGGAAATTTTTGGAAAATTGGAGACAGTCGCTAGAAGCTGTTTGGAAAACCTTGAATATAAGAAAAATATACTTGGACTCACCAGTCAATTGTATTTATAAGAATGTATTTGATTAATTTGTGTACCATGTTAATCCGCAGATGTGACATTATTAAACTATTTGGGCTTGTCAACATCCGCAGAACCTCGCATTATGTACCTAGCTATAAAATTGCTTACATACATTGCGTAAAATATTTGCTATGACTTTTTCTTGAAAACATTTTAGTAAATAATAACCCTGAGGTGATTTTGCACAAAAACGGTGCTATACAAATAATCCAAATATTATTATTATAAACCATAAATTATGGCCGGCAGGCAATAGATACTAACAGGGACCAAGGCAAGTCCGTACGTTACGACGGTAAGGGAGATTCGATTAATGAGAAGCCTAGAAACGGGCCGCCGAACCTTGGCCGGCCTTTTTTTGTGTATGGTGGTCGTGCCACGAGTTTAACAAAAAGGGGCACCTTTTCTTTTCAAATTCTCTCCCACTGGATCTCCTGCGCCCCGGACCTGTCTGGACCCGCTGCCTGCCGCATCCCCTTCCCGCTAAGTTCTGAGAATTTTATTGGCTACCTCTCCCTGACTGACTGAACTGACTCACCAGCGGGAATTACGAGGCTTGCGGCAGACCCTAACTAAAACATATTTAACTGTCTTTTTAAAGGCGAACCTTCATATTTTGCATTTGCACAAAAGTCATGAATGAAATTAATCTTACAAAGTCATGTGTTGTTTGTAACTAACCCCCTTTTTTACAGTCTGTCACCCGACAAACTGTGGGGTACAATATCTAAATAATTATTAATTTTTCTTTTGATATTTAGCAATAAATTATATTTTACTTTCAATAGTATTTCCAATACTTCTTTATGAATGTTCCGAAATCAGCAGAAATTTCCAGGGTTTGGCAAACACACATAAATATTATCATTCGGCATGCAATACCAAGAAATGTGAATTTTTCCAAAAATGATGATTGATGCCATTTAATTCGTAATCATAATGGTGGTCCTTTTTAAATAAAATTCCTTTCTTCACAACAAAACATTTGTTTTTTATTTAGACTAGAAACTCTTATAATCGGGAAAGGAGTGTGTAGGATAGTTAGGAGACTTAATATCCATTCAAATCTCTGTTGGCAGAAACCTAACTGCTAGCTCAGCGCGCTTCTGAACCGGAGGGGCGAACCTATATACATACTCTAGACATCTCTTGGGTGACTATAAACATTATGAGCGACTATCACTAGTGCCATCTATGCTACGTACCTCGAACAATCATAATTTTCATTCACAGAATGCTGAATATTATTTGTTATGATGTTCGTCTTTTTAGGCTAGTTTTCTCACTCTGCTGAACAATTTGTTTCATGTTAAATTGGCGGCATTGCATGTGGAACAATGATATAAAACTGATCAATTCTAGTCGGCAAGTCTTAACAAATGCACTTTCTATCTGAGTGAATTTTTATATTACATACTTCATTTATTTACATTCATCCCATACGGAAAACACTACATTATTTTTCCACTGAGAATTTGCATTATTTGGATGAAAATTCCGCCTCATAATAAGTCAGCCTTTGTACCTACATATTTTTTTGATTTATACGCCCTAAAATATTCTGAAGATTGTAAATTCACTTATTTAGGGGCCGTTCAAGTATTACGTAAGCAGATTTATTACAATTATTTACCCCCTCTTCCCCCTCGTCACCAAAAGTAAGCAAAGCTCTTACACCCCCCCCCCTCCCATGCTTACGTAAAAATTGGTACCTATATGCATTTTTCTGTTAATGTATTCTGTTTTTTTATTGATTCATAAGCAGCACTTATAAAATAGACTTAGGATAGAGGACTTTAATGCACATAATATTCATTTAAACAAATGTAAGCGACTACCTAATTAATTATTTGTGGGAATCCCCGAATATGTATTCGGTGCTGACGTAATCACTATCTTGACCCCCCCACCCCTCCATGTCATCAAAAGTAAGCAAAGCAAAGACCCCCTGCCCCCCTATAGTGCTTACATAATACTTGAACGGCCCCTTAGTACATATTATGTAATAAATAAAGTAAAACTTATAAACAAGGTAAATATAGTTGTATTACATATATATAACTTTACGCTGGCCATTTCAACACGGCCTATCCCAACATGCGGCACGTTTTGACGCAATTTATGTTTTTTAGTGAAATTTCATGTATCACATATGCGACATTCGCATATATTTGTTTTTAAAAAAGTATTTTATTTTTCAGATAGTGAAATCGGTCCTGATAAAGCACAAATGGAATGAGGAGAGATCACGCGACGAGCTCCTCTCCCTAGATCCCGAGCAGGCAGAGATCAACAAGTCGGTAAACAACCCTCGCTTCCAGAACGAGTACATCGACATGCTGAAGAAGAATCTCAACGGGGCGGTCAACGGCGCCATTAACAGGGCGAGCGCCATCAACTACGCCAACGTGAAGAAGAAAAAGACCAAGAGAAGAGGCAGTGATGCCGGCTCCGACAGTGACTTTGATAATCATCATCAGAAAGACGATAAGGTGTTTGATAGGTTTGTTGCTTTTGCTATTTTGCATTTAGGCTACATACACCTAACAGTACACTTGCGCCAGTAGTGGAAAACTGTCCCAGACGCATCTATCAACAACAATCTCATTTGCAACTCATAGCCTCGTCTTGCTGGCTGGCTTAATCATGATGAAGAATTATTAAAAGCGATGGTCTGCAGTTTTTTATGTACAGAATGATCATGCTGTTGAGAGTTCCATTGTAACCTCCCGTTCTTTTAAATGTTTTGTTAATGAGAAAGAGGTAGTGGTTACAGAGGAATTATCGGTGGTATGTCTTTAGGTGCAAGTTTTTATATTCAAAGCTTTTAGAATCGGCGGAGTAATAATCTTGTTTTCACGGTGGCCAAACAAAATCTTATTTTGTCATATCTGTATTAGAATATAACATTTTTAATATGCAGTAATTATTGATTTTGCACTATTTTATTTGAGATGCTAAACGTTAGATTAATGAAAATGCATATTACGTATTGTTGAACCACTATCTTATCTTCATCTAATACAAAACAACATTCGCTTTAGGTTATCATTGATTGTATGTATTGTAAATTACATTATTATTAATTCTTGTTTTTAGTGATGACGATTCGGAAACGGAACTCTCAAACGATCTGATTGGCGACAAGAAGAAAGTGTTTGAGTTCATGAACAGCGCCAAGATGACTGAGCTGCAGCAACTCCAGGGCTGTTCCCTAAAGAAGGTGGAAGCCATCATGTCCATTCGGCCGTTTAAGGGATGGGTGGATTTGGTAAGCATATTGTCGCAGCTCCTTCCCCTCCCCACTCCCTTCAGCCTCACAACATGCCCCAATTGGGGTGTCATAGACCTACTGGCTCCAGACCCATGGGACTCTTGTGCAGTATTCACAAAGGATTGCTGAATTTATAAGTAAACTGTAAAGAAGAAGACTATTGTATATTGTAAGGCTACCTTTATGCAAGAATTGAAAGATTGGGTGCGAATTTGAGTAATCTGAAAGTATGTTGTCTTTTGTATGCTGATGATGCGGTGCTGATTGCTAACAGTATGGAAGATCTACAGTCTAAATTTCATTTCAGAGTCTATGTTTTGAGTGTTTTGCTGCTTCAGAAAAGTAATTTTAATAGTTGACAAATCACTTTTTGACTTTACTGTACATTTGTGAATCTCACAATTGTTATTTTGATCCCGCCAGGTGGAAAAGTTCCAGAACAACAAGCACCTGAACGCAGACATCCTGAACTCGGCGCAGGACCTGCTAGTGACCAGGAATAACATCCTGAAGCTGATGAAGAAGTGCACCAGCCTGGCCACGCAACTGGAGTCGGCAGTGGCGGCCGGTGCTGGAGTCAAGAAGCAGCCGGCTATCCTGGAGTCCAAGTGAGTTAGATCATAATTACACATGGAAATCCTCAACTTTTTGCCATTATGATTGACGACTGATTTCATCAAACACTTAGGGCCAGTTTTTTTGGCAGAAATTTAAATGTAACATATTCATTAAATGGTCATTCATCACCTTTTTTTTTGCATCTAAAAGGTCCCCATTAAATGAGTATTTTTGGTGTGTTTTAGCTTTCTATCAAATTGTAAGATGAACAAGCTTAACAACAATTTCCTCTTCTGCTGATCACAATTTGTTCAAAAGCTGAAACGGAATTAGGATGGGTTGTTTCACAGAATTTGAAACACATCAAGTTCAAGTTCTGCTGAAGATCTATTATTATATCATCTTGAGCCAGTTGGTTCACAGTACTTGAATAATAACAGAACTTGATTAGAATTTTCACAGAACTCGAATTTTAACATTGATATTTGATGAATTGTTCAAATTCTGTGAAACTTCATGTGAATTTTTGCAAAACAACTGGTCCTCAAACTTTACGATGCTGGCCCTTTCAACGTGATCCGGACAGTGTAGAGCGTTGTGACTTTTGTACAGTTTTGGCAAAAAAATATAAGAAATTTTCTGTATTTGTATCGTTTCAAGCTTCATTTAAGTAATGGATGAGTTCTGTTGCAGCCTCACCCTGGCCGCATACCAGATGGTGGGTCTCAACTGGCTGGCTGTGCTGCATGCCCAGAAGGTGAATGGCATCCTGGCCGACGAGATGGGTCTGGGCAAGACGGTACAGGTCATTGCCTTCCTCGCCCATCTCAAGGAAACCAACAAGGCTGAGGGGACGCACCTGATCGTGGTGCCGTCCTCCACGCTAGGTAGGTTAATGTCATTTCATGATTTATTATAATAGATAACAGAAACAAAGGGAAGCGTGCCGACTGTTGCCGAGCTATGACCAAAATCATTATCATGTTGTACAAAATCCTTGTTAGATGCCAACTAGAGTATAACTCTACGTTATGATCTCCCTTTTACAATATTCATTTCGATAACATTGAAAAGATTCAACATAAGTTCCTGAAGTATGTAAACTATAAATTGCATATTCCTGTAGAAAACATTGATTATAACTACTTACTAGATAAATTGTCCCTATTAAAACTTTCAGAAAGAAGAATAAACTCAGATTTAATAGTATTACATAAAATACTTCATTACAAAATTGACTGTCCTGAGTTACTCCAATTAATCAGCATCCACATACCCAAAAGATCTTGCCGAAATTTACTACCCTTTTATTTTTACAACACCAGGACACTATCTTATCAAAACTCCCCGATTCCAAGACTTCACAGTCTCGGAAATAAATATTCTGATCTGGGAGATATATTTCATCTTAAAAATAATCAATATAAATACTGTTTATTTCAATTCTTTAATATATCAAGACACAAATAGACATCTATAATTTTCGCAATATATATATTTTTATTTTTTATTTTGAATATCTATTTATGTGAGGCTTCTTATCATTTTTACTAATGTATCTTATTTTATTATATGCTTTTGTTGTAACATTTAATATTTTTTCTTTTATCGTTGTATTATGTTTCCTTTATTGTTTTAATTTTGTAGAATTTACAATAACTGTGATACTCAACTATTAAACTTTGTAGTGTGTAAAAGCCCATTAGGGCGTATAATAAATAAATAAAATACATGGACTATCAAGCGAAGTAGCCAATGAAAGTTATGCATTTGGTGTACAGGTAGAATGTGGAATGCTGTTGTGTGTAGATGCAATTTGCAGTAGTATGGGTGAATGATGTTGGCAAAACTTTCATACTAATAATGGTTCATGGCCTATCTCCTTTGTTTCTATTATCTATGGTTACTATTCTATGACAATCAGTGTATTTGTTTTGTCTCGTCTCGTAATGCTCGAGTGCACTCGTATCATGAAGTGTATTAATATTACCTCGAATACTGGGCCTAGCACTGCTATCTCGACAACTAAGCAGGATTGATATGACAAACCAAGCTGTTGTCGATAGTTGTATCATATTTCTAATGTCATTATTTTATTGGTCAATGATATAAATTCCTAACACTATAAACTGTGAATGTATAAATACTGTTTATAATGCAAAAATACCAAGAACTTTAAAAGACCGCCGATATGAAGATAGACTCAGGGAACTAAGAGTACCAACATGAAAAAAAAGAAGAGAAAAAGGTGACTTTATTGAGACTTTCAAAATTTTATCTGTAACAAATCTTCACCACCGACAAAAATATAAATGCTTATTAAAATAATAATAAATAAAAAAATCAAAAAACCTTAGCTGAATCAGTGTTCATTCATCCTGTTCACATTTTTAACCGCTTGGTGCTTCCCACTGTCACAAGCTGACAACTGAACGTCTTCTGAGATACTATTGTTATAGTCTATCGAATTACCCTAGTGAATTACTTTCCATGTTGTGTTTATCCACAGTATAATGTATGCACATATTTGTTGTTTCAGATAACTGGAACATAGAATTTAGCCGCTGGTGTCCATCAATGAGGGTGGCGGTGTATTACGGAAACCAGGATGAAAGGAGACAACTCCGGATCAGTTGGGCCCGGGGAGGCCTGAGCGAAGTAGATGTTGTATTAACCACGTGAGTTTATGCCTCTTCTACCTTTTGATGCTCGTCAGCGGGCTTGCCAGGCATAACAGATACCCAGAGTGGTAGTTACTTTCAGTATCGCCCTAGTCAGATATCATCATTCAGTATCAAAACGTGAATAGACGGATACTTCCCAACCCTCTTCTTCCCATCTCCACTGCCTTCAACATCAAAACATGCCCCATTTGGGAATGCCGAAATCCCACTGGTTCTAGACTGTTGGGAGCAGTTGTAAGTACAGCTATTCCTGATTCTACCTCAAATGTCTTGTTGACTGAACTGCCCTAAATTTTCTGATTTCCCTTTTCAAGTATTCTTGAATAACCTAGGCCCTTAGGCCAGTGATTCTCAACGCGGCAACAATTTGTCATGCGGCTCTTTGCTTAGGCTTTTGCAGCACTTCAGGCATCAACTCCAATTGCATCTCCACTCAATCAGTCTTAAGTTAAGTTAGTTTAGTTTCGGTTTTAGTTGATCAACTTTTATTGAATAAGATTTCTAACTAAAAACTTTGTTGAAAGAAGTTCACACTCATCAATATGCTTTAAAATGTCATTCAACAGAGAGTTGATCAACTAAAACTGAAACGTCTGAAAGAGGTATATGAGATGGAGTCACCGAATGAATTTTGACACGAACAGCATCAGTGTTGCCAACGCAGCTCTTTTAGAGCTATATTTAGCTCTGAATGTAGTGCATCAGCTCCAAAACAATGATTTAGCTTCTTAGCTTATCTTTCTAGATATTCTAGCTCTTAAAATGATAATTCTAAAAATTATTTCCCGAGTAACCGGTTATTTCCATTGAAATTTCTCCCCCCTCAGAATACAAAAATATTCTGAGGGACTGGAGAACCTTTGGAAGGAACTAGCTACATGGATATTAAATAAAATGAATGTGTTTTTGTTAATGGAAGGTACAATAAATTATAGACTCCGAGACGATAAAGCTGCTGCCACACGCAAAGCTCACATCAAAAGTTAATGTACAGCGCATCATCTTTTCTACCGACACACGACGCTATCAAATATTTCTTCCTATGGTAGGAGAGGGGGTCAGTTGAATTCGAGAGCGGCCGAGGAACATAATTTCATCTGTCAAAGTGACAACTTTACTTACTGACAGCTTGAGCACGTTTTCGAAATGGATGATACTTGTCGCCTATTGCTGGATCTGTTGGACAGCTCATCCTCAGATGATGATGCCGCCAACTATATAATTATAAATGCTATTTATAAACTTTTTAGATTTTAAACAATCTGCGCGTAAATAGCGCATTTTCACATAACCTGACATAACCTCTCCGTCGAATCAGGAAATTCGCAGTACGCACGCCGATCGACGAAAGCGACATATAATAAATTATTGTAAAATAAGCTCACGTCGATTTCCAAAAATGTCGAAGGCAAAGGCGGCAAGGACCAACACCAGGGCAGGGAACGAGAAGAGAGCACGAGAGCTGACGAGAGCAAACCAGATTACCCAGGAAAACAATTGAAAACAATCAACAAACGAACAAACTAGAAGCTTCTCTATGTAGGTATCAGGCCGTCCAACTTTATCAAAAAACCGAATGATATTACCATATAAACATACTGAGTTAAAAATATGATTAATTTTGAAAGGGCGAAAATTTGTTTACTTCAAATTCAAATATTGATTATATTTATATTTTAAATATATGTTAAGTATGTTTGCCAAATAAACTTTTTTTTTTATGATTCTAAATTTACTAGCACACATGACGATATGAGCTAACATAATAAATAAGAAATGCATTATTAGGCTGCTTATGTCATGGCTGTCAAAGGGAACACGAAACTTAGTTGGTAGCTCCGTAATTAAAATGACCCCCTCTCCTTTTTACGGCGGAGAGGGGGACGCATAACTTTTCAAATATCGCGTCGGGAGCGGTTACGTAAAATAAATTCGGTTAGCGAAGTTCAGAACCACACTTATAGCGCGTTATCTTTTTACGTGTGTCGGGTCTGTATGGGATTGTATGGCGAGCGCTATTGTGCTTTATATTATCTGTTGATGTGAGCTTTGCGTGTGGCAGCAGCTTAAGTATATTATATTTAAAGTATAATTGTTGACAGTCAAAATGGATGAAAGCTACTAACATGTGAACTGGCCTTTTATACACTCCATTCGTGTTCATTCATTAATTCATTCGTGTTTGTACATTCATCAGAGATTACGTTTACTTTTATTCCATAATCTCCAACGTTCGTTTATTACAATAAATTTGTAACTGTTTCTCTTGTTTCAGATATAATTTAGTAAGCAGCTGTCCAGAAGAGCGTAAAATGTTCAGAGTGACGCCAATGCATTACGTAGTCTTTGATGAAGCGCACATGCTGAAAAATATGGCTACGCAAAGATATGAAAACCTCATACGTATAAAGGTATAGTAATCACCTATTTAACTAATAATATCTACACTCTAAAAAGAGCCATTCTTGTAACATATTGTCTTGACGATGCTTTATAATTCGACACTTATTACTTATTAATTTCGACATTAATTTTTTAATTGCATAATTTATTAATAACGTGATGTGTGTTGTGTTTAGGCGGCCCACAGAATTCTACTGACCGGAACTCCGCTACAAAACAACCTTCTAGAACTGATGTCTCTGCTATGCTTTGTGATGCCTAATTTGTTTGCAAACAATACAGAAGATTTGAAAAGTTTATTCCAAAAGAATTCCGTAAGTAACATATATCCTTTTCTTTTACGAATACATTCACTGTAAAAATTATCAATAGGTATTCAAATTTGATCACTTTTTAGCTTAAAACAATAATAAGACATGTATGTTTCCTTGGCATGCAGAGTGGATGGAAAACCTTGATCTTGCTATTACGATATAACTGCCACACAACTTTATTAAATATATTCGTTACTTTCTAGAAATCGTCCAAAAAAGCCTCAGAGAAGAACGGGGAAGTGGAGGATGCGCCGCCCTTTGAGCAGACGCAGATCACGCAGGCTAAGAGGATCATGAAGCCATTTGTCCTGCGCCGGTTGAAGCGCGACGTGCTCAAGGACCTGCCCACCAAGCTGGACCACCTGGTGCGGGTGCCCATGTTAGCCTCGCAGAACAGTTGCTACAAGAATCTTATACAGTCTTTCTCCGCTTCCGATGGACAGGTACTATCATCTTACATGGTTTCAGAGTGCCATCTATCTAATAACTGTCGAGCCAGTGTAACTACGGCATCCCTAATTGGGTATCTTCCCCTCTGGAACCAAATGTTAATATCTTCGTTTTCATTATAACTAGATTCCTATGTTCCCGTCATTTTGTTTTAGAAATTTTCTAACAATATTACCCTATCCTCCACCAGCAGTCCCAATTATTGAGGAAGGAAGGGAGACGAGGAAGAGGAAGGTTGGGTAATGCCTGACTATTCAGATCTGTTCACCAAACAAGGCTAAATCCATTTCTAGTTCCAATCCGTTTCAATTCTGAATGGTGGCCTTTCACAATATAATAAGTGTAATTAATTCTAGATCCACGCCACCAATGAGAACAGCGGCATGACCATGATGATGGACATGCGCAAGCTGGCCAACCACCCGCTACTGCTGCGCTACTTCTACGACGAGACGCGGCTGCGGCGCATGGCCGACTACCTCTCGGCCGACTCCTTCTATAAGGAGAACAACGCCACCTACATTCTGCAAGACCTCCTATGCATGTCTGACTTCCAGATACATCAACTTACCTTCCAGTATAAGGTAACTTGCGTATTACTGCTTTTAACAGCCCACTATTCTCTGAATCCTGAAAATGTTTTTGAAGGTAGATCTTAATCCCAAAGAAACCTCTCGCCATAATAAGCTCTGATGAAAATGGTCAAAGTTTGAATGTGTCATATCGATGATCTCAAAGTTCGAGTGTAAAAGGTTGAAGTTTAAAGATCAAACTTCAAAGTTAACCCAATAGCATCAAACCACGCACGGCGAGTCTGAAGTATGTCGGCTTAAAAACGAAAAACGGACATACAGGTTCAAATTTTAAATGCCAATCGCTCTATAGATAATGAAGCATTCATTTCTTAGTGTTGGAAATAATATGTGGTTAAAGTTTTTCCCTAACAATAATTACAAATGAAGTTTTGTTAGCAATCGGCGTCATAGTTTCAAAATGGCGAGTGTTTCTGATATTGTTAACCTTGCTCGAAAAATGCGTGGCGGATGCTTTGAGAACTATCATACCAAATTAAATTTTTTTTTATATATGAGTCGTGTAATTTCTATACCCGCTATATCAACTTTCATTGATTTGGAGAAAACCGCAAAAAACTGTCACATCTCTAGCGTACATAAGTAAATGCATTACAATTTTTTATATAATGAATTGGAGTAATAAAATTTCGAAAAGCATTTATTTTTCTATATATGTCTAGCAATAATTAAGTAATTTCGATAAATAAAATGGATATAGCGGATTTTGATATTCACTTCGTGAGTCAACTTGAAAGTCAACTGAGCCGACATGGCGGGTTTAGAAACTCACGCGTAGATCATTTTGACACACGAGCGTGGCGTCAGAGCGGCGGCCATATTGTATTTTGGCAAAATAACTGCTTGTGATTCGTTGAATCCGCTATAGCGGGTTTTGATAGTAACTTTCTGTATGATATAGCGGATTTGGTTTCTCACTCGCAGTTTTAACATGGTTTTTGGTCATGATAAGGAGGGTTTTGAAACTCAATTTTAGGCTCCTCTTGTTGCTCGCAAAAATGTGAACAAGATGTCATACTCAGATCATTTTGTCAAAAAATCGGATATAGCGGGTATAGAAATTATAGGATTCATATGTACTATGTACGTAAATAGAAATTATACCAACAACATTGACCAATGTTCAACGTTTTTGTAAGTAATTAAAAAAAGTTAAGATGAAAAAAGTTATTTTTGTATCCATATTTACTCATTTTATAATCATTTTTTAAACTCGTCATGTTAGGCTAGCATTACACTTGTAAGTTTTTTCGTAAATTTACGACTTCTAGCCAATGGGCGCATTGGATTTTCAAAATGCAAGATGCCCATTGGCTAGAAGTCGTAAATTTACGAAAAAACTTACAAGTGTAATGCTAGCCTTTCATATATTTTTTACATAACTTGATTAAAAAAATATTAGGATTTAATATAGGGTTTAAAAATTAGATATTTTAGCGCCCTTGGGGTGATTTTCTCACAAAAAATATGGGTGGCGCTATACACATAATCCAATAATAATTATTATTATTATACCACTGCAGATTAAAACATTTTGGTACACAATTAATTTAGAGGTGAGGTCCAATTTAGCTCAACAATTCGGAGGTTAATGGGTTAAAAGGTTGAAGTTGAAAGGTTAAAATAATATTTTTGTTTTCTAGAGTATAGTCAATATGAAAGTACCCGATGAGCTGATTGTCAAGTCGGGAAAATTCTCCAAGCTAGACGAGATGCTCCCAAAGCTGAAAGCCGAGGGTCACCGAGTCCTCATCTTCAGCCAGTTTGTCATGATGCTGGACATCCTGGAGCCGTACCTCAAGCTCCGGAAGTACAACTACCTGAGGCTAGACGGACAGACCGCTGTTACGTTAAGGTCAATTTACTTTATATTTTTACTGTTTTACTTTCAATGGTGTAGGTAGAATGGATAGCAAAGGCCTAAAGGTCTATAAAGTCCTCAAAGAAAATAGATGACAAAATCATAACATTTTTACAATAAAATATTTTTACCATGTTTATACAATTATTGAATACATCATATTTCATATTATTATTTATCTGAATATTATGTACCTATACAGGTTGTCCGGGGGTAAAGTGCATTAACTTCAGGGGGTGATTCTACATGATTTTAGAAGTAGAAAAGATAAATAACTTTTTTAGAAATTCCAACATTTTAAGGTAGTTTTTAGGTAAAACGTATGGGAAATAGGTATGTATGGGAAAATAAATATTCTTCTATGCAAAAATATTTTTATATGGGAAAAGAAAAGTTGGAATTTCGAAAAAATTCATTTATGTTTTTTTACTTCTACCATCATGTAGAATCACCTCTCGAAGTTAGTGCACTTTACCCCCCGGACACCAATGTATAGCAGGGTCGTGTACACCAGTAACACCATAAAATAATAGGTTAGGTGTTTTTTCCTTTACTTTTCCTCAATGTTTTGTTTTGTCACTGTTCAAAATTAGGAAATAAAAATTTCGGAAACAATAGAGTTAATCATTGTAAAATTATATATTATTGATATAATATTTTTCCCCTACAGACAAGATCTCATAGACCAGTACAACCAGCAATCGGACATCTTCATCTTCCTCCTCTCCACCAAGGCCGGGGGACTGGGCATCAACCTCACGGCGGCCGACACTGTCATCATCCACGACATTGACTTCAATCCCTACAATGATAAACAGGCGGAAGACAGGTTACACTATTTCACATTAACATTGCTTCTAAACTATTCAAAATTATTATTTTACTACTATTAAATCTACTTTTTTTAAGCACTGCAAGTGCATGCCTCAATGGGCTACTTGCATGATGACTAATATCGTTATTGAGAAAATTTTATTTTTTTGTAGTATTTCATTATATTTTTCTGTCCCAATTAAAAAATGCATGCAAGTGGCTCATTGAGCATTGGGTATTTTCTCATAAAAAAATCTGCATTTGAAAGCTTGTGTAAGATATAAATTAAATGTTACATCTGACCACTGTACTGGGATACCCTATATAAGCCTTACGGCTGTCGTTCCCAAAAAGGGGAACGTTTGATAGACTTCCCTATCTTAACAAATGGGTTGCAATCTTTAGAGGACAGGCATCAGGTGGAAATGCTGTTCTACCAATATTTCAATGTAAGATCCTCTGGGGAACCAGCGTCATTGATCCCTTCGCCCAACAAATGTACATGGTTGACATTTGTCACATGAGAATGAGTCGTTTCTATGACTCGCTCTGCAGCTCGTCTGTGGAACGATTTGTCAGCCTCTCTACTTCCTTTCTCCTACATCTTCAAGACACTCCTTCACCTTCTCAAAAAGATCCTCCACACAGCGTCCCCAAAGATGTCATACACCCTGAGGGATTATTTTCTTCAGGGCCTATGTAGAGTTAATGTAAAAAAAATAAGTTTGATTTTTTCCATCCCTTGAAGACTAAATTTGAAAAACCGCCACTCCTGTTAACTAAAGTTTTGTTTTGCATCTCGGCTCGAAGGTTAAAATGGTTTGACATAACTCCCTCTTAACTGTTTTCAAGTCAAGTCACATCAAGATATGTATTAATTCAATATAATGTTTGGTGGCAGGTGTCATCGCATGGGTCAGAAACGCCCCGTCACCATCTACAGGTTTGTCAGTGTGGGCACAATTGAAGAGGGCATCTACCAAGTGGCACAGGAGAAGCTTTCCCTCGAGAGAGACATCACTAACGGAGATGGTGAGATATGCATTTTTCATGTTTTCCTTTTCAATAGCAATAAAATTCAGAAATCGGTTGCATCAGTGCATAGAGCGCATAAAAATAAAAGTGAAAAGAGAAAGATTAAGTTGTTGTGTTATGGACATCAACAAACTAGTCCCAGCAAGAGCTCGTACGGACATCATCGACTTTCGTCTTCTTCCTTCTCACGCGTCTTGTTTAAAAAATAAAAAAGACCCAAGATACTAGAACTATAACGTCACCTACGATCTCTCTCTGGGACTAGTTTAGCCGTAATGCTGCATGTTACTAGCTAGCAGGAAAAAATAAAACACTCAGGTTCTGTCAACTAATGTTAAGGTAAAGCGGGGTCTCCTGCGACTGTTTCCAAAAACAATACGTCAAACATTACCTCAAACGCCCCCTTTTCGAATGTTTGAGGCAATGTTTGTCGTAATGTATGAAGTGATGTTGTGGAAAAAATCGCTGATGACGCGACTTAATTATATTAATTAATTATATTAATTAATTATTTAATTAATTATTTATTTAATTATTTCTGATATATTTACATTACCTTTTTCCAGAATTTCACTATTTTTTTTTTAACATTTGCTTTGTATTAATGACAGATTTTTTAAATATATTACTAGCTATAGTCTCCGGTGTTGCACGGGTTTTACGCAGAGTTTGACAGTTTTGCAGTGACCTTTTTCTTGTTGTGAAGGTCAAGTACACAAAATTTCATTAATCTCAGAGTAAAATTGTTCATTTGTATATAAATCAAAGCCACCCGCCACAGACACTCTACCTTTTACAAATAGATTAGTGTTTTTCTTAGAATGCCATATTCGATGCTAACTCTCCTGATGGATTTTCCATTTTCAATTTCACTAAGTGCCTTTTTTAAGGACCGTATTAAAAGTTAATTCCTATGAATGTTGTTTCAGTTGGTAAAATCGTAATATGAGTTATATATGTCAGAAATTGGTACAATGTCAGAAATAGGGTTTTACCTTACATTGAAGTGCAATGTTACTCGGAATAACTATATTGTTTGTTTATTATCTTATATATTTTTTGTTTATTTAAATTGTCAACTTTCATTTGACCGGCAAAAGTTAACTTTTGTTATTATACGTGCATGATTGTTGAAACAAAATATTGTAAAATACATATGATTAAAGTTTCATAAAATGTATGTAACCTTACAATGGTAAGCCCCAATGTAACTGCTTCTTAAGTTCCATCTACGTGCATCGACTTGTGTGCGCTATAAGTTTTCTTCCACGAAAACATTCTGCATTTGCGAGGTATACCGTTTTGCCGTCTTAACGTACATGCTTACTTGTGTACTAAGATTGAGCGTGTAGATGGACCTTTACAAACTTGTTAAAAAATCATTCAACTGGTTTGTTCCTAGGCAATGTGTTTTCTTTATGGTATTAATGATTTTATTTTATTTTGACAGAAAATGAACCTCAGGAGATGAAGAACGTAGTTCGCCTTCTGAACTCCGCCCTTGGTCTGACGTCGCCAGCCAAATAGTGTACAATAATTATTCCTAACTATTAATTTCAATGCGCTGAATGTGGACGCATAGTGATATTAGCCGGTTTAATATTATTTTTATTTTATGCATTGTGATTTACTGTTGAATTTTGTGCTTTTTGTTAAAAACTTTTGTTTGTGTCCAACGAAAACTTTTATACAAAGAACATAATCAATATTTTCCATCGCTTCTTTCTTCCAAAATCTTTTTTTTTATTCCGGCTTACGTACTTACAAACACAATAAGCGTTGTGCATTCAATGAGTGCTTCCATCTAGAATTAAACGCCAACAGTAAATGAAAGGTGTGCATTACCGTGTATTTAAATGACATAATATGCATTATCTGTATTATCACATTTTACTATGTTCATGGAAACTCATGTAGGTATGTATTGATGTAAATACAAAGGCATCATCGCTGGACTGTCAAAACCTATAAACTTTCCGTAAAACCTTCATGTGGTGATTTATATCATATAATATTATAACTGATACTTACTTTTTTTAAGAGACACAACGCTGGAGGATTAATTTAATTTAATTTTTATTTTAATTTGGTATAATATGAGTCGTGGAGTTAAATCAGCTCTGGAAATTTCTGCTCGTTTTGATACATTCCCAAAAAGTGTTTGAAATACATTAAAAATAAATATAGTACTAATAGTTTCCACTAAATATAATTTCAAGTCATCTTGCAGAATGAATATTAGTCAAACAAAAAGCAAGAAAATTGCGAGGAATCATGAGCGAGCGGCCCATAACCTGTAATAAAACGACATTACGGACAAGGTCGGAGAAGAGACCGACTTTATTATCTTTATAAAACTTACACATGACATACATAGATGTCAGCACTAGACTTATATTTTTGATATCATTACACGGCCTATCCTTTAAATTGAAATATTCGTAAAAATACGATATATTACTGGGTAAATTTCGAGATTTCGCGGCCGATTTCCGCCGCGGCCGGCCCTTTATTTCGAATATCTGAATTTAAATTCGTAAAAAAATGATATTTATTTATTTATTCTTGGCTAATTTATGTATCGCCACTTTTGTGAGACATCACCTCAGGGGCACTTTACAGATGATGCAGGTATTACAAAAAATATAAATATTACAAAAAGAAAGTGAAGTTAAGTTAAGTAAAATGAAGTACAGGAACAGGTTACAAGAAGATATACACAGGAACAGGTGACACCGCGTCAGCAGTGCTATCAAGGTCTGGTATTTATGTGAGGATATTGTGTCAGCTCTTTATTAGCAGCAGCACATACCTGGACATGGACACGGTGGACTCTCTCGCTGCAGCAGCTGGTCCAGTTTCTTCACCACCTAGGATTCGTGGTGCAGAGTCTCCATCTTCTATCTTCGTGTCACCTGTTCCTGTACTTCATTTCACTTAACTTAACTTTATTTTTGTAATATTTATACGAGGGTGGTCTGAAAGGTTTCCGACCCTAACAATGAAACAAGAATTTTTTTCTTAGGTTTTTTTATTTATTTTTCTACATAGTCTCCTTGTAACTCTACACACGTCTCCCAGCGATGCTCCCATCTCTCTAACTTGTCCAAATAGTACTCGGCGTTTTTATCTGCAAAATAATTGTTCACAAAGGTGATTGCCTCCTCATTTGACGAAAATCTCTGTCCTCCGAGTGCAGTTTCTAGATTAGGGAACAAAAAGAAGTCGTTTGGGGCTAGATCTGGTGAGAAAGGTGGATGGTCAAGCAGTTCAAACCATAATTCGTGGATTTTTGCCATGGCAACCGCTGAGGTGTGAGACGGCGCGTTGTTTTGGTGAAACAGGATTTTCTTTTTCTGCAAATGTGTCCGTTTTTCCGCAATTTCTGCCTTCAGCTTGTCGAGTAATGATGCGTAGTATGCTCCTGTTATTAGTTTTTTCTTTTTGAAAATAATCAATTAATATAACTCCATGACTATCCCAAAAAACAGTCGCCATCACTTTCCCAGCTGAGAAAACAGTTTTTGCTTTTTTTGGAGCCGGTTCCCCCTCTGCAGTCCACTTTTTTGACTGTATTTTTATTTCGGGCGTAATATCTACCGTAATCAATCGGCGCCAAAACTCGGATTTATTGCGCCTAAACTGCGCCAACAGACCGTTGGAAATGTTCATTTTAATACGTTTTTGGTCTAACGTGAGCAAACGCGGCACCCAACGCGCGGATAGCTTTCTCATGTCTAAATCTTGATTTATTATGTGACAGACACGTTCTTTGGACATTTTCATAACCTCTGCTATCTCTCTCACTTTAATTCGGCGGTCGTCTAACACTATTTGGTGAATTTTAGCAATGTTATCGTCGGTAGTTGCAGTTTTTGGACGTCCTGAACGTTCATCGTCTCCCAAGCCCTTACGGCCACGTTTAAATTCAGCTACCCAAAATTTCACTATAGTAAATGATGGTGCAGTGTCCCCATACACAGAGTCCAATTCATACACTTATTAGTCGTGCTTGCATTTTATTTATTTTTATTCTTTAAATGTACACTCACAGATACACAGATACACTCACGCACGACTGCTCCCCAGGCAGACTTAGTAAAATTAGATCAACCGCTCAACTATGCTACAGGCGATTCAACTTGACTTTTTGAAATAATGCCATACAGAGCTCCGGGCCAAAAAGGCCTCTTTCTCTTTCATCATTATTTTAATTAAGAGGTTGTTGAAAAATAGAAGTAGTTTAGGATTCAACTTGGTTGGTGGTTGGATGCTCTGGCGGTACAACCGTTCAACTTGAGTCATGCCTCAACTTGAGTCATGCCTCAACTTCAACTCAACCAGATTGATACAACCGCTCAGCCAAATTGAATGGTCTGCAGCACCCATTATCTGTAAAAATGTATGCATTTTATTACAAGGATTTATTACCCGTTCTATGAGTTTAAAAAAATTTCTTTTGGATAGTATAATCACAAATCTCCACACAAAAGATGAGAATATTGGGGATAATTTACACCGTAAATGGTTTCTAATGTGTCTCCCATATATTGAATACTCTTTTTCTCTCTCTCTCTCTTTTTTCTTTGTTGCATTTTTTTCTTTCCTTCTTGCATTGTATTTATTATGGGTACATCATTTATGTTAAGCAATTGAGCGTGTTATTATTTCATTTATTTTTATACCTACACAGACTATTATACTGTTTCTAATGTTTTAAATGCAATTGCTAGTATTTTTCCTACTTATTTTTATTTTTAAATACAACTTTACTCTATAAATATAAGTTTTTATGGGGTACTACATCTCAATAAGAACTCTCACACTAAAGTTTGTTCAATTTTTTTTATATATGTATGTAATATTTTATATCTAGATTATTTTATGTATTTTTCATTAAGCCCTGATTTGTTTACAAAATATATGTAATGATACTGCTGCTATCCGACTCAGAACAGATATTGTCTAGTGAGTCAATATTCATATAATATTATTGAGCAAAATTGCCTTTCACACCGTTGAAGTAGGATCGACTTAAAAGGTATAATAATGCTTTCCTTCTGAAAGTATTCAATTCATTAGACTTTTAAACATTTAAATCCTCTTTTGGACGCATCAAAGAACGGTGTATTATATATTTAATTAATTCTTCATTATGATTTTTTTTCCTCAATCGACAAGACAGTGTTAATATTATTAGCAGCAACAATAATAGAGAAAATACGAAATAATATGAAAATTATTATTTCATACGAAATTTATTACTTTTAATTCTAAATGACCTTGCTGCTTCTGTTAAGGTTTTTATCTCCCGTTCCGCCTTGCCATTCTGTTGTGGCGTGTATGGTACAGAAGTTTGGTGTACTATACCCCGGTTTGAGAACAAAGTTGACACAGCCTTATTAATGAATTCTAAGCCGTTGTCTTCTAAAAGTGATTATTTTGTTACCCGTGACATTTTCAGCTTTGTTTACAAAATCTTTAATACAATTAATCACTTCGTCCTTCTTTTTAATAAAATATACAGTTCTATAGCAAGAGTAATCATCTTTTAAAATCAAGAAGTACCTCGCCCTGCCGACAGATACTGCCTCCATCGGCCCGCAAACATCGGCATGTATCAGTTCACATGTTTTAACAGCTTTTGTCTCAGAGTTCATAAAGGGCAGCCGGTGTGATTTACCCTGTAAGCAATAATAATAAATTTATTTCACATAAAAATCATACAATAAAACATGCGGAAACTTTGACTAGCCAACTAGGAATGGATCCTGTTTTAGGCCAGTCAAATTGACCATATTATAATTTAGTACGTAATATAAAACAAAACCGGTAAAGTAAATAACAGCCAAGAACAGAAATAGCAGCCTTGACACTTCTGAAGAGAATTACTTGAGACTTTAATATTATTGTTCTCTAACACGTCTTTCACCTGCTGTATATTCTGGTGCACAAGTTTCTCATGCCACTCACTCAAACTTGATTTAACTGTAGTTACATTTGCAAAGCAGTTTTTATATTTATAACGAACATCCATAATATACATATTTCCAACACGATTTGCTACCGCACATACTTTATTATTCTTGAAAAAAATGCAAATGTTTTGATCTGTCAACATGACATAACCTTTGTCAGCCGCACAATTTACAGAGAACAAGTTTATTTTGAAGTCTGGCACACACAGAACATTATCTATGGTTGTCTCGACCCACCGGTGTCCATTGAATACCTCTAGTTCCACTTGTCCGCAACCAATAACATTTATTTGAGTACCATCACCTATTATCACAGACTTTTGTGACACTTCTGGTGAAAATGTCGAAAATAGATTTTTGTCTTGACACATAATATGTTCACTGGCACCTGTGTCCACCAACCACTTTGACTGTTGATACAGTTCTTTAGGTATTTGTTGTACTACAAACGCATTTTTCTCCTTTCCTTTCTTATGCCAGCACTCACTCTTGTTGTGCCCAACTTTATTGCAATAAAAACACTTTTTTTCACTTTTGTTTGGAAAGTTACAATGGTTATTATTCACATGACTCA
Organism: Hesperophylax consimilis; assembly: GCF_061612785.1. NCBI lineage: Eukaryota > Metazoa > Arthropoda > Insecta > Trichoptera > Limnephilidae > Hesperophylax > Hesperophylax consimilis. Next base: position 15,439,584 of record NC_142845.1, read on the forward strand.
TACACTCAGGTTGATAATGTCCCATCTTATTACATTTGAAACACTTTATATTTCTTTTATTTGGAGCAGTTTTCTTTACCATAAACCCAGATGACGGCGATGCGAGTTCAGCCTTTTCCCTTACTCTCTCCTCTTCCACTAACAAACGAGCGACAAGGTTATCATAGGTTTGTTTGTTATCTGGCGCAGACTCCCATGCTGATATGAAGTGTTTGTAGATATCTGGCAATGACATCAATACCTTCGTAATTATGAATTTTTCCGAAATTTCTTCACCCATTTGTTTGAGTTGATTTTGTAACTCCTGTATTTTTGACAGGAAGACTGACATCTCCATTCCTTCTTCACATTTATATTAGAAGAATCTTTGCTGGATTATGTGAATACTTGTTCAACTACTTTTTTGTTCAAAAATGCTCGTTAACTTTCGCCACATCTCTGCAGCAGTAGTGCAAGATAATATATGTAACATCACTTCCTCGGTCATCCTGGTCACTAACATTGTTTGAGCCATAGCATCTTGTGTCTCCCATGCTTTCTGTTCCTCGGAGCCTTGCCCTTTTACAACTTTGCCTTCAATGACATTAATTAGATTTTGACCCCATAACAACACCATTGTTTGAAACTTTCAAACATTCCAGTTTTTTTATTCCTTCCAGTTTGATAACTGTATTATTTCCGTCCATCGTGTCTTTCAATTCCTTTCTTACTAGTATTTCCTTCCTTGCAGCCGAATGTAGCAAGTATTTTTCTCCTTCCCGGCAACTTAACCTCCAACGCCAACACGCGTGTGGTGTGAGGTTTATTTTCGTTTCTCCGGTAATTGTTTTCAACTAGTCACTTCACTGTACTTTTATTTTTGATAGGTATGTGGCCTGTGGTGATCTGGGCCCATAACCTGTTGTAATCTTCTGTGCGTTTGCTCACGTTAGACCAAAAACGTATTAAAATGAACATTTCCAACGGTCTGTTGGCGCAGTTTAGGCGCAATAAATCCGAGTTTTGGCGCCGATTAATTACTGTAGATATGTAATTACGCCCGAAACAAAAATACAGTCAAAAAAGTGGACTGTAGAGGGGGAACCGGCTCCAAAAAAGCAAAAACTGATTTCTCGGCTCTGAAAGTGATGGCGACAGTTTTTTGGGATAGTCATGGAGTTATCTTGATTGATTATCTTCAAAAAGGAAAAACTATTACAGGAGCATACTACGCATCATTACTTGACAAGCTGAAGGCAGAAATTGCGGAAAAACAGACACATTTGCAGAAAAATAAAATCCTGTTTCACCAAGACAACGCGCCGTCTCACACCTCATCGGTTGCCATGGCAAAAATCCACGAATTATGGTTTGAACTGCTTGACCATCCGCCTTTCTCACCAGATCTAGCCCCAAGCGACTTCTTTTTGTTTTCTAATCTAGAAACTGCGCTCGGAGGACAGAGATTTTCGTCAAATGAGGAGGCAATCACCTCTGTGAACAATTATTTCGCAGAGAAAAACGAGTACTATTTGAAAAAGTTATAGAAATGGGAGCATCGCTGGGAGAAGTGTGTAGAGTTACAGGAGGCTATGTAGAAAAATAAATAAAAAACCCAAGCTAAAAATTCTTGTTTTATCGTTAGGTCGGAAACTTTTCAGACCACCCTCGTATATCGATGACACGTTATGGATGTTTGTTCCGTCGTTTTTAGAAAATATATGTTTTAAGTTTTAGCATATTATTTAGCCTCCGAACAAGCTGAAGGTTTTGGGTTCAAATCCCGGCGTATATACAGGGTGTATCGGCACGTACCCGACAAACTTTAACCAGCTATTCCTTAGCATATTTGGAGTAAAAAATCTTATGTGCACTTTGCTGTCCGGTAACGTTTTTTTTTAATAAAAAATTTACTATTCATATTTTCACCACATGTCACCACTGTTTTATCCTTTGTCAAAGTTTGAAAACCCATCTGGCAATATTTTATTCGAATTCCGTTGAATAATGTACGAACTTACCTATATTGGCGCACTTTTACAATCACAACGAAATGGCACGGCACCATTCGTCTCATTTTTAACTATTATTATTTAGTGTGTGCGAAAGAGCGAAGACGCTTTTCGACATAATTGCTTATAACAGCTGTTGAACACGAAAAGCAATGCCAATGACAGTGATGGATTGTGGAAATTTTTAATTTTTTTGTTTTTAATTGAAAAAAAAATGCTACCGGACAGCAAAGTGCCCATAACATTTTTTACTCCAAATGTGCTAAGGAATAGCTGGTTAAAGTTTGTCGGGTTAGTGCCGATACACCCTGTATAGTATACTTGCGGCATGTTCCAGAGTTTAGTGACCAGATCTGAATAGCCAGGTACCCCCCCCACCTTCCTCTTTCCTATCTCCTTCCCCTCCTCGCAATATACCCCAATTGGAGATGCCATAGTATCACTCGCTCCGAACGATTGGGAGCAGTTTGCTCGGTTTTTGGGGTGACAGGTTAGTGAGAGTGCAGTAATAATATTATATTATTTTACACATTAGAGGTTTTGACAGTCCGAGATGATATTATTATGTATTATTGATGGACCCTTATTGATGTTTGTTACCAAATGGATCATTGGTTTTGAAAATGCTTACATTTGATTGCAATCCTCAATGCATCATTTCACTGCATTCACAATATGTAATGTTAAAGCAACGTATAAAGATATTCCTGTCAGGTTAAAAATGTAACAGATGTGATATGTTTTACAGAGATTCAACTGCCAATGCTTTATAATTATAAATAATTTTTTTAAGTATCCTTTTTCTGGCACGTTTAATGGAATTTGATGATTGTATGACGTGTTCAGACTTTTGTTTCTTCTTTTCTAGACGTGTCTTTGGTCATGCGGTTATATTTATTATTAATACTAAATCTTAATTGTATATTCTAGCGGCCGTTGTTCCCAACTACCTGGCCCCGCCCACATTCATAGATTGGCTTCCTTAAATTGGTTGACCGCTCAGTCGTCACCTTTACGCTGGAAAGAGCGTAGTCGTGCGTTTGAGCAGTGTTGAGCCAAAATTTCGGCTCAACGGTTGATCAGTAGGATTGGGAACAACAGCCGTAAGTCTCTCAAAGCACCTTAGTTTAGATACCAACCTCAACTACCCACACCCATTAGTGTATCAATTTTGGTTTTAAATGAGTTTCAAAAAACATTAGTTAAATTTTCGTATCTTAATTATTGACAGGGTATTTCGCCTTTCCAAAGCGTTTATTTATTTATTTGTTTACCTAAACAGAGGGGCCAGATTTGCAACTGCAGATGATGTGGTATGCTAATGATGGATAAATAGCGCCAACGAATTATACTACAGAATGCTTGGAGATTGAATCAAATCTTACAATGGTTGTTGATTGTATGCATAAATCAACTGTTTCTAATGTCTCCATGATATAAAATTTTACAATGCTGAATGTTTCAACGCAATCTATCCCATCACGCATAATGCTTTGGCACAATGTATGTGTTTTAGGGATGGATTCATGGATCACATATGCAACATGTGGACAGCCACCGATGTATCATATATGTGACAGTCGCGTAGAACAGGTTAAATGCTGACATCAGTTGTCTAGTTAAGTTAATATCTCCTGTCCCCAATTGCACCAGTATTATTGAATAAAGTATGTGAAAAACGAAATACATCGTTTTGCTTTTTGGATTTTGGAAATGTGTTTCCAAGGTTGTATAATATCAAATGATGTAAATATAAATTTGTACATACATGGTTAGACTAAGTGAACATTTAGAGATTAATTGTTAATTTTCTGTAATTGTTTTTTTAATATGTTTCATTGATTCTTTATTTTTGGCGTAAAGTATTTAATTGCAATATGGTTGTATATTATTGTTAATTATATTGAAGCTTTCCGTGACTTCTTTTAAGTAGTTAAATTTAGATTGTACTTTTGCTTCAAGATATTAACTTTAATGCATTAGTTTTTAATTTTCGCATGTATTAAGCTAATTTCGTCAAAAGTATGATCAATTTAAATAATAATGACTTTTTACGATTCAGACTTATTTATATTTATTTAACATTTTAAACATATTATTAATTTTTTTTAGATACTTACCAGAAGGTTAAAAGTTCCATCCTAATTTAATGATTTATAAAATGATGGGACACTAAGGACGGGTTGTTTTACAGAAATTTAAATGTAACATTGTCATCAGGTGAATGTTCAGCGCCATTTTGTTTTTCTGACAGTTGAAATGTCGATTCTAAGGGCCAGTTATTTATTTAAGTTGCTTGACATAACTGAAATAATAACAGAACTTGAATAAAACTTCCACTGAACTTGAATTTTATCTTAGAAATTTGATGAATTGTTCAAATTCTGTGAAACCTGGGTAGATATAGAATGGGTTGTTTCGGAGAATTTGAACAATTCATCAAATTTCAACGTTAATTTTCAAGTTCTGTGAAAGATTTTGTCAAGTTCTGGTTTTATTTCAGTTCTGTCAAGCAACTAGCCTATAATGATATAATAACATAACTTGAATAGAACTTTCACAGAACCCAAAAATTAACGTTGAAATTTGATGAATTGTTCAAATTCTCCGAAGCAACCTGTCTTTAATTTTTCATTAAGTATGGTTTACAATGATTTCATGATTAAAATAATGGCTTCCCCTTTGTGCTATGTTTATATTTTTTAACTGTCAAAATAAGGTATGATTATTTAAAAATATCCTTTTCACAAAGGAAATATATAAATAATATGTATAATATTATACCTACATATTGATTATGTCAAGAATTTTTTTTTACTGCAAAATCTTTAATAGACAGTTTGTTCCCCTTTACATTGAATTCAATGATCGGGGATTGTGGTAGAGTTTTTCTTAATGTCAGTTTGAATTTTGTAAAGTTATCGCAAGTTTAATGAATCGTTGGATGAACTTCAACTCTCAATGTTGATACAATTTTCTTTTTTTACTTCACTTTTCAATAATAATGGGGTATTTTCACAAACTATGAATTCTGTTAAACTTGTGTGGCAGTTTATTTTTCTGACTAAGATTATCATACCAAAAATATGTAATATTTCCATTCATAAATATTGATTTCAAAAACGATCTCAAACTGCATATTTCGAAACGGTTCCAACCGGCTACAACGTCATTACGACATAAAAAAAGCCACTGTCTGGTAAGACGGCTGTCATCAACTTCACCCGGCATGTCCACAAATAAAAACAAACATGTTATTTTGGCGGAAAATCATCAATGGCACATTTTAAATCGTTGTAGAAACTTAAGTCGTCAACATAAAAATAAAATGATTTTTTTTTTTCTTAATTACTTTCGAGAGTAAAATCACCGATAAACCCCCTATTGTGTATTTTTTATCGAATTCCATATTTTAAACTTTTTTTTATCCCATTACTAGTAACTTTTTATCGAAATTTTTAAATTACTTTACAAAGTATTATTACAAAATAATTATTGAATTGTTGCAAATTTTTAGGATGGAAATTTATTTTATTCCAATAATTTTGGTATGTGTACAAGCAAAGATTTTTTTTGCATTTTTTCTAAAATCTGTTAAAATTAATGAGTCTCATTTGGGAACAATTTGCAGAACATCATGTCAAATGGTGTATTTTAATTTATAATTGTTATTGTCTGATAAAAAAAAGTTAGATATAATATGTAAACTATTGAATTGCAAATAATAAAGTATATACTTATTAATTTCTAAAGTAGTTTTTTATTTATATTTATTTTTCTACAACATAAGTTTCTTAAAAAAAAAGGTTCCTAACTTATGAAAACTTCTTTATTGCGATATAGTCGATTTATTACAAAAACAACAAAAAAATTGTATCTCATATGTCAGATGTTTTTTCAATACCGAAGATTAGGAGTTAGTGAGTGATGTAAAAACGGTTGTGTTGGGCTATTTGGCAGTGGTTGTTGGACAAGTTTTAATAACAAGTTAAATACTTTCCTCTTCTCTATTACAATAGCTCCCTCTCTTCTTGAATATCGCGCCCTCCGTTGTAAGACAAGAGACGCCAACCCATGGGGAATGCAAAAAAGCCGTGAATAGCAATTTTCCATTTCAAGATGACCTTGCAAACCTGCCGACTAACCGCATTACATCCAGGAAACCCATTTGGAAGGAAGGCGAGAGTCTGCTTTCATTACGACACTCCTGAAGAGTCTCGAAGAATTCGGTGGCAGACCTCGGATATAGAAAACCCAATTATTAAACTGTCAGGGAAGATGTGGACCTCACTAAACCGCATCCGGTGCAGTCACGGTTGCTGGGTATATATGAAGCGCTTTACATGATATTTACGATTAACATTTACGTTGACCGTGAATTTCACTTTCACTTTTCACTCACTTTTCAATTATAGCTAAAGCTCATTGTTTTAACGAAATTTGAACTAATCTTTCATTATTTGATATTTTTCTATGATCATTTACCCTATGAAATAAATAGTTGAATTCATAATATTTTAAAATTAAAAGTCGGTTTCGATTATGTAAGTGATCATGTGGATGGATCTATTTAAAAATAAATTAATGGGTGTTCAAATGACAACAAAGGTATACACAAGAGGAATATATATTGTAAATATAAGTGGGTGTGAACATTATAGATTATAATATTATGTTCACGCTACACGCCGAAGCTATAAGATTTAATACGTGACTGAGGAGATAGGGGCACGGTGCGTACCCTAACCCAACACAACACGGCAGGAAAGGAGGAAAAATAAATTACAAAATTTGCTCTGCTAACAATTCAAGGAATATAATTTAGGCCACGCCCGGACGTATAACGTTATGTTACTCGTCAGTGACGACTGTATGGGATTGTATGGCGAGTAATATTGTGAGGTAGGCAACGCTGACATGTATTTTCGTATTTCGTATCCCTCGTCGGTACAGCCAAGAACAAGTTTATTAAAAGATGTTCAAAGGTATTGAAAAAGTTATCAAACATAAATTTATGTAATATATATTTGGAAATTTGATGAGTACCGAATGCTCTAGAAATTCGTCCTCAGCTGATAAAAAATCACTATAAAGTACAGTTTTACAAATTTACCTGTGCAAGTGGCCAAAGGAGGTACTATTTTTTGCACCACACTCCACGTTTCTACAGTTTAGAAAAAAATGTAAGTACCTTCGTAATATACAGACCAGTGATTCCCAATATTTTTGGAGTAAAAAATGTACGTGAAATTTTTTGCCTCCGATGAAATTTTTGATGTTTTTTTTCTTTCAACTAAAAACATAAAAAACGGTAGGTATTGGCCAGTTAAGGTCGGTTTGGAATTTTGGTGTGGTGAGTGACCAGTTACGACGTGTGAAATATTATAATTTATTTTTCTTATTGAAATTAAAAGAACAAAATTCACCGGAGACGAAAATAAATTTAATTTAAATTGTTTACTCCAAAAAATGTCAGGAATCATTGGTTAAAGTAAGTCAGGTGTGTCTCTTAGCATTCTGTAAAATAATTAAGCAAAGTACTTGTATTGCACCAGTTGAAAGACTACCATTCAGAAACGAAACATAGCTTGAAGTAGTTTTAACCAGTTTAGTGACCTGATCTGAATAGCCAGGTACATCCAACCTTTCTCTTTCTCATCTCCTTCCCCTCCACTTCCTTCAGCCTCACAACATATCCCAATTAGGGATTCCATAGTCCCACTGGTTTCAGACAGTTGGGAGCTGGCCCTTATGTGGTATTCAAATTAAAAAAGTGCCAGTAACACTTTGGTGAATTAACTAATAGTTCTGTAAACAGTAGACCTCACATCCAAGAATGTTTCTAATTTTTTATTATTTAATAATTCAAAACCAAAATTTCCTCTGAACTCATAAGATTTGTAAGTAGGTACTAAATACCTGCCTACTTATATAAACCATACATTTTGTGTAACCTTTTTTTATTTCAAATAAGGAGTTATTTAATTGGTCCATTGTTGATTTTGTGGCGATTCTTCGATTATATTCGGCAAAATATACCGAAGATGTAGAAAACATAATTATTGTATTTCTTTCTTAGCATGCACTCTCGGCAGTAATGTTTTGGCTTTCCTTTCCTTTTGGTTTTACCCCATTCCTCACCCCCGAAATATTATCCCATCTTCGTCAGTCACCAAAATTTCCTCTGAAATCATACGATTTATAAGTAGGTATTGAAATACCTACCTACTAATTATAAACCATAAATATTTTAAGATAGGTAATATATTTTAAAATTTAAAATTAGGTATTGTCCAATTTGTCCCAAAAAATATCACCATCTCAATGACAATTATTTTTTCAGGCCGGTAGGTACCATAATGTTGATTATTCAGATTTGACAGCTTGTAGTAGTCAGGATAAAAAGGTAGTATCCAACTAGTCCACCATCTTGAACCGGACGTAACAAACAAATTTACAGACAGATGAAATGTCAAATGGTCCAGTTAAAACAGAACTTTGGGTATTATTAATTTTTTTGTGAAAGTATTTTGGCTCTCAAAGTTGACCCAAATTGTGTGTTTGATATTTATTATTTGATTCGACAGGACTCGAAACTCGTACCTTTGTTTTTTACAACTATAATTGACTCCGCTGTGTAATAATAATGATAATGACGATTGTGATCCGGCGACCAATAAAGCGGAACTAATTTGTAGGCGTATATCTGCTCTGCGTTCTCTGTATGGTGGTATGGGCTATGAACTACAGTCATGTACAGTCTTTATAGATGGTACAGTCACTACAGTCATGCTACAGTCTACAGACGTGCTTCGCCCACTGTGCGGCGGCGGACACGTCATCACCACACATACCTGCGGTTCTCAACTTTAACTGAATGCATTCGTTTAAAACTAGCTGTACCTCGCCACGCGATGCTGTGGCTCAGTCTTTCTGTGCAGAGAAATAGTAGCACGTGGTGCTTTTGCGTCCAAAGGATGGCGATGTTTAAAAAAAAACATTATTTTACCTGTCACAGGTGAATCTATAAAATGTGGCTCAGTCTGTCTGTGCAGATTAAGAAACAATAGCGTTTGTTGCCTTTACATCCAACAGATGGCGCTGTTTAAAAAAAAAAGTGGGTGTGTCAAGCCTACGCAAGACAGAAGTGAAACTTCTTTTGTTAAACCGTATGAACCACAATCAATTACGTATTTCACTCGTATTACACTCACGACGCAGTATACTAACCAAGCAGCTGATGCTTGGCGTGGCGCAGTTCGCTGGTGTCTGAGAGAGAGGAAAGAAGAGAAGAGAGAGAACGTTCGTGAGCGGCTCCCCCACCTCAACAAGCGCATATGGTGAGAGAGGGACAGTGAACGGTGAGCGGTGGTGGGGGTACCCGCATTTTCGTGTCGATCCTGACTCGGTTTTACTCCGTCCATCGAAAATCCATTACGCGCCTAAAGAAGTTTCACTTCAAAAACATATTTTTTCTTGTCACAGTTAACATCTATATAAATAAAAATGTAAATGTTTGTTCAAAATCTTAAATCTCCGAAAGTTCTTCATCGATATCGCTAAAAATTTCAAAGTTTATTATTATTGGTACCAGGAGTGTTTGTAGAGGGGTTTGAATGGTAGGAGAAGTCGGGGACGTCCGAGGAATACTCTCTGCACCGGAATGAGATACAGAGTCGAATTAAAGTCTATGTAATCTAGTTTTTCAACAATAACATTGTGGTGTACAGCAGCGAATGGTGGGAGAAGTCGTAGACGCTCGAGAAAGACATTAGCACTAGCGAAGCATTGCGGGGTCCCCTAGTAGGTATATAAACACACGCGTATTCGAATGCAGCGTTGTGGCAAAATTTCAAAGCAATCGATGAAAAACTTTCTGAGATTCAAGATTTTGAACAAACGAACATTTACATATTAAATGAAGAAACACACTTTGTTATACACCACTTTTTATTTGAATTGATAATGACAGCCAACCGGGTTTCGCTTATCTCAAGCTAATATAATACGCCCTGACGAAGACAACCGGGTTTTGCTTATCTCAAGCTAATATAATACGCCCTGACGAAGCTTGAGATAAGCGAAACCCGGTTGGCTGTCATTATTAATTCAAATAAAAAGTGGTGTATTACAGTGTGTTTTTCATTTAATATACGAGTATAATGTCACACCCCAAAGTGTTTGCTTGCTTCGAGAACATTTACTTTTAATTTTATTTAGGTATATAAATAGACCCACAAATTATTTTACAAACGTAAGAAAACTTTGCCGTCCAACATAGTACAAATACAAGGATTTCCCCATTAATTTAGTTCTGTTTATTAATTTATAATACCTAAAATGACACCATCTATCTGATTTTATATATTTACCCCTTCATAATAGGCGTGTTTGGGATTTTGCACGGCTGATAGAGAAACCATTTACAATGCATTAATGGTTGTTGGTCAGTTGTGTGTGGTTTAAAACGCGTTTATTAGTAGGGTCCTCATTGTTTTCATTCTGTATCTTTTAAAAACGAATTGAAATTTTATATTGTAATGTTCTTAAAAAATGAATAAAGTGATTGAATTGAATTAAACCATTACGATAAAAAATTTCAAAATCAGAATCAAAAATTCAGATGTTCAACGAAGGTGTTTGAAAATCTGTCGCATTTGATAATCATTAAATTGACGGTCAGCGTCACGGCCGTTATGATTTTGACACGTTTAAGTGTTCTCTTCCATAGCCGTTTTCTCGGTCCGTTTCAGCTTTCGATCCAATTGTGCTGCCAAGCATGACGGACATGTTTTATGTTTGTCAGATGTCGCATTTTTATCAAGAGCTAAAACGGGCAGAGAGCATTGACTTAAATACAAAGACGCGTTATGTTCATTCTAATCGAACTAAAATATGGCACGCCCCTATTTCTAAATTTAAATCGAATAACGAAACGCACGAGAAAATAATACCCACAACGAATCTGTGGGAATCATGAATTAAATAGCTACAGACAACATGAACAATGAACGGAACGCATTAGAAAGAGATAGCCATTCAAATAATACGTGTACGGGTGAAACGACTATATTGAATTAATTATTTATCACGAACGCCTTTTATGTATCTTCGATTTAACATACTTATGTTCTCTATTCTTAAATCCTGTATTCCTCTAGGATAACTTGAAACCTGTAAATTTGACTGTCCTAAAACGGTAAACCTTCCTAGCCAACTAGTCCAAACAGTCAAAAGTATAAAATTTAATGAATATTACTTTAAAAAAATTTTAACGCCCCTCGTATCTCTTAACTCTTATTTTAATAGTTCTTTCCCGTTATTTAACGAATAAAGAACTATTCCACTAGTAGTTCTGTGAACATAATATTTGTAAGTAGGTACTTAATTATAAACCACATTTTAACACACATTGTAACATTTAAAAAAAGTTATTAATGATTGGATTATTTATATAGCGCCGTTTTCGTGAGAAAATCACCTCAAGGACGCTTAACAACTTAATTTTTGCATTGATCACTGACTTAATTACTTTTGGTTTAAAACTAAGTTTCATAGATAGAGAGAGACTTATAACTAAGACTAATGTCGAGTGATTTACAACTAAGACTTTTAACTAATGACTTAAGCTATACATATTTTTAGGACCAAGTGGGCATTTTTACACAATACCGCTACAAAACGACTTACAACTACGGCTTAAACTAGAGATTTACGACTAACATACATATTTAATTTATATTTACAAATACCGATTGTTATGATTTCTGCGCGTGGTGTCAGTTATAAAATATTTAAAAAAAAATTGTTTACGCGTAATAAACGGTTAATAACGGTGAAAAAAAAGTCAAATAGAAAATCCCCTGGACTGAGCAATGAAATACTACTGATGAATAAAAAAATAAAAAAGGTCATCATTCTGGATACGACAAGTTGAAAAGGTGAGTCTTTAGTTTTGCTCTGAACTCAGATGAGCTGTCGATCTTTCGCAAATATGAAGGGAGTTTGTTCCAAGCTGTTGGGCCTGCTACTGCAAAAGCTCGGTCTCCAAAATTGGTATTGTATTGTATTCAATTGAGGAATCATACAATTTGTTTAAAGAAACGTCATTATCTCAATAAATTATTTTTCAGGCAGGTAGGTACCATAATGTTGAAAAATACTAATAAGAAAGTCCAAATAAACACGACGTTTTTGCATTTGAATAAAGAATGCTAACTGAACCATTTCAACTGCCAACATCTTGAAGCGAAAATTTATAAACAGACGAAATAAATAATGGTGGAGTTAAAACAGGACTTCACTGCGCTCAGTCATTTAATGGATAAAATGAAATAATTAGTATTTTTTCCATTTGTATATTTTAAGATTTCAGGATTTTCCTGAAACTTTCAGTAAAACAGAATATTGTAATTTTGCTACAAATGCGTACCACACTTTGACACGCGTAGTTATGCATTAAAAACATATGAACTAAAAATTGAGCAAAAAAACACTGTTTCAATTTCAAATCAAATTTTCAGCGGCATGACGAAACGCGGTGATACAATAAATACTTACGTATTGTATTGATCAGCAAGTATTTTCGTATAATTTGCATAAAATCTTTGATTTTATTGTAACTAATATATAAACATCGTTTCGAAAGCATGTAGGTAGGTTATTTACTTTGTTTATTTATTGATTAGAGGCATAAATAAACCACCCACATTAGAGGTCCTTCGGTAATTGCTACAAGGAATCAGATGCATTGGACTGCAACATTCAAACGACGCATAATTCGCGGGTACGCACCCAAAGACTTTGAGCGCAAGTTTTCAACAGGTATCAAAAGAGACAGACTATTATTGGAGACAGGTGTGTTTATGAGTGATCGATGGTAATGCACTTTTAAAAGTGCCGCGCGCTTTTCCTCTGACGCTGATTGGCCGGGGAATGCGCGGGAGTGGCGGGAGTGTGCGGAGTGCGGTGTTCCGAACGGCGCGGCGGGAGCGCGCTGCGCAGTGCGCACTGCCGACCGGCAGGCACGAACGACCACACGGTATCTACGGCCGCTGAGACGACCAATTCTCCCCCACGCATGACTTACGAAAACTAAAGAAAATAATATCGCTCGGGAACCGGAAGGAAAACCCCCAACACCCCTCTGCTCGCGGGGAGAATCTCGAACAATACGACAGCGCCCGACGCAGCCTGGTGAGTAGGAACTTTGCTCGCCTAAGTTAAGTTTAGTTTTGAACAGGTCTCGCCTGTACGAGAATTTCCCGAGTTTGTGTACACAATAGTACGCGCGCAGACATTGACTGTGGGTTATTTCCTCCTCTGCTAATTTTAGAACCCGGTTGTATGGCGTACATTATTTTCGGTTGCTTTTCGATTCGCCGCTCACTTCGTTCAGGAATTATTTAGTCGTAATTCCGCAATTTGGTTTAATCTAACGTACTCTGTTTTGTCGTTTCAGTGATTTACGAAATAAACGAAAAGGTTAATAAACAAATGCGAGGAATCCACAACAAACTGAACTGCAGTCACAGCTGATGGACAAAACTTTGAAGGTAGGTACCTAATAATATTTTTCTCACTGTTATGTGCGCTAGAAAATTTTGCAAGTATTTATATTTGCATAATGATATCATCCACAATATGTAAACAACCTGTTTGATGGTTTACTCGTCGCGTCATAATATAATTTTCATCTGTCTCTGAACCGCTGTTTAGCACTTCATTATTTCGATGAGAGTAGAGAACAGTTTGCAGCTTGCTTGCAGTTGGACTAAAATAGAACAAGGAAGCGACCTTCCCCGTGTCATACATGAAATTACAGTAATTGACTGAATTTCACAATTTCTATCTGAAACTGTTTAGGTACACATTCCATTGCGACCGGAAATCGGTTGCGTTGTGAAATAATAATACTTCTATTACTATCAAATAGGTATCTACCTATGGATTATTTGACTCCCAAACCTCAGAAAGAAAAAGCAGTGGTGACTGGTGAATTGTCAACTTTAAAATTAATTAATATTTTTGTAGGATTGTATTAGATTCCTGAAAGTTAATAAAAAATACAATTTAGTTTACAATAATCTAATAGCCATCAAGCTAAAAAATGTCACTACCGTGGAAAGAACACAAAACATCGAACTCACAAAAGTTACGCAAATATCGAAACCGTGACAGAGTAACAGTGACACAATGCACAAATTAACAACGAATTAACACCTCGCACGCATTGACAAGATGCAATACCGCCAACAAGCAGTCGCGAGATCTTCCGTTATAAGTTAATTCAATGCATGTTAGAGAATATTTTGCACTGTCCTTTGAAGTTCCAAGGTTCATGTAGTACGTAATGCGCTCAGCCACCGTTAATAGGCATTTGCTCATATGAGACAAAAGTGCCTCATTACAATACTCATTTGAACACCTGAGAAAACGTGCGCTATCTCTATGTTACAGTCTGTCAACAAATTCTACAAAAGAATAATGAATAAAACTGAACTTTTTTCCTTCGTTACTATGACAACACCGATTTTAGAACAAATAGTAGATTCAATTGTGAGGTTATGTTTGACTTCCGAATCTAACATAATATTGACGATGAACAAAAAATAACTGATGTGTAAAAGTGCGCACTTATTTGAAGTGAGTACATTTTTTTCAGACAAGTAGGTATATTCCAAAACCAAAAATAACAACATGTTCGAACATAAATTTCCTTAGAATATGATATTATTACAGGAAGTACCTCCAATAATTTCTGAACGCCATTTGATATTTGCGTGGAAAATATTATTTACTTGAACCATAGTGCTTTTTTTAGATTATTGAAACTTTTTTGTTTCAATAATCTTGGTGTTGCCATTTAAATTAAATGAACGCAGCGCCCCATACGGGGTGTTAAGGGACGTACTTGACTTACTTTATTTAACCAGTGATTCTTGACAATATTTGGAGTAAAAAATGAAAAGGAAATTTTTATCTCCGGTGACTTTTTTAATGTGATTTTTCAAAATTTTCAATTATTTAAAAAAATCTACGTGCCGACACTGGTCAGACAGCCGAGTAACCTCCTAACCCCTCAAATCGATCCTAGCTGTCCAATTCCTACTGATTTTCTGTGTTTTTGTAGAAAAGAAAAACAAAAAAAGTTTCCGGAGACCAACATTTCATTTACATTTTTTACTCCAAATAATGTCTGGAATCACTTATAATAAGTTAAAATAAGTCAAGTACGTCCCTTAACACCCTGTATTTTTGTCTACAATTTGTTGACATACTATATTTGCTTGTTCTCTGAGTGCATCAGCTCTTTTCGCCAATTTGCTCAGCGGTGACGAACCTCAAATATTTATGTAATGTTTGTCATCGCCTGCGCACCGCCGCGGAAATTTTCAATATTCAAACAAGATACGAGATCAGTATTCATTTTGTCGTTTCGAAATGGAGCCATCGGAGGCGAAGGCGTTATTAATTATTATAGCGGGCACGTTCATCAAACCCAATCGGTTAGGCCTGTTTTATTGTCGGCGTCCATCGGAGCTGTAAATCGTAAATCTGAAGGCTAACTTTCCATTATTTCTCCGCCGTCTTTTTACCAACCGCCCCTTTCTTCTTACGTACGTGATATCGTTACCGGGCAGCTACCTAATAATAATAACTAATAGAATGAGCCTCTTGCATCATGATTTTTATTTAATTTTTTCGGTCGACGAAGGATTTTTACTTGACTTTCAGGGTAATGGCAACCTTTTTTAAGGCCGCAGTTTTTTTTTGATTTTTTTATATTTTTTAAAAGTAGAAAGAAAAAGTTAATAATTTCCCTTAGTCTTTAGGTAAGTACAAGAGGACATGATAAACTATGGAAGGTTCATATTAGCGTTGGTCAATATTAGGGTTTCACTTGAAAAAAGATCATTGCAATCATGGGCTTCAGTTAGGTTAGAAGCGTAGAAGCGAACAATTTCTTGTAATCAGTTTTTGGGAGATTTAAAAGTAGCCAATGACAATGGGCTTCGGGAGGTAGGTAGGTAGTTAAGGCGATGCCATACGTAGTAATGCAAAATCATGTGTTTTTGGTTTGAAAATTTGGTCGCCTAGAAATGTTTCAGATGCTTTAATTAAATACTGCGAGTAGAATTATACTTAACATACTTACATTATACAATGCAAAATCATGTGTTTTTGGTTTGAAAATTTGGTCGCCTAGAAATGTTTCAGATGCTTTAATTAAATACTGCGAGTACAATTATACTTAATATACTTGCATTATACTTCTACCATGCGACATTACAAATTTATAAAAACAATATTCAAAATAAAATTGCACCCTTTAAAAATAACAGAAATCTTAGACAAACGTCCATACTTCCTACTGTAAATGTAAAAAAAACAATAGGACAGTTCAACCATGAATATCTCGGAGTTAAATTTTTTAACTCATTACCAGAAAAAATTAGAAACATGAATACAAATATAAACGAATTCAAAAGCCACCTTAAAAAGTATTCCGAACAGTTGAACTGAATCATATTAAAAATATAAACCAATATAACAACACCCCCATACACACAAGCCCTGCTTATTTATGGGGTTACATCAAATACATATATTATGTAATTAATAACTGTACTATATTCAATATTGTGTAATGTAAATCATGTATCTTTTTTTAATAATAAAAAAAAGAATACATCTTGGCCTTTGAAATAATCGAGTATTTTTTAGATTTAAAATTTTTAAGTCTTTTTATAAGCCCAGAAAAAAATAATTTATAAGGCCTATGAAAACTGCTTTAAAGTTCAAAATATCCTACTTATGAACCCATTTTCGGTTATGATTTTATTGTATAATGTGGCAAATTAAGTTATTTATAAAATGATCGAAAAAAAATTAAATATTTATGCCTGAACATCCACAAAATAATATAAAAGGCACATTTTGGCCATGTTTTTTTCTTGCATAAATCAAAACAGGCGGATGGTGTTAAGCGGGAATTTAAACCTTGTCGCCATCTACGTAAGGGTTGTTATTGATAGCGGCTCAATTTAAAATATTACACGACCTAGTGCATCGCCTTAAGCTTATTTTTCAATGCATACGAACCTAACGCTTGAACATAATTTTACAATTATTATTCAAAACATAGTTGGAAGACATTATTTTCATAAAAAAACAAGCCTTTTTATATTATTATTTTATTTTAAGAATTGGACTTTATTTATGCCAATATGGGGGAAAATAATACGTTTTTATGATAATCTTAAAGCAAGAAATGGCGCGAAAAATATAACTCTGATGACAAAATTGTTTGGAATGGCTATTGTCGCATTATGGAAGCAACAATAGTTTTCATCGAGGCGGACTAGAATACAGCCCTGGATGTGCCACCACCAAATTACAGGCAGTGTTGTCGCTAAGTAATTTCACTGTTTAAAATATTCTAATCACTCAGTTTATTTAATAATGTCTTAATAATGTTACTTGTGGTAAAAAAAACCAGAAGTAGCAACGAGTATCAATGAGTATGCTTGATGGCACTGATTTGACCACGTGACACTTTAAAATCCGTCGCGCGCCTTAGCCTGTATTGGCTTTGGTTTTCATACAGTGACGTCACGAGCTAAAACACGTATTTGAGTACCTACCTAATGTATTTATTCTTTAAAGTTGCCACACGTGCGCCATTTAAAAAAGATTTCAACTTAATGACTAGGTACTCTAAACAACCATTTAAGTAGGATGTTTTGTAAAACATCGGCAAAATAGTTTTTAGGTTCTTAGTTTGGGTTATAACTAATGTATGCCTATTTCCTAACCTTCAAACTTATCATAAATTTAATGCATATTTTACCATCTCCCCGACATAGAGAGCTGTTTCTTGTAGTAATGAAGTAATAAGGTTGATTTGTGTTATTTTGTTGTTACTGTTATTTGTTGTTATACGAGTGTTATTTTTGGCATCATTTTTCATTGTTATTTTATTTTATTTGGTTTTACGGACCAGTCGGGATTTTACCTATTATTTTAATCTAACTATATATGTATATATATCGGCAACTTTACTGATAGAGTGTTTGTTGCCAATTAAAAAACTCATGCAAGTATCTTATTGCACCTGAGACCCGCGACCGCGCAGCTGTACCAGTCCTATTGTTTGAGGAGAAAGGCTCACACGAAAATTTGATCGAAATGATAAAGTAACTACCTACCAACTACTACTACCTAAAACAGAACAGGTTAAAGTGAGACACGATATTTGCTGATATATTTTGTACATCCGGCAGAGTTTTAATCTAAAAGAGATCTCACAACATATTTTACTCTTCCCGCTTTATTCAACGCGCGTTTCATTCACCAGCTTCCGTTAAAATTAAGTATTGCCTAATTGAAAATGAGAATGATGTTTGTGGATTAATATTTGCTTTGACCGGTTTTCATGGTCGATCAGGCGTCACACTCCATTTCGTCATTTGATTATTGAATATAAACGGTAAACTTAATGATGGCAGAAGACGACTACTTATGGATGCGATTCTATCTCTAGTATGCATTTTCAATTGGTTAAGAAAAATTAACGGTAAAATTTCCGTAATCCGCTTATTTCTAAATACGAGAAATTATTGAAATAACTGGAGATGGAAAAACATGCACATAATCGGTTAATTAGGTTCTTAGCTTGGGTTATTTAAATAATTTACTTACTTAGATTTATATTTAAATTGACACGGAACCTTACAAACGTTATTTTATTGTAAAATTTTTTTAGTAATAATTTTACATCTGAAATGTTGACTATTTCTTTTGTTTAATTTTTTGACGGATGGTTTTCCAAGTTTTCTAAAGGTGTTCATTAAAAAGGTTAATTACTGACATCTTTTTAATTTATCAATTGTTAGATTATATTGTAAATAAAATTCCCAATTTTAATTTTGAAAGGTATGAAGGCATTTTGAATGACGAGGCAAATATTTTATAGTCGTAAATACTTTCAGCTTCACAAATCCTACAATTATAATTTATAATATCCCACGATTTTTCACGGGCTTTTCACTATATAAAAATGATCCTTTTTGTTAAACATTTTTTTACGATTGACATTTTAAAACTAACTTGAGGAGAGTCAATTCGATTGAATTTCTTCAGTATTTCAGTGTTTAATTTTTCTCCGTCTCATTATCACGTCCGTATTTAAATATTATTTTGGAGCTCCGATTTACCGAAGGCTTTTTCCTTTGTCTGAAGTCAACCCCGCATTTAACGTTTGATTCATCCTTGCACAAATTAAAATAACTACAGTGATGTCTCGATTACTTTGGCTTTCAGCGAAAAACATTCACACAGACAATATCCGTTAGATTACGTACATTGTTTTTTATCCGCAATTTTGCCAGCCTGGTTCTCTGTGAAGACAAATAATGCACATTATAACATTTAAATTACGCTTTAATTTTCCCATCTACACATCTGGTCTAATCAAGGTCGCTGTACTGTATAATAACTTGTAGGGCTGACCTTTTATTGAATAACTTAGGGCCGGTAATTCAGTATATAATATATATAATATTTGCGTTCGTCAAGTTGCTCTCTAGTAAGAACCCTGACAAGATAAGCCGACTGATGACACTACTGAGTAGGTTTATTGAAATACTGGCTCTTTTTATTAGTAGGTATACTAAATTATTAATTTTGCTGCACAGCTTTCCACAATATAATCTGTGTCGTTAATAAAGGAAAAAAATACATTTTTTTTAACAAAATGGAACAATTTGTCAAAGTCAGATGAGTGTTAGATGAATTTTTCATGATGATCATGAGATTTTATGCCATAGGTATTATTGTTGAGACATTTTGAAATTTTACTTAAAATATTTATAATTTTATTATAAGCATGTCGTTTCGTTTTAATCAACTCTATTATCTCATAAATATCGCTTGCGACAGAAATATATGTTACAACGAAACTCTCAGCAGCATAACTCAACGCAAAAACTTCTAATATTGTTTAGGTACCCGGATAACCGGTGGTCTGCTGTGCAATCATAAGCTGTTATGTTAATTTATTTATTTGAAATCACAATATAATATTATATCTTCTGATCTGTATTGTTATTTATTTTAGGTGAAGAATACATGTGCCGCCCATCGCTTGCATTCTGCTGCAAGGCTGTAGAAGATGCAGCGAGAGATACGCGGATCACAGTACGTGCTCAGCAAACACTGAAGGTGACAGTGCCAGCTCATCGGTTGACGAATAGGTATCAATTAGCGGCCCCGCAAGCAGCGACCGTCTAACGAGGCGACAAATACTCGCCGACTCGTAGATAACGTGCTGAACTAAGTGCAACGGTGAAGATTTAAGAATAATAATTCATATTAAAAAAATACTTCATGCGGACATTCAAACGCGCCAAAAACATACCGGTGTGGTGATTAGTGCTAAAGCTGTGGAATTTTCTTCCACACAAGTGTCTGATTTGTTTATAAGTGCTGCTATTTTTTTGCTAATTTAGTAATAGTAATATTAACGTCTCTTAACAAATACTAGTCAAAGTCTAGTGCCTAAAAAGTAGTCCAATAGTTATTATTTTTTCGTATTAGTGTGAATTAGTTTTTTTAGTGATTATTGTCGTTAATCCGCGCACGAATAGCTTCGATCTTGTTTCGTCCGCTCAAAAACCTGAAAGTGATTAATATGGTAATTAATGATTAGTAAGAAGTGATATTCGTGCCCGATTGCAAGGCGTGACGGTACGGACGGCGCAGAATCTTCGTAGCCAAACACGTAACGGGCGAAATTTAATGCAAATTTCGTTATCAAAGTGCCAGCGCCGGTTTTTCAATCCAAAAGTTATATCAGTGTCGTCAAGTTTACCGAAGTTTCCCGCCACTTTTGTTGTCAGACAACGAAGAGATCTTGCGAAGTTGCCAGCGTAAAATAAAATTGTCATCTACGAAATTTACCTATCAATTACCGAAGTAGGAACTTAACATCCCTTTGAACTTTGTGGAAACCTGCACGCCTGTAGTGAAGGAGAAAACACGGCAAACAAAGCAATATTTAATCTGCATTTAATATTGCGTTTTTCTAACTGGATTCAACTTGAAATCCGACAGATCTGTCGAGATCGTGCGTGCTGTAAATTGAGAAATTAAGACAACATTAAAAACCTCTACATTGCTTGTGCATTTTCCGTTATTTATACGGATTGCACATTGGAAAGTGTGCGGAAAAGCGATTTGAGGCGAGGATATTGTGAGACGAGAGGGTCATGATGAATTCTGAACAAGGGGGTGGAGGTGGTGGCGCCTCGATCCAGCGCAGCTTTAGGATGCAGGATATGCCTGCGCAGGGGACCATCATGAGGGAGAGGAGCTTCGTGAGGCCGCAGTCACATCACCAACACTTCAACCATCCGCACCAGGTTAGCAACACGATTCATATTCATTTTCCTTCGGTTATGCATGCGACCATGTACAGATTTTTACAAATAAGTAGGTATATGTCAATAATAGGCATTGAATGTTTGGTGTAAATACTCAACTGGTCGCACCTTGGTTTTCGGTGTGGCGATGGCCGTCCCTGTAATGTTATCACGAACATAGTTATGAGTTATGACAGCTATATACGTTCATCTAACAATTTTTTAATCAATATAAAGCTTCTCAAAAGGAAGGGCCCCTGGACTTATCGCAGTTAGCAGCTAGCCGTATGACATTAAAGAAAAATTAAGTTTCATAATACTATGTTTGTTATGTGAAACAAGAAAATACATAAGTTTAACAGTTTTTACGTAGAAGAGGGAGATAGGTTTTTTTTCTCTGATGTTGGTCTGACGGAACAACATCAAAACATACAATATACATAGGAGGTAGGTACTCGCATAAAAGGAGATTTGAAATTTGACCTTACAGCCCTTGTGGATATTGCGTGTGGCGGCCCTGCAGGTAATGCAAATTGTCGACCAAATGTCAAGTAGTCCCAATTAAACTTGGCCGCGAGGACTCGGTCCTGACATTTGGATTCCTTCTTCTATCTTCCACATCCATATGTGTTATTTTACCCCTCGATTGTTTTGCTACCAATGGATCTTCTATCGTTAGTTATTTACATTTACATGATTCGTGGTTATCTAACCAACCTGTTTATGCACTATATCAGGCAGGGCAGATCAAGTAAACAAATGATGTAAACAAAGCCAATATCATGATCATGAATCATGAATAACGGTGAAAGTTATTTAGGTAGATGTAAAACGTGTTGATTACGGTATTATAAGATATGTAAGTAGGTAGGTAGGTATATCTGCATATCATGTTATACGTTAATAGTTAATCTATAATTAGGTGGGAAAATACCTCCACAATAATTGCTCATAATGCTCCCAAGGAATGTAATTTCACTTTCCGAGGTATGAGAGGCAACATCTGCTTGCATAATCTGGTACTTAATTTACCCACATGATACATATGTTTTACTCTCGTGATTTTTTCGCGCACGATTTTATGTAAGTACCTACCCATTGATGTGTCTTATTTAGTCAATGACCTACCCCCTTTAATCGCTACTATTCTATTACGGCTGTTCACATTGGACATAAAAAGCTCTCAGTGCATTTTTTGACAGTGACAACCATAAATCAACTATCTACAACTGCCAACTGCGGTGACAACTACCGTTGCAACAATAGCGACCATTGGCGACACTTTTTTAGGGAATTATTTGATTAAAGAATCGATGTTTTACTCCCAATATAAAGAATTGATGGCAGATGACTGCGAAGAAAACATAACTTCATAATGAATTCTTCTATATAAAAATATTGACAGCAGTAGGTAATTATTATTAAAAACTTTGTTCATTGACTTATACATGAAACGCTAATGCACTAAAAAATGTTTCACCTTGAGCGAGATGTGTTGCGAAATATTGTATTTACCCAAAACTAGACCGTTTACGTCTATTTCAATATCAATATATTGTGATTTTTCTCCACGAGGACTAAGATTTAAAAAGGTACATTTGTGTATGAGAATTTTCCAATAATTTGGTGCAAGATTTGTTAAAGAGGAAAATGTGTATATTCTTGGTATCCTTTTATTGTAGGTAATAAGCATTAAAATCGCTTTAGAAACGTTCGATTTCAAGCACAAAACTGGTTTTTATTTATTTTGTAAATAATTTTATAAAAGCAGAAAAGTTAATCAAGTGAAACTGTTACAGATAATCTTAGCTATAATGCTGTATTTTTTTAAGTTGTTTGTTTACGCATTCATACATTTCTATTGCAAAAATATATTTTTTAGTAGTTTACATTTATATTTTTTATTGAGTAATATATTATTTTATTTGTATTCTACTCGAGCGAAACGATAGGAAAACCTTCCATTTATCTAAGGCATATTTTTTGGTATTCATAATGTACACCAATTCGTTATAAAGATTAATCAAAATAGTGCTTTAGCATTAAGCTTCGCCTGACGAACTGACAGACCTCACTAGCTCTCAACCGTGAAACCGTGTGTATTCAATGTTCAATCCTAGATTGCAAAGTGGATTTGACAGAGAAAGTGTGCCTACTTCCGGATATGAACTTGGCCCTTTTCCCAGTAGAATCGAAGCGACCTCCTCTGCCTTTTAGTAAAAGATTTATATAGTATGTAATTCCGATGGGTATAGATGACGATGTTAAGAGTGTTGGTCGTTTGCATTGTGCTATACGCGCTGTACCATAATCTACTAGACTATTACTAGAATAGTAGTCTATAATATATGTATGAACCTATTATAGTAGTTAATATGCGCGGAGCACGGTGCGCTGTAGTGAAGTCGTGTTCCAGGTGGGAGTGACACTGAAATGTTGGCTAAGAGATCGGGCCATAATATTGGCTAATGTCATCTGTACCTGTGACTGTACCACCAACTTACTTTGAATTAATGTACTAGGCAATTAAATATTTTATGTCGTTATGGAAGTCTGTGTCGAAATTGATTATCATTATCTATTGATTTGAAAAATGTTGCAAGTGAATTAATTTTGTAGAAGTAAAACGACGTATTGATGGGAACTAGGAAGTTCAGCGTTTTTTTCAACGAATTTTATTTGGTTATTTATTTAATATCCACGCTATAAATATACCCTACACAATAATTGCATGTCACAGTATAACATCATAATCGAATACTCGAAATAATTTAAGCAAAAATAACATTTAAGGCGATGCACTAAGTCGTGTAATATTTTAAATTGAGCCGCTATCAATAACAACCCTTACGTAGATGGCGATAAGGTTTAAATACCCGCTTAACACCATCCGCCTGTTTTGATTTATGCAAGAAAAAACATGGCCAAAATGTGCCTTTTATTTTATTTTGTGGATGTTCAGGCATAATTTTTTTTTTCCTACATTTTATAAATAACTTAATTTGCCACATTATACAGTAAAATCATAACCGAAAATGGGTTCGTAAGTAGGAGATTTTGAACTTTAAAGCAGTTTTCATAGGCCTATACATTACTTTTTTCTGGGCTTATAAAAAGACTCGATTATTGACCTTAAAATGACGACAGAAAGTATATATTTTTTAGCAAAACGGTGGTATTTCACAAAAAGTGAAGTTATGTAAACTTTTTAGTGTTTTGCACCAAAAAGTGGGCGGAAGGTTTTTCTTAAATTTTTTTTAAAACAAAATCGTTAAATGAATGACAAGTAAAAAGTACACAAAATTCGCGTTATTTGCCCGAAAATAGTGAAGTTCGCGTGAAAATTCACGTTATCGCAAATGAAAATTTTTAGGTTATGTGTAAGTAGGTACTTATTGTTTATGTTTACCACGTATCGTAACCTATGCCCATTGTACAAAAACGGCCTTCCAATAGCGGCCAAATTCTTGTAAAAATATTATGAAATATTCAATCAAAGACCTAAGCTATAATTAATATAACAAAAATCATTGCAGCTCTGCTTTCCTGACAAATACATTTTTTATAGATTTCCTTTCAAAGAGATTTAAATTTAGAAATTTTCATTTCAAATACACATATGCTTAAACTTTTGAGTGGGTACCAACTTGGAATTAAAATCGTTTCGTGGGAGTATACTCTCTTCCTATGTTTCCTGCAAAATCAAGTTCTAATAAATAAGAGTATGTAGGTAATAACCTAATATAGGTAGTTTTACCTATTAGTATTATTTATTTTCTTATAAAATTTGTTTTGAGTTTATTTTGTAGAACTCCACTATCCTTAGGAGGTAGACATACCACCGCGGAGGTTTTCTATAGGCCTTTTTAAGATATATACAATTCCGTAGAACATTATTTTGATGTATTTCATAAGGTTTAGCCAGCGTTAGCAATGTAAACGCCCGAAAATATTTTTTACAACTTGATTTAAAACATCGAATTTTCTCTACTATCTATCTATATAGGACACTAGCTTACCAAAATTCTGATCTGGGTGATATATTTCATCTTAAAACTAATCAGTATAAATATTGTATATTCTATCACCTTTATTCTTCTAGACACATCTAGACCTATGTACCCTTATAACTTCTCCGCTTATACCATTTTGTTTTTTTGAATCTTTTAAATTCAATTATATGCGTGAGGATTGAATTTATAAGTGTATTAAGTTATAAGTATATTAATTTTTAAGTGTTTACTCTGATACAAAATGCTTGTAATTTTTTTTAAAGAAAAGCCCACTAGGGCGTGTAATAAATAAATATAAATAAAAATGTAAATGTTTGTTTGTTCAAAATCTTAAAACTTCAATTGGTGAAGATTGCTTTGATATTTCGACACAACGTTACATTCGAATACGCGTAATATGTGTTTTTATATACCTATTTTATATAAATGTCACCTGTAAGAGGTAAAAACAAGCTTCTTTAAAAAGAACAGCGTTATCTGTTGTAATACTAAAAAAAGAGAAACAGCCCCATCTGTTTGACGTTAAAGCAAGACGCGCTATTTATATTTATTTACTGTCTACACTGACATACTGAGCGACAGCAACGTGTGGCGGGGTACAGCTAGTAAATATAATATGCATGTATTATATTTATAAAATGATAGTATAAACCCTATTAAGCATACAAACAGACAGACGCGGATAGCTTAACTAACTTTGTTTTATACTATTTAGAGATAGTTTCTAAGTAATGTAATACAATATGTATTTTAGAATCCTACCTATTTACTTGTTACCGCCATGTTTCCGTCATTTATATTTAAATATTATGATTCCAAGTTACATCACTTAAAAGATTTAAAAAAATCTGAGTTACTGCCAAAACCAACATAGCTGAAGTAGTTTTGACACATAAAGTGTGCTAAATGGTGCGTTCCTCAATGAAAACTCGCTTCGCTCACATCCATACACATTAGTCGGTACTCCGCACAAAACTGTGGTGTTTATAGTATATATATTATTATAGGTACTCATCTGCTGAACAGCCGTTCCTCGTTTCTCTGGTATTGAGTAGGCGTTTCCGATTTGGAATTGACTCAAATTTTACACAGTTTAATACTCTTGTACAGGGGCACTGTCAAATAAGTTGTTGGAATAAATTCTTGTTTTTTAGTGTGAAAAATGTGCAAAGAGTTACCTAATATGTTGTGTATGGCTACTTAGTATAAATAGGCGGTTATTTGATGGTTTCATCCGTGGTAGATACTAGGGTTGTTTTACAGAATTTTGAACAATTTATCAACTTTCAAAGTTAATATCCAAGTTCTAAGAAAGTCCTTTTCATCTTCTGTTACTATCCAAGTACTGTCAAACAACCGGTCCACGATGAAATATTATCAGAACTTGAATCAAACTTTCACAGAACTTTGAAATTATAAGAACTATTGAAATTCTGTGAAAAAACTCGTCGGGTTTTGATCGGGTCTTCCTGGGATGTCTCTGACTCCTTCTTACATCATCTTCCTTGTCATATTTTATCCAGATACTACTTCATTTTTCTGCTGTAAGTACCTACTTGTTTAAACCATCTAAATATCCATTAATTAATAATGTGCATCACGATTACATTGCTTACGCATCACTTAAGTCGGGAGATCTTTCTGACTCGTTATTATATTTAGTCTAGTCTATAAATATTATGATCTTAACTATGACGATTACCAACCTGAGAATCAACATCACAAAATACGGACCCACTTTGGAATACAATTTGTAAGGTTCACCAAACTTTGCAATCAACATAAAAAAAACACAGGGACCTACGTTTGTACCTGTGTTAAATTTTGTTTAAAAAACATCGAAACCGCAACCTGCTGATTCACTGCAAAGTGTGTTCACCACTTCAATGTGGAAGACGGATAAAACAACAACAGATTTAATATCGAAACATTGCCTTTAACTACCAAGTTTATAGCGAAAGTAGAAAACAATGGTTTTATTTATTCCCTCATTTCTATTTTTTTCTTATAAACATCATCCAGGCGAATGTTATGATGCAGGCTTGGTAAATTAATGACGTATATTATTTGTGCATTTGCAAATCTACCCAGCTCGATGCCCTGACTTTTAAATGCGCGGGTGTACCATGTACTTTTATATTATTACATCTATGCAAATAAGCAGACATTACTACATGGATAGTTAGAAATCAACACTTTCAAAACCTGTCAAAAATCTGCTCTCAGTTGTTATAAGATGAGGTAGAATGTTACCTTTAACGGAGAATCTTATATAATATTATGTGAATGTGAGAAATGAGTAAAATAGAGTAGGTAGGTAGCTACTTACTTGAATTTAATCAAATCAAACCGGAACGCTGTTCTATTTCGTGAAATCAATCGGACCTGTTCATGGAATATTAAATAAAACGCACTTGTACGAATTTCGAAAGAAATCTTCGTTCTTGTCCTAATAAGAAAATAAAATGGCTTAAAACGTATATATTCTTACAGATTATAACTCAAACGCCCTGTGATTGGTCGGCGGGTTCCGACAGCATTTAAACCCCTACCTCACGGGTTGGCCGGCCGTGTGCATTAAGGCGACATGACTCTAATAACGGGGGTTTTGCTCGACGCTCATATTTTAATTATTTCTGATGAACGTATTACTAAAATCACAAATATTTCTAGAGGGATCCCTACAGATGCAAGTAATTTATATTTAAGATTAATAAAAACATGACCTTACCAATTTAAATATTTTATGTAAAACGGTTTGAAAATTTTATAAAACGTTTTTCAACTACAAAATAAGTGGTAAGTACCAGATTTTATATTTCTAGACGATGAATTAGTAACTTCCCGAGGGATCCCTCTAGAAACATTTGAGATTTTAGTAATTCGTTCATCAGAAATTATTAAATAAACCGCACGGAAAGATCGATTTTCAAGCCGTGTGCCGAATATTGTTTTCATTACTTAAGATTCCCACTTTATTTAGAGATTTGATAGGGCAAACTCAACCGCAAGTCTGTCAAATATATCAGGGACACGCGTCGCATATTTTTGTGCACAACTGCTTCACTTACGTCGTTAAGATTCTGGCTTTATTTTAGGGTATTGTCTCGTCTTAAGAATGCAAACAATTTTGTGCCGAGTTACGCTGCGTATATCCGCGCACGGATCACTACTGCGGTTTACAAATTATTTCAAAAGAATGAATGTTTTTTGGATATCTTTCTAAATATTTAAATTGAGTTTTTTGTTTTCATACTGACGCGAATGGGATTGACCTTACTGTTTGTTAACCGACAAAACCGAGGTACGTATGATGTCACGCGTACCCCGTTACATTTCGGTCGTTTTGGCGGGCTTTGCACACTTTGAAAATTATTTTAACTATGAATTTAACATTTGTAAAAAAAATGTTAAAAGGTGAACAAGCATGGTAAAAAATGACTGGAAACCCTAATTAAAATATCATTAACGAGTTTCTAAGTAAAACCAACAACTGTAAACAAAATCGACTTGCGGTGCATTTGGTTTTGCTGTAGGCTGTAGGTACAATGCATAACGAACAATACATAAAATCTTATTATTTGGTACTGAAAAATGAATTCCGGATATGGATTTTATTTTTCAGGATGACTTTTAGATACGTGATGGATTTTTTTGTTTTGTTTTTCTTGGGTGTCCAAAATTAACCATATTTGGCCAAATTGGGATATCTGAGTATGTACTGAAGTAGAGGGCACTTAGGAAAGTTAGTGAAAGTAGATAAGTTCTTTGTGCAGGTGTTTGAAAGATTGTTGCTTAGAATAGCTTGAACAGAGGATGAGAACTGATAAATTCTAGTCCCGAACCGCGGTGAATATTCACCCAATGCAATTATTATCCGTATATAACTAGATCGGTGTTGTCCGGTGTGTAATGCAATGAACTTCGAGTCAGGGCGGTTAAATTATTGACTTTAAAATTAAATATACTTTTAGTAAAATTATTGGGTTCAGGCAACTTTCCCAAGTCCCGGGACCGTTTCCCCATCCTCTACAAAAAAATCCCAAATTGAAAATGCCAAAGCAACCCGTACCGCGGGCATTTGAACTCATCTTCAGCATCACTTAAAAAAAGGTTCGTGGTAGAATATTATGCAGATAAAGGTAACCTAACAACTAAAATCATATTTAACAATTTTCAAGCTTTTCCTGGTGACCCTGAATAAAAAATACTGCGCCATAATTTTCTCCGCAAGTAAAGCGAGAAGCGTAAACGTGATTTGAAACATTCTACATTATTGATTGAACGTAGCGACGCGACGTCCTGTTTTGACTCGACCACTTTGCATTTCGTCCGTCAAATAAAAATATATCATAAAATCTAAATATATAATCGTAAATTTATTTGTATGTCCGGTCATCCTGTCAATATGGTAGCCGTGTTAGTTAACACGGTTTTTTCCCACCATAGCGCATGAGCGCAGCATGATCGTTGTGACCAGACTGTTGCGAACTGTCAAGTGTGCTGTTTACAGAACTACAAGTACCTATTTACTGAATAAA
This sequence comes from Hesperophylax consimilis, assembly GCF_061612785.1. Classification (NCBI taxonomy): domain Eukaryota; kingdom Metazoa; phylum Arthropoda; class Insecta; order Trichoptera; family Limnephilidae; genus Hesperophylax; species Hesperophylax consimilis. Next base: position 15,469,553 of record NC_142845.1, read on the forward strand.
TAATAAATATATTATATACCCACAATATAATATTTCGCCGCAAAGTTTTGAAAAAGTCGTAATTTTTTTTGAAGACCCTGTTTTTTGCATAATTTTAATGAACAAATTTGGCATGTTAGTCACAGTGGTCAGTTATAAAATATTTGCTTACAACATTATATTTTAGTGTTTATCCATTTGATATGCGTGAATCATAAACATTTGAGAGATTTACATGAATAGAAATACGCCTGTGAAACAGTCAGATCGTCAGAAGCCGTTTGCTTGTAACGTTTCAGAATATTTATTATATGTTATATATCTGCTTCTTGTAGATTTAGTGTTGGGAACTCTTGTGAAAAGTAAAAGGTTCTTTTACTATAATTGCGTTTATTTACGTTACAGTAAATTAGTCTGGATTTAGGTAAACTGTTCATTACCCGAGGGTTGGTAATTCTCTCTTTCTAGAAGCTTGTTGTCCGGCAATAATATCACACAGGCAATTGCTACACTCTAGCGACATCTGTTCGAATCTGAAGTAAGCTTTATGACTGGTGCCATCTATCGCTTTAAAACCCAACTTATTGCCAAACATCACATTATAATAAATAATATGTAACTACATTGAAGAGCACATTGATGCAAGATTTGACTATTGAAATCAATAACTAGGTAATATTTATAATCTCTTAACTCTAAATACAGGGTTTTCCAATAAGAGGTTATTTTGAATAGCCCGCTATTTCGGTAGATGTTACTTTCGAAGCTGTCATTTTTTAGCATTTGACAAGTAGAAACTACACAACATTAATAAAAATGGAACGATACACGCTTCAACAACGCATTAAATTATTAAAATTCACTTGAGTGAATCAAATGCAAATCATCTTGAGTGATGAGGCCCATTTCCACCTCGGTGGCTTCATCAACAAGAAAATTGTCGCATCTGGGGCTCGGAAAACCCAAGAGTTATTGTTGAAAAGCCTTTCTATCCTCAACGTGTGACTGTTTGGTGCGGTTTATGGTCCGGCGGAGTCATCGGACCTTACTTTTTCGAAAATGAGACTGGAGCAACAGTTACGGTGAGTGGATCGCTATCGAGAGATGATTAATGATTTTTTATAGCCGGAATTGGATAGTATTGATCTGGACAACGTTTACTTTCAACAAGACAGCGCTACGTGCCACACAAGCAACGAAAACATTGATCTTTTACGATTGAATATCAAAATAACACCTCTTATTGGAAAACCCTGTAGTATAAAATAGAGTCGCTATCCGCGTCTGTCTGTTTGTCCGCTTAGTTCTTCTAAACTACGTAACGGATATTGATAGGGTTTTCACTATCATTTAGAGATTTTTTTTCGGAAGGTTTACATGTATAATACATGAATATTGTATTTATAGAAAGTAGAGAAAAGTTGATGTTTTATAATCAAGTCGTAAAAATGTTTTTTCGAGCACTACATTGCTAACGCTGGCTAAGCCTTATAAGATACATAAAAATAACGTACTACGGAATTGTATATCTTAAAAAGGCCTACAGAAAAGTCCAGGATGGTTTATGTATATCTCCTAAGGATAACCCCCAACAACGCCGCGTACACGTTAGCTAGTAATTATTAATGCACATAATATAATGGAACCTAACTGGTATATTTTTTCATGATGACACAATGAAAATTCAACACACCTTTGAAATTGATATAAAGTCATTAAAATCGATGAAAAGAACAACATATAAACCTGACCTACGCAACCTATTTAACTTAGTTTTGGTTTCATTACTTTTGATGACATATCGCTTTTTAAAGGTGTGTTGATTTGTCATTTTGATAAGTTATGCGGTCACCATTTTTTGGTCCTGCGATATTTGTACGTACAGTACCAACTCACAAAAATGCATTGCTTGCGTACAGCATTTAATGGCCGATTATAACTTTGGAAAAGGGCAACGTGAAATATTCCCTATAAAATATAGTATAATACAGAGATGTGCAAAATGGGTACCCAAAACCATTTGAAATGCAAAATGGAAATGGGTCAAAACTTTTCCATTTGAAAATGCAAAATGCAAAATGGTTTTTAGAAAAGCATTTCAAATGCAAAATGCAAAATACCTATTTTCAAAATGCATTGAAAATGCAAAATGGTTTCTCAGGTTTAAAATAATTATTGAAATTTTAAACAACTTTGTCATTTAATAATGGACATCAATGTAGAACAACTTATGGAATAACAAATCATACATACTGATATGTACTGTGTAAAAAACAATTGAATTTGAGTGGAATATAATAGAATCTAAATATTGTCATTTTTAATGATTTTTTCCTAGGGCCATCATCATTTGTGTAGTAACTCTCTAGTGAGGGGACATCCACTAGTGAACAATAAAGAAATACAGGATAGTGAGACAATCAGACAATATAAAATGTTGTTTTCTAGTGCGCACCCATTATTTGACCATAGATTGTCACAGAAAACTCCAAGCAGGCGCACTAGAAAACCCACAGATAATATAATACAACTTTGAGAAAACCAATATATATATTTTCTTTATTATGTAGGTATTATGTAGCCTTAGCCATTATTTGATTTTAGAAGTACGAGCTTCTCAAAAACATCATCACCCATCTTTCTTCTATAAGGTCTCATGATTGTACCTCCATTTGAAAAGAGACATTCAACTGGTGCTGAAATCGGAAGACAAGTATTGCATTTGATGAACATGTGCCTAACAGTAGAGTAGTCATGAAAAATTTCAAAATCGGTTCTTTTGTCTTGAAGGTATTGCAAGGCTTCTAAATCTGGAGTTCCTGCTGTTGCCGCGGAAGAATCAGATGAATCTTCATTATCTTCGAAAAAAATAAGTTTCATCTTGTACTATTAGTTCCACTTTGTGGATTTACATAACATTTTTGGTATGTTCTTTTAATTTCCTTATTTGTAGTAAAAACACTGAACGGACTCTGTCCTTCTGTTCTTTAGGTGTGTGCTTCATTTTAAAAAATGGATGCGACACTGTAGCGCAAATTGTACTTGTAGTAGCGACCATGCTTCCTTTTAAAACCTTTGAACAAGTTGAGTAAGTGGCGGAAACATTTCCATTCTCAATGCTGCCAATGATGGTAACATATTTGAAGCAAATACTTCATATTTGTGGTAATGTATTGATATCTCTCAAATAACAAAATATATTTGGTTAAAGTGCAGTTCGTACATATATTTATATAATGAAATAAGATAAGCAATACCATACAAATTATCCATCTAAATCCATCTTCACTTGTATATTCTTAAACTACTGAATATACTAACATAGCATTCTACAATTCTAGCATAATATATTGGTTTTCTTTAGGAAGCGTGCATAGGTAGATATTTCGATATGAGATATAATAATATTAATTACAGTACTTACATGATTTTAAAATGCAAAAACACCACGATCACAGATTATGAAACCATTGAAAACACAAAAAATTTGCGCGGGACTAATGTTAAAAAAATAGAAACTGCTATCTAAAATTTAATATTACAGTGTCATACCCCCGTGTTCACTATTTGAATCTGTATTTTTTTAATGGCATCACTTAATTGCCAGGGCTCCTACCAGGTATCAACTTGACAGACGTAAAAAATGATCTCTTCAAAGCGAGGTTGAGGACCAACTGATATACTGGGCCTATGATGAAAAGATGAATGGAGTTAACAGGAAGAATGTTGCAAAAAAGCATTTAAAATGGAAAATGCATTGAGAAAAGCATTTAAAATGCAAAATGCAAGATGGTTTTTAGAAAAGCATTTAAAATGCAAAATGGAAAATACCCATTTTGCATTTTGCATTTCCATTTGAAATGGATTTATTTGAAATAAAGCACATCTCTGGTATAATATAACTTGCAATGTATGACTTATACGACCGGTGGGTGGAGTTGACATCGCGTTTGGGTCCCACCCAGGCATAGTGTGTTCAATTTCTCGGCTAGTCTTCCATCAAAACACAAACATTTTCCGCTTACTGTGGTGGTAGTAGGAGATTTTCAAATATTGTCAGGTCATTCATAACCCGGGAATATTTGTCTTTATTTTAAATATTTATAATAAAAGTAAAATAATAAATCAATAATAAAAGATAACGGTCACAACTAGGAATTGTACCTAGGATCGGATCTCTTGTCTTGCCTGGACAGGCAAGACAAGGCAAACCACTCGACCATTCGGACCTATTAGAACAGTGGTTCTTAACCTGGGTTCGATCGAACCCCAGGGGTTCGGTTGAGGGTCAATCCGCACCAAATCACCCAGAAAATTTTGGATTTGTCACCCACCATCTCAGATTTTGATGAAACTTTAAATTTTTAATCCTTCCATATAGATAAGAAAATATACCAAATTTTACCTTCCTACCTCAACTCGTTTTTTTTTTATGGGCAGTTGAAGTTTGGGCAAAATAAGCGTTTTTACATATTCCGAGCACTCCGGAAGAGCTTGTACCTTCAATGAAAAAAAATTGTATCTTTGTCATTTATAGTGCAAATGCAATGAAAATTTTCAATATTATCAAGAAAACTATGCTGATTGCAGAAAAAAATAAATAAACCCTTTACATTTATCTACTTGACTTTAAAAAATTACCAAAAGTAATTTTTTAAGTAATTTTTGGGACGGAAAAGGTACTTTACAAAAAAGCAATATCTCGGGAAGGTACAGTGTTAATGAAGTAATTTTTTTTATTCATATCTACAAATAGCATAGAATCACATACAAAAATAAAATTCATGGCATTTTACTTGCTTCAATAAATAAAATCCATTTTAAAATTTTTTCAAACTTTTTGTAATTTTTTTTTTATTCTTATCTACAATAAACATAGTACAACCTAAAAAAATAAAACTCCTGGTATTTTGTGTGCTTCACAGTGTAGAAACGTTTTTAAAATGAGAAATCTTAATCATACAGAATTGTTCCAAGTTTTTTAAAATCTAGATACTGTATTTGCAAATAAAAAAAGTCAAACTTATTCGGTCCTTTACAACATGCTGGTAAGCTTGCAATGTAAGCTTAAGGCACCAACAAAATAATGTACCTTGTTCCTTACCCTGAATGCATACACCATAGCAATATTTTATAACAAGATCAACTTTTTAACTCTTTTCAATACAAAGTTAACTCTTTAAAAAACAAATACAATAAAAATAAAACAGGCAATGTAGGATTAGGTTAAATGAAAGTACATTACAATAATATTGTTTACAAATAAATGTTCAAGTTCATTTTTTACTTTTATTCTTGATCTGACCCATAAGATGGTTGAACTTTTGATCAGCATGATGAACGTCTTTTTCAAGAAAGTAGTAAGCTCTTCCTGAACCTTTTGTTGTGGGAGGGTCAACGATATTAAAAATATTTTGTAGTGGAACAAAAAAATATCTTCTTTTTGATGTGGCCAGTAAAAGGATGGAGCTGGGCCAAAAGGATGCATAAACTTGATTGATACATCACACTCGTCTTCATCTTTGGAAACCACAAGTCCAAAAAACCAATGGTTGTCATATACGCAAGCTACATAAGAGTTTGTACAAATTTGTACCATACTTAGTTGCTCAGAGCGATTTCGTTCCCCACTGAAGTTAAAAATCAAAGCATAATCTGAATCTGAACTTATCCTTTTTGTGCCAACTTCATTTTCAGACAGAGGAACAAAGCAGTGGAAACCTCGAGTGCCTGGTATTGTTTTAGCTTGTGAAAAACGCTGCTGTAATTGTTGCCTGCAAGTGAATAAGCTTTCTTTTCTCAGCAAGTAAAAATATATATTTTCTACTCTCGACTGACAAAACTTAAAAGTTTTGTCTACAGTTGTGATAGTGTTGCCAGGGCCAAGTTGCAAACTTTCTCTAGTTAGAAGACGTTTTACTGTTCCACCTATTCCATCACAGGGAGATTTCCCATGACTCGTAGCAAAAAACGACCAACATGCTTTCAAGTTGAAGTCTTTTTGATGGTGACACAGATTTAAAAAGTTTTTGCAGTTTTTATATTGCGCTGCGCAACCATCAGTAAAATAATGAACACTTTGAATTTGGGGAAATTTTTGATTTAAAAATTGAGCAACAATTTTTTGAGTTTCGTAAACGAAACTTACATCATGTTCCAAGTCATCTGAAATTACACACAAGCTTGACACTGTGAGATCTTTGCCAGGCTCTTCACAAGTGTAAATTACCACTGGGTGGAGTGAATAACTGTCTTGCGTCCAGTGGTAACCCTGGACTTCATTCTGGATAACATAGGAGAAGTTTTCACTGAAGTCTAATAACACAACAGCTTCATTTATCTGAAGCTGTGCTTTTAGGGACTCTTTGAGATATTTTGATTGAGACTTTGTTATAAAAGAATGAGGAAGAAGTTTTACAAGACTCTTCACAAGATGTTCTACATATTCATGAAAGGGAACTGTAACTGAAACCTGCTGTGTTCTATCAGTAGTTACCCATGCACTGTATGTAATTTCATCTTCTTGGTCCCATTCTTCAAATTTTTCTAACAAATGTTTCTTAAGATTTTCACTAGATGTTGAACACTTATCGCAATGTCGAAGCATACAGTCTCTATTGTTCTTTGAGCACACTAAGTAGTCCATTAAATCATTGTACGTTTCTTCACTGTCACAAGCATTAAGAAGCAACACTACATTTTGATGAATTGCACAAACGCAGACAGAATGAGAGCCTGGAGAACCTACTGGCACACACCATTTGGGACGCAACCAACAAAATTTCGAAATCCCAATTTTTGAAGCAGGGTATTCAAACTTGAAGGTAGCATAAAGTTCATTCAGGTTACAAAGCAATAGTCTTTTTTGTTCATAAACATTTTTGGTTATGCTAACTTTACCTTTTTTCCCTGGCATAACACGAGAAAATTCATCGTTTTGGTAGAAATTTTTAACCAAAGTAACTGTTTCTTGGTCTAATGGTTTTCCTTTTTTTGGATCAGGTAAAGCAATGATACCATTTTCATTTAGTAGCTCTCGTGCTTTACGAACTGAGTATTCACCAACACTGAATTCTTCAGCAACCTTTTTTCTACTCCACGAAGTTGGAGCGAGAGTTAGAAGCTGAATTCTCTCACGGCGTGTAACTTGTGTTTCCAATTTTTTTTTAACCAACTCAACAAGCCTGTCCATGTCATTAGCTTTTTCTTGAATACATCTTGGTATTTTTGCATCACATTTTACTGGGGAAAATTCTTTTTCTAAAACTTTACTTACTTTTTTCTTTAAGGTTGAACAAGCAGAATCTAACTTCCGTTTAGCGTAACTAGACTTACTGTGGGATGGTATTGCATGTAGTTTAAATGGAGATTCTCCAATGTCAGTTAAAGAAGTGTTGATTTCTTGTAAAAAAATTTCTTTGTTTAAAACATTTTCAACTTCACTTATGTCTTCTTGAAAAGTGTTAAGCTCTTCAATTTCATTGTTAAGGTTTTGGCTCTTACTAATTTTTGCTCTGCATGCATTACAAATTTTTTGTCCAGGGATTGCTTTATTAGTTACTTTTAGAATGGTATTAATGTTCTCTGAAAATTCCAAGGATACTGTTCTTAAAGTTTTTGTAATTTTCCTTTTGTGGCTTTGGAACGGGTCAAAACAAGCTTTTTGAAATGTTTCATATTTATTTAAGTTAAATATTCTGTGGTGCTCACAAATGTTGAAAACCAAGTCTGTAGATACAAAACTTCTTTGTTGAATAAGCTTTTTTTCAAATTCACTTAACAAATCCACACTCGTTAATTTCTCTGACTTAGTATAACTTTTTTTGTGACATTCAGTACCATTATGTTGTCCCACACTACATTTAACTAAACTTGTTTCGATTAGAGGCATTTTAACAACGTACACCATAACATGAAACAACTACTGTATTTATATAGATGATCACTGCTTTGAAGCTGACTCAGAATTAAGCATGTCAGAGGAAACAAAGCATGTAGTATCCTGCAAACTTAGTGATGAGGCAGATAGTAATTTTCATGTTCTGTCTTGTTCTTGTTGCAGATACATCATTTCCATGTAGTGACTTGTCTCTAGGACTGTTTCTTTGATATTAGTCCATTCATTCAACCTATATTACTAGCTATATACCTAAACTATAACTTGCCCAATTACAAACTAAAAATGGATATTAAAAAAAATCACAAAAAGTTTGAAAAAAGTTTAAAATGGATTTTATTTATTTTTGTATCTAGATTTAAAAAAACCTAGAACAATTCTGTATGATAAAGATTTCTTATTTTAAAAACGTTTCTACACTGTGAAGCACACAAAATACCAGGAGTTTTATTTTTTTAGGTTGTACTATGTTTATTGTAGATAAGAATAAAAAAAATTACAAAAAGTTTGAAAAAAGTTTAAAATGGATTTTATTTATTGAAGCAAGTAAAATGCCATGAATTTTATTTTTGTATGTAATTCTATGCTATTTGTAAATATGAATAAAAAAAAAATTACTTCATTAACACTGTACCTTCCCGAGATATAGCTTTTTTGTAAAGTACCTTTTCCGTCCCAAAAATTACTTTTGGTAATTTTTTAAAGTCAAGTAGATAAATGTAAAGGGTTTATTTATTTTTTTCTGCAATCAGCATAGTTTTCTTAATAATATTGAAAATTTTCATTGCATTTGCACTATAAATGACAAAGATACAATTTTTTTTCATTGAAGGTACAAGCTCTTCCGGAGTGCTCGGAATATGTAAAAACGCTTATTTTGCCCAAACTTCAACTGCCCATAAAAAAAAACGAGTTGAGGTAGGAAGGTAAAATTTGGTATATTTTCTTATCTATATGGAAGGATTAAAAATTTAAAGTTTCATCAAAATCTGAGATGGTGGGTGACATGGCCTGGATGATTTGGTGCGGATTGACCCGTGAGTCAGTCTCGGGGGTTTGGTGGAGGTCAAGACCTCCGACTTATATTTGATGAAATCATTGAAATTCAGCAGAGCCAGGTTCAACAGCAACTCTTCAGAACAACATCGCTCTCAACGTTTTGGTGCCAACAAATGGAAACATACCCTGTTATTGCTAAGAAAGCTCTGGACATTTTTATACCGTTTGTTACAACATATCTTTGCGAGCAATCCTTTTCGAAGATGCTAGATATAAAAACGAAGAAGAGGAATAGACTTTGTTGTGAAAATGACATGAGAGTGGCACTTGCCAAGGTAAAGCCGCGAATTTCTGAATTGGTTTCTGAAAGGCAACAGCAGAAGTCACACTGATTTAAAGTAAATAATAATTAATATGTTTCATGTTTTGATTTAACCATTAAAATATAATGTTTTGATCTTTGTTTTTTTTTATTATTTTGTACACCTATATATAAATATATACCATGTTTTGAATTTGTAAAAATCTAATTTTATTTTTCAAATTAGGAGGGGTTCGGTGAATGCGCACATGTAACTGGTGGGGTTCGGTACCTCCAAAAAGGTCAAGAACCACTGTAATTAGAATATGAGGAGATATGCTGTCAAGTATCATTTATTTTTTTATTGTTATCTTTTATTTTTCTGCGTCTTGTTCAAAATAAGTTTAAAAAAAAGTTGTTCCTGAATGAATTATTCAATTACGACCTTACGGGATTGAATCAATAAACGCTCAATAAATATGCTAGTCTTTATAGTAAGAAACAGTCTTTATGACTGTTTACTTTATTTCTATAAATATAATAATAATAAAATAAAAAATATTCTTACCGCACAATACGATGAAATGAAAATCTGAATTACTTTCTTTGTTAAACTTGTATGTACCTACATCTGGAATATCCAACATTGAAATTAATACCTATTATATTGACATGAATATTGAATGAACTGTTGGCTCACCTCTCTCACCTTGCTTGACACTGCGCCGATTTTACGAGAGTTCAACTAATTTATAGGTAACTAGCTGACGTGTACCCGGCGTTACTCAAATTTTCTTTGCTTTTAATAAATATAATATCCACATATTATTTATATAAAACCTTAAATACCTGAAAAAACCTGAAAAACCTTCAAAACCTGAAAACGACCTCACGGTCAAATACTAATGTTTTAAAAATGGATTTGGCCTAGGTTAGCTTCATGTATTAAACAAAAATATTTTTTTAGAAAACATCTTATTTAGGAATATTTTCAGCAAATAACAGGCGAATAAGAGTCTATAGAGAAATATTATACTGATTTTTGCAACAATGCTGCATTTGACGTTCATTAGAAAAATATGTTGGGTAATTTCGGTGTGAAAAGACATGCTAAACGTCTGTTTTTCTTTTACTGCTAGTGCTAAAAAGTCTTTGCCTATACAAGGGCGCACGATTCAATGTCATAATATAATAACAGGCGAATAATAATTATATTATTAAATTTGATTTTAATTCTAGTTCTACGAATTAAACACAAAAACAGTAAATATAATATTTACCTACCACTATTTTATCACTGCACGCCATCTCTAAAATATATATAAAAATACACAATAGTTTAAAAACTAATTTATCTCATATACCTCTAATTTAAAATAAAACGGGATTTAAGTTACTTTTCGTAGGTAGGAAATTCCAGTTCGCACCCTTAAAAACATTTTAACAGGAGTTCTCAGTTATCAAAAGAAAAAAAAAACTCGGTCATAATTAATTAGGGTAAGATGCGTTTTAATCGTGGTATTTTATTAAATATTCAATAACTCCTTGATGAAAAATTAATGATTTTCGTAATTTTAATTTCTCGACAAAAGACCTTAGCATTATGTTATTTTGTAACAAATATAATTTATTTTTGGAATAACTTAATGAGTAAAACCTCGAATTGTGTTATTTTATTATTGAAGATATTCCCTAATATTGTCTTCAATAATAAAATATTCCAATTTGTAGTTTTACTCATTATGTTATTAAAAAATATATATTCATCCTAGACTTGCAGATAAGAAAATAGATGTAGCACATTACATTGGAGGGAATAAAATTACCTTTCCCGACGGCTGTGTGAGGAAACTGATTGTTTAACCTCCTTAGCCGCACACGTCAGGACTCTAATTTTTATTGTAAAAAGAAGCTACATTTATTTTAAAACGAATCTAGACCCTCCAATGTCCCTGCATGCATGATTGTTAGTACGAAATAATGTATGCATACTTACATTAATAGTAACACAAAATAAGAACACATATGAAATGTGTTCGCCTGGTGGTTTGGCATCTAAAATTAAATGATAAATAAGGAGCACAAATTTTATAAGTGGAAGTATGATTGAAACATAAAAATATACAAGCCGCGTATCGAGGGCAGTTTACCCCACTATCACGGGGCGGTCCCGGCAAGAATGAGCGTGGCAAGCGGCCTGGCCACAACGATCCCAAGCACCCGCGTCCCTTAGCCAGTTTTCCGAGAGTACCCTCGAAGAAATGTAAATGGGGGGAGGGGGGGGGGGGGAGATACTCCCAAAGACCCTAGGGAATGAAGTGAGCCTCAGGTCACCGGAGGCAGGACGGAAGGGGACCGGGCTCGCGCAAACATTCCCCAGGCCCGCTCATGATGCCGGGGGAGGCACCCGTGGTTCGTGGGATAGCCGCTTCGGATTAATGTCACCTTACTGGATGCAGGAACAGGGTCTATCCGCCCCCGTGGTGGGGAAATGAACAATACAGTACGATAGAGTTCAGTTCGACAACCTATTCATAAACCAATTTGTTAGTAACAAATAAAAAGGCAAATAACAAACGTAGAAAATAAGTTGTGATCAACAACAAATTGACCGTTCATAATGCATGCATGATTTTTAGTACGAAATAATGTATGCATACTTACATTAATAGTAACACAAAATAAGTACACATCTGAAATGTGTTCGCCTGGTGGTTTGGCATCTAAAATTATAATAAATAAGGAGAACAATATTTACAAGTGGAAGTATGATTGAAACATAAAAATATACAAGCCGCGTATCGAGGGCAGTTTACCCCACTATCACGGCCCAAATTCAAAAGTAAAAGGAAGAATGTGCATAAAAAAAAAACAGTGTAAAGAATTGGCAAAAACGGTGTAAAAAGCCAGTATACACAATAAATGAATAAGAAATAATAAAACAAACAAATAAAATAATAAATGCATTGCGATCATGCCATAAGACAAAGAAAGTAAAACCAATGAGTATATCTGAGATGGAGAATTTCACTCAAGCCACCATAAAGTCCTAATGTGCACATCAATGCATTGATTTTTCATTTAGCACATTACAAAAAAATATGATATATTTATCCAAGACACTATTTAAATAACATTTAGTTAGAGATGATTCGTGCGATCATACATAAAGATAGCAGCCAATAAAAATTAAGATAATGTTGATAGTTCTTATTCGAAGTATGACACAGTTAAATATGTCAGAAAAATAGGGTCGGATTAGCTCAGTTGGTAGAGCGGTGCCCCGGCAAGGCGAAGGTCCTGGGTTCAAGTTCTAGATCCGACCTATTATTTCTGATTTTTCTGCTTCAAATTATCGTTTGAGAATCGCTAATATTGTCTTCAATAATTGAATATAAAATTGGTAAAAAATAAAAATAACTTTAAAAGCTTTAAGCTTCATCGTGATATTAATACAATCTTACGAAATAGAAAAGGTTTTTTAAAATTAAAAAAAAATAGATCGGGAGTAACGCATCTACCAACTGTGCTACCGAAACTTTTATCAATTTCATATTTCTTTCAAAACTTTTCATATTATTTAATTTTTATAAATGTTTATTTTATTTTGTTTCAGTTGAGAGATGGTGGAAAACGAAAAAGCATGATCGTGACGACCAACAACAGAGTAAAGCCTACCATGGAGATATACAGGCCACCTAGTAAGTATCTAATTTTGATGACTTAAATAATAAATTTAATATGCAAACGAGAAAAATATCATTGTTAATACTTACGTTATTATTTGTTAGTCATGTGTGGCTTTGTTATGTGTGTGTATAATATATTTAGTGACCAGACATGAACAGGCAGGTATTTGAGGTATTCCCCCAAACCTCCCCTTTCCCATTTCCCTAGCATTCACATTATATATATTTTATTATTTCTTAGGTACCTACATATTTTATGCTAAGCGGTCGTGCACGTGTGGTAGTAGTGTAAAATGTTAAAAGTACTTTCGATTCACTAATTTGAACGAATAAATACATAATTTCATCCAATTAATTACGTCTACAAGGGATCGAAAAGAAAATCTAGACTCCTTCAACGGAAACAATCTACATCAAGCACGAGGGCCTCCATCGAAGCCATGTTAGTGTCTCAGACGCCAGGGCGTACGTACACTCAACTGTACAGGGCCCTGCACAAATTTCAATGCGCCCACTGTTGAATTTGAGAGCCACATCTGATCTGGAGCCCCCAAAATACTTAAAAAAACACTTGACTGTAAACTTTGTGCCTTAAACGGGCCTTCTTCCTATCCTCAAAATATACTTCACACTGCATCCTCAAAGATGACATTAAGGCGATGCACTACGTAGTGATGCAAAATCATGTGTTTTTGGATTGAAAATTTGGTCGCCTAGAAATGTTTCAGATGCTTTAATTTAATACTGCGAGTAGAATACATCTTGGCCTTTGAAATAATCGAGTATTTTTTAGATAAGTCTTTTTATAAGCCCAGAAAAAATAATGTATGAGGCCTATGAGAACTGCTTTAAAGTTCAAAATCTCCTACTTACGAACCCATTTTCGGTTATGATTTTATTGTATAATGTGGCAAATTAAGTTATTTATAAAATGATCGAAAAAAAATTAAATATTTATGCCTGAACATCCACAAAATAAAATAAAAGGCACTTTTTGGCCGTGTTTTTTTCTTGCATAAATCAAAACAAGCGGATGGTGTTAAGCGGGAATTTAAACCTTATCGCCATCTACGTAAGGGTTGTTATTGATAGCGGCTCAATTTAAAATATTACACGATGTAGTGCATCGCCTTAAGCCCTGAGGGGACTTATTACCCTCAAGGCCTCCTATATGGACTTTAAAAAGAGGAGTTCACTACGAATCGATTCATTTATGTCTATAATTTTTACAAAATATTTGACCATCTCCGGAGATAATAGCTTTGCAAAAATTCGTCTCCCTCTCCCGACGCAATCAATTCAAATGAATCGATAAGTTCGGGTAATTTGAAGCCAGTGATGGTTTGGGGGATAAAAAGGCCCAAGTATTGTGTAAACATACCATCCACGTTAGCGGAAGATCTTTCATGGTAGCCAAATAATCGGTGATCTAATCAAATGTCAGAGTAACCCGACCGCGACAACACATAATAAAATATCAATTTAATAAAGAAATAAAAAAAAACATTAAATGATCGGTGCTACTTCGGAAGTGTTGTGAGGCACGCCTCAAAGTAAACAACGATTTTAATTAATTGTATTGATGTGGCAGAAGTCGTGAACTCCATCTAAACCTTGTTCCTGTCTTGACTTGACGTTATCTTCTTTGTTTTTGTGAGCTATTTTTGTCACAGCTGTAATTTTTTAATTATCCTGTATTGCAACATTTCTCCTTGTATTAACTTCGTGTAATATGTAATGTGTTGTAATTGGACATGGTCCGTCAGTAAATAAATAAATAAAGCAGTGAGTTAATTAATTTACTATATCACTTAGTTAATTTCGATTCCATATGACTTACCCACCCCTTCCGCGTATATGAAATACTCCGAGGCTGACCCTAACTGTCTCACCTCGTACTGCGTACAATAATAATTGTACCGCGTTTCCAGTGAGCGGAAATCCACTTGTTCCCTGCATTTATAATGCGTTAAAATATTATAAACACAACCAGTCCTAGTGAAATACATATATATAATATTTAAATCGAAGTAATTTTAATTTTATTTTAATATTTTGGAAATATGGATAGGTGTATCTTTTTCCCATTTTCTCCTCTATTTTTTAGGGGAGGCACAGCCTCTCCTGCCTCATTGCACTAACCGCCACTGTTTGAAGCCATTGGTTCGGTTCATACGAATCAGTGAGTTTGATTCATATCTATTGTGTAGATTCTTGAAAACATAAAAGATCGTATCATAGTAAGTAGCTCGTAGTATTATTATACTTGAATGAAATGGAATCTATAAACAGATTTATGATTGTGGAGATGAATATAACTTTATCCCTACTTCCTATTCGCGATCTTACCACACAGACGGGCTAGGTTTGTATAAACAAAGTGTGTAATTACAGCCTATCCAATTATTAGAATAGGTACGTATGTATCATTTATTTGATTCCTTTTTATAATGATTAATGGGCTATGAGAAAGTGCGTGAGAATATTTTCTATTCATATCATAATATATTTTTACGAAAACACAGCGTAAGTACAAGTTTTGTACTGTATTTGATATGGTAACCTACTATGAAAAATATTATTATAATGATCGAACAACGAAACTCTCCGAGATTATTTTTTTTAATATTTAACGTTTCCTTTCCATTGTATTCATAGGCGTAATCTATAATATTAATTATCATTAATATTCAGTACACGAAATATCGCGCCTTGCATTCTTGAACAGTACGGTTTAAAAAGGAAGGGGCCGTTTAACAATATTTTAATGACAGTAATATTTTATTTGACAGGTAGGTAGTACCTATATAATTATGCGCATGAGCTGAAAGAACATAATAAATTTAAAAATAAACCAACTCTATTCAATGACTCTATTTCCATTATGAATCAGTGTTTTGAAAACAGAATTCTGTACCCAGACAGATTCTCATTTTAAAAAAAGAATTATTATACTGATTTACTAGTGAATCAGTTCATGAGTGTAGCCGGAAAATGAAAAATGCGATTTATATATGCTGCCTATTTTTCAAAGAAACTTGGCGGCCATTCGGTCAATTTCTCACCATTTAAAACCTACCGTAGTAGCTTTCCGCTGAATGTTAGTTCAGTGTTTAAAACCTAGCATATACTCCTTCTGCTATAATATTCACTATTCACCATATCTTTCATAACCAATGTTGATTTTTTGCTCCTTAGTCCGGAGCTAGCGTCTAGGTGTGTCATTTTTCTTTTATTTAAAAAAATATTTTTGAGTGCTTTTCTCTACCCTTTCACTGTCATTCGTTTGTGGCCCGTGTCATATTATGTGGTATATTCAGCTATCTCTTGAAAAACCATTTAAAAAATTCGATTTTGTTCAACTTTCTGCTTCAACATTTTGCTTTCAACGTTCATATGCATGCGTATGGGAAAAATAGGACTATCACGTTAAAAGGTGGACATCTTACAACTCAGTAAAAACTCTTCTGATCGTTTATCATCTGAGATACTCCGTATCGTCTCTGCTGGTTTTTTTTTATATCTTTTGTAAAATATAATATTAAATTTTTCGCTACACTTTCGTTCACCTGATCGAGAAGTTCTCAGTCAGGTGAACAAAAAAGCTTTAGCAATTCGATTTCATGTCGTGGTCTTCTTGCTTATACATTATTTTAAAACTAATCTAATCCTCAATTTTGTGGCAATGCACGGAGCTCTTTGATTATCGGTGTCTTTTTCACGAAAAATAATTCATACTAATTTCGTTTTGGTAAAGTTGATAAACTCGCATTTCTAAAACAATAAAATCCCAAAATAGCAAAAACTCAGGAACTGAGACCCAACGCACTTTGTGCGAAAAATGCGCTACCTTGAAATTGTCCAAACGGCACAAAAAACATGATCGGATTATCAAACTTGTACGTATCTCACAAAAAGATTGGTAAATGTGAAATGAATAAGTAGTTCACAGCGAATATACCTTTAATAACTAGGTTAAAAATAAGAATGCAACCCTGTTGCCCGTTGTTCCTTTACGCGCGTTCGTATGATGTTTGCATAGACAATAAGCTTACGGATTTTTCGCTGTCATGGCGGCGTCGTGTCCAAAGTTATTCAATTTAAAATGACATCACACGATAATGATATGGCAGGTGTTCGCGTTGACGGAGTGCAACAACAGCAGAACAAGCTGAATGTCCACGCCAAAGAGTTCACAATGTCCAAGCACAACGATCTGCAGACTTCCAGGTGAGTTTTCCGGGATTGCTTTTCAACTGTTTCTCTAACAATTTTCCGTTTGCATTCGCGTTTTTTTATGATAGATAGTTTTCGCAATCTTAATTAATAACATTATTTGATGAAGAGTAGGTATTTTATCAAAATAACAATGTTTTTTTCTTTGAGTGTGTAGAAATTAATCTTGTTCATTCCAATGAATAATAATAATATTGTTTTTGGCTTTTTGTACATACATATATTTAAAAAAGTTTACAATTATTAATCAATTTAACATTCGCTTTAACTAATCTCTGTACATATTATGTTGAAATATATATTTTTTATTTCTGATTAAGTATTATTTTTATAAAAAGTCGTTTTAAACCTCCGTCATCATTTTTGTTCAGACATGTTTTCAAATTTAGCGCTGTTTCGGACATCTGTGGTTAGGATGATGAAGCATCTGTGTTTACACTTAAAATTTTAATGATAATTATGACACATTTTACATTTTAGGTACCTATCCCCTTTCCAAAACCAACAAATCGTATTTTTATTTATAAACCTCGTTATTCAATTCATTCCCAGGAGAAGCATTTTAGTGGTATCATCGAAAATTTTGATTCCTTCTCTCATAATTATTTGATATTACTTAGGTAGGTAGGTACTATAAGTAATATAAAAATATCTATTTACTTAAATAATACTACAAATAATAATATATATTCGTACAATAAATGTGCATGAATTTAAAAATAAATTTAATTTTTCTCAAGCAAAAACTAATTTGGTGGATTATAATAATATTACTTATACATTAATTTTTATAATCATTTTAGATTTTGTAAGAATTCAAGAGGCATTAAAGATATTGTTTTTTTGAGATAATAATAATAGCGCCCAGCTTTTTTTTTTTGAGATAGTAGTAAGGATATTTTTCACGAAAAACGGCGCTTTACAAATTATCCAAATATTATTATTATTAATAAAATAATGATACAAAAAATATTTACTTAGTCAATAAACATGCAATTGAGGACATTCTGTATGTTTATGACAAATTGTTGTTCACCTACATAATCTAGGTCACACCTGAAAATATAAGTTTACGAAATTAAAAATATATTTTTTGCTATAATTGTTTTAGGTAGGTAAGTACAGTACAATCATTACTACAACCAAAACATTTGGTTAGTCTAAATAAAGAAGGTAGCCATTTTAATTCCTGTTTTTTTTTTAAATCATTTATACACAGGAATTATATCAGTAATATAGAGCATAAACGGTTTACAGATTTACAAACTTATCTGCAGAAGTAACGATTGAAGGAAGCAGCTAAAAGAGGAATAATAGATGAAAAAAAAAATTGCAACTGGTAGCAATTTTGCACTTTCCATTTGTGCACTATGTGTCATTATTTTCATCTTTACAATCTATCCCATCAGACAGTACATTTTGACATGATGTATGTGTGTTAGTGAAATTTCATGGATCTATGTAGGTACACCATACATGTATAACTGCTGATTGAGTTCATATATGTGACAATGTGTAAATCTGGTTAAAGATAAGATTCCATCTATTTTTTAAGATACACTGTGAAGACAAAATCATGTGTAGCCATGTAATCCTAATAACTGTTTCCATACAACTCTTCGCACTATCCATTTTCCTATGCGCCCAAACAGTCGTTAGGTGGACTTGGCTACAAATTATTAAGTCATCACAGTGCAGTTTTGATGTTATGTGCACCAATACTTAAACATTTTTGTGTGCCATACTATCAATATGTAAATTTTCTTACATTCAACAGATTACCATTTTCTTAAGACAGTTTCGTTGTTTACGCAAATATAAAGTTAGCGCATTCTACATCATCGACATTACCAGAAAAAAGTAAAATAAAAACAATGACAATACCGCTCAAGATTGTTATCGTAAGTTGAATCTGTTTAAGAGGTTGCCTTCCAATCCAATCTGCCTATCTTGAACTCACATCCAACATTCCAGTCATATTCGTTTGCCCCTTCATGCAGGTCCAACCTGAACATCAACCAGATGTACACGGGCCCGGCTGGGTTGAACCACTCGAAAAGCTCGGGCAGCATCCTGCAGCAGCTGATGGCGCAGCAGTCCCAGGGGCAGCAGCAGCAGCACCCACAGCAACAGCACCCGCAGCAGCAACACCCACAGCCAGTGGTGGGGAGGGGGCTGCCGGCCATGCTGCAGCCACCGCCTCTCTATCCGCACCACCACCCCGTGCTGCCTCTGCTCACTTCTGCGTCTTCTTCCAACTTATTGCATGTGAGAACTACTGTCTTAATTGTATTAGTCAGTATTCCCCCGGTGAAAGACCACAATTCTGAATTGAAACATTGCTTGTAATGGCTTTAACCGTTTTTGGGGCTAGATCTAAATAGCAAGGTGTTCCTCAACTTCCTCTTCCCCGTCTCCTTCCCTTCAGCACTCCCTAGAGCCTCATAATATTCTCCGAATGGAATACCACATTCCCGCTGGCTCCAGACGATAGGGAGCAGTTGGACCTTTTGTGCGGGTTTCACTTGCATACTTACGTTGGGCCTTGTTGCACTTCCCCTCCTCTATCATGATACAACATTTAGGACAGGCTTACAGTTTCCATCATCTGGGAAAAAATTTACATAATATACACATTATCATTTCATCAGTCAAAAATAAGCTCCTAAATTCTTATCAAGGTCTCTGTACAAGGCATTTACGGCAAAGTTTGTACATTGCGTTTTTATCATGTTCCACGATTTTGATTGGTTTTTTCATAAGTTACACAACAACATATTATAGAATATTGCAAAGTTATATATTTTTAAAAAGCAAATTTATTAATTTACTTTATTTAGTCAGTGAAATACAACTGTCGCACCTGTATATAATTTTTATTAATTATTTAGATCAAAGGAAATGTGTTTTTACCGAAGTCTGATTTTGTATTTAATTATGTATTTTTGGAAAACATTCAGTTTTTACATAAACTTGGACCAACATTGAAAAAAACCAACATTTCGATAAATGTTTCTGGTAAAAGATTCCATCAGTTCCATTCTGTGACCATATTTATTTATTTCTTAACATCTTTTATGGGGAGTTTATAAAATCATCTACAATTATATTACCATTGAATGGTTTTTATTTTTTTATGCATAATTGAAGTGTCCCAGCAACAATCTTTTGTATTTATTAAATGATAAATTGAAGAATCCATATTATTACTCTCCATTAGTATTCTGGGCAATGAGGAGTGCATATTATGGTAGTTAGTCCTAAAATTTCTGCACTGAAAAAAAATACCGACTTCTAGTAATCTTTGGTATTGGTGAAAACTTAAAAATAAAACGTAAAAGTAACGTAATGAAAAGTATAAAAACAGCCATTTAGAACCAGTACCGTAGAATCATTTTAAAGAGATTCTTGCTTGTAAGAGGGGACTGCGGGCGGAGGTTTGAAATTATTTCGAACCATTTTAAGCCGCTATCGGTGTGGTTTAAAATGATTGGCCTTAACACCCAATGATCGTTTTCATACAAGCTTCCCACTATCCAACAAACTCAAATTGTGATTAGGACATGACTAAAAAGGTTATAATCTCCTACACAGAACATTTTTGAAAATGTGACTTATATCTTAAATAGTTTATTTATTTGAGAATTTTTTAATTTTAAGGGCCCCCCTCGCGTCCATTTCAAGCTTCAGCCCCAACAGATGAACACCATCCCCCTCACCCCCTTAGTGCACGACCGTAAGAAATCTCCACCGATGAACGGTCAGGCCCCCTCGAGCGTCAGCACCAGCAACGGGGTGCCCCTGCGGCGCCAGCCTCAGGCACAGCCGCTGGCCCTCGGGCTTAAGAGGTCTAAGAGCCTGACTGCCTCGGACACCCTGGCCAGCGGGATGGCTGCCCTGGGGCTCACGGCTGATGCTTCAGATCTGGGCATATTCCCCCAAGAGATTCAGGACAATCTGGATAAGGCAACTAAAGGTATAATGACATGTTAATTGATAATTATCTACGTTTCATTTTTGTTTTGTATCACAGTAAAAGTAGGGAAATTATTGTGTAGGTTTCTTTCTATTTTGTGTTTGAAAAATTAATTAATCAGTAAAGGGTAAACAATAAGGATAGATCGCCACACAACTCTGTCTTGGCATAGGCTCTTTACTTCATTAACACTTATGAATCGTCTCATATGTACTCTTCTGTTATTCTGACTCTTCACATGCCGACTCAAGTATTTGATTCACTTGGATTTGCCATGTCAACCTCTTTTGTCGCCGAGTATAGCATTCTTGGTTTAATTTTGTGTTAGAATGCGCAACCCTTATTTTTTTTTTGGCCCTACAAAAGCTGGCTGTCTTCCCCTAGGAAGTTAACAGGTTCGCTGCCACAAAATTTTGAACTAGAACGTCCAAGGGCATCTCGAGGACATTAGCAGCGACCCGGTTAACCGATTCAGTGCCAATCACTCCCATAGGCCGATCAATCATATGTAATTTTAAGGGTAACAAAAGATCTTTACTGTGAAAAAATTCTGTTTCGAGTAGTTAAAATAATAATATAGTTGTTTTGCTAATAGCTTCGTAATAAGCTTGCGTTCTGTTACATGCGTCAATTATTAGAAACAGGGATAGTTTGCGTGTGAGTTTTCAGTTGTAATACTGCATTCAATTACTACAGTTGTCTCACTTTAACAAATATAGATACTATAACAACGCTTAACTGTTGCAGAACCCAACCAACTGCCAGCCCGCGTGCTGATGGAACTGGTTGGCCACGTGTTGCGCCGCGCCGTGGAGAGCCCACGCTACGCACTGCCCGCCGCTCGTGCCTGTCTCGCTATCATTGAACGAGAGCGCACGCAGACCTTCCTGGAGTCACTGCTCAACACCTGCCAGCAGTGGTACCAGGACAGAGACAAGGTAAGAAAACTACACAATTTGTAGTTTACTTGGTATCAGCATGTAAACAGAGTAGAAGAAGGTTACACTTTGAAGCGGTAATTTCGTAGTCCATCAGTGCTTGGACTGCCATCAACTATGACATTGTGCCTACTTGTGGACATTGTGATGAGAACTTAAAATTTTCGAAATATACTTTAGGTACTTACAAAACCAACGAAACTGACAATGATCCTCGTAGGTCGAATATAACATAGAAAAATTTTACTATGTAATTTCGGATCAACCTGACTTTCTTACAACTGTGTGATATACAATAGATTTAAACTTATCTTAAGATTAAAATAGACATACACATGTACCATCTTACTAATTAGATTCTCACACGCCCGTTCAATGTTAGTGTGGTAAAGTCGGCCTTGAGTCTGGTTTAACACCGTTTTAACCGAATAAACGCCATGGTAATAAGTCAAGTTTTTCACTGTTCTGATCCTTATAATATTTACTCCGCGTTTATAAGTGTGATGCTAAAACTGGAAAAATAGAACAAACCCAAGATGAGGTAAATAATAATTCAAATAATTAATAACAAGAACTTAAAATGTATTTTTTTACATTTTTCAGCTTCTGAATGTGATGATCGGAGGCGGACGCCCGCGCCTGATGGCTTTCATCTCTCTCCTCCTCGAGCTTTTCTGCCAGC
Source organism: Hesperophylax consimilis (assembly GCF_061612785.1). NCBI lineage: Eukaryota > Metazoa > Arthropoda > Insecta > Trichoptera > Limnephilidae > Hesperophylax > Hesperophylax consimilis. The sequence goes on from NC_142845.1 coordinate 15,492,250, forward strand.
TGCGTCGCCGGTGCCCCTCCAGCCCGAGCCCTAATGGCGTGGGGGGCCCGGCCCCCACGGGGGGCATCTCGGCCCCAGCCAGGGCATTGCTCACACTCATCTGCCGCTGCTGCGAGGAGTGCATACGTGCACCCGTACCATCTGCTTCTGATGTAAGCATTTTAATCTTTTTTATTATGACCATCAGAGATTTTGTGGAAGACTTCCTAATGCTGTAACACTGAAATATGCATTCGGGTTTTTCAATAGACCGGAGACAAATAATTATAAATGTTATAAATTTTGTGGGTTAAAGGTTTACTGCTATGCATTTTGGTAGATGATTTGGTACCTAACATAAACAATAGGAAAAAATATTAAAATATTGAAATACATATTTTTTTCCAGACGGAGAATCTATTCTTCGTACTTACCTACATCGGTCGCGATCTGGAGACCCAGCTTCCCGGAGATCTTGAAAAGCTGCTGTCTGCCGTCAGGGACGCCTTCCTTAACGCCTCGGCGGCCGCCCCCTCCGTGTCCCGCACCTTGCTGCAGCTCATTGAGCTCCACGCCTCGCACTGGCAGCTGCCCGGGGGCGCCGTTCTCTACTACTACCCCTCCACCAAGTGATCACTTTGAAGCTGTTATCTGCTTATTGGTTGGGTTCATTCCTCATACTAGTAAGCGTTTTGTACACCCCTAAAGGGATCACTAAACTATTTACTGTTGTTTGCTTGTGGGTTAGGTTCATTCATTGGACACGTAAGCATTTTGTACAGCCCTCGAGTGATCACTGAACTATTATAAATATGCTGTTTGGTTATGTGCTTGATATATTAGCTGACCTCGGAAACAATATCTCCTTTTCGATCAATCGTCTGCTATTAGAGAATTGATGATGGGGCGTTGTTCATTCACTGAATTCATAAGCATTTTGTATAGCCCTAAAGTGGTTACTGAACTTATGTTGTTTGGTTATGTGCTTGATGTTATATTTTCTGACCCCATAAGTGTAATTTATAGCTGCTTTTAATCAATGATTGCCTACAAGGGATGGATGGTATTTTTCGTTATGGATTACATTTTATCACAATATATCCATTGGCATATTGTTTTGCAGCTGTCAAGTGCACTCAGTGGTAAAGGCTCAGTGAATGCTGAGAAAATCCTTAGTGTTCTCATGGTGTATGGTGCTCAGACTTAGGAATCTATTTGGCTAAGTCTCTATTAAATCCAAGATGCAATGTTTTCAAAATGTATGTTTTCTTACAGCCTTTTTACCTGCAATTGAAAAAAAAATTGTTCTAAACATTTGAGAAAGTTTTATAAAATTATTGAGCGAACTTAAAAAATAAAGTCTTATGATAATACAAATTATGTTTGTGGTGCTTGGTTGTGAGTAAGTGCCTTTTGGATCGGTTGATAAAACTGGATTAAATTGAAGGTTTATTCATAAAGATTTGATTCATCAAAATTATCAAAATTATATTGATCTGAGACTTGAAGTGATTCTCATAAAACATTAATCAAAATGTTGAATGGGATGAGCAGGGGCCACCCTAAACCAAACGGTGTCTGGCGCTGTATTAGGTTTGCACAGGGCCGGCCCTGGTGATGTTTATCTAAAACATAAAGTGCCTAATGGTAGATAATATAAAAGTAAGATTGTTCGGCTAGTAATGAAGTAGGTACACTAAAAATGTGTTAAGCGGGCCCACTTATTTAGTCAATTAAAAATATATTTGCTGTACACAAGTAAAGAAAAACAATATAGGTATTTGAAAAAAAAAGATTTTCCTAAATGTATTGCTTTATTAACTTAAATAAAATACTACCATAGAATAATCTTTTACTTTGCCAAAATGTTGGAAAGTTGGATACAAGCAGATGCCATGTCGGGTCTGCTTGTTCTAAAATATATGATTAATTTATTGTTACTATTCTAGTTATTTTTTAATTAATTATGAGCACCACTGTTCAAGAGAGGGGATTATTATGTATAGTGATGGTTTAAACAACCGTTTTACGTTCAGGTGTCTAGAGGAGAATAACCCTGTGAAATAATCCTTTTCTCTTTTTGGTTGAGAAATATAAAATTGTATTTGACTTATTCCTAAGTAAGATAATGGTGCTGTGAATATTTCATACTAAATATAGTAGATATCTTTTGAGTGTAAGATTTGTTATAATGCATTGAAACCGGGACGCCGTTCAGATTTTTGATTTGTGATTTCTTATGGAAAAATATTGTTGTTGTTTTTTTTCTAAATACCCGTGTTATAAAGTAAGATTAATAAATTATTCTTGGACCAATTCTCTCTGATCATAAATTACTAATATTTATATATATATTCATGCCATTTCTTTTAAATGTGATCAGTTCGTTTGGTTTTCATAACTTTTATAATAAAATGTTTATTAACGTTATTGAAATACTTACATAAATACATTTTTTACATAACTTGTTAGTTGTTCCCAGATAACATTAGTGTTGGGATTTCAATTTTCATATTTAATAGGTATATTTATATGCATCAAAGTTATGTTACTGATGGTAAATATGATTATCAGATAAAATGAAAAATTATTACTATTTTCTAAATCAACTACAAATATTAGAAAAAAAAAATCTTTGTTTTTCTGCACTAACCCACAAATAAGATATGGTAATGAAAAAAATGTGTTAACAAATCATAACTCTGAGGTTATTTTTTGAAAAAGCTATAATCAATGACTAATATTTGAATTACGTAAACTGCTTATGTGCCAAATTGTTAAATACCCCTAGTATTTATTTATAGTAGTTTTAAATTAGCCGTGAAAATGATTTTACACTTTTTGTATCCAGTAAAAAAAACACAAATAAAAGTATAATTATTGCTCAGTGTGATGTTTTATGATACCATTATTACCTAACTTTATTAATTATGTACCCTCTCATTGAATACTTCAAAGGCGTGTTAGGAATATCAGCACCTTGGCTCCTTGGCAAGTCTGCGTCCGGAGTTGACTGCTTCAATAAGGAACTCCGGTCCATTTAAGAAAAAATCAATAATGACCTAACTTAAATACCAGTGTATATTATTTTGTTGATTTATTAATTTTTAAAGTTAAAATACTTTTCAAATTTAATTTTTAATTACCTGTGACATCACTAGTCACCAGTCTCAAAAATCCAATAGTTTTTTTCCAACTGGCGCTTATTTTATATAGGAGTAGAGACGTTTTTATTCTTAAGATTTCCCGCTTTTAACATTGAAGAACACTAGGTAAAATGTCTCATCTTGTCACTAATGTTTTTGTATTGAACCAAAGTGCAAAAATACACCCATGACCACATCTGATAAACAATTTGCCGGTATTTAAAAACCTGCATTATAACATTTTCATCGGTTCTAATGTGAATGTGGACCAGGGTTGCCAATGCAAATGTTCTAAAATGCCAAGACATATTCGAAATCCCCAGAAGTTCCTTTACCTCTAAAATGAACCAAAATTCTAAAGAAATTAGTATTTACTTTTTACTATCCATTCATCTTCGGATTTTCTCTTTCGTTTAGGATTTAAAAAAATAGACCTGTTTTGAAAATTTGTTGGGAGAGAAAAATAAATATAGAACTTTCTCACAATAATTGTAAATTTTATTTTTTAATATTGTTGGATAATCAAGAAATGCCCAGAATCACCACAAAAAGGATATCCCTGCAAAAACCCAATTCTTCTTAAATTTTAGAAATTAACCACAATACGTAAGATTAAGTTATACCAACCAAAAAGTGGTAAAACCGGGTAACTTGTCATCGTTCTTGAGCATGACTGCATATCGCCAACAAACAAACAACATTTCACAAAGATGAAGTGTTTTTGATTTATTTGATGTAAACTGTTGTTGGTACGTTAGCAATCTGCAGTCGTGCTCGGGAATGTAGATAAGTTATTGATATATATCGATTGACCGTGCTAGGTACCCTGGGTAGGTAAACTAATTAGGTTGTATTAAAATTTGAAGATGTGTGCAAAATAAATATAAAAATTAAATGAGAAGATTTTCCATCATGCCTCTTTCTTTGTATCGAAACAGGGAATCTGGGCCATTGAGGTAGTCGATATCTGCGTAGGTAAAGTCCAATCTGAGTCGAATGGAGTCAAGTCCAAATCTCACAGCAGATACCAACATAAACTTTTAGTCGGGATCCCCTGAGATCCATTTAATAGCAACTCGACGTTGAATATTTTCTATTATGCCTAGGACTTATTTTAAGCTTTCAATGTCTTAAATAATACCTAATTATTGACATAGACCAGGCGCAATGTTAGTAGGGAATATACATTTAACAAGGTTGGCTCATAGAGGGGGTGAAGTAGTGATTGGTTAGGAAGTCATGACGCAGTTTGAAGTTCATTCCACTGAGGAATTTGAATTCACTGCAATAGTGGCGTCAAGCGACTCTGAATGCATTTGGAAATGATTTATTTATAATATACCTATTGGTAATTTTATTTTTTTAAAGAAAGACGAACAGTCCCATTCCATTATTTTAAAATCTCCTACTACCTACTATGTTGCTAGTGTCGTGATGGAGGACTTAGCTAGCCGAGGAATTTAACTCCCAACACCTTGGGTGAGACCTAGACGCAATGGCAACTCAGACTGACCGGTCTAATTGTACTAATTATTATATTAACCCATTGGCATTCGAATTGTTGAGCTAAAAAATTGGCCCCCACCTCCGAATTAATTTTGTAACAATTTTTTTTTTAATCTGCAGTGGTGTACTAAATCTAATTTAACTTTTAGACCCTATGTTTAAATGTTTTTTCTTTAAATTTAGTTCTTTCTTGGATCAAGTCATGTAAAATATATATTTTGAGTTTAAAAAAAATTATAGTTATGTGACTAAAAGTGGATATAAAAAGAACATTTTTTTTTAAAAGTGTTTTTTCTTAATTTTTTATTACCCGGATAAAAAAAAGTTGAACGATGCTCAGCCTTTTTGCCATAATTTTTATTTATGTATACATATAATACATGTAAAACGAAAAATTTAATTTGGTGTGATAATCCTCAAAGCATCGAACACACGTTTTTCGAACAAGGTTAACTATGCGAGAACCATTTGAAATTTTGAAAAATCACTATGACGGCGATGGCTAACAAAACTACAGAGCGATTGGTATTTAAAATTTGAAACCTGTATGTCCGTTTTTCGTTTTTAAGCCGACATACTTCAGTTATTTCAGTGACAGTACGTGAATAGCCAGGTACTTCTTCGCCTTCCTCTTTCCCATTTCCTTCCCCTCCCCATACTGAAATAGCCCTAACTCTTTTCATCACATCTTCATGAAATTTATTTATAACACAACATAATTATACCGAAATATGCTAAATTTTAGCATGGAGAAAGATTTTTTTTTTTTTTAACATTAACCCCACTCACGAGGCCCCGAGGAAAATAATTTCCTTCAAGGCTTATGTCATCTTTGGGTATGCTATGTGGAGAGTCTTTTTGAGAAGATGAGGTTGTGAAGATGGGTCTTGAGGAGACATGAAAGTAGGAGGGAGGAAACACGAAAATCTTTCCACAACCAAAGTGTTGAACTCAAGAACGAGTCTTAGAAACTACCCATTCTCACGAGATAATTAATCTCAAACAGGTGTAAATGTTGGGTGCGCATTTGGCGTGTTTCCCGACTATGCACTGGTGCCGAAGGGATAAAAGACACTAGTTCCTCAGAGCATCTTCCATTAAAATACAAATAGAACAAGGACAGCATTTCCACCTGACACTTGTGCTCTAAAGATTGCAATCTGTTTGTTAAGGCGGTGGAATCTATCAAATGGACTGCCCGTTTCAGCACTGGGTATGGTTTTAAGATGGAAATAATGTCATCGTTAAAAATTGAAAAGTATTCATTTCACTTGATCGCGTCATGTCTTCCTCCGGCGTCCCCGACTTCTGTAATCTTTTATTCCACGTCATAGATTCTTCCTAAACCTTTTTTTTTTAGTTCATCACATACTCATAATTTTACCATACATAAGTTTAATTCAACTCCGTATATTTTATTTGTTTCCTTTCATTTATTTATTTATTATTAATGGTTCCACGATAACTTAACACAGTGACAATTCAACACACCTTTAAAAAGTGATATAAAGTCATTAGAAACGATGATTTTTTTTTTTTTTTAACCTATAACCTAACCTACTTAACCAGTTAATAAAGTTTTTGTTTCATCACTTTCCATGACTTTATATAACTTTTTAAAGATGTGATGAATTATCATTTTGATCATTTATCCGGTCACCATTATTAATACCCCAAACTAGGGGAACAATATCATTCCAGTGCAGAGATAATGTGAAAGTCTTAGCACGCATTGCGATTAAACGCAATGGTTTTGGAATAGCTTAAAACGCCAAACCGCGTACAAACACCCACTTCGGCTGGCACTTTTACTTATTTCTGTTTCAGTACCACCATGAAATAGAATTAACTAAAAATGTCAGCGGTAGTGCGTGTTTGTACGCGGTTTGGCGTTTTCAGCTAGTCCAAAACCTCTGCGTTTAATTGCAGTGCGTGCTAAGTCTTAAGACTTTCTACCACATTGTTAGCATTTAAAGACCACATTTTATTGACTTTAATTCGACTTGTTTATACAAACATAAGTGCGGGGAACTTAAATTTACCAAGAAATAACATCATATACCTAGCGAAAAGTGAAGGTGATTGTTCCTTTCGAACTCCAACTGGACTTCGAGCTACGCCACGAGCTTGTGAGCAGCCCGATGCGTTTTTTTTCCTGAAAAGTACATGTTTGAGCAAATCTTGTTAAATATATTTTCTACAAACCTTAGGCCAGACATTGAAACATATTCCTGAAATTTTTGTGACTGCAGGCATAGTGCCATTATGCAAAGCCTTATGGCTTTGGCTTAACTTCAAAAATACCCATCGGTTACACAAACTATGTATCCGTTGAACGCCTAGCGTTGCCGATCGGCACTTGAGTATTGAAATTTACTACGAGGGGCGCTTTCGGTGCCTCAGAAGTTAATGCAAAATTTTATAGTGAATAATAATAAAAGAGTTACCTAGAACTAAATAAATAATATTAACTAAAATAAGTAACTTTAAATGTGATGTTCATTACAGCAAGCTGAAAAGTGATATACCACAAAAACCATACGTAGCAACCGGGCAAGTAAAACAAAAGTATATTATATTCAATGAAAAATCTTTTGATGTTTGTTATTATTATTGTTACTAAGACCATTTTAAGTTTGAGGTTCTTGGCTATTTATTTTTTACGAATCACATAAATATTGGTTGAAATGCAAATGACTTTTTAAAATTTAGTTTTGCACTAAAAAATAAAATGTTTAAAATCCGAATGCGCCTCTGTGCACATCCCTAAATTCGAGTCGCTGGGTACCTAATTAACTATTCAAGGTCTTTCATGTTATTTTTACTTCCTCGAATTAAGACCTACATAGCATTATCGCTACATATCCATCTTATTATCTAAAATTACAATGGTCACAAAGGATCACGTAATTCATTGAAAAATATTTCTAAATCTTTGTGGTTGAAGTAATTTGAAAAAAAAACTAAAGTTCGTTCATAGAATGTGGTGGTTTATTTACGGAATAGCGCAATTTCCCATCCCTAGTTCCCAAGACGTTGTGCAAAAGTTTTGACGTTTCCGTAGTGGCGGGGCAGGAACATAAATAAAACTATTTTATTATCGTAAAACTAATGCCGATAGCAATTTATACTTAATAGTATTAAACACGCACTGCCTTCTGATGTCATATTTAAATTTGACAGCGATGAGTCAACTCCGACCGCAAATCACAGAGAGAGAGCCAGTTCAGCCAGTTGACTGAGTTCGAGTTGTTCGCAGCAGTCGATCGCGTCGAGGCGTGGGACCTGTTGCGTTTATTGCTTAAGCGATGTCTACATTTACGGATGCAAGGCGATAACAGTGCGTGATAAAGTGTTCTGATGTGATTGTTTACAAGTTTGTGAGTTAGTGCCATCAACCACCATGGGGTTGATCAGTTCCCGGACCGAGACCCCTCCCTTGCTGGATATTGTTCCCCTGTCTTCGAGCAAGCACCATGTCCGCTCCGGATCAACCAGGAGCCGCGCCAAGCAGCCGATGCCCGACCCCGCCGAACTTGACAGGCGATTCATTAAAGTTTTGGTAAGTACAACAAACAAACTACCATTGTGTAAACACCTATTTAAAACACTGCTGTCTGACAGATGTTGCGGGGGACCTTTTGTTTTTATTTTGATAGCGCTTCATTCACCGAAACACTTTGTTTTTTGTCGCTTATTCCCAGACAGTTGACACTTTCTGTATTACGATTCATGCCATGTTTTTCACAGATATTCCGTGATAAATCATTGAAGCTTAAACAAATGAATGTAGCATGAATGGTATTATTAGGATCCATTACACATACAACTGTTTCGTGTGGTGATTGAGTCACTGAAATGGCATTTGGAGCTGCTTTGTTGAATTTTAATTCATGGCTGTCAGTATTTTCCTTGTTCAAAACTATTAACTAATGTTTTTTTGGAATGATTCAAGTTATGTTTTTTTCTTCTTTCATTAATCTTGTTTTCTACAGCATCCTTATGCTGCATTAATCAAAAAAAAAACAACACTTAGAATTAATACAAATATAAAGAAGTATGGGAATAATACTGCAATTGGTAACAGTTTTGCTTTCAATACATTAGAGTATTACTAACTTATATACCTACAATGACAAATTGTACAGTCTTCAATACCTCCTCAAATATACCTACTACTTCTAAGTAGTAAAGTGGTATAGTTTTGCAAGTAACTTATTGAGACTACTTGTTTTTTACTTGTATATAAATATTTAATATGTATATCGTAAAGTAGTAGATTTCCCCACTCATGTTATAATAATAAATATAATATGTAGCTTTCTAACCCCTGGGGCATAAATCTCACAATACATATTTTCAAGTATGGTATTGTGGAAACCAGAACCAAACAATCATAAAACTGTATGTACCTGAAGGATTTTAAACAATGATTCCTGAGCATATTTGGGGTAAAAAAAACATGTCATTTTGCTGTTTCTATTAAAAACATAAAGAAATATTTTACATTATAGAGTGGGTCACGTGATATGCATTCCGCCTCGTTTCAGCAACATGGTAACAGAGGAGAGACAGCGTGTATCGCATAATCCCATTGTGACGTGTAGATTAATTTATATTGTTCGTTTAAAGTGTCTTTAAAATGTCCAGGCATCCGCCCCTTAGTTTTTTTGTTCTTTATTGCTGCAGTCAATACACAATAAAACAATGTATCGATAAAATTTAACATTCCTGCAATAATAAATTAACTGTGCAATATCATAAGTAAGAAATAAATAAATAAAATAGCAAGCTTGGTATAACAATATGCATCAATATCTTATATTCCATTTGTGCAATATCGCAGATCAGCGAAGCGTTGCAAAAAAGTCATTGCCAAACTCACGCCTGACTGATCGCACAACTCATTTCTTGTCAAGCCAGCAGTCATGTTTCCCAGAGATTTATGAGACATGAGATGCTGACTATTTCAAATAGTGCTTACAAAGTATGTAGTACCTATTTATTATTATCTACAGTATGCACATTTTTTACCGTACTTTTTATCTATGTATTCCTACATCATGCAAAATTGCTAACTATTGATTTCACATGTTTTTTTAAAATATCTTTTAATACGGATACATATCATATATTTTTAATGATTACTCAGTAGTATGTACCTATAAATAAGAACTGATAAACTGCCTTTTCTTGAAAACCTCAGTTTCTGTAGAAAAGACGAATTAGCGATTCTTATAAAAAAATATTTTGTACACCGATAAACCACATAATATAAGTAACTGGAACAGATACTCCAATATGATAAGCCAGCAATAAAACAAGTCTAGATTCATACAAAAACTTGTAATCATTTTTCAATGAATAATTTAAAAGCTTGTGACACAAAATACCGATTAATAACTGACATCTATTCCAAAATTGATGAGTAGTAAAATTAATCATTTTAATCTTAACTCTAAAGCGGAAATCTGTTTTCTAAATCACCAATAAACTCTCAAACGGAGAGCTCTAGCGTCATGCAGTTAGTATACATATTTTTCTAGGCCAGCACAGCTATTTTCAACCTTGAACGTCATTTTCATTGTGAGCAAAGCAGTTTTGAAATATTCATGAAACAACTGTTACAGACTATAAGTCAAAATGCCATATTTTATGTTACATATTTTAAAATCCTAATCTTGGGCAAAATCGGGTAGTAACGCTAGTAAGAAATAATTTAAAAACTACAGCTAAAAGGATACATGAATGTATTTAGATATTCAGTTAATTGGGTTTGTAATTCAGAATAACCTCTTTCACTATCTGTACTAATTTGTGTGCAGTTTAATTGGATGATTAAAAACAAGTTTTGCAAGGTAAATTTTGAAGGCAGAAGTCATAAAATAACTGATTATACATATTTATTACGTTTTCACTCCACCAGCTAATTAAATCTTGCAATACTTAATGCAAATGTTGCTCTGCCCTTCACAGAATAAATTGTTGTCTATCTTTTTATAGTTTTTGAATTTTGATCAATTTAACTTTTACATGCCTAAAGATAAAAATCACATATCACCAAAAGGGGGGTCACTATATATTGCGGACCGATAGTGTCTCTTAATATTCATTTTTCCCTTTCGAGTAACACTTTAACCCGACATTACCCATTATCGGGCCCAGCAGTCAATCATTAAGTAATGCAAAATGGGTAAATCAAACGTAACTCGAATAAATGTTATTGTAGCCCTTTCCAGTAAAATGCACTTCATATGGAGGAATATTTAAAAAAAGTAATGCCTTTATTGGGGGAGGTGAGAGTCATTTTGTCAGAATTGGATAGATATCATTTAATATCTTACAAAATAGTAATGGGAATTACCGAACAGTTTTCAATTATTACCTTAATTATAGAGTACGTGATGTAACAAACAATTTAGATATCACACAAAACTCTCATTTGGGAGACGTGTTTTATCCCTCAGAGTATATGATTTAACAAACAATTTAGATATCACACAAAACTCGTTTGGGAGACGTGTTTTATCCTTCTCCTGTGTAAGAGGGTTAAGGCAATGCACTCTCTGAAATATCCTTGAAAATCAATTCAAATCACACATTCCTTGGCACTCAGGCAATAAGGTTGAAATTGTCGTTTCACCAAAATAACCAAAAAGTGAGGTTTATTGTATGTATTTTGTGAAGCTTCTGCCCAAATTGAAGAACTACATTTATAAAATTATATAGCCTAATATTGTGAAAAATGGACACCATTTTACATTTATAAATAAAAATAATATGTATTTTTAAGTACCTACCTATTTTTCATTAATTATATTCACCAGTATTTTTTGTTAATTCCTAAAAAAGGTAATTGAAATTAAAAGAATTCCTCCAGAACTATTTAATTGACAAACTTATCACTCTATCATCTTTGCTCATTCTTCAAAAACTAGTACACAGTTGTTTATTTATCATGTTAAATTTATTATTACATTTAGATTGTATGGTACTTTCATTCTTTTCGTTATTATCTCGAATTTGGGTCATTTTCGCTTTCATCAATTTCTTACTTCCTCTGTGTAATTGGTTGACTGACTGTTACATGAGCCATGCATTAGTTCAACTCAACTTTTATTATGTAAGGCACTTCAGTGGGTTACAATGATATTGACAAAAATAAACATTCTGTTTAAAATTATATAAATGCTTTCTACACCACTTCCAGAGTGCCAGAGTGGAAGATACTCAGTATCACCCTGGTAAGACCACCATTTAGAATTGAAAACTTGCTTGAAATGGCTTTAACCGTATTTGGTGATCAAATTTGAAAAGCCAGGTACTTTCCACTTTCTCTCTCAATCTCCTTTTCTTCTCCACTACCTGCAGCCTCACAATATACCCAATTAGGACCAGTTTGGACTCTTGTGCGATATTAAATTAATTTTTTTTTTGAATATCAGATGAAAGAGAGGGAAGTACAGCGACCATTGATGTATTATACTAGATTAGCCCTGTCTAGTTAAATTCATTTTAAAAATAACGCCGCGTAGCGTTCGTCACAAATATGGAGATGAACTTAACAACCCAACTCTGTTTAAACTCCTTGTACAAGCGTTCAAACTCGTAAGCGAAACCACGGAGAATTTGTTGTCAGAGGTGTTGTAATATGGACATAATTCAAATTTAAATATTTGGAACTGGGTTATTTTTGTGATTGAAAAAATGAACTTGCCCAGCATAGCTGAGAAGCAAAATAGACCAACAAAAGGTAAAACGCAATGCACAGTGCCCATTTCGCATTGCGACATAATGCGTGGGCCTTTTCATAAATGTGCATGTGAACCAAACCAAAATTGTGTTGGGGTTATTTTTAAATGAATATGCCGTGTCTAGTCTAATTTAGTCTATGACAGCGACAGATAGGAAAGGGAGGTAGGTAAAGGAAAACATTACAATGTTTGGGAAACATGTTACAAAGTAATATATCATCTATTCTGTAGTTCTATCCCTTTTTGCAGTTTATTATTAACAGTGAGAAGCCAGTGAACTATGGCATCCGTGATTATTTGGGGTATTTTGAGATGCTGAAGAAAGTGAGAGCGGTAGGAGAGGTGAAGAGGAAGATTGGCAGTTGTAACGGTTTAATGATTGTTTAGATAGTTTTAGTCAAGTTGTTTGTTTAATCCGAGTCTTAAAGTACAATGATGAATAATAATATTATCAATAAATGGTTGAAAAATAGAATAAACATTAAACAGTACAGAGATGAAGTAAGTCCATCATGTAATTAATTAACTGGTTTCATAATATTGGACATTGGAAGATAATAAACATTAAACAGTACAGAGATGAAGTAAGTTCAGCGTGTAATTCACTGGTTTCATAATATTGGAAATTGGAAGATAATAAAAATTAAACAGTACAGAGATGAAGTAAGTGTATTGTGTAATTCACTGGTTTCATAATATTCCACCAAGTCACTAAACGTAGGGAACCACTTGGAGCGACCCATGACAGAGGTCTTGGCTATCCAATAAATGGTTCTCGAGGCGGCAGTAACCATACCCGCCTCTCAAATTTTGTGGCTTGGGAATATGTAAGAATAAGTGGCATTGAATAAAGTAATTTTAAGAACAGAAAATAATAGTTTGCCTACTTATAATCGTGCACCGAATAATTGTTGAAATGCAGAAACAAGTAAATAAAACGTGTAATGATGTACTTGATAAAAATAAAGCAAATATTAAAATACATGTGATATTATTACAAAGTTGAATAAATTTAAGTGTCAAAGTTCGAGGCCCACAGACTCAGAGCAGATATGTCACCCGAATGCGTTCAGTAGTGGTCGGTTCTGTGCCGGAACCGAACAAAACCATCGTGGCATACAAAAATGACGAATTTTGGCCCTTAGATACCTACTAGCAATCTTTGGAACAGATTTTTATGATGTATCATAGTTTTTTAGCTTTCTTGTTCATTCTAGAATCCGCACTGGGCCTATTCCTACTGGTGGATTTTTTTTATTATGGAGTAATGGCACGCTGTTTAAACTGTGGCAATATTATAATCCAATCTTGTTTGGCGTAGTTATTCTTTGGGGGCTCAATGCACATTCGCACGTTAGAGAAACCGCCACTGCATCTAATACGTTATCTATGATTAAAACCACAAGATAACTTTTATCCAAAGATATTAGAAGAACGAGATGTGCTATGAGCAGTTCATACTGTGTGGAATTGTTTTGCCCAGTGTCGCCGGTTTTGTTCACCAATACTACTGCACACCTTCGCTTACGCTAAGGTATCCGCACTAATACATAGAACAGATTTCTGTGCGTACACGTCCCGATAGTATTCAAAGTACCCTAATTAGGTAGTACTCCGCCTACGGTCCGGCGGCCAACATAGCATATCTAGTTCTTCTAATATCTTTGCTTTTATCGCTTGTTCATTTTTGACTTCTGATTTTTTTGGTTTCACTCTGATTATCAGGTATAAAGATAATACCCCGATCTTAAGAGTTACTTACTGTTATTTTTTTCCTATATCTCTAAAATAATAAAAAAAAGTTTTGAATAGTGGTCTCTGGAGTTATGAATTTTGCAGTCTTCTGTCTGGAATTTCAAGGCCAAACTATTTTCAGGTCTTAATGTAATTTCCACCATAAGCTATGGAGCTTAGAAATATAATTTTTTTTAAATCTATATTATCGATATTATTATATTTATATATATATAAATAAAAATGTAAATGTTTGTCTATTCGAAATCTTAAAAGTTCTTCACCGATTGCTTTTGAAATTTTGATACAACGTTGCATTCGAATACAACGTAACATAGTGTGTTTTTATATACCTATATTATATAGATGTCACCTGCGACTGGTCAAAACATGACATAAAAGTAACACACAGTTTTGTTTCTCTATGTGCACGACAGACTGAGCCACAGCAAAGTGTGGCAGGGTACAGCTAGTTATTAATATGATGATAATATAAATGCAAATCTTTAATTACATAGTATAAAACAAAGTCGCTATCCGCGTCTGTCTGTTTGTGCGCTTAGTTCTTCTAAACAATATGACGAATTTTGATAAGGTTTTCACTATCATTAAGAGAATTTCTTCCGGAAGGTTTATATATATATATATATATATATATATATATAATACACACATATTATATTTATAGAAAGTAGATAAATGTTGAGCAACGCCAGGTACACGTCAGCTATTATGTAATATACATGTTACACTATATTTATAACTCTTATCTACTAAAAAAATGTTGTAATTATGGGTTATCCCCTTCTGTGTTTCCCTCTCTCTTAATAACAATAGAATGTTTGAAACTTCTTATAACTATATTTTTTTTGCTTTACTAGACTTTTGTTTTACTAAAAGAAACTAGTGGATTCCACAATGCTTCGCTATTGCTAATATCTTTCTCAGGCGTTTCCGACTTCTTTCACCGCTCATTACAGTATACCACAATGTTACTGTTAAAAAACTACATTACATCGACTTTAATTCCACTCCGTATCTCATTCCAGTGCAGAGATATTGCGTTACGTTGTGTAATATTTTAAATTGAGCCGCTATCAATAACAACCCTTATGTAGATGGCAATAAGGTTTAAATTCCCGCATAACACCATCCGCCTGTTTTGATTTATGCAAGAAAAAAACATGGCCAAAAAGTGCCTTTTATTTTATTTTGTGGATGTTCAGACATGAATATAAAAATTTTTCTGATCATTTTATAAATAACTTAATTTGCCATATTATACAATAAAATCATAACCGAAAATGGGTTCGTGAGTAGGAGATTTTGAACTTTAAAGCAGTTTTCAAAGGCCTTTACATTATTTTTTTCTGGGCTTATAAAAAGACTTATCTAAAAAATACTCGGTTATTTCAAAGGCCAAGATGTATTCTACTCGCAGTATTTAACTAAAGCATCTGAAACATTTCTGGGCGACCAAATTTTCAAACCAAAAACACATGATTTTGCATTACTACGTAGTGCATCGCCTTAAGTATCCCTCGGGCGTCCCCGACTTCTTCTACATTTCAAACCCCTATATAAACATTCCTGGCACTAATAAGAACAAACTTTGAAATTTTCTGCAATATCGGTTGACTGCTTTTCGAGTTTTGCGAGCGCAAACATAAGCAGATTGAATTTTTATATATTAAGAAGATTGTCTCCGCTTCTATCTAAAGTTGACAAAATTTTCTCAGAAATCTAAGTAGTGAACTGAATGCGATTCAACAAGAACATTAAAATGTGTTTTTTCTTCTTATTTAGGCACTTAATTAACCTAATGCTGACTTTTATATTTTTATATTGAAATAAAGTGCTATTGGGCAATAATTGATATGCTGTAAGAAAACATGGAATAAAAAACATGAACCCATTAAAAGTACTTTCCTACGTTGTTCAAGAATGTGAAAAACATACCTACCTAATACAATCAGTGTCCGAATGGGTCACGAGTTTAATTGATTCAACCCATTTTTACAGCTCTGACAATAAGTTGTGGGTGGCGGAGTTATTTGGTTGATCTTTCACTCCTTGTCAGTGGCCGACCCGCTTCTTTTATTGGGCCTTTGGCGACCAAAGGTGATTCCGTTATCAATTCACCAATCAAAAGAAATAATTTTGGCATTCATGCATAAGTGATCTTACTGCTGCTCTGTGTGGCTCCTACTGTAATAACATCAAATGAAATTGTTTTTTACTAGTCAATAATTTTTTTTTAATTCTATCAATGCCTGGAATCCTTTATGAGAAAGAGCAAGTCTCACGCACCTTTATTCCCTATACTTATAATTTTTTTACGTCTCGGGCGTGTTTTTCCCTATATAGTCGTTTTTTTTTTCGTTTCATGCCAATTATTTCCTATATTTGCCCCTTTTGTCTAACTCGCCACACTTTCTCACTCATAACATATATGCGAAATAAAATAATTATATCTGGGGGTAAAAGCTAGAATTATCTATTTCAAATATTGATTTCAATTGTTGATCAGCTATACGCATCATGGCTTGGCCTACTTCAGCATATGCTTCAGCTCACCATACAATCCCAATGGGAATTTATGGCGAGCGATATGCTGAAATAGGCCAAGCCACGAGAATATAGCGTGTGGTCTGTCACAGGCTTAAGAAGTGTCCCGGTGTGGGTTTATAATTTAAACAAATCTACAGTTTTATTCAGAGATAAATGGAATTATGCACACATGATCTTCAAAACAGGACTGTTTACAATTGAAATTTTGATACATGATCTTCAAAACAGGACTGTTTACAATTGAAATTTTGATACAACGTTGCATTCGAATACAACGTAGCATAGTGTGTTTATATGTACCTATATTATATATAGGGTTTTCCAATAAGAGGTGTTATTTTGAATAGCCCGCTATTTCGGTAGATGTTACTTTTGAAGCTGTCATTTTTTGATATTTTTTACTCAAAATTTGTTCAAAATCTTAAATCTCCGAAAGTTCTTCATCGATTGCTTTGAACTTTTGACATAACGTTGCATTTGAATATGCGTGTGTTTTTGTATGTAGATGTAACCAACTGATGTCAAAACAGCGCCATCTGTTGGACAAACATCCTTTTTTGAAAAATAGCACCATCTGTTTAAAGTAAAAGCAACAGCGCTGTTGTTTCTCTATCTGCACAAACAGACTGAGCCACAGCAACGCGTGGCGGGGTACAGCTAGTTCAAAATAATAGGAAAAGTAGTTCAAAATATCTGCATCTGATTTCGAAAAAGTGTGTTTTAAGCCCTGTGGTAATAGTATAATAATATTTAGGTTTAGAACATGTATTTAATCAATAATGTAATGTTGAGTTTGTTTATAACAGCAGTAGTGTGGTGACTACGCGGGCGGCCTTTACGGGGCCATGATTACTAATGTGCCAAAGAAGAAAAATCATATGAAACATACGATAAAAGTCTGCCCACATAATGTTTACTTTCTCTGTTACTTAACTGAGTGGGTGCATTCTAATGTACCATTTATTAGTTAAGGAAATCTAAAATTATTTTTATCATTTATTTTTAACTAGCGGAGGAATTAAACCCCCCCACACCCGGTTGGGAACCCGACGCATTTGTCAACTCAGCTACTATCCAGTTATTTATTTTTTTAAACATGTGTTCATTGTACAGTACTTCTTTTCATATACATTATTTTAACCCATTTACGCCCATGTTTTTAACAAGGCTTTGCCCAGGTAAGCTCGCCACTCCACTGTATCAGGTAATTCTAATGGAAATATTTCCCAGATTTTCGACATGGTGTGTTTTTGTATTTTTACAAATCCGTTCAACTGTAAATCGAATTCTTATTATATTGCCCATTTGGAGAAAAAAGCCATAAAAATAAATAAAGCACAAAGACGTTAGGTTCATATTCCATTTTAGGCATTTCTATTTCCTTTTTTGGTTTTCAGACATTCACTTCTAAATGTTGGATACTGTTATATCTTTAGTTTACTTGCAGATTTAGTGTTGGGAACTCTTGTGAAAAGTAAAAGGTTCTTTTACTATAATTGCGTTTATTTACGTTACAATAAATAAGTCTGGATTTATCTACACTGTTCATTACCCGAGGGTTGGTAATTCTCTGTTTCTAGAAGCTTGTTGTCTGGGAATAATATCCCACAGGCAATTGCTACACTCTAGCGACATCTGTCGGATTCTGGAGTAAGCTTTATGACTGGTGCCATCTATCGCTTTAAAACCCAACTTATTAACAATATTACTATGTATATGGAAGGTGTTATCCAAGTATGGAGTGAATGCGAATCTGACTCAGGCAATTGCGTCTCTATATGAGGGAAGCGTTGCATGTGTTAGGGTGAACGGTGGTTTTACGGGGTGGTTTGATATCACAAAAGGTGTTAAACAAGGCTGCGTAATGTCACCGTGGTTATTCAATCTATACATGGATAATTGTATGCAAGAATTGAAAGATGTGGGATTGGGCGCGAATTTGAGTAATCTGAAAGTATGTTGCCTGTTGTATGCTGATGATGCGGTGCTGATTGCTAATAGTATGGATGATCTGCAGTCTCTCGTGTCTAGGATGAACGAAGTATGCGTGAAGAATGAGTTAATGATGAATGTAAGTAAGTCTAAAGTAATGGTGTTTGAAAGAGAAAGTACGAAAACAGTGTGCAATATAGCTGTGAATGAGGAATACTTGGAGCAGGTGGATGAATTTGTGTATTTAGGAAGCATGTTTACGAGAGATGGGAAGGCTGACAGAGATATTGAAAGAAGAGTAAATGCAGGTAACTCTATTAATGGAGGACTGAACGCAGTTGGCGCTAACAGAAAATTGTCCAAAGAAGCGAAGTTAGCAGTCCACAATGGAGTGCTGGTACCTACCCTGATGTATGGAAGTGAGGCATGGAACTGGCAAAGAAAGGATGAAAGTAGATTGAATGCTGTTGAAATGAGATCCCTGAGGCGTATGTGTGGTAAAACCATGTATGATCGTGTGAGGAATGTGGATATCCGCAAAGAGTGCAAGGCTGATGTAAGCGTAATGAGTAAGATCAAGAAAGGGACGCTTAGATGGTTTGGGCATGTAGAGCGAATGAGCGAAGAAAGGAGTGTAAGGAGAATATACGATGCAAATGTGAATGGTATCAGAAGTCGGGGACGCCCGAGGAAGACATGGCACGACCAAGTGAATCAGATACTTGAGTCGGGCCATGTCAAGAGTCAGAACAATAGAAGAGTATGTATGAGACGATGTATGAATGTGAATGAGGCAAGGAGTGTGTGCCAAGACCGAGTTGTTTGGCGATCCGTCCTCTCTGCCTACCCCTGCGGGGAAACGGCGTGATGGTTAGTTAGTTAGTTAGTTAGCAAAATCACTGAATAGATTGAACTGATTCTACGATACTTACTAATTTCTTTCAAATACAGATTTTTTTCCATAAACATGTTTTAACTATTTCTCTGGTGGAATGATTGTGCAATTTAAAAAAAAATATGTTTACAGTTAAACACATTCAGAGATGTGAAGTACATATAATATACCAAAATTTTTTTAAGAAATTTAAAATTTTATTTATTTGCTGTGGCCATTCTATCTGTGTAGATATAAAATCAATAGCGTGTGTTGCTTTTACATCCATGGCTTTTCATGGCGTCCATGTTTGTCTGACAGATTACGCTGTTTTTCAAAAAAGCATGTTTTCACCTGTCACAGGTGACATCTATATAATATAGGTATACAAAAACTCATGCGTATTCGAATGCAACGTTATGTCAAAATTTCAAAGCAATCGGTAAAGAAATTACAGAGATTTAAGATTTTAAACAAACGAACATTTAAATTTTTATTTATATACATTTCGTCACCTGGATGGAAAACTGTCCTAAATGCATTTTAGCGATTTATTTCTGCAATCAATTGCGATAGTTGTACTTGGAATAGTGTGAATAGAATACTGATTAAACAAATTTTCCAAATATACATATGTATAAATATTTATAATCCAATAAAATAAAATCTTTTATAAAATACTCTTTCTTATCAGAATAGAAAGAATATGTCCACCTTGTGCGTCCTTATCAACCGGTATTTGAAACAGGATGCAATAGTTTAAAATCTACGTCATTTGGAGCGTACATTCAACTGACTATTAGTTAGTTTTATACATTATATGTCGGTATAGTCCTGATCACATTTCCTTTCATGTTTTTCCTACTTTTTAATGACAAATGGGGATTCCATATGATATATTGTTGGTCATATGTGCCAATAAAATAATTACACAATATTGTTTATCCATATATTATTAGATCATTAAAAATTCCAGGATATACTTCCAATGATATGTCATTTGTTATTGTTTAAAATGATTAAAATATTTTTGTAATATACGTATTTCTGTCAGTGGCACACTTTTAATACTATCGATTCTTTAAGTTTAAGAAGGGTATTTCATAAAGGTTAAACTAAACACAAGTTATAATCTTCGCATTCATAGATTATAAGTTTATATTTTGTTTAACCTTAATGGATAAGAAGTTCATTGGTTTCATTTTTATCACCATATTTAAGTCTACAAACACTTCCAAAATAGCTAGCCGTAGGTAAATTATAAATTGCTGTCTATTGATTCTTTGATGTACCTATTGCGATAAGCCCCGTACACATTATTAAATTGTTAATATTTGAATAGAAAACTGTTTATTATCTTTGCGCTCCACCTACTTGTTTGCTTGAAAATCCATTATAAAAATAATGTAAGTGTTTTTGGTAAACTAGGGAATAGGTATGTCAAACTGACAACTGATAGTGGATTTGAAGTAATAATATGTACTAGAACTCAGTGTGATTGACCAAGTGAACACAACCAATACTCTCAGCAACCAACATTTATCTTCTTTGAACTTCAGATTGATGTGCTTCTAAAGTAGCCTGAATTACAGTCACTTTAATCATTAACAACAATAACCTGATTTTAAATCACTTCTGCCATTCGACAAACTGAGTTAATTGTCAAGAAGCGTGGGGGTGGGAGAAGTCAACTAGGTAGGTTCTCTCAGTATTTCAGTATTGAATCGTTTGAAATGGCTTTTGTTTGGTGACCACATCTGAATAGCCAGGTACATCTCCACCTTCCCCTCACCCATCTCCTTCCTCATCCAACTCCACTCAATCTCAACATACCCCAATTGGGTATACCATAGCCTCATTGGATGCAGATGGTTGGGAGAAGTTTGTACTCTTGTGCGGCGTTCATATTAAAAAAAATGGCTTTAGCCATATTCGGTGACCAGATCTGCTGAATAGTCAGGTACTTCCCCACCTTCCTCTCCCCATCTCCTTCCCCATCCCACTCTCTCCAGCCTCACAACATACCCCAACTGGGGTAGCGATGGCACAATCGATGATTTACTCGATAATATTTCGATATCATGGACAAATCGATTTTAACAAAAACCATCACACAGTCCGAGACAGTCGTTTTGAAACGTTATCGAACAAGGAATTGATTCTGTCAAAAATCATCACACAGTCCGAGACACTCATTTTGAAACGTTATCGAACAAGGAATTGATTTTGTCAATAAACATCATACAGTCCGAGACAGTTGTTTTTAAACGTTATCGAACAAGGAATTGATTCTGTCAAAAACCATCACACAGTCCGAGACAGTTGTTTTGAAACGTCATCGAACAAGGAATCGATTCTGTCAAAAATCATCACACAGACCGAGACAATCATTTTGAAAATCATTCGACACCATAGCCATCACGTCATTGGTCAGAATTAATCGAGATCAAAGCAGTCACTTCATTGGTCAGAAATCATCGATACAAAAATCAGTCACGCCATTGGCCAGAGTTCACTCGAAAATATAAATCGATTCCCAACTCTGAGAAACGTCAAAAATATCTCAGATTGCTTGAAAAACGAGATATTATTCCTGTGGTACATTGTGTTGCGTACTACCTAATATGATTTGATATCCACTGGGAACTGGGATTACACAATTATTCTTTGCTAATTGTCAAATGTTTCATTAGAATATTATCTACCAACCGAAGTAGCTACGAGTATGTGTACAATTCAATCATATTTTGGGTTGGGATTTACAACGCCCGTGCATTTAGTGTGTGTAAAAAATGGCATTCTGACTTATAATATATTGGGAAGGTTGTTAATAAACATAAATGGATCATTTTTACAGTGCCGTTTTTGTGAAAAATCACCTCAAGGACGCTCCATAAAGAATCTTAAGGTTGAATATATTTTAAGGTTATGAATGTATATTTTGTGAAAGACAATAGGCCCGATATATAAATATTATATTCGGTATTGTTTTAATGTCCGTGGGGATGAAATATTTTCATTATTTCTTCTATTGAAGAATGACTTCACAGGATAATGAGAAATTCCAGTAGGAATATTCAAGTGTATAGTGTTTCCTTATAATTGTAAGTAGGGACGAAACATATTCGTATTATAATTTATTCAGTTTAAATGTAGATATTATAATTTTAACATCATATGAAACGCATTAAAATTCGTAGTCATTCACATCATTATAATAATATTACAATAAATACGTTGCTATCTGCTAGCAAACAATCAACATCATTGTCAGTATGAAAACACTTGTTTAACCCATTTTTTGCAAATGCTCCCCCCCCCCCACACCACCCTGTAAAAAATCTGCCTTTGTCCGCAGCTACTGCTCCCGCTGAACTCCGAGCAATTAAATCGATTAATCATTCGATTCTTTTGAGGTTTCAATCAAAATATTTCGATCCTGCCCATCACTAAATTGGGGATGCCATAGTCCTACTGGCTTCAGGTATTTGGAGCTGTTGTGCGGTGTGAATGCACACCTAACAAATCTGGGTTTGGAGCAGAAGTTGGAACTAGACGAGCATGGTGCAATGGGTTTTTAGTCGGCATCTGGAGCAATGAAAATTTTGACAAAGTTCCGTTACAAAAAATATATGTATTTGACAGCCTCTTCCCTCTTTCATTGCTATTCTGTTGTATTCTAGAATATTCTGAAGTAACCAGCAGACATCATATTTTTATCATCGAACTCATATCACACTTTCCCCATCCTATTTTTACAAACTGAAACCAAACCACATCCACTTTAATATTATTATTATTATCTTTCTGGAAACAGTATTGTGTTCCCAGTAAATATATTTTTGTAATCCGGCAGGCATATTAGACAAAACAGTTTTAACTTGGTTTTAAAAAGAAATTTTATGACCTAAATGAAGTAACAATCAGAATGTTTCTTTGGAGAGGTAGGTAGAGAGACCAATGACCAAAACCTCTGTCTTTTTGATTCTTCTGTTATTTCTGTTATTAACTCTTGACATGACCATAATCAAGTATTTGAATCACATTGATAGAAATGTTTCCTGATCATAAAATGACTCCAGTTTCAGCATAAGCTGCGTCTTTCCGCCTTACCATAAATAGAGCAACTTTTGCTCCCTGTTGTAAATCGCAATAGAATACTCATGTATAACAATTAATTAATCACGATAATATGTGTAATAATGTACAATTTTACCTTATCTGTGCTCGACAATAATTGTCATTTAATTTGACATGACAGATCATAAAAACTCAACAGATTTTCTCTAATTGCAGGCATCTATGGATCTACCTCCCGACAAGGCGAAACTGCTGCGTTCCTATGACAACGAAAAAAAGTGGGAGATCATCTGCGACCAGGACATGGTGCAGGCCAAGGACTCTCCGGCTCACTACCTGAACAAGCTTAAGACCTACCTGGACCCCAAGGCTTCTAGGAGTCACCGAGTAAGTTACTTCGCTGGCACCATCTTTGATGTTCGAATAGAAACTTGTAAAAGGATTAAAGTATTTTAGGGATAATGTAGAGCAGGCCTCGGCAAACGGATTGCTAATAATGGATTTTATATTTTCAAATCTTAAAACAAAGAAGAAAAAAAGTTACATGCTAACGGCAGCATTTTGTGGTTTCTAAGGGTTCTAGTTTAAAAAAAATCTAAATTTTCTTTTACTTTCTAAATTATTAAAATCAACATCATTTATGGGATATTTCTAAGTTGATAGCCGTCATTTGAACTTTTGGTCAAAATGTTAGAAAAATTGTCCCTAAAAATTGCGAATTACATACTTTAAGTTTCTCTTTTTTTTAAATTAAAAAGCTAATGTGGGCTACAGCGGTCACTTCTTGATAGGTACCTCAAAATTCAAACCATATAAAGGATATTGTTTGATGATGCATAAATAATGCACAAGATTCAATGTGGGTGTGCTAGCTGTATTGTAATTTCTATTTTGCCCTTTGAAAAAAGTCACGAGGCCCTCAATAAATCTTAGATCGATACGGTTTACAATTTACATAAATTTAATATAGGTTTATTTCATAGACATCCAAATTATTAGACTGCTAAATAGGGTAACAAAATATTACATTTTGGAAACAAGCCCAAACTTTTGTTTAGCCATTTTGGATTTGCAGTTAAGTTTTTTACACAGCAAGCAATTTGCACACCATTGTAAAAATGACTACTAATTCATAATCAGATTTTATTTTTGAGGACCGAATTATTGAGAAGTAAAAGGGGAACGGTCACGTCGCCTACTGTGCTATGTGCAAATTGCTTTGTTCCTCTTTCCCTGATTGGCTGGTCTATTAATTTGAATATATATGGTTTATTACTATCATGATATTGTGCATTTCATTATCTAATTGTGCTCATATTTTCTATAATATGTATGTTTAAGAAACCTAAGCCATCTTTGGTTATAATGAATAATGACCTTGCTACATACATTTTATGATACATCTTAATTTTGTCCATGTTTTCAAAATAAAATTTAACAATTTCTGCCATATCAGAAGTTTGTTAAAAATGTGTGTTTAATATTATTTGTCTTTTCTCCAATTTCTTTGCTTTCGCCAATAAATTGCAGATGCTCCTGGCTCTTTGGCAGGTAACTAACTTAGTAATATTTACATGTTTTTGTGTGAAGTGTTTGTAGAACTTTGCCTTATAATGATTCATTGAATTCGAAAATAAATCATTCATTTTATTGTTTTTATTTTTAAAATGTATTTAACATTATGACTTGAAAACTTTATAATAATTTTTATCACTAATAATAATAATTGTTGACACTTTTTATTTCATTTCCGTTGTCTAATTCCTATCGTTATAAAATTCTTGAATCATGTGAATATGTTAAATAACAATATGATAGTATTATTTTTAATGTTGGTTAGCTACAATAACATAGAAATAGCCAGTTCTGTACAACAAATTCATTGTTGTCTTGTTAGTAAAAAAATTGATGAAGCCATCTCAACTACTATGTGCACAAAGATTTATAAGGCCATCTCAACTACTACGTATACAAAGATTTATGAGGCCATCTCAACTACTACGTATACAAAAGATTTATGAGGCCATCTCAACTATACTATACAATGTATACAGAATTTGTTATTTTTGATTAGGGGCTCTTTTTATGGTCATTGAAGCATATTTCTGTAAAAAGATACCTTGTAATTTTATAAATATTTTAAAATATTTATTACACCTTACTATTGAAATAGGGAATAAAATGTTTTTTACTACCAGTCAACTTTTTATTCATGGTACGTTATCAATGAACAGGGTTTTCCAATAAGAGGTGTTATTTTGATATTCAATCGTAAAAGATCAATGGTTTCGTTGCTTGTGTGGCACGTAGCGCCGTCTTGTTGAAAGTAAACGTTGTCCAGATCAATACCATCCAATTCCGGCCATAAAAAATCATTAACCATCTCTCGATAGCGATCCATTCACCGTAACTATTGCTCCAGCCTCATTTTAGAAAAAGTAAGATCCAATGACTCCGCCGGACCATAAACCGCACCAAACATCACACATTGAGGATAGAGAGGCTTTTCAACAATAACTCTTGGGTTTTCCGAGCCCCAGATGCGACAATTTTGCTTGTTGACGAAGCCACCGATGTGGAAATGGGCTTCATCACTCAAGATGATTTGCATTTGATTCACTCAAGTGAATTTTAATAATTTCAGTGCGTTATTGAAGCGTGTATCGTTCCATTTTTATTAATGGCGTAGTTTCTACTTGTCAAATGTAAAAAAATGACAGCTTCAAAAGTAACATCTACCGAAATAGCAGGCTATTCAAAATAACACCTCTTATTGGAAAACCCGTTATTACGCACTGATACACATTATTGTGCGTGTGAGAGCTTTATGGGCGAGAAAGAGCGCAGTGTGAATGAAGCATAATCAAATACTGTAAAATAGTTGTAATACCTCCAACTTCTCACATTTTCCATACATTCTGATGGCAGTATGCTACACTAGCGCCTCCCAGCGGCATGAGTTATGGGGCTTAGTTTTATTTCATACATTTTAATGGATTTTGTCCATGATCTTGCCATGCTACACTAGCACCTCCGCGGCCAGAGTTGCCAGCTAATACAAGCAAGTACTGCTAATATTTTACTGAAGTTAGAAGTATTATTAATATTCTGGGGTATTTGACGTTATCTAGCAAAAGTATCGACTACACAGTACCGTGACCAAGAAAATTGACATGTTGTAAGTAGGTACTAGTTTTTTAAAATTCGGAAGTAACCGTAGATAATTTACCCCTTTTGATTTTAAGTAGAACATTCCCACCCCCTGTTGGTTAAATTCCTCTTCTCTTTAATGTTTGTTTGTTGTCTCTGCTTCTGCTTTTCATGTCATCACATTTTGTGCCATTTTAGAAAAGAAAAATGGTCGGGGAATCCACGTCCACGCAAGTTTTAAGAGATTTGGAAATATCTCTTCGTACAAATCATATTGAGTGAGTAACCAACCAACCTTGTACGTTCACATCATTTTACGTCTGTATTTCGCTTGCTTTATGTCTAGTTGCCTATTTTTTTATAATGTGTTATATTTTTTTTTAAAATAATATTTTGATTAATTATTTGTCTTATTTATCACAATAGTGCTTGATAATATTTATCATAGTGTTGTTTACCCAATGTTTAACATCTAATTAGATTTATATAATTTTTCAGTTACAATTACTACCCAAAATCAATTTGAACTTTTTGATAAAATCATGATTTAAATTGAAATACTTCCTAACATAATTAAAGTGCGAAGTCAACATTAATTAATTAATAAAATTTATTCAAATTTAAAGTTCATACTTAACTTCTGGAAAACCAATCGTGCGCCAATGACAAGAATTTTTTTGCGCCGACAAACCGTTCATTTGCTGCTGGCATTGGAATTTCGCCCTAGCTGGAATCTTTTGATTTGCCATTTAAACCTGTATGCCATGAGAAAGTGCATACATTTTTTTTAACAGAATCGTTTTCACTTGAAACACTTTAGAGTTCATTTAAGATTCCATTATTGATTTACCTCAAAAAGGGTCTGGTGTTCCACAGGTTAAAGCTTTTTATATTATTATTATTTTTGCTTTTTATGGAAGTTACCACTGAGAAATCCTAATTCAACATTAACACCTAGGGTGGTATTTTACCACCCCTGAGTAAATATAAACAGTTGAGTAACTACTTGTCAAGTAACTTTAATCATAGGATTAACGAGACTGTAAAACCAGACAAATTGACGGTTGCTTTACTCAGTGGCCGTGAAACAGATAACATATGTTATTCAAGTTGTGCTAATCGGCAGTTTACTCAGAGGTGGTGGAATACCTCCAAAAAACGTAAGATCTTGACTGATAGTTTTATTTAACCTTTGAAGATGGGTGCGAGAGTTCCTGGATGAGAACAACCAAGGACTGGACGTGCTGATCGACTACCTGAGCTTTCGACTGAGCATGATGAGGCACGAGCAGAGGATAGAGGAGTCCAGAACAGCATCCAACGATGGGATCTCGCAAAGTAACTACATGCAATATCCTGTATTCATTTTCACACAGACAATCCATAGATAAATAATTATGAGAAGTGGCGGCTAGTACTAAGGAGCAATGGAACAACGCACTCCTTGAATTTTGATCAATCTAAAAATGATAATTAACAACCACCAAAAATCAAAGCAAATGATAGTAATAAACTTAATACCATAAAAATATTAAATTAAATTCACTCGGTTCCAATTTACGTTCTTTGTATCATGTGTCATAAGTCACGTGGTGCGAGCGGATTCAATATCCCTCATTGAGAAATGTCACCTGGTAACATCATTAACGATATTATTGAAATTTCTCCGAAACACGAACAGTGCTTATCGGCGAGGCAGCTTCAAAATTGCTAGTATTCTTTACCTAAAAATATTTGTAGCCCACCAGCTATATTTGTGAGTACAAGCATACACTGGTTATTAGAGTAATACTCTAATAGCTCTGGTGCAAGTATCGTCTTTTCTCTTAAGGCGATGCCATACGTAGTAATGCAAAATCATGTGTTTTTGGTTTGTAAATTTGGTCACCTAGAAATGTTTCAGATGCTTTAATTAAATACTGCGAGTATAGTACATCTTGACCTTTGAAATAATCGAGTATTTTTTACATAAGTCCTTTTATAAGCCCAGAAAAAAATAGTGTATAGGCTTATGAAAACTGCTTTAAAGTTCAAAATCTTCTACTTACGAACCCCTTTTCGGTTATGATTTTATTGTATAATGTGGCAAATTAAATTATTTATAAAATGATCGGAAAAAAATTAAATATTTATGCCTGAACATCCACAAAATAAAATAAAAGGCACTTTTTGGCCATGTTTTTTTCTTGCATAAATCAAAACAGGCGGATGGTGTTATGCGGGAATTTAAACCTTATTGCCATCTACGTAAGGGTTGTTATTGATAGCGGCTCAATTTAAAATATTACACGACGTGGTGCATCGCCTTAAACAACGCATGTAACAGAAACATAGACAAAGCTCTCAGCGGCAGAACCATGCATTTGACGATTTCATGACAAAACAAAAAAAAACTTGACCTAACCTAACCTATTCTTTTATCATGTTTTGTTTTATCCGGTTACCATATGTCTGATGCTCTGTAAAACTTTTCTCTTAGAGACTTGTTTTGGGCAGATTCAACAGCATTAAAAGTTATATTTTAAAGCTTGTGAAACAACTATTTCAACTCTGTAAATCATAGCGTCATTCAGGCAAAAGTTCGTTGCAATTAAATGTATTTATATTATGTATATTGCAGGGCTTACCTAACTGTGAGTCGCGACGCCCCGGGGCGCCGCGGGATCATCCCAGGGGCGTCGTGAGGCAATCTTTATAGCGAGAATATCGTTCCATCAGCACTGCAGCGTTAAGGGTTTTATTACCGTTTGCGACATCATACTTGTGTGAGACAGGTTTCTCTGCAGTTGCAGTAATTAAGAATAAGTACAGATCAAAAATAAATTTAGAGGTAGAGACGAGAGTGGCGATTTCGAAACTTCAACCTCGTTTTGAGAAACTATGCTCAGAAAAGCAAGCACATCCTTCTCATTAATACCAAAGAAAAAAATTGCTTTTTTATCTTTTTTGTTTGCTTCCATTTTTGTGTTTATGTTGTGTTCTTTATTTTCTAATAAAAAATTTAGATACCATTTGGAGTTTTTCTGACAAATTGTTATTAGGTAACGTACCCATACTACGTGACCCGTTCAGGGGTGGGGGGGCTTCAAAATACTACGCTTGGTACAAATGAGCGGCGGGGGCTTAGATTTTTAGTCACCGGGGTGGGGGGGGCGTCGCAAAAATATGGCAAATTCCCAAGGGCGTCACAGTTGAAAAAAGTTTGGGAAGCCCTGGTATATTGAATAATTTTGAGATAGCGAAGTTTGAATACATAACGAAAATAAAATCTTATTTGTATAGGTAGTTTTCAAACTTATCGATTATTAAAATTTTAAAAGGTGCATTGTAACAACTTTAAAAACATACTCTATTATCCGATTTTACCTTCATGTCCTTTTTCAATAAAAATTTTAAATTGCGGTATCTCGAAACTGTGTTTTGGGGTTGGTGATTTTTGCCTCAACGGGGACAATAGAGCTTTTTTTATTCCTCAGCATCTTTTAGATCTGTTAACCGAAGAATTGATGAGTTAAGGTTTAACTTTATCATGTGGCGTCACATATGTGATCTAATGGGGACTTTCTCTGTATGCAGATGTCACATATGTGATCCATGAACTTTTACTAATACAGTGTTCCAAAACATGCTGTGTGATGGGACAGATTGCATTGAAAAAGTCAGGGTTGCAAAAGACAGCGTTGTAAACAGAGACAGCCCGTGACTGAAATTACCAGCGGTGCATTTCACTTTTAAAATGTACCTAGTGTGTAATTTAATGAATGGGGGTACCTACTGTAATTCATTCTATCTACTAAGTTATACAGGGTGTCCGGGGTGAAAGTGCAGTAACTTCGGGAGGCGATTCTACATGATGGCAGAAGTAAAAAAGATAAATAACTTTTTTTTCTCTTTTTTACTTCTACCATCATGTAGAATCACCTCCCGAAGTTACTGCACTTTCACCCCGGACACCCTGTATTTGTAAAATAATTGATTAAATAATATTGCTACATCAGCCTTCCCAAAATCATCACGCGAGTAAAGGATACGGAAATTATCGTTGAAAATATCGCTACCTCAGAGCAACAGTGAGATATCTCTGAAAAAATATTTCTTTTGAGTACGCTTTGTTCCATCTAAAATCATGATTTTCTACATGGTGCATCACAGTATTATTGCTTTAAAAAAATTATGCCTGTATTACAATTGAAATCTCAGTGTTAAAGTTTCTGGTTACTCATAGCAACACTGAGATTTTGCTGTTGATCAAATAGTATCTAAGAAAAGTATTTTTTAAGATATCCCACTGTTGCTTTCAGGTAGCGATATAGGGAAATCGTTTAAATTCACCATGCACGGGTAACCTAACCTAACATTGTACATTAGTATTTCTAAGCGAATACATTCCAGACGCTTAGGATTACGCATAGTCAAAGTGGTGCAAAATTCACTCGCCGTCAATCCACTTCGTTAATGCACGGAATGAGTTTTATATCTGCACTGAATAAAAAATGGCTAATTTTAATAATAATTGTTAATTATTTGTAGGTAACGTGCCGGCAATGGACTCTGTGACGGCAGTCCCGGCCCGCAACTGTTCCCGCCCCCCGCTGTTGGTGGCGGGGGTGGTGACGGGCACGGAAGGCAGTCCACACACTGTCCGGCGACGCTCAAAGCACGCCGCTCGCCTAAACATGGGCGCCAGTACTGACGACATTCACGTCTGCATCATGTGTATGCGTGCTATCATGAACAATAAGGTACTTACTTCAATATACAGCTTCAAACTTTCTTTATTTTAGCCTGATCTATGCGGCTGTATCGAAATGTTCCGCGTGGTGGGATAGATTGCGTTGAAAAGGTTGATTACAAGTTTGCATTGGTGTTTTTTGGCCACCTCGCGAGGAATGTCGTGAGGGTATTATGCTGGATGTATATTCTCTGTTTATTGCTGCAATCCAACTTAAATTTAACTAATCGTTGACAGGCTAAGAATTGGCGGTTATTTGAAGTAGCAAATAATGTTAATTTTATAGCTGTTTCAATGGCAATGTTTAAGGAGACAGGGGTTCAAAAACTAGGCCTTACATGAGTCCTTTGGTTTCATAGACCCAGTACACAAGTAGCTACTCAAAAGAAAATGATCACTGACACAAATCACTAAGCAGTCCGCGATGAGTCAGAACCTTTGTAATTGAATGGGACACTGCAGACGGTGCTACTTCTCACTAACCAGTCATTAACGCGTTAGTAACCAGTAGAAAGCTACTCAACCTGTCCACTTGCTTTTTGCTTGAGTCACCTGGTTTCTCGCCTGATTGAATAAATATATCTATGTTTCTTGTGTTTATTATCATTTCCTAATTATTTAGTTTAATAATAACGATTGGTTTCAACGATTCTCCCATTTCTGTGAAAAATATATTTCCACACTTGTTCGGATGAGGATTGGACATTGTTCTGTTCCTTCTCACCTTTTTAAAATTCACATGCTTGACTCCTCCGATTATACATTCTGTGGACTAGAAGTGGGAACTTTAGATCACATATTTTTTGGTTGTCGCTCACTAAACAATTATTCTCTCTTCTATAAATCTAAAATATCCTCCCCTCTATTCAACATATCATCTCTTCTAAGTCTGAACTCGACTGCAATCTTTGATTTAATTTTGAAATTTGCCAATTTAAACAAAATTAATATATAAATTCACCTTCCCTCTCATAATTTGAAATGATGGCTTAGAACATCCTTGACAGGTGAAAGTCAGAAAAATTAAAAAAAAAACCTATACCCTATCACATAGACTACTTATTTATAATTAATAACATAATCATTTTAAGATAGCGAAATTTGAATATATAATGAAAATAAAATCTTATTTGTATAGGTACTGTAATATTAAAATGTTTCACGATCATAGGTACTGTAATATTAAAATGTTTCACGATCATAGGTACTGTAATATTAAAATGTTTCACGATCAAAAATAGATTTGTGTAACTATGTGTTCCATATTTAAAACAATTCTTAATACATGATATAACCAAGAATCAAAGGTATAAAGAAGGGCGAGTAAATGCGCTAATCTTGCATGGTCGGCCTGCCGTACACGGCAACAAGAAGCGCGTGAACGCGCTTATAGCACAGAACTGGTTAGTAAATAGTGACTTACAACTAAGACTTATTTGGTGCGGGAAGTTAATAGTAGAAGTTGGTGACGCCCAAGACATGACACAATCAATTCAATCAAATATGGGTCACGTCAAGAGTCAGAATAACAGAAAAGTATGTATGGGATGATATATGAATGTATGAATGTGAATGAAGCAAAGAGTGTGTCCTGAGACAGAGTTGTATGGTGGTCTCTCCTCTTTGCCTACACCTGTGGGAAATGCCGTTAGTTTAACCCTATCCTTATAAAGTAACACTTAAATGAACATCTGTTCTAGTACGGCTTCAACATGGTGATCCAGCACCGAGAGGCCATCAACAGCATTGCCCTGAGCCTGGTGCACCACTCGCTGCGCACCAAGGCCCTGGTGCTGGAGCTATTGGCCGCCATCTGCCTGGTCAAGGGCGGCCACCACATCATCCTGGCTGCCTTCGACAACTTCAAGCTGGTGGCTGAGGAACGACACCGCTTCCACACGCTCATGGAGTACTTTATGAACTATGATAACTTTCATATTGAGTTTATGGTGAGTGATAGTAGTTTGTGCCTTAAACAAACAGGCGAGTTTCATGTAAAAAATGAAGTTTGAAAGATCTTTCTATATACGCTTATATTATCATTTTTTTTTAAATGCAAAAATCGCACAGTCCCAACTGGAGCCAGTGGGACTGTGACATTCCCAATTGGGGTATCCTGTGAGACTGAAGGCAGTGGGAGGAGAAGAAGACGGGAGAGAAAGGTGGAGAAGCACCTATTATTAGCACAGTTATTTCATGCAACATTTCGATCCTGAATGTTAATAATAGCGATTCACCATACTGAGAATATCTACCGCTATGTCCAATACATCTACTATTATGTTGTCCACTGCTGCAAATGGCCTCCCTAAGCGTTTTCCACTCTTCTTTGTCAGTAAGTCTTCATCAAACCCAAGATATTGACTGCTCCGAAAAGCCTAATATTTATCAGCTGTCAAATAGAATGATTGTGGTAAAATCCACATGCACAAATAAGTGTTTTGTCAGTCATTTGTAAACTGATATCAACCTTTCCTTATCTGTGGTGTGTATTTACTACACATTGCTTCTAATAACTTTAATAACTCTATAAATATAATAAATTCTTGGTTCAGATTTTAGGTATTCCTCCGTTATACATTTATGCACTGAATTAAAAAATAATATTTTACATTGAGTTTTTTGTTAAAAATCGGAAACAAATACACCAATACAATCAACCGTGTGACACTGCTACACGAAGAGTGTGCGAGGAAATGACACGCTATTGATGTCCCGCTTTAGTTCGCTATGCAGGAAACATGAGAAATCCACACGTCTGCAGTTGTATTTTGATTTAGACCATCGATACCTACGACCGCATAGCTGTGTGTGTGCTAGCCGCCAGCCAGTCGGTCGCAGACCGTCGTTAGATGTGGACCCCTCGCACGTTTTTTTAGCATCTGCCGATGGTTTTTTCATGTTTTCAGCAATTAAATTACAATTATTATCACTTTTGATATAAAATATAATAAACATAAGCGATTAGCTATGAATATTCACATTTTTCCGATATTAAATCGCTCATTTTGAGATGTGTGTTAACTACACAGCACCGGAACGCGTGGATTTTTTTAGCACAGTAAGGGAAAGGTTAAACGTTCCCTAGTTTGTATCCAGCTTGTGAGAGAATAGAGTGGAGGAAAAGCCTTCTAGAATTTTACTGTATACTATCTATTAGTGCAAATATCTGTCTTACACTTTCTTTATTTCCTTTATAGGTGGCGTGTATGCAATTTGTAAACATTGTAGTCCATTCTGTAGAAGATATGAACTTCAGAGTGCATCTTCAGTATGAATTCACCTCGCTCAAGCTAGACGATTATTTAGAAAAGCTACGACTATGTGAAAGCGAAGAACTGCAGGTAATGTTTCTTCTTAGAATTATTCTATTTTCCAAAACTTCAACAGACCCAATAATACTTTCATTCAAAATGGGACTGATCGTCAAATTTAACGAAAGTTTGAGAAAATACAATCATAATTGTTTTCCTCAGTTATTTATCCAGTACCTAATTACCACTTATGATGTTATAGGTCCAGATATCGGCATACCTTGACAATGTATTTGACGTGGCGGCCCTTATGGAGGACAGTGAGACCAAGACGGCCGCGTTAGAGAAAGTAGCAGAGTTGGAAGACGAACTAGGACATGTGAGTTTTCATTAAAAATATCCATCTTAAGGAACTGAACCGAGGGAAAATGTCTTTGGCAGTCTTAACGACTTTATAGCAGTGATTAAGGACAGTGACTTAAGCTTTTGCAAATGTGAAAATACTGCATACTTTTCACTTACGCCTTCCACTTTTACTTCTGCAAAATGTAAACAGAAGTGTAACCGAACTTTCTTTGATAAGTTCCTTATTGACAGTGGAAGTGCGTTTATGCCGCCAGAGGGTGGGCAGGAACAGGTCGCGGGGCAACCGTCACATGCCTTGCGAGATTTGTTTTGCGGATTGGTAATTAAGTAAAGTTCCCTAAGTGTATGCCGTTTTGCGATTTTTTTTTCTCACTTACCACCAAATTGTAGGGTGAAAAGTGGCCAAATTACTTTTTGCCGAATATAACTTACCATTGTTTTTTTAATTTTGAAATTAAAATATATGTATTTAACACACTTCATCCAACGAGTGTGTTTAAAGACTTTCTATTCTACCCATTCTCGTTGAATTTCTGATACCAATTACACATCCGCCTCCGTACCCACCAAAAAACACAAAATCATATCCACTTCTGTTTCTGCTCACATTATAACACTTCCGTTGCATCTCTACTTTTTATCAAGGTAAGTATCTGCTGTGAGTCATGAGCTTAATCTGCCTGATTGCTAGCCAACATCCTACGCACAGGGCTACCAACGTCCTCAATTATTTTCTTTCCCTCGTCCTATTGGGGTCTCGACAAGACCCTTCAGGCGTATCTGTCCTGCGCTTTACAGCGGCCTCCGTCCATAGCAGGCCGTGCCTCTCCTCGCACAGCGTCTGGAGTTGCTTTTCCCAACTTTGAGTGGGGCGGCCCGCTGAATGTCTCCCCTCTGCAATCGCACTCAGATTTCCAGTTTAATGCGGTCTTGCGGCATGCTGTTATTAATATATTACCAAGCCATATTAATTGCGACTTTTCTACGAAGAGTAAAGTTTATTAATATGCATAATTAAGTATTTGGATGTGTGAATCTGATATTTTCATAATATATTTTTTATTTATAGGCCCACGAGCGAATGGGAATGATAGAACGCGAAGCCCTTAACAAGCTTGGCTCGCTGGAGGCGGAACTGGGCCGACTTCGAGGGGAAAGAGACCAACTCGATGAAGCCAGGAGACAAGTAGTCGAAGAGGTTAGTAAAAATTTGAAACTACATACTCCCATAATCTTAATTTAAAAAATCTTTTTGCATGATACACTAAAAATTCTCAGATGGTGAGTCCTACCATCACGAAATTTGTGCCGCTTTTTATGTCTGGAATTTCTTACACATATTACGTATATACAGCTCGTAATGTCGTTTCCTGTCATAAATTATGTAGCGTTAAAATATGAAAATTTAAAATAATTTTGATGAAAAGAAGTTCTACCCTAATAATCATTTTGATTGCTTTACAGGTTTCCACTTTGAGAAGGGCCCAACAAGATTCCAGAAACAGACAGTCCATGCTAGAGAATAAAATACATGAACTAGAGATTGCTTCAACTCTGCCAAGGGGTTCTTCTAGTGAGTATAGTTATTTAACCATCTCTTTTTGATACTCATAACCTTTAAAATTATTTGTGCCGTTGGTCAGTAGAAAAACTAATGATTAAATGAAGTGGAATCTATGAGATGAAACAGATTGATAGGACCTCTATTCAATATTAGTCCTATAAACTTATGTGACAGCGCACTATGAGCATTTTGCTCATGCAAAAATTGATGGTGATTTTTTAGATGTTAGTGATACCATAGCGCCTGGCGATTACTCTGCACTGAGCACGTGACTTTCATGTGTCATTGGTGTAATGGGGCACGTTCATCAAGATCTCACACTTTGTTTCATACTAAATAGATGTTATTTTATTTATATCAATCAGTTTTTATCAACAATACAATTTGGTAATAAATTACATTTGGAATAGTGTGAGCATTTTGCTCCCACGGGCCTTTCAAGATGTAAAGATGTTAAAGATGTGCTTATTAACCCATACAACGCAGATGTCTTGGCACATAGCACCATACGCCAAGCATTTGACTTTATTTATTTATTTCAACGGTACATTTGTACTTTTCACCTCCTGACTAGTGAGTTTTGGGGAACTCTACTTGAGGAGTTTTTTTGTTTATTTTTTAATGTATTATCATAGATTAACTAATAATAATCTTAAATTTTTAATAAAAACATGATCAGCATGATGACAAATATAGGTACATTAAACGATTACAAACAATAAAAAAATATGTTTTTAAAAGGCATTTAATATATTTTTTAAACAAAAAAACTGTCCGAATGATAATTGACCAATTAAAGATGTCTGCCAACATAGCATAATTATTTCCCGGCTCCAGCAATTGAGGCAGTGACGAGTGAAAAAGTGAAGCATGGTTAATAATTACTATTTTTCAGTGGGAGCAATATCATCACACCTCTCCCTGTCCGTCGCCAACAATCCCTCCCCCCCCATTCCACCCGCTCCTGCAGTGGTGGTGGCGCCCCCGCCCCCCCCTCCCATAGTAATGGCGGCCCCTCCACCGCCTCCGCCCCCCTTCTTCCCCGCTGCCCCCATGTCCCACAATGCCCCCCCCCCACCGCCACCCGCACCCGGGTCTATGCCCCCGCCCCACTCCACCGATGCCATGACCATCAAGAAGAAGGTGCACACCAAATACAAGCTGCCTACGCTGAATTGGGTGGCGCTCAAACCTAATCAAGTAAGAAACTAACCTAGCCTATAAACAATTACATTATAGATATATTAGTGGCACCTAACACATATAAGCGCGCGTACCCTGCGCTGCAGGATTTTAAAAATTATCATATTTTTTCATTCTTTGACAATTTGGTTTGAATCCTGGGTACTGGTTAAATCAAAATAAATATAATGAGGATGTATAAGAAACTCGCACTTTTAGAATATGAAAGTCAAACATAACCTTACATTTTAATCTATTATAATTTATTAGCTGACGTGTACCTGGCTTTGCTGGGGGTTATCCTTAGGAGATAGACATATACCATTCTGGATTTTCCTATAGGCCTTTTTAAGATATACAATTCCGTAGTACATTATTTTGATGTATCTCATAAGGTTTAGCCAGCGTTAGCAATGTAAGCGCCCAAAAATATTTTTGACTTGATTACAAAACATCGACTTTTCTCTATTTTCTATAAATATAATATGCATGTCTTATACATACAAACCTTCTGGAAAAAATTCTCTAAATGAAAGTGTAAAACCTATCAAAATCCGTTGCCTAGTTTAGAAGAACGAAGCGCACAAACAGACAGACGCAGATAGCGATTTTATTTTATACTACATAGAAATTCTAATATCAGTGTTGCCACAGTAATGAAAATAATTTATTCTAATCTTGGTGTTGCTAAGGAAAAATTTACTTCCATTTTATTAACTTTTTAGAGTTTTAAATTATGTTAAATACATGAACAATGTCTTAACTCCAGGTCCGCGGAACAATCTTCAATGAGCTGGACGATGCCAAACTGATGGGCCGGATAGACTTTGCAGAGTTTGAGGAGAGATTCAAGATCGGCGTGGGCATCGTCAACACAAATAACACAGACGTGGACGGCCTCAACACTTTCCCCAGCAAACGGTTCAAGAAACCCGAAAATGTCTCCCTGCTCGAGCACACACGGTTACGGAATATTGGTAACAATTAATTCATGCTTAATTTTTTTAGTTACTTTTGATAATCATTTTCTGCCTTGGCTTTTTGGCCAAGCAATTATGAAATATATAGATGACTCAAGTTCAATTTGTATTTGAATCCCTTGCAATACAAACAATCGTGCACTGAGTTTAAAACTAAATTAAGTATTAAATACCGTCAGGCCTCTGGCATATTGACTGTTATAATTCTTAAAGATGCTGTCAGAATGTCAGAGAATTTGTATGTATTTCCGCTTGGCAACAAAATCCAAATAAATAGGATATTTCGAAACTTTCCGAAAACTAAAAACTGTTTTTGAAAGGTGATGAAATACGCTTTAAAATTTTATTATCGAAATAAATGTATAATTTTTGAAATATTAACATTCTTAAATCATACGTAAAAAACCTTTAAAAACGGCTCACATTACGTTTTTCGTCTGAATACTGAACTAAAATTACAAAACACATTTTATTACAGAAATGTATTATAAACATTAATACCACCTCACTTTTTTGTCATTTCATATAAAAAATTCACCAAATTTCATAAATTTTTCTCAAATTGCGATCAGAACCTTTGTTTTCATAGGATTGTAATTATTCTGTGGTAAACTTCTAGATTTGAATTTAAAGCCTGGTGTTATCTCTTTCCAACACCTTTTAAATCATATTTCTAACCATGATATTAGACCATATGAGCTGTTCCCAAAAGCAAATTGACTCCACGGGTTAAGAATTCTGATGTAAAACAACTATTTTAATTGACATGTTATTGATGGTGTAAAAAAATAAACTATAATGTTTATGATTAAGTGTAGCTGAAATCCACAAATTATATTTTTTAAACCATCAAGAACTTAGCAATTACAGTTTTTTTAATATTCAAATAAATCTTTGATTTTCAAAGGTTTTACATACAGTCTGCAAAGTATCCTTCGTCCATGTCATTTGATACAAATACTTATTCTATAATCATAGTGTTACAATTTTGTTTTGTGATTTGCAGCGATATCAAGAAGGAAACTAGACTTACAAGTGGACAAAGTAATAATCGCCATAAATAATTTGGACCTAAAACAGCTTCCCCTTGAAAGTGTGGAGCTTCTCCAACGCATGGTCCCCACGGAGCAAGAATCCAAGGCCTACAGGGAGTACGTAGCCGAGAAGAAAAACATCAACCTGCTGACCGAAGAAGACAAATTCCTACTCCAACTGACCAAGATTGAAAGAACCTCTGCGAAGCTCTCCATCATGAGCTACATGGGAAACTTTTTTGATAGTCTTCACCTCATCACTCCTCAAATCCACGCCATCATTTCGGGAGGTTCATCCGTCAAGAGTTCCCAGAGGCTCAGAAGCTTGTTGGAGATCATCCTCGCCTTCGGTAACTACCTGAATAGCAGCAAACGAGGACCCGCTTACGGGTTTAAGCTTCAATCCTTAGATACTCTGCTGGACACCAAATCCACAGATAAGCGGATGTCTCTCTTGCATTACATCGTCAGCACCGTCAGAAGAAATTTCCCAGAGCTGCTCAGCTTTGAATCCGAGCTGATGTACATTGACAAAGCAGCTCAAGGTAATCATAATCAATTTTATTTCTCACTTCAACACATTAATAGTTGGGTGATTTATAAAGCACCGTTTTTGTGAAAAATCACCCCAAAGGTGCTATGCATTTATGTTATAAAATAGGAGGAAAATAACTGATTCATTCCGCTCTACACTAAAAATCTAATGGTGAACTCCTGCATCTCATCAATTTTTAAGTATCCCTGCACTATAATCTGCAATATGTATGGTTTGTAGTAACAACTATGTTTTCGTACCTCCTACACTGGCATTGTGGATGTTGAATATTTTTACTTTTTAATCTCATTTGATCCCATTTCATCTTTCCAAATCTTTTGTATCATTACTAAATGTTCAATATAAACATGTATGCAAATGAATTGTTATTTTGGACGTGGAGGCATATATAACAAATAAAGAAAGGAAATCTCTTTTCTTTTGAGAAAACTGTATAGTATAGAAAGTAATTTTGTAATTTTAGTTTTCCACATTTTACTGTACATGTAATTTTCATAGAAAATAGAAACAAAGAGGGATATGGCATGGACGCGTGCTGACTGTTGCCATGCTATGACCAATTTCATACACTATCAAAGCCGATGAAACTTATGCGTTTGGTGTGATAATTGAAATGTGTAAAGGCTAAACAAACATTTCTGTGTGTTGTTGCGATTTGCAGTAGTATGGGTGAATGATGTTGGTGACATTCTTGTGCGCGTGGTTTCATACTAATAATGGTTCATGACCCTTCTCTATAATTTCAATTAACTATGGTCATTCCTCTGTTTTTGGCTTGGCGTCTAAATCTTTATATTCACGTTGAAATGACTTATTCTAGTGTCTCTTGAGAACGTTGTATCGGATGTCCACGAGTTGGAGAAGGGAATGGAGGCCGTGAAGAAGGAGGCAGAGGCGCGCGCGCACAATAAGAGTGGCCATAATACAGTGCTGCGCGACTTCCTTGCCAACTCTGAGGAGAAGCTGCGTAGGCTGCGTGCTGAGGTGCGTACCGCCCAAGAAACCTTCAGGGAATGCGTCGAGTACTTCGGGGAGACGCCGCGCTCTTGCGACGCCAACACGTTCTTCTCGCTGCTCGTGAGGTTCTCAAAGGCGTTCAAGGTGAGTATCATTATTTACTACAATAATACAACTACAGTGAAACTCTCTTATAAGGTTTCCAAGGAACCAGATATGAAATCTTATATACAATATCAAATTGAATTGAATTGACTGAAAAAAAAACTTCTTAAACCTGAAAACTTAAAGTGGAAACCTTGTAAGAGGATTTTTATGTTATATGTATATGCTTACTAAAGTACTTACAATATTTCCTGACAGTTGGCCGACCAGGAAAACGAGCAGAGGCGTCGCCTCGAGCTGGCAGCTTCTACTGACTCCAGTTCTGTCCAGGATGCCACCAAAAGCAAAGTTACCCAGAAGAAACAGCAGGTTAGTCCCATCACAACCCAAACCTATCTCGCACACACCCACCTTCTCTCGTATCACTCCCCAGTAATGATTTTCTGAAACTGGCACTGTATTCGGGGATGGAGGCACTCAATGTGAAGCAAAAGGGAGCTATATCTTTGTAAATTTGCCAACATGGTTACCGTAAAATTTTCTTATAGAGTTGAAAATGGAACACTTTTTAAATTTCAGTCTTCATGGTACCAAAAAACAAAACTTCTTAAGCATGAAAACTTCTTATAATGGAACCTTATAAGTGGGTTTTACTGTTTTTACCTGATTTTCTCTAAATTGATGCAGATTTCTGCATTCCCCAGGGTTCTTGACAGGTTGGCAAGATAACGTTTGCTGCAAATCTGTCACCGCGCAAGTCACCAGTGACATAGTGCTACATCAGTAGAAATGAAATGAGGTAGTGTGGGAGTGATCCCACCATGATAATAGTACAGTCAAATCCTTCCATAAGAAGTTCACGCTTGATAATACGATAAACTGATATTCGTGTCCTACTTTGGATCCCTAATACATATTAAGTTTTCCTACGTAAGAAGTTTTTTTCTAGTCCCTTGAAAACCGTAATAGTGTTTCTCTTTATCCCTGAATGTGAAAATCTTCTACAGTTTTTTGTCTGTTAGAAAGTGGCCAAATTTTATGATTTTCACACGGATGGATTTTCTTTAACCACTTAATGCTAGGGTTTTTTAATACAAAGTATTTTTTTTTTTTAAATCAGGTTTCTTTAAATGTTTTATTCAAAGTTTTTACATTTTTCAATTAAAACATAAATAAGAATGAAATAAGCAGCTCAAAAACACGACCGATCACAACTGCAGGCAAATTCAAACTGAGTAAAATACATCGCTAACTTTCAAGAGCGTTACTCGTGTTAGCTAAAAATAGAATGCTGCAAGTCCAAACCGGTGAGTGTCACTCGGGCTAGCAGAAATTGGAACGCATTTAGCGCGCGAGCGTGACTCGTTTAAAAGCACGAAGCAGTTAATGATAACAGG
The DNA here is from genome assembly GCF_061612785.1 of Hesperophylax consimilis. NCBI lineage: Eukaryota > Metazoa > Arthropoda > Insecta > Trichoptera > Limnephilidae > Hesperophylax > Hesperophylax consimilis. The sequence continues at coordinate 15,535,103 of NC_142845.1, forward strand.
TTTAGTAGACTCTTTATTTTACAAATTTTACAAAATAAATCTGCAATGCACATGAAAAAATTCTACAACGTTTTGTTGGAAAAACAAGCCATAAGTCATGGCAAAATAAATGTAGCCCGTGACTGTACTGTATGTATCTGTGTTTATTATTGTTCTGGATTGTTGTGCCATATGGATTACCATTGTCTGAAATGAAATGTGTTGTTTGTTATGTTGTGACAAAAGAAAAAGCAATAAAAATGTGTTTTGTTACAAAATTTGACTTGCTGTGTTTTGTCTTGATCATCATTCATCATCCACTGTTTTAGATATTTGTAATACATGTTTAGATGCTCCATCTTTCTGTCTGTAGATACAAATAATTTAACAAATTTATAACCTCTTAACAAGTAATGCCCCATTAGTTATTACTAGAACCCGGACGGGTCATCACTAAGTCATAGTCGACCTGTAGGATTAAATATTCCTAATAATTCATGTAAAATGCTTGTTTCAGGTTATTATATTGTGTTTGAGTTAAAGACTAAACATCTAAATGGTTTAGTCTTTCTCTTCCCGTAAGTTTTGTCCGTCCGTGTCCTAGTTGCTACATTTCTTTGGAATCTTATCCAGTACTACATATTTACTGAGCTTCTGTAGACTTGAAAACTAAATATGTATATAGTTCAATTCTTCCAGTTGCACAAGAAAACAACAATAATGACTCAAATTTATTTTTTCCAATCAATATGTTTTGTAAATACTGGATGCTTAACAAATTGGTGGTGGTTTTTCCCTCAAATTAGATTCCTGATTATCCAATGCTTGTAGAAATCTTGTCAATTATTTATTGTTACTAGTCACTGTTTTTTTGCGAGGAAACTTTTCAGATAAGTTGATCAGAACAATTAATTTGAATATCTTAACCATCAGTACTAATTTCGGTAAGTCACACTTCTGAAAATTTAAAATAGTACTTTTTTCTTTTGAAAAAAATTTTGTCTCTCCTGAAAAAGTAACACTTTGATTTGTGACATTTTTTTTCTGGACAAATCTGGATAGTAGAGAGTAAGCTACATTTCCTACTTTTGCATGGATGATCAGGGGTCTATGGTTGTCGAATGACAACTTGGTGTTTGTTGCCAAGATACAACAACTTGGTGTTGCCAAATGACAATGTGTTGGTGTTGCTTTTTGTGCACTGCTAGAAGTTTAGTTACGCGGCCGCGGGTCTCTTGCAGTTGAAGTTTCACCAGTCTTCACAATTCTCCCACGACTAGCGTATTCCCTCCTGTAAGTTCAGCTCTATTTCTTTCTAATCATTTTCCTAATACATTTCATATTTTGCTTCCGTCAAGTGCTTTTTACCAAATATTATCTTAACTTTCACATTTATCGCAAAAAGAAATATTGTCATATTTACACAAATCATTTGTTTTTTTTTAAATAATAAGATTACACAAATTAATGAGTGCATGTAATAATATTCTTTAAAAAAATTTAAATAATTTTTTTAATGAAAGTTTTTTAATATAAATAGACACAAAAGATAGAATCTGCCACCATTTTATGACCAAAACTATCATGCACATGTAAGCTCTTAGAATGGCAGTATATATAATGTATCGAACAACGTTGTTTAATATCTATGTATATACACAATAATAATATATCTTCACAATACACAACATATTATGTATGTTTCGCACTTTCTATGCTCAACCTAATCACAATATTTTTCACATTCCTTGCTCCAATTTAACTATGCACTGTAAACACTGCAATAATGCTTTTAAACAAGATCAAATAAGGTCTGATTACAGGTTTGTATTTATGTTCATAAATATCATTATTTTATTTATACATGTGTAAAAGGTTTTCATAACTTATTAAATTTATACATTTTACATGCATTGCAATGGCTTGGTTTTCCTTTGAAAATAATTGGCACTTTGATCAAATTATTGACAAATTCTCACTTTTGCATTGACTATATAGGTATAACTTGTGAAATTCGGGCGTTTAGGATCACAGGGGCCAATCTCTGCCTATCTTGCGGTAGTCCTTTGTGAACTCTGCCGAAACAACATGAGAAATTGGCATGTAAATTGCGTCCAAATCAACAGGAGAATATGAAATGATTGAAAACAAAATTGAATTGTAATTTGTGGAGTTGTTGTATAGAGTTCTCTTGATATTATTGGATGTAAATTCTCTTGATATTATTACCTGGCACCATACTTTACAATACTTATTGTATTTTAGCACTGCATAGCATGAAAGCATACCGATTTATCCATCTATCTCATGTCTGTGGTCATTTTCTCAGGAGGCTGTAATCAACGAATTAAAGACCAAGTCACAGACGGTCGGAGAGAAGAAGCTCCTGCAGCAGGACGAGGTGTACAACGGAGCTCTGGAGGATATACTCCTCGGCTTGAGGAGTGAGCCGTACCGCAGAGCTGATGCCGTGAGAAGATCACACCGGAGAAGAATCAACTCTCACCGGCTGTCCAAAGGACTAGACGAACTTGATATTTGAATTGTTGTAAATGTGAATATTTATTGAAGATTAACGGAAGTATTATGTAAAATGACTGTAGTTTTTAAATCTCATAATTCCATTTTTTTTAAATTTCAAAATTTTCTATTTATTATCGCATATGATTTTGACAATAAATATCTCAAATGCTTCAACATATTGTCATTAATGAGTTTTTATTACTACAGCCATTGTTTATGACCTTAAAATAATTTAATGAAGCCAAAACGAAGATCAACAATTTGTTTGAAAAACAGAAAACACATACATAATGTGTATGTTTTTGTTGTTGAATACAAATCGCACAAATTAATAATATTTTATTAAAACCTTACTATAGTTTTAATTGCATTGCACCTTTTTTGTAAACAATCCCCACAAGCGCGCTTTCTGTGAACTTAGTATTGTCCATGAAATGCGCAAATTGCATAAGCATTATTTGTTGTTAAATTGAATTTGACATAATGTCAATCTTTTATCAAGTATACTGAACTGTAAATTAGGGAATTGCAATATATTCATAATACTGTTGAAATGATAAACCCAATCTCTATTGACTGATTTTAATTTGCTCTAGAAATCTCAAAATGTTTATTGACTAAGTACTACTGATACATGACATTGTTTGTATATTAAAGAAATTATAGTAAATTATTATTTTAGGTATCAAAATAAATGTGCTAATGTGTGAATATTTTAATCATAAATGAAATATATTGACAAATACATAATAAATTAAATTTTATAATATATTCTTGACAAAATGAAAGCAACGCTTTGGCCATGCATAGATTTTTTTATGTATGTTAAGGAATAATTAAGTTGCCATTTTAAATATGCGAAATTTTAGGAAAGGCAGTGCTAAAATCTAATGAAATAAAATAATTTAAAGCGTTGTACGAGTTTTCTATTGTTATTGTCTTGAAATTTACACGAGACATATTTTTTTTTCCTAATAGAGATACAATACAATTTTTTTGTAACAAGAGCACAGAAAATGAACAAGTTTTTTTGGATTGGAAATAGTTGGCCACTAATGTTTTGCTCCCAGCTGGAATTTGTTGCATTGCCATAATGCGTAATGTAAGCCCAGTTGTAAGCAAAATATAGTGATGGGATATATAGTGAAACTCTCTTACAAGGTTTTCCAAGAGACCGAAAAAAACTTGTTATGTTATGAGTATGTTTCACTGTAGTATGTGAATTAAAGAAAGTGTCTTATCTAGGTGGTTTAGAATAAAGATTGCATAATCAGGGTATGCGTACAGATTGTATTACGCAAGAGTGGCTTACGAAACTAAATTAAGAGGAACATTTTGTACTTGAATTTTACAACTAATTTTTATCAAAGTAATGCTACATTATTTTGCACTGTATATTTTTTATACATAAATCTACATTTTGACAAAATCTTTAGACTTAGCGGAAATAATATTCCCATTGTTAATTTTTACATACATTTATAGTTTGGTTCTTAATTTTACTTGAGAAAGATTAAAAGCACAAGAGATCAGATTATATTTTTTTTGCCAACATGACAATTTCAAGGATTATTGCGAACATGTATATATATATAAGAATAATTTACCAATGCAACGCACAATGCTTAACTTAAATTTATTTGAGTATCTCAAGAGTTGTACCATATGAAATGGAATTATAAAATTGTAGATTGATACAAATTAAACCCTTTATTTCTTCAGTTGTCAAAGTACTCGTTGGATTAATTCACCACAGTTGTGGACACTAGCGTGTAAAAATTCACTATGCCAAAATATTTAATATGAATGGTATAATTTTTGAGTACATGTTTATATATTTTGGTGATAAGGAGGCTGAATAATGGATTATGTTATGCTGTTTTACATGTCATTATCATTTTTAATATCAAATATATTATTTAATATAAATGCAATTAATAATTCCTTTTTGAATAATAGTACGTAGTTAGTCTATAAGATAATTTTACACACACATTATTATACTAGTAACCTTAAGCATATTGTATTACCCATTTATGAAAGAGTTTTATATGTATATTAATAAGGCTGTATATAATCTCGTAATAAACGTACTCCATGGCGTCTGAATCATGCAATTACACACTCAAATAATCGTCTTTGTAAATATTAACCAAATATTTTTTCTATGAATATTTCTCAAACATTCTATTTATCATAATCACGCCATAACCGAATGAATAATACATACAATATTATGATAAGTGATGAGCAATACATCAAATCTTATTTTGTATCTAATGAGATTTTTTTGCAGATCCAAAAGCAGACCTTATAAAATGTAATTTCAAAAAATAATTGTGAAAAAGTTGCTGACTATGCAAAAAAATTACAGTGAAACTCTCTTATAAAGATACACACACATTCATGCTCGACGGCTTGACTAGATCTAACATGTTAACTTGGAACTATGCTCGTCGTTGCGTCTACACATTCGAGCAACTCGACACAAGACGCTGAGTCAATTCGTAAATTTCTGTCAAACATCGAGCAAGAGTTACTGCCCATAAATCTTTTTCGTTCAATATCGAACCAAAAAAGCATTGAGATGGTACACATGTTGAGACATGTTCGAATGAGCGTAAAACAAACGTTGGTACTTAGAAAAACCTTATATGTGGGTTTCACTGTACATGTACAAAGTATGATTTTAAGTTTTTATTCATATATTTGTATTTAAGTCATTAATGTTTGTATAGAAATCACTATTCCTCATTATATTTATGTACCGCCATTATTATATTACCAGTTTACACAAATATACATTTTTTTTAATTGTCATTTTTATTGCAAATTGATTATGCAGTGGGAACTCAGCCCATTGTTATCGTTTTAAGTTACTCATTAAATTGTTTAAAATATAAGGAAAACTACACATTGCTTGAGCTTATAAAATTTGTTATATTCATAAATTATTGATCTTAAATTGTGATCAATTCATTATTTATATAAATCGCATTATATGCATTTGTATGGTTGAGAATTTTTAAAAATCATAAATGCATATTTAAGCCATTTTATTATTTTATCTTTTGCAGTTGGAAAGGGTTATTTCTGGTAGGTGTACCTTTTTTTTTTAGGAGATTTTAGTAGATGTACCTCTTCCCACAACCCTTCTTCGTCGTTCCATGAAATCAACAATTAATGAACAGGAATCTGATCCTTTTATTGCCATTTGGAACTGGTTCCAAAATATGTTGGCATATTGACTTTTATGTGTAATCTAATAATCAACAATATAATCATTTATATAATGTCAAAGCACAATATAATTCATAGTGGTGTGGCGACAAATTCCTGGCCCACCGGCAAACCTGTATATCTTTTCACAACCAATGCAAATTCAAATACTACCTAATTTGAAATAAATTATATGATATTGACAATATCATAGCTGGGAATTTAAAATTTTACAGGAGAGTTCGCTTTCGCTCAATTTCAATTTGGTGATACCTTTGCAAGCAAGTTACTGTTTACATTAATCAATAATATCAAATAAAATAATGCATTCGTAAAGAGAGGCTTTCGAAATGATTCATCGAGTTTTTTTCAGTTGTACATTTTCAAAATGTATGCACGTAACGATTGAAGGCAGGGATAAAAGCCCAGCAGTCACCGTGCCACCAATACATATATCGCCTATGTGAATTCAATCCAGCGTACGAGCCAATAATTTCAAAATACATATTTTTGGCGCTCTCAGTTGAACAGCACAAGCTGCACTGATTGGTGCTTTCAAAATTTGAAATTGACCAATAGACTGTTTGTACTTGTAAGTCAATACTGCGAATGAACCATCCCCAGTACATAAGCAAACAAGAGTGTGTGTATCCCTAGATAATTTTTGTTCCTCCTGAACATTTTTACAAATGGTTCTTCCACATCATTGGACTTACACCGACTATATGTATGTATAATATGAATGTGTTGACTCAACAGACAGATTGCGTTATCTATGTAGAGGTACATAATAATTAGTTCAATCAATGTTTGTTGTCAGATGCTCTAAACTTATTCCTAATTATCAGAAGCAATAAAAACGGGAACAGCAAAATGACACCACAATTCAATAGAATGCACATTTGTTTCAATTGGAAAAACCTTGACTTATTAAGTGCCCATAACTGTCCTAGTACAAAATAGAAACGATTGCCTGTCCTGTTAAACCTAGTGATGGACATTTTTTCAAATTAACCCTTTTTGCTGATCAACTTATTCAGTGTTTTTCTGGCATTTGCACATTTATGTGAACATTGTATTGTTCAAAATGTCACAAAATGACAAAATGTCACAATTTCTGACACAGGTGACGCCATGTTTAAAGTCTCGACGACGTGAGTAAGGATGGTTTCGCCCGGCCAGTCCCAGGCGACTGGCGTCACTGTCGAGTTTACAAAATGTCAGCAACATGTGCCTGTGTAAGAAGTTCCCCGCAGAAGTGCAGCGATAGTCTATCAAAAATATTAATTTATTCATGAATCAAACATTTGCATCATTTTTATCCCGTGATACAATTAATTATTATTGTCTATATCACACGAATTACAATGTTACATAATATAAATGATAATGTTTGAATTATTGTCTGTCAGAGTGCCTTTTTCTTAAGCCGTCTGCCTTGCTAAGTATTATGTAAAACTAAATAGGGATGGTAATACCTATACATATATAAATATTTTATAATAAATTTATTGCTTTATAATTTTCATAACGCATAATATTTAATACATTCTAGATACCTACATGTTTAGAATATTTTAAGATATACTATGAATTTTTAATCAATCATTCCAATTCTGACTAATTAAATAAATCTATTTTCATTCTCTTTTGTTCTATTATTCTTTTTGTTTGTAACAATGTCTTTATAAAAGGTTAAAAATATTTTTAAATTGCACAAAAAGTATACCAAATCTGTTCAATGAATTAATTATTGATAATTAATTACTCTTGCTGAAAGTAATATTTGTATAGAGTTTTTAAAATGTATGTTTAAATTTTTTTGAAATAACTTAAGCCCGGTATATCAGTAATTTTTAGTCAGGGTTTCTAGCATATAGCAACTTAATGGACGTAAATATCCTTCTTAGTGAGCATAAAGAGCAACTGATGTACTGGCCCATAATTTTTTTAAATTGTTATCACGACCCTGATTCGCATTGAAAAGCAGGGAATGAAAATAAATTCAAGCACACTTTAGTAAAAACATATAAATAATTGTCCATTTATGCAAAATCCAATGACGTTATAATTTATATATTCGTGCTGCAGAAATCTCAAAGTGGCAAGCCAGAAGCAAGTCAATTGGAGTATTTTCGATTTTCGTAGTTTTAGTACTAAACTGCCATGCGTTGTATAAGGTCATGTGCTATCCCTAAAGTAAATTGCCTTAAGGCGATGCACTAAGTCGTGTAATATTTTGAATCGAGCCGCCATCAATAACACTCCTTACGTAGATGGCGATAAGCCTTAAATTCCCGCTTAGCACCATCCAGCTGTTTTGATTTAGGCAAGAAAAAGACATGGCCAAAAAGTGCCTTTTATTTTATTTTTGTTTAAATGTTTTCCGATCATTTTATAAATAACTTAATTTGCCACATTATACAATAAAACCATAACCGAAAATGGGTTCGAAAGTAGGAAATTTTGAACTTTAAAGCAGATTTCATAGGCCTTATAAATTATTTTTTTCTGGGCTTATAAAAAGACATATGTAAAAAATACTCGATTATTTTAAAGGCCGAGATGTATTATACTCGCGGTATTTATTTAAAGCATCTGAAACATTTATAGGCGACCAAATTTTCAAACCAAAAACACATGAATTTGCATTACTACGTAGTGCATCGCCTTAAAGTGCCAAAATGCCCTCATGTGTGATGAGAAAATATTTTCATTAGTCAGCAAATACTAGTAAAAGTCAAGAAATAAGATTTCATTCGTAAATACACTCAATTTTTTTTATTATACATTGTTTCTCGAAGATTTTAAGCGCCATTAGAGAAAGTGAGATAGTGAATGTAGCGACACACTAAGATAAGGTATAGGTTTGTCCTTATAAACACAGTATAAGGACAAACTAATAGCAGTAGGTCATCTCATACAGAATTCTGTGTTAGTGTCACACCCGTGATGTAGAATGTAGTATTCGACGCAAATACGAAAAAGCCGCTCGCATTCGTTTGTTTCCTTCATACGCACATATTCTTTGAATTTCTATCTTTGTCATACATGAACGATTGAATTAAGATTTTACTGGAAACATAAGAATGTTTCTTACTTGCCAAATTCTATCTTCAGACAATGCTGTCACGTCATTGGCAAAATCTAATAAACCATTGCTATATATATATATATATATATATATATATATATATATTATGCATGTATTAATTACATTTCATTCCTGTTCTAGCAGATAACATTATTGTTATCATCACAATTTTGGTAGAATAACTCTTTACTCGAGACGGTAGAATCCTGTCAGAATTTTGAAGATGCCTACACCTAAGAATTCAGAATGTTTGGCATTCAATTCGGAGAAGTCGGAAAGTTAAATTTGTATATAATAATGATAACAGGCGGAATAACAAAATATGATACTTTACATCTAGCCGGTCTGTGGAAATGTGGACTAGTGCCAAGTGCCAACCAAACTTCATAATCATTAACTAAATAATATTACAATGTTATCAACTACATTCCTGATTCTATTCGTTAGGAATAATTAATATGAACATTGTATTGTTTGAACTGGATGTGCATGTAATTTATTTGTTCACTAACAAAGATCAACATTATAAAAGATATGTTTTCTTATGAATAATGTTTGTATTCTATTTATAAATGCCCATGTCTACAGTATCTTTAAAAGCAATAATTATTATTTGTTTGTACACTGTAATATATTATTTGTTTCAACAAATACCAATAAATTTTTATTAAATACAATAATATTTTTATTCCCCTTATAATTTGGATATGATTTGAGATTTTCACAGCCTTGTATTTTTTTTTTGTATTAAAAAAAATAACTTTGATGCACGACTACGCCAAAAAAAATATTAATACTCCAAAAATAAATCACTATAGTAACCATTGCGGTATATACCTCTATAGATAGAGTCTATATTCCTTGCAAAATCAGTGTGAAATGTTGTTCCAGTGTGGGAAGTAGGAAGAGGGGTGTGGCGGCTATCGATGTCGCCCGAAACCTTCCATCCGTGAATGAACGCAGTCGCCGGTGTCCGCCCGCCGTGCTACTTCCCGGAACATTTGGGTTATCGGCGTGCCAGCTTTAAGCGCTCCTTGAGTTTTTTTAACATTAAAAGGCCAATTTACACGTCTAATGATTACGGTAAAACCCTATTTACCGACGAAAGGTTATACCATTGCGTTCCCTATCTTTTCCAGTACGACTTGTACAATATCTCAGCGTGCGTGTCGGCATTTTGAAGTTATCGCCGGAGACCTGTGTCTAGCGAGCGCTTGTAACCGACTAAAGCCTGTGGTATCTCACAGCGGACAATGAACTGATGTAAGTGGCTCACACTTCGAACGCCAATGTTGGCACTATCTATATACCTCAATGATGTAACAGGAATTTGTTTGAAAATTCGCCAAACTAACCTAACCTAATTTTTAGATTAGGTTATAGACATCTATTAGCAAATTAAGAAAACAATTTCATTTTTCAACCTGACTCCAAAAAAATGGTGGTGTGCGATAAATCGCAAGTACCCCTTTAAGATTTGATATGGACTTCATTTCAACTAAATTATTTTAAAATCACAATTTAAAAAAATATATACAATAAGTCAACATTTTTATACAAAAACCCATTGTGCGAGTGCAGTGATGCTATGCCCAATTTTTTATATTTCCTAGATTTCAGAATGAGTTTGTAATGTTTGTATGAGGTGTTTGAGAGTACTCAGTATAGAATTCTTATAGAATATCTAGAGAATTTCGGTAAAAAAAATTCTAGAATATTTTTAATTTCACCAGAATTTTACCTCATTTCAGAATTTTGTGTTTTTCCCTAAAAAAATTTTTTTCCCTAGATCTAAATTTCCCTAGACATAACATCACTAAAACGAGGGTGTCAATCACAGTGTTGTTTTTTGTGTCATTTAAGCCTCCATGGTTTTTACCGGTCACCAAAAATAAGTAAGTTTGAGTAAGATACGACTTTTTAGCATGGGTTATGTGGGGGTAATCTCAAATTCAGGAATGTAGTTCTTGAACTTCAGTATGGAACATGTTCACAATGTCTCTGGACAAAGTTTTGTTTCAATTTAGTGATATTATTATTTAATTGAAAACAGAATTATTAATTAATTGAAACAAATTAAAATTTTAGGTAATGATAAAAAATATTTGGATGGTGTTTTTTTTGCAATATGATTTATTATTTTTACGTTTTTAATAAAGCATTTTAGGTAATTGTTTTGGGTACAGTTGTTTCCTTGTTCAAATTCTAAATAAAAGTTTACATAAAAGAGTTACATGATTTTTCATCCTTCAAAAGATGTTTCTTTTAGAACAAATGATTTTTTTTACCCCTGAAACACAGTTTTCATTTTTGGGTATGGCATTACTGCTATCAACACTAGAAATTATTTTTGGACAACCAATAAATTATACATCTGGCCCTTTCTATCATTAAAATATTGCCGGTGTAAGAAAGAGAAAGATATACAAAGTGACAGCACAAGGAGGGAAAGCGCCCCGCGCCAACCAAACTGGGACAAAGGTGTCAACAAACTGCTACCAAAAGTGAAATAATAGCATTTTTCAAAATATAAGCTGCCGTTTTCTGATCGTTTTAAAATAGTTTGTTCAAAAGGATTTTTGCTCTAATGTGTTGACAGTGGTAAACACGCCCAGTCCACGTGTAGCCTTGTACAAATAAAGTAGCTGACAGTTCAAGGTCCCCCTCTTCCCCGTGTTTCATGGATTGTTTATGTCTCGTTGAACGTAAACACCGAACTAATTGTGAGCGTTCTCAAGTTGGACGGAGTGGTTCTGTGTTATGCGCGGCAGCAACTCTCGCGTGGTGGTTCGTGTTCTAAAATAGCGCCCGAGCGTGTTAAGTTTGAGATGAAAAATAAGTCGGCACGCCCACCAAGATGGATGTAAATTGTGAATTTCACGAAGGATGCGGGCAGGAGGGCCCTATCAGGTGTATATTCTTGTGCGAGTTTCACCCGACCGCGGGTCCCAGGATTACTTGCCAAGTTCCTGAGGGATACATTTCTAAAGACACTTTCGATACAGTTTCACACTACATCATCCCGAAAGTTCAACTTCAGAGATGTACTTTGACAGTGTGAGTATTCTATATTTATTTCATGTTGCGCCAACTATATCGAATCTTTATTATTTTTCAGCAAGGCTTTTTTGTTTCAGTTGGAAAGCGCTTAGCATAAATTTCTAATTTATATTCGTTAAGCCCCCTTTAAAAGTATTGTGTCTCGTTTTCCTGAGCAGATCGGGTGCAATAATAAGGTGCAATAATGAATTAATGCAACCTGTTTACATTGCGGATCTGCCTTCCTACTTCATAACTACTTTTATGTCGAAATTTTAAATGTCAATACACAGATGAACTCGCGAGTGGAATCTTATTGGAACCTAATAGGTCGGAGAAGAAAAATTCTCTTCCCCGTTCTCCCGTCTAAACATATATTTTTAAAGATAATGTTTATTTTATTTCGATGTTAATACATCTTTTCGTAATATTTTAATTGAAAAAAGTACATATTATTTTTCCGGAAAATAAATTAATAATGACTGATGACTTAAAATCATAATACCTTCGTACCTACCTACTCAATGATTAAAATTGTTCTGCGTTGTGACAGCTGTATCGCCATTTTGACATGTTTAATTATCAAAAAAAAAATGAAACTACAATGTTAACATTTTTAAAGTTATGTAGATTTACCGGTGACCGGATAAATCATCAAAATGATAATTCATCACATCTTTAAAAAGTTATATAAAGTCATGGAAAGTGATGAAACAAAAACTTTATTAACTGGGTTAAGTAGGTTAGGTTAGGTTAAGTTTAAATTTTATTTTTTTTCATCGTTTCTAATGACTTTATATCACTTTTTAAAAGTGTGTTGAATTGTCACTGTGTTGAGTTATCATGGAACCAGATTTACCTACTTGTCAAAATAGACAAATGCAACTAGGTTGAACATATATTTACTCCAACATTTTAACATTCCTATGCAATCCGGAACATCATAAATATTTATATTGAACAAAAAAATAGTAAACCATATAGGTAAGTAGGTACCTAAAATCTATTCCCAAGCATTTAAAAATATTTCCAAAGTTTAATTTGAATGTAAGTTTTAACTTCCAACAAAGATTCCCACAATGATATAATAGTTGTTTGTAAAATAATTACCTACTTTTTAAAGTCAATGTAATTTTTTCTCACCTTCTCATTATAGTAATATTTATCACTATTGCGATTTCCTATCTACAATCTAAATAGCAAATGGGGTGCCGAAACATAGCTAGCCAAATAGAAATAGTGTTGTCCAATGTCTAACAATATCCTGGCGCTTAACAAGCTCACTTACCCATTTGCATTCATTGCGCAATCATTCCTAATTCCTATTCAACTTCAGTAACTGCTACAAGTTAGGTACCTACCTCATTCGGAGCCTATTTGAATTAGAATTCTTTTACCTGGCAATAAAATTTGAGTTCTTTTGTTTTTTGTAAAAATTAGAACAAGAAAAAAATAGAAATGCAATAAAAGAACATGAAAGCGAATTGAAAAAAGAAAAGAAAAAAAGATGCACTACGCATAGTATTTCTAATATACATAATATATTATAGAAATATTATTATTAAATATTTGTGGTCAAAAATAATTACTACTGCCAGATAATTAAAAATGTGGAATAATATTCTAACACTGTAGATCGGAGGTTCCCAAACATTTTTTCCCCGTAGACCACTTGCCAAATAATTTTTTTTCGTAGACCCCCTGCCTGCCGAATATTGAATTTTTCTTAAACTATTAATGCCCCATGTGATAATCATTTATTTTTTTCGAAAAAAGATTCCCTTCCCTTGCCTGCCCTACAACCGGGTGGCGATATAGTTCCTCTGTTTGTGCAGACAGGGGCGCCCTTGTGAGGTATTACACCAAATGAAAATGGAGCAGGATAAGCAACGGGAATTTCTTTCTGTAGCTGGCCCTACAGAACTGCCCCTTAAGTTCTTTGTTAGCGCTTATTCCGATCAGTTCTTCTTGTCATATGATATCCGATTCTTCAACATACCATTTCCATAGTCAAAATGTCTTCAAACTTAGTTTTGAAGTCTGTGAAGTACATCTAAATGTTGAACGTCATTATTACCCTGGACATTTTTCAAAAACATGTTGGGGAACTAGGAAAATTCGCGGCTTCCAATGTGCAATGTTTTGGTTCAATATATTAATTCTGACGAGAAAAGGAACGTTGACTCTATTTATATACCTCAATAAACAACTTAACGATATATGTATAATAGGGTGTATCGATTTTTAACTTTTTTTTTGTTTTCAAATTCCAAGTTGAGAAAAAGTTGCTGCTAGGTACCACAACTTACCACAAAAAGTTTTGGATTTTTAAAAAAATGTTTAGGTCTCCCGCACAAGGCCTAAGGTTTTAATTTTTTTCAAAAAATATCCAATTTTTTGTTAAATTTAAAAAAATAAAATTTTAACTTTTGTGTTTATTCCAAGTTAAAAAACAGTAATATTAGGGCATAAAAATAAGTAAGAAACGATTTTTTTTTATAAAAAATGGATTTTAGGTCTCCCGCACAATCCCTAAGGTTTGTTAATTTTGATGAAATTTTGTAATTTTGTGTACATATTATATGAACCATGTTTTTTTTTTTAAGTTTAAACCACCGGAATTAATTTTAATTTTCTTACAGAAGGCATAAAATGAGTTCAGAACACAAAAGATACAATTTTATTTTTTTAAAATTAAATTTTTTTTTATATTTTTTGAAAAAAATTAAAACTTTAGGCCTTGTGCGGGAGACCTAAACATTTTTTTAAAAATCCAAAACTTTTTGTGGTAAGTTGTGGTACCTAGTAGCAACTTTTTCTCAACTTGGAATTTGAAAACAAAAAAAAAGTTAAAAATCGATACACCCTAATGTATAAACATACAAATATCAAATAAGTAATTTCTCAGTCTATTATTAATATTACGTAAACTGTGTTATTTGTGTTAAGTGTATTGTGTCATTTACTCCTAAATATTGAGTTGAGGTAAATACCCCCATTTCACATCTCGTGGACCCCCAAATTTTTTTCTCGCTGACATAAACCCCCAGCAAGCCGATATCGACCTCTGGGGGTCCATATAGACCACTTTGGGAACCTCTGCTGTAGATAATGAACTAACTAACCATCACGCAGCTTCCGCAGGGGTAGGCTGAGAGGATGGACCGCCAAACAACTCGATCTTGGCACACATTCCTTCCCTCATTGACATTCATACATACTCTTCTATTATTCTGAATCTTGACATGGCCCGACTCAAATATCTGATTCACTTGATCGTGTCATATCTTCCTCGGGCATCCCCGACTTCTGCTACCTTCCACATTTGCGTCATATATTCTCCTTACACTCCTTTCTTCGCTCATTCGCTATACATGCCCAAA
Source organism: Hesperophylax consimilis (assembly GCF_061612785.1). Classification (NCBI taxonomy): domain Eukaryota; kingdom Metazoa; phylum Arthropoda; class Insecta; order Trichoptera; family Limnephilidae; genus Hesperophylax; species Hesperophylax consimilis. The sequence goes on from NC_142845.1 coordinate 15,550,340, forward strand.
CCACCTAAGCCTCCCTTTCTTAATCTTACTCACTACGCTTACATCAGCCTTGCATTCTTTGCGGATCTCCACATTTCTCACACAATCATACGTGGTTTTACACACATACGCCTCAGGATCTCATTTCTACAGCATTCAGTCTATATTCATTCTTCCTCTGCTAGTTCCATGCCTCACTGCCATACATCAGGGTAGGTACTATCACTCCGTTGTGGACTGCTAGCTTTGCTTCTTTGGACAATTTTTTCGTTAGCGCCAACTACGTACATTCCTCTATTGATGGAGTTACCTGCATTTACCCTTCTTTCAATATCTCTGTCAGCTTTCTCATCTCTCGTAAACATACTTCCTAAATACACAAACTCATCCACCTGCTCCCAGTATTCCTCACTCATATCTATATTGCACACTGTTTTCGTACTCTCTCTTTCAAACACCAAGACTTTAGACTTACTTACATTCATCATTAACTCATTCTTCATACATACTTCATTCATCCTAGACACGAGATACTATAGATCTTCCATACTGTTAGCAATCAGCACCGCATCATAAGCATACAACAGGCAACATACTTTCAGATCACTCAAATTCGCTCCCAATTCCACCTCTTTCAATTCTTACATACCAATGTATAGATCGAATAACCCCGGTGACATTATGCAGCCTTGTTTAACACCTTTTGTGATATTAAACCGCCCCGTAAAACCACCATTCACCCTAATACATGCAACGCTTCCCTCATACAGAGATGCAATTGCCTGTGTGAAATTCGTATTCACTCCATACTTGGACAACACCTTCCATAGCTTTTTTCTTGTCGACTCGGTTGTATGCTTTTTGTAGATCTACAAAAGTACAGAAAAGTTTCTGGTTTTTTGCCAGAAACTTCTTAGTGAGCATAAACAATGAGAAAATCTGCTCCATGCACCCTCTTCCACTCATAAAAGCAACTTGCACATCCCATATTTTATCCTTTGTTTCCTTTCTTACCCTTTCAGCTTGCCAACATTTCTACATTTCGTACGTGACCCTTTACCTTTGTATAACGTCATGATCACAGTCAGTGGCGTAGCTAGGTAACCAAGGGCCCTGGGGCAAATTAAAAAATGGGGCCCCACTGCTATGTAAACTGATTAAGTTTTATCAAATAAAAATATGAAATATACAAACACTTTAAAAATGCTAAGCTACTTAAGCTTTTTTTGTGCACTGCAGACTTCAGGGCGGGTAATAAAAATATTAAACAGTAACAACATAAATTACAATTGATACTTGGTGTAAGTTTGGCTAGTAAAACGAAATAGAGAAGATTCAAGGGTTTATTGTATAAAGGTCGGGCCTACCAACTGACTAAATAAAAATTATATTCACAATTTTTTCCCAGCTTTAGTTTTCGCAAAAGTATCAATGACTTCGTTTAAATCCAGGCTTGATGCGGTTTTGTTTTCAATTGCTATTAGCGATAAATGTCGGAGTCGAATTTGGCCCATCTTATTTCTTAAATATTTTTTTATTTGATAAATGACCTTTCAGCTGCTGCAGAAGTGACAGGAATTGTACAGAATAATAACATTGCTGTAAATACTTCCGTTAGGTCGCATTCTAGCACTCCATATTTGCACATTATTTCCTTACATAATTGGTGAACAGTCCATGCTTGAGTTAGTTGAGGTACAACTAGATGGTAAATATTAATAAATTGAAGTGAAAAACTAGGGCCTATTATATCTGAATATTTTCTTTGGAATTCATCACACTTTTGTAATAAAGTTGCTTCATCAACATGTAATAAAAATGTTGGTGTTAGAAAATCGAATATATGACAGATTGCACTCATACCAATAAAACGTGTATCTAATTGAGATATTACTGTGTCTAGTACATTATTGAAAATCTCAATTTAAAATATTTATTCTCGGTTTGGAAATCGGTGATCAGCAGCTAATTCATCAAAATGTTTTTTAACTTTTCTTTGCCTTTTTTCTTGAAAATGGGTATCAATACCGTATTTTCTTGCAGTTTCACTGGCTTTGCACTTGAATAATTCGAAATCATTTCTATAAATTTGCAACTTTGCTTTGGTCTCTGCTAAAACTTTACTCGCCTCGCCCAAATTGATGTCGCATTTTTGTAAAGTTTTGGATGCATAATTGATGTCGTTCAATACACTGTACATGAATTCGCAAAGCAACACGAACTCGAAATTTAGCATTTTTGTTTTAATACTCTCTGTTTCTCTACGATCATCTTCATTAGGACTATTTAGAACTATTTCTGATAATGCTTTGATAATATCAAAATAACGAAGTTTTATTGCAGATATCGTATTGACCCTCTATTTAGTCGTATCCATTATGATGGCAAAAAACGGTGACGCTCTAATTTGTTCTAGTAGATGGGTTTCGAGTTTGGTCCCCAAGCTCTCAATCATTTCATTTTGAATTGTTGCACTCAGATATCTTGTAGATCCTAAAAACATAAAAAAACACAATTTCAAGAAAGTCAAGTCAAGTTAAACAGTCAATAAACAAATTAAAACGATAAAAAAACTTAGAAATAATTATTATTACCTTTGGGCATATCCAAAACTTGCCGCAAAATGTGATCATATCGGGCGACAAGCTCTACAACGGACAGAAAATTTCCGTGGTATCCTTCCTGACTTAAGTCTTCTTGATGTCCTCTCAAAGCCAAAGAACTCTTTGGGTAAGTATGATATCGCATAACTTTTGAAGAACAAATGATGCTTCTTTGCGAATTTCATTTTCAAGTTCCTTGTCGATAGTATTAGTATCGTTTTTTTTTCAAAATTCATACACACCACATGCTTCCGAATGGCCACTCGAACAACTGTGTTGTTTAATTATTTCTGATAAATGCTTCCAATCTCGAATTCCCGTACACCAAACATTATTCCTTTGTGAAGCAAATAAGCAGCAGGGTTGACAATAGGCAGCGTCTAGTATTTTGGAATAACACAACCAAAAACGATTAACTGGCCCATATTTAGAACACGAAAAGTAGTACGATTTTGAAAAACACCTATTGTTCTGGTTGATGTCTGTTGGAAAAGGTTCTGAAGGCTGTAAAGGCCCCATATCAAGAATTTGACGTTTTTCGTCATCACTTAATATTTTGTTCGTGAAGTTTCCCAAGTCATAAGAAGATTTGAGGTCTGTGGTTCCTCCAAACCCCCCGCTCTTATGTGTGTCATGCAAACATCATCCACGTTCACATGATCGGCGGTGGAGGTATCTCCAACTGCAATAATTGTCGAATCTTCTTCAGTAGGCTTCTCAACCAACACTGCAGTTACCACATTATTTGAGTCACTATTAATAGAAATAATTTGGCCAGATGTACTTGCAGAAGGCTGATCAAAAATCTTGCCAATTTTGGGCAATTTTTGTTTACTATCTCTTTCTTGGCGTTGTTTGCGTTTAAATGCACCACTGGGTTTCTTCTTTTTATCCATATTTTAATACGCTTCAAGTGTCGTTGGGGAATGAAACACATATCACTATCCGTCAAATTGACAACACTGCCTACCTATAGAAAGAATTTAGGGGAATTCCCTAGGCATAACTTTTGAATTTCTCTCAACTGAGTTTTCATGATTAAAGTGGGGTTGCAAGTTGCAACCTGTCATATTTATTTTGAAAATGGGAGAAATTTCCAAAAGTTCAGTTCGATCGAGATTTCTGGTAAGGATTCGAGGGCCCCCTGAGCTTGAGGGCCCCGGGGCACTGCCCCGCGTAGCCCCTAGGTAGCTACGCCGCTGATCACAGTCCTTCTCCAATCTAAAGGCGTGTAACCCTCCTTTAAACATTGGTTAAAAAGATTGCACAACCATATGAGAATTATACGGCTATCTCCTTTAAAATATTCAGCATCAATATCGCCGAGACTGACAGCCTTCCATTCTTCATCATATAATAAAAGTCGTTATTATTATTATTAATTCTTTGCTTTTCGTAGAATATTGTTTAAATTTAACGCAAAGTATTGAGTAGATTTAACAATGTCCTACAATATTAAGAATTGGGATATCGTGTATAACAATATCCTATAACAGAATTATTAAAGTGACACAATACAGATAAACCCTTATACCCTTAAATCTTAAAAAATATGTTAGTTTTTCCTATTTGTGCCTTTTTTATTTCACAAATATTTGATAATTTCTGGCAAGATTTTTGCTTTTTTTTCATTGGTTCCTTTTTCTAACTGCCATAACTTTTTCAGGACGTACATGAACTCCAAAATCTTGGGTTTCCCAGTTCGAATAGACAACAAGAAATACGCCAGGAACGCCTTCTATTTCAACCTTTGCTTTGTGTGTGATGCCTGGGCCAGAACCGTTCACTATGAGCCGGTGGTTAAAAAGCTGACAGAATATTTGGTAAGTAATTTTGATATACGTAATACATAATATCAGTTTTATTAATTTCATAATTTATCAATCTTATTATTGATAAAGCATAATATTATTAAATATTATAGAGTACATGCATAAGCGAGCGTGAACTTTTCAAAATTGAAACTGATGGATGTGATAAGAAATTTTTTAAAAGAATCCATTAAGTAAAGTAGTAACAGAGTGAGGTTGTACGTAACATCATCGTTCTAGTATCTTGAAAGACGTTTGAGGAGGAAGAGAACAATCTTCAATGACGTACATATGATCTTTTTTCTGGGACTACTATAGGTGCCAACCTGTATTATGTTTTATCAGTCAATTATTTGAATTTTGCGTACATTTAGCTTCTTTTAGAAGGCCTTTTTAAAAGTGGAACTAGGCAAATTAAGTTTCAGACAAATCATTTTAAGAGGACATGTTTGAATTTGTTTTTTTTTTCAAAATTTTCCGCTTGTAACAATGCTTGTAGGAGGTTCTCAAATATTGTTACGTTTTTCGTAGTCAGAAAATGCTTATCTTTCTTAAAATAAACAAAAAATTTGTTTTGGTCCCAGAACCAGTATGACATTCTAAAATCAATCAATGTAATTAAGTATGCTGGACCGACTTCTGTACTGTTTATGAATTCTTCAGACTCTTTAGATGTTAAAAAAATGTCATGGCTTATCGTCCGTTGCGAATTGATAATTGAACCTGTCTTGAATATTTTATCGTCTTCTATAAATAGACTATTGGTTCGTGGCAATATTAATGAATATTCATGTAAATGTATGCCCAGTTTATTATGAAGCATTTACATCATAATACATTTACGTTCCTCCATTATGATTGATTCCTTTGCGCAATATCTTAATCTATAACATACTAGTCACGAGTTATTATCTCAGATTAATGCATAGTATGTAATCACTAACACGCGTAGATGCAAGATTTGCATCTATAAGGTTTAGTGGGGATGAAACATATATGTTCATAACTTATTTCTTTATCTTCTATGCACAATTTGTGTCTTATCTTATCAATGATGTTTTTGCATTTATATATTGCTGCAAAAGTCACAAAAAGTATTTATATATTATTATTATAATATCATTCGGGGCCCAAGTTCACGATCTCTATAATTTAATAATGATCGGATTATGTATATAGCGCGGTTTTCATGGGAAAATCACCCTTATTATTTGTCATTTCTCTTTATTCATTTTGAAAGCCCAATATTTTTGGTATTCTTACTTAATCTTGGTTTTTCATTCAATTTCAGATGCTGGAAAAGTTAATGAAAATGACAAAAAAATTATTATGTAGAAATCATTCAAGGTTCAAAATTTGTAAAAAGTCTTTAATGCTGCCAGTCTATACATATTATGTTTTTAAAATTTATTTATTTTTTTGTCAAATTCAAGTAACACAGACATTACCTCATTATCATAGATTTCACTCTCTGATTTACATATCAATATACAAATCGTGATAACAGCTCCATTAATTACTCTTTTGTCCTTCAAATACTTGTGTGTATAAGATATGTAGAATAATATGAAACACATACCTACATGTGTAGATTGTGTATGTCAGTGATTTACAACCTTTTTGCAGGAGGGCCACTTTAGCCATATTTCAAACGAATGCGGGATCATGCAGGGTATTGAGAACCTACTGAGACTGGCAAACCTTCTTCTAAGTCAGTAAAAAATTTAAGACATGGGATAAACAAAAAGTTCTTTGCTAAAATTTTCTCACTCAATTTTTTGGGCTGTACGAAATGTGCCAGCGGGTTGTGCATCACTGGTGTTTGTGAACAGCATAGTTGTTTGTTATTGTTAGAAAATATGAGTGCATTTTTTAATACTGGAATTTACTACAACGATGTTCATGATGTATTATTTCTGTTGGTACGCTGTAGGGACGTGCAAAATATTTTCAACTGATTTTCTGTAGTAAAACATTTTTCTTTTTCTAATTCGATTTCTTTAAAGTGTCCATAGATTACTCTTAGAAAAGTCCCCATTTTCGTATATTTTTTTTACTAACACATTTCTAGTGGGTATTTTTTGCCCTGGCGTTACTCTGTCTCCGAACGAAAATAAAGGTCCTACGTGAATTTCTTTAATTTGTTTTAAATCGCTATATCTTTGAAAATAATTAAAATTTCTACGTAGTAACTCAGCATACCCAAGCTATAAAAGTACTAAATGAAAATCGAATATTGTTTGAAATGCAATTCAATTAAGCTTGTAATATGTTTGTTACGGTCCGCCTATCGGTATTTTCCCATACCTGCTTTCTTTACATACGCCCAACTTCTCTCGCTCGCTTGCACATGGGTTGAGTGGGTGCGGAACAGAGATAGAGATTCGAATCGGGTTTCACGGTCATAAAAACCCTCATTCCAGCTATTGAATTATTACAATAACAAAATATGTTATCTTAATAATGTACTATCCTTTTGTTTAAATACCGATGTACGATGTAACGAAAGGCACGAAGATAAATATACAATGAAGACTTGCATTATGATTCGATAATTATGTACATATAGTTGAGACCTTTACAAAGAGATTGGTTTATAATATTTATATCAAAACATCGAATTATTCGTCTTTTCTGCCATTGCAATGAGTCCGGGGCAAAATGTAGAACTACGTTTTCCGCCTGAAGTGTATTAAAAAAAGTTATTTATAAAAAAAAAATCTTTAATAGAATTTAGTACTAACCGAAAACTTTCTTCTGGATAATGGCGATAATCATAAAAATAAGTCACAACACGCCTTTAATATGTACACTAAATGATTTACAAAAACCCGTTTTTATTATTTGCTTGCGAAACACGGTTTAGCCAATTAGGCAATTGGTTGGACAGTTAGATTTATTTATTATTTCCTTAGACAAATGTACAGCATAAACAAGTTTTTATTAGATGAGAATTGCGGTGACCTCCAAAATTTAATGCCAGCTCTTTATGACTAGGCTACAGTAACCAGCAAGTCCTTACCTAATTAATTTATTAGCCCAAACATCTGAAGGCAACTAGGTACATACATACCTACACAATATTATTTGGTTTGCCTGTATTTTCAAGATAAGAAATCAGTATGTATACTTTGAAATATGATTATTTTTGTTCATGCACATCAGTGTTCAGCTTAAAAATGTTATATGTTGTTTTTTTCTTTTTTTTTAACAAACCTTTGTTTTTATTTTATATATTTACGAATAATTGTAAGTATACATACTCTAGGGTATTTTAAATGTATGGGATATCATTGTTTAATGTTGTCCTTGAGTTATAAGTGTTGATAGTCAACTTGTCTCTGTTATGCAAATATTGTTGTTACTCATGAAGAACTCTTTGTGTCCGTGGATAATATAACTAAGTGTGGGATAGATATATTTCATAAAAAAGAATTTAAGCTCAGTCATAAAATACGACTTAAAAATAATATAATATTTGCACATTATTATGAAGACGATGTCTTTTCCTTTTTAAGACAGTAGTGATGGTTATGTAATAATATCTACATACAGTGGAGTAGCAACAAACTTCTGGGCTCCCGGACAGTTCAAGTGTGTACAATTAATAATGATGGGTATAATCTTCAAAAAAGTTGTTCCTGAATATTCATTAGGCTTTTAGAAAAAGTCAATACGTATCCCATATAAATAAAAATCGGATATGTTTATCCGAGACACTATCTAGGTTACAAACCAATTATTTAGAATGTTGTGATCATTTAAAAAGGTAGCTGCCAAAAATATGTGAAAAATCAGTTGCAAGAAGATGTTGTTAATTCTGAATTTAAAATATGAGATCGACAAATATGACGTTCAATAACTAGGTCCCAATGGTCATTTGCAGTAATGAAGAATTGTGGGCAAACACTGCAAAAGCAGTGTCGACCTTATACATTAATTTTGCCATTGGATATTACTGGGTTTGTTAAATATTAGGTGTATTAGGAACAGGAGCTTGAAAATAAACATAACAGTTGGACTATACAGTTAATAGTTACAGTTTACTTTCTTTAATGATTTGACTTAATAATAAAAATAAATCAATGATAAAGAAATAGGGGGTCACTTTGACCATCCCCTTTGAGTTGGAGTCATATTCCATACTATAAAACGTGCCCTAGGTATGTAACAGTTTACTAAGTATTGGAGGATTTATTAACCTCCTAGTGAATTCTTATGTACTCTCAGTTAAGATAAACTGCTGCGCTGTTTTTTTCATACAATACTTAAATATGGATTTGAGGCCAAAATACTTTACCAAACTGAATAACTCTTTTTTAACCAAAAGGTTAAAAAAAATTACAAATATTTAATTATTCTAAAATTGTGAAAAATATTTGATGGTCTATATTTTATAATTTAAAACACATAATTAAAGTAGCACACATCCGTACCAAATATTTGTACATAATACCTTTTGGTTAAAAAAATTACTATCCAGTTTTGGCCTCAAATTCAAATTTAAGTTTTGTTTGGAAAAGGCCGTGCAGCCGTTTCTCTTAACACATTTCGGCCAGGTATTTTTTGCGCTGGCGCTATGCTGAGTACGGGCGAAAATAAAGGTCTCGTGCGAATTTCTTTAATTTGTTTTAAATCGCTATATCTTCGAAAATAATTAAAATATTTTAATAAAAATTTCTAACGTAGTAACTAGCATATCCAAGCTATAAAAGTATGAAACAAAAATCGAATATTATTTTAAATGCAACTCAATTAATCTAATTCCATCTTTTCAGTAAAAATATCCTTCCCGTCCTTAAGCAACAATCGACCGAACGAGTAGAAATACCTTTCCCGTCCGAAGTGTGTTAAGTAACACAACGGTTAATGTGACAGAATGCATAGTTAATAGTGTATATTATTTATCAAGCAGAGAACCTGTCAAATGGTGACCTCTGACATCATTAAATTTGCACAGCTCTTTATGTTTGAAATTTTTAGGCCACCGCAACTATTTTCAGTTCCCAACATCGTTCCGATCATGAGCTATTAAAATATTTATATCTTAAAAATTTTTGAGATCCGAACAGTTGCTACGCCACTGGACACATGGCACGGCAACAGCCAAATTTATCTTAATATAAATAAGAATTTTACAAATATTAGATGTATTTATCAACAGTCTCAAATAAGAATTTTACAAATATTAGATTATTTATCAACAGTCTCCCGCCCTATTCGCTCATCTAACATCAACACTTTTATTGCAACGAACCAAACAAATATAATCCACAGCCGATATTGACCCAAGCTGTTTACTTATATTTGCCTGAGCCCGGAATATCTCTAGTTTATTGCTTGTTCAAACAGAGCAACATTTTACTCAGTCTATGAAAACATGCGGCTGAAATAATTTATGCTATCAGTAGTTGAAGCCACTTGAATCATATTTTACATATTATATACATTTAATTTCTGCAAAAAAATAGGTCACTGAACTGATAAGTCTTTATTATTATTATTTCATATTCAAATATGAAATTGCTGCTAAATTTATTACGTTGCATTTTTACCCGAGGGCTTTTTGTATTGTCTTTTTTTCATATATCTATTCTACTGTTTTTTAAAAAACATCTTTAAAATTTGTAATTTCGAAAAAAGTTATTGATCTTTTTACATGTACTATCATGTAGAATCACCTCCCGAGATTAGTGCACTTTACCCCTAGAAACTTTGTACTAAAACTATAAAAATTATTTGTTCAAATAAGACAAATTAGTCACATTTATTGGCATTCAAATAAGCATCAACTACATATGAGGACATAAATGTCACACCACCGAGTAATTGTTTCTTTCAATAAAAAAATATTGTCTAATGCGTATATACCATATTCTTTTAGGAAATACTAGCGCAGACTCGTGAAAAATCACGGGCTATTATAATTGTAGGATTTGTGAAGCTGAAAGTATTTACTAAAAAAATATTTGCCTCAAGATCGTTGCCTTTCAAAAGAAGAAATATATCTTTCGAATATTAGTAAAAATTAAAATTACGACATCTATCAAGCATCTGTCAAAAATTTAAACAAAAGAAATACACATTTATTGGTCTCAACCAGTTTCAATATATTATATTAAATAATAAAATAATTTTAGTACCTACTTTATCGCTTGTAAAATGATTACATTAAAATGAGACAACTGAAATTAGTATGTTTAATTATTTGAGTGTGTGTACCATTTTTCAAATTATTTGCTATGTGTATTTTAAATTAATTAGGTAATTAATTAAATGGATTGTGTTTTAATAAGTTTATCATTTTGGGTTTCAAATATAATTTAAAACCAGGTGATAATAACCACCTGCTACCATCTTATATAATGTTGTTGGTAACTACTAGCTATTAGAAAGTTTAATTTCTATGTTTCTGGTGGCATTTTTAGGTTGCATATATATTCGTTAGACAGGTGTCTCCAAACCTGATTTTTATTATACTGTTAAAATTATATTCCAATCAACCTTATAAATGTATTACTACATAAACATTGACCTGGTTTTTGTTTGAGAGGCAAACAACTGAAACATTTTTAATTGGTTAAGCAAGGTAAAATGTTTTATTATCTTTGCATTATTTTATTATCTTTGCCTTATTTTGTAGCAAACTTGGTAAATATTCGGAATCACTGAACACGGATTATACGAAATATTTTTAAATAAAACCTTCTGATTTACCTTAATTACTATTAAAGGAATCTGACTGCATTTGGGAATTTTTTAATTACGTAAATCGAAAATTCACTTTCGTTGTATGGGATGACAGCTGCAATGATTTCTGTTGATGACATTTTCTTTCGTTGATATTCCTGATATGAGTGGCTAGAATTTTAACCATTTACTGTATGCAAATACTAGGTAGGTACTATTTTGGCCAAACTCGAAAAATATTTTTATGTTATTTAATTTATTTTTTTCTTCCGACTTTATGTCCGGGTTAAATCTTCCCTATATGAAAAACTAAACCCTTCCACACACTTTTCCACAAATGATCATCTAGTCAATCCACATTATGCAAGTTCATTATATAAACATAATAAATACAAAACAATACAAGATCAACAACACGTCAACTCACCAGAGATCAAATGGGAAAATAATTCGCCGACTCCAGATATTTTCATATCAGAGGGTTCGGCTCGGTAGAACTCGTAACTGGACCTATAAATCCTACTGATCCCTCAGTATAAATATTTAAAAAATCTTTTGTAATCCTACATTTATTTAATATGACGGATTTTTGCATTTTAATATATAAATTCTTTGATAGATCTAATACGCATAAATTTTGAATAAGATAATAAAATAATGCCAGTAGCCGAAATAACAAATGGTAATATTTTTATCGTCTGAAAATGCCGAATTCTTTTTATCTCATTTCCTAAATCTGTCAATTTTCTTATTTTTTCACCAACAGATTTTTGAATATTACAGGAATTTGGAATAGCGACATCAATAATATAAGTTATTTTTTTTATTTTGTCATGTAAAAATATATCGGGTCTATTATGACTAATCGTTCGGTCTGTTAGTATAGTTTTATCATAATATATTTTATAAAATTCATTTTCTAAAAATGAATTTGGTTCATATATGTACTTTATTACGGCAGTCAATCAAGTTATGATTAAGGTGAAGCTATAAGTGAAAGCACTATTTAGATTAATTTTTACTACGAATCGGTATAGGTTATCAATACCAAAATTATACTATGGATACATTGAAGCTTGTTCTATCGCTTGGCTTGATCAGAATTAAAATAAAATTGTTAATTACGTCATGAAAAATATAAGCGTAAACTACTAAATAGATTTCTTTTTCAAGAGTTTACCATGAACTCGAATAAGAAAAAACGAACAAAAGTTTTTATTAAATTATTCACAAAAAATTAAAATCCTCTTTGGCGCTTACTTAATAATTTTGTGAGTGAAACATTGTATTGAATTCTAGAATTTCTTCAGAAGCCCGCCGAGAGCGGCAACGGACAGACGTCAGATCTGTACCAGTATTTTTAATGGTTTCTTTTCTGGTGACATAATTTTAGCCAGGGGCATTTTTAGTTCTCAAACCGTGAGGATAAGACCAAAATGACCAAAATATTATACCTTCTCAATAGGGGCCGTTCAAGTATTATGTAAGCACTATACGGGGGCAGGGGGGTCTTTGATTTGCTTATTTTTGATGACATGGGGGGGTGGGGGGGTCGAGATAGTGATTACGTCAGCACTGCTCAGCAGTAGTTATTTTTTTTTTACACATTGGCAACCCACACATTGTCTATGTTTGAAAACCGAATACATATTCGGGGATTCTCACAAATAATTAATACGTTTAGGTACTCGCTGAGAAGTGAATGGGGAATTACCGCGCTCTACTCACTTGTCAAAATTTCTTCCATCAATCTATTGTTTCGTTTCAGTACGATTGACGATTTGACGTGTTGTACCTGCTTATGAATCAATAAAAAAACAGAATACATTAACAGAAAAATATAAGCATGGGAGGGGGGGGGGGGGTAAGAGCTTTGCTTACTTTTGGTGACAAGGGGGAAGAGGGGGTAAATAATTGTAATAAATCTGCTTACTTAATACTTGAACGGCCCCATACATCTATTTGAAATTCACTTTCGTTTTCTTGAAAGAATGTATCAATGAAGTGGAAATTAACCCACTACCCGACATCCAATCGAGCTGAAACTCGGCAATGCATTTTAGTGGCACATAAATGAACATATACGCATTTATCTGAAATTGGATGACATTACAATAGTTAGCGACTTCATGCTTTTAAACGAGTCACGCTCGCGCGCTAAATGCATTCCATTTTCTGCTAGTCCGAGTGACGCTTGCCGGTTTTGACTTACAGCGTTCTATTTTTAGCTAACACGAGTAACGCTTGTGAAAGTTAGCGATGTATTTTATGCAATTTGAATTTGCCTGCAGTTGAGATCGGTCGTGTTTTTGAGCTGCTTATTTCGTTTTTACTATATTGTTTTCACATTTTCGTGTATGATCGAATGTATCCTTTTATTAAAAAAATATATTTATCATATCGTATTAATTTGATTTTGAATTTTTTTTTTTCAAATAAGATCCCAAATGGAGAGTGATAGTGAATATGAAGATATTGATAGTGAATATGAAAATATTTTAATAAAAATTGCATATGCTAAAATTGTTATATTTTAATTGAAAAATGTATAAACTTTGAATAAAACATTTAAAAAAAACTGATTTAAAAAAAAATCTTTTTACTAAAAAACCCTAGTATTAATTTTTTTATTTTTTTTATAGTGAATACCTCACAAGAGTCCCAACTGCTCCCGTCTGGAGCCAGTGAGACTATGGCATCCCCAATTGGGGGAAAATAAAAAGTAATTAATACGCAATAAATGTCGATCCAACCAAATTGGGATTTGGCTCAGTTGTTAATGTGGCTGACTCCAGTCCCCGGGGAGGAAGGTTAAATCCTTAGTAAAATCTATTACTATCTATTTAATAATGTATTTATAGCAAAAAAAAAATCCTTTTAAGTTTTATTTTGTATATCTCAAAATACTACTTTTTAATCTATGTTTTTATTCCGTGTTTACTTGAGTTAATGATTTATTTCTCATGGAAAAATGCTTTCCGTTTGTATTTATATTGACTAATGATTTTTTATAGGTCCATAATTGAAAATGGGCAATAAAAACAAAAACAAATATCCAAATGTAAGCAAGCTAAGAAAACCAAAAAAAATTCTTAGGAAATGTGGACTTTATTAGATAAAATTTTGCTGGCCACATTTGTTTAAATTTTGTTATTGCTCCCATAAAATAAAAATTCTATAAATAAAAAATTAATTCCAGGAATGCCAAGTTTAAAACACTATACGTACTTATCTCCGTTTCAATTTTCAACCTAATTTTGGTTCATAAGTTGATAAAAAAAAAAAATGGTAAAAAAACATAAAAATGACTGCTCTACTAAACTAATTTAATAAATTTTTCATAAAGTTACACTGGTATTAATGAAAAACCAAACCTAGTGGTACAATTAACTTGTTCGCATTTTTACGTCTTTATCTCGGTACCTATTAGAGATAGAAGAAAAACTGTAAATTTAAATTTTTTTGTTCTCTGTGTGACGTTGATTCATTTTCCTGTTTGCCGCTTGTACTATGAATTTTCCGGACACCGTGTATACGGTTCATTTAAATAGCCCCGTGCACGTAAGTGTGTTACTATACATAATTAATATATATAATTTTAATAACACTCTTGTTATTTTTAATGATTATTCATATAAATATATTGACAAAAAACATTAAAAACACAGCATTTAAAAATAAAAATTAAACTGTGTAATTATATTAATCATTAATCCCTAAAGTTGAAGAATTCTTGGCAGTTGAAAGTCAGCGTGTTCACGACTGCTGTTCTCACAAAAACTCCGCTAGTATGCGTCCATCAGTTAAAAAGGGTTTTAGCAAGCGTGCGGCAGGATCAACAAAAGGAGATCCTGCCGGGCGCTTTCTACCTATTGCAGGGACCTACTCCAACTCGACTCTCATTATTTTAAAATTCCTTGCCTCGCGCAGACAACACAGATAATCTTAACGATATGTTCGATTATTATTTTGGAAGTTGAAAGAACAAACATTTTTTTGGCTTTCATATTCGTCTTAATTACCAAACTTTGGTGAATTATTTTTAAAACTTGATTATGCCTAAATGTATACTCGGACGGTGCTAATACAGAACATCCCGATATAATATGTTCTGTAGTTTCCGGAAAAGCCAAACATTTTCCACATAAAACATAAATTATTAATTATTTATATTTGTTTTATTTAACCTAACCAGTTTTTTTCCTATTAAAATGAATAAAACGTAAAAAATTCCCACATAAAATCAATTGTAATGGATGAATAAAAGTGACTTAGCTGTTATTTTAGGTTGGATATAATTGATTAAAGGTAGCTGAAACATTAAAGTCGATTATCTCAGAATCAACACATTGTCAATTAGGGGCCGTTCAAGTATTACGTAAGCAGATTTATTACAATTATTTACCCCCTCTTCCCCCTTGTCACCAAAAGTAAGCAAAGCTCTTACCCCCCCCTCCCATGCTTACGTAAAAATTGGTACCTATATGCATTTTTCTGTTAATGTATTCTGTTTTTTTATTGATTCATAAGCAGCACTTATAAAATAGACTTAGGATAGAGGACTTTAATGCACATCATATTCATTTAAACAAACTTTATTGACACAGTGGGAATCCCCGAATATGTATTCGGTTTTCAAACATAGACAATGTGTGGGTTGCCAATGTGTAAAAAAAAAATAACTACTGCTGAGCAGTGCTGACGTAATCACTATCTCGACCCCCCCACCCCCCATGTCATCAAAAATAAGCAAAGCAAAGACCCCCCTGCCCCCCTATAGTGCTTACATAATACTTGAACGGCCCCTTAATGTCTTCTGTCAGTAAACTGATACTACATGTTAAATCAACAGTCCATCATAAAGTTATTGATGTTCTTGGAGTATTAATAATTAAGAGAAAGAAATGCCTTTCTTTTTTATTTCTGTGAATTAGTGAAGTATCATGGTAAAATATTGTTAAAGTAATACATTTTATTGTCCTCAGCTATCAATGGAGGTGGAGAGTAACTGGCTATCCAAGCAGTCACAGTCTGGGGACGCGGGTGCCCTCGGAATGCTGATGCGTCAGGTCATGCAGGACCTCAACTGCCGGAAGATGTGCACTCTCACAGGTTACTTGCAGGATTATTACTTCAACTGGAATATACTCTCTGTCTTTCCCTGGTGAAAGACCATCATTCAGTATATTGAAATAGCTTTAACTGTGTTTGGCGAACAAACAATTGAATAGCCAGATATCTCCTTCCCTCCCCACTACCTTCTTCCTCACAATGTACCCCAATTGGGCATGCCGTAGTCCCACTGGTTCCAGATGGTTATGAGCAGTTAGGACTCGAAAAAAAAATAAAACAGTTACACCCTGCTATGGTCCTCTTTAGTATAATTTTAAAATGGTTCCATAACAAATCAGAACAGGGGCAAAACAGAACATCGAAGAAAAGTGACAAAAAAACCTAGCCTTACTTTTTTGGCATGTTCTGTTTTGTCACAGTTCTTTTTTTATCCGGTTACCTTTTAAAATGTGCCAATCTGATGATGTTTGTAACAGGGTGAAATCGGTTCTGTCCCAAAATAAATTATAGTACTTACTTGGTCTCAATCATAATATTACAATGATAATTTCCAAACAATAAAAACCTAACCCGGATACAGGCTTAGTCCTAGTGAGGTAGTAAATTTAATTAAATTTTAATAAACAATAAATTTTATCATGTGAAGAAACAATAAAATAAAATAATTATAAATGTTTAGTAAACTTCACATTCCTATTTTGGAATACCAATTCTAGCCCCCAGTTATTAAAGTCGTATTATTTTACGCATCTTATTTGAACATTGAGATTGCATACATATAATAAAAACAAGGGGGAATGAACCATTATTACGCGCACACAAAATGGTCGCCAATAGTACTGCCATTGTTTATACAAACACCAAACGTATAATTTTCATTGGCCCCACCATTTTGATAGTTGGGGAAGTTTGGCCATAGCTCGGTGACAGTCGGCGATTTTTTCTATTATCTACGGGTTTGCATAATTAGCTGTGGCAGAAAGCTATTTAACATGATCACTTCTTGGTTATTGCAGAGGGCACCACCACCACGCATCTGACGGTGGTACGTGTCAGCTCCGACCCGGCTCCCGTGCAGGACCACCAGGTGCCCGTGTTCCTCTTCAGTCGGGACACCTTTGTGCCGGACCAGTGGGATCTCACCACCAACCAGGTTAGCGTGCTTCAGAGTTGTTACAGCCATTTCCCTGAATCTCTAAAAAACTCTTCCAGGTGTGCCTATATTATACAGCCCCTGCTAAAGATCTAACCTTTAAATTTCACATGTGAACTGATTAACCCGTAGAAACCAGCAATAATATTCAATAAATAAAAATACATTTTTGTTAAGGCCAAAATGTAGACAATACCATTCTTGATAAACTGAAATTTTGATTTTTTTGTTTAACAAACCCAGTAGAAGTAATATCCAAAGGTAAAATTAATGTATTATGCTACATATACATACGCGAGCCGAACTGCTGAACTGAACCTCAACTTATGGGAAAGGAACAAAGCAACCTCAATGACGCGAAATGCCGCTTGCAGTTGCTTCATTCCTTTCCCACAATTCGTGGCTCGGTTCGCAATGTATACGTACCATAAGATCGACACTGCAATTGCAGTGCTTCGTGACTTGCATGGTCACAATTCTTTAACACTGCAAATGCAGGGCTTTGTCTTCTTCAACCTTTGAACACCACTCGCCTTCCCGAGAGTGTGGAAAGATTATTTAAAACACAGTAAAGTGCTAGTTACTGTGAATTTCAAAGACATTCGCAATAGCTGAGAATTTCATAAATGTTGATCATTTATTTGAATTGCTGGAACGTACTAAATAGAGGCTATTGAAGTGTACAAACACCCAATCAACATTAATGGAAACAATGGGTGATACATGACCTCATGAACGAGAGTAATTACAATAGTGACGTTGTGGACCACATTCACGCAGATCAACTAAACTTTTACTCTGAACATAAACAAATTAACATTTTTCTACAATTCTACACTTCTGTCCGAAACGTTGGCTCAAGACAGAGGGCGATCAATTTAGGTGCGTTTTTACAAAATTCGATAAAAGCTTTGCCAAATTTCACACACTCCATTTTTTTTCGGTTAAACTGTATGTGAAAAATTTGTTATGCTTCTTGTATTTATGTTCAACTATCTGACGTGTACCAGGCGTTGATTGGAGACTTATCTCTACTTTCTATAAATATAATATGCTTGTATATATATAAAAATCATTAGAACTAAAGGTAAATACTCCTCCCATAAACACGAGCTCCTGGAGCTCAACTTATGGAGTAGTAGAATAATAATATATATAAACCTTCAGGAGGAAATTCTCTGTGAAAATAGTGATAACCCTATCAAAATCTGTTGCGTAGCTTAGAAGAACTAAGCGCACAAATAGACAGACGTGGATAACAACTTTGTTTTATACTATTTAGAGATGAACATTTTTTACTAGTTTTATTTCCTTTGCTTACTTACATATTCTTTCCAGTTTGCCTCAAATATTTATACTGGATGCCATTAGCAAAATCCTAAAAATAGCCAAAATCAATAATTCATATTTCGCTCCGCTATCGTAACAATCGGTTTAACTTTAAAAATTGTTTCTTGTTTTTTTATTTATTATATGAACGAGAAAAAAGTGAAGTTACAGTTTTATACAAATTCCCAAACAAAACTAATTGTTTTCGAAATGTCGAGTTCTCTCAATTTTTCTATGATTGGAGTGAAAACATTTTTCACATGTGATATTAAAATTTTATTGTTTAGAAATAATAATGTTTATTTTAAATGCTTACACAATAATTTTATCTAGTTTCTAAAACAGTATTTGTTTTTACGGAAAATTAAAAAATAAGACAATTTAGCGCAAATACACAGAAAACATTGCAAACTGAAAAAAAGTGTTGGAAGTACTGAAGGGTTGAAAATTTGTATAAAAATTGGTTTTTGGGCTACTTTTTTTTCTTTTTTAATTACACAAAGAACACTTTTAGGTTCTCATGTTCTTAGTTTGGGTTAAATAAAAGGAGAAAAAAGAAATCGTAATACAGGAGAAACAATTTTAAGTTTAATGAAATAACTATTAAAATGCATTACATATTTTCAGTCCCTCCCTGGTGAGTTTTTAAATTGATTGTTTCTTCCAGATCCTCCCGTACATAGACGGCTTCAACCACGTATCTAAGATAGCGGCACTGGCGGACGTGGAGACCAACCTGGTGAAGGCGTGCGTGCAGAATCTGGTGTACTACGGTGTGGTGACGCTGGTACCCATCTTTCAGTACTGCGCCGTCTTCTGTGCCACGCCCAAGCTGCGCCAGCTGGCCCTGTGCAAGGGCCTGCAAGCGCAGTGCATACACTACTGCTCCAGATCGGGTCAGTCATTCTATGATCACACTAGTTGTTGAAAAATCACAGGATGTTACTGGAGAAGTTATTGCTAGGAAGTCTCTTAGTAAAGTTTTTGTTAGTAAGGGGCTGCAGGCGCAGTACATTTACTATTGCTCCAGATGGGGTCAGTATAAGGAAGTCTCTTGATGATTATAGAAGTTTTTGTTAGTAAGGGGCTGCAGGCGCAGTACATTTACTATTGCTCCAGATGGGGTCAGTATAAGGAAGTCTCTTGATGATTATAGAAGTTTTTGTTAGTAAGGGGCTGCAGGCGCAGTACATTTACTATTGCTCCAGATGGGGTCAGTATAAGGAAGTCTCTTGATGATTATAGAAGTTTTTGTTAGTAAGGGGCTGCAGGCGCAGTACATTTACTATTGCTCCAGATGGGGTCAGTCTAAGGAAGTCTCTTGATGATTATAGAAGTTTTTGTTAGTAAGGGGCTGCAGGCGCAGTACATTTACTATTGCTCCAGATGGGGTCAGTATAAGGAAGTCTCTTGATGATTATAGAAGTTTTTGTTAGTAAGGGGCTGCAGGCGCAGTACATTTACTATTGCTCCAGATGGGGTCAGTATAAGGAAGTCTCTTGATGATTATAGAAGTTTTTGTTAGTAAGGGGCTGCAGGCGCAGTACATTTACTATTGCTCCAGATGGGGTCAGTATAAGGAAGTCTCTTGATGATTATAGAAGTTTTTGTTAGTAAGGGGCTGCAGGCGCAGTACATTTACTATTGCTCCAGATGGGGTCAGTCTAAGGAAGTCTCTTGATGATTATAGAAGTTTTTGTTAGTAAGGGGCTGCAGGCGCAGTACATTTACTATTGCTCCAGATGGGGTCAGTATAAGGAAGTCTCTTGATGATTATAGAAGTTTTTGTTAGTAAGGGGCTGCAGGCGCAGTACATTTACTATTGCTCCAGATGGGGTCAGTATAAGGAAGTCTCTTGATGATTATAGAAGTTTTTGTTAGTAAGGGGCTGCAGGCGCAGTACATTTACTATTGCTCCAGATGGGGTCAGTATAAGGAAGTCTCTTGATGATTATAGAAGTTTTTGTTAGTAAGGGGCTGCAGGCGCAGTACATTTACTATTGCTCCAGATGGGGTCAGTATAAGGAAGTCTCTTGATGATTATAGAAGTTTTTGTTAGTAAGGGGCTGCAGGCGCAGTACATTTACTATTGCTCCAGATGGGGTCAGTATAAGGAAGTCTCTTGATGATTATAGAAGTTTTTGTTAGTAAGGGGCTGCAGGCGCAGTACATTTACTATTGCTCCAGATGGGGTCAGTCTAAGGAAGTCTCTTGATGATTATAGAAGTTTTTGTTAGTAAGGGGCTGCAGGCGCAGTACATTTACTATTGCTCCAGATGGGGTCAGTATAAGGAAGTCTCTTGATGATTATAGAAGTTTTTGTTAGTAAGGGGCTGCAGGCGCAGTACATTTACTATTGCTCCAGATGGGGTCAGTATAAGGAAGTCTCTTGATGATTATAGAAGTTTTTGTTAGTAAGGGGCTGCAGGCGCAGTACATTTACTATTGCTCCAGATGGGGTCAGTATAAGGAAGTCTCTTGATGATTATAGAAGTTTTTGTTAGTAAGGGGCTGCAGGCGCAGTACATTTACTATTGCTCCAGATAGGGTCAGTCTAAGGAAGTCTCTTGATGATTATAGAAGTTTTTATTAGTAAGGGGCTGCAGGCGCAGTACATTTACTATTGCTCCAGATAGGGTCAGTCTAAGGAAGTCTCTTGATGATTATAGAAGTTTTTGTTAGTAAGGGGCTGCAGGCGCAGTACATTTACTATTGCTCCAGATGGGGTCAGTATAAGGAAGTCTCTTGATGATTATAGAAGTTTTTGTTAGTAAGGGGCTGCAGGCGCAGTACATTTACTATTGCTCCAGATAGGGTCAGTCTAAGGAAGTCTCTTGATGATTATAGAAGTTTTTATTAGTAAGGGGCTGCAGGCGCAGTACATTTACTATTGCTCCAGATAGGGTCAGTCTAAGGAAGTCTCTTGATGATTATAGAAGTTTTTATTAGTAAGGGGCTGCAGGCGCAGTACATTTACTATTGCTCCAGATAGGGTCAGTATAAGGAAGTCTCTTGATGATTATAGAAGTTTTTGTTAGTAAGGGGCTGCAGGCGCAGTACATTTACTATTGCTCCAGATGGGGTCAGTATAAGGAAGTCTCTTGATGATTATAGAAGTTTTTGTTAGTAAGGGGCTGCAGGCGCAGTACATTTACTATTGCTCCAGATGGGGTCAGTCTAAGGAAGTCTCTTGATGATTATAGAAGTTTTTGTTAGTAAGGGGCTGCAGGCGCAGTACATTTACTATTGCTCCAGATGGGGTCAGTCTAAGGAAGTCTCTTGATGATTATAGAAGTTTTTGTTAGTAAGGGGCTGCAGGCGCAGTACATTTACTATTGCTCCAGATAGGGTCAGTCTAAGGAAGTCTCTTGATGATTATAGAAGTTTTTGTTGGTAGCATTTATTTGGAATTGTTTTTTTTAAGAAGGCTAATGATTTTTTTTTGGTAAATGGTGTTATATCTAGTTATTATTCTTTTAAACGGCTTTAGTCATGTTTCATGACCAGGTCTGAGTAGCCAGGTACTTCCCAACCTTCCTATTCCCCATCTCCTTCATTTCAAAACTCACTAATGTTGATTTGGCATCATGAAATTTGCACAGCTTGTTCCATCTTGAATTTCTATATCCATGTACCTATTTCAAGTTCAAACTTACCATAATATGCCAAAAATGGTTCCATGCTAACTCAACACAGTGATTATTCAACACACTTTTAAAAAGTGATATAATTATTTTTTTTAACCTAACCTACCTAACCCAGTTAATAAAGTTTTTGTTTCATCACTTTCCATGACTTTATATAACTTTTTAAAGATGTGATGAATTATCAATTTGATGATTTATTCGGTCACCGCCAAAAATAGCTTAGGTGGTTATTTATAAATACATGAAATCTTCATAACCTAATAATATTGTGTCAATATTTTTAAATCTTTTACTCCATCTATCATTCTAACTTATGTAATCGTTATTAATTTTGTCTCACCTGAGTTATAATTCTATTAACTCTTACGCGGCTGCATTGATGTGGTCCCGAGAGTAGCCATCATTTGCGTTATAAATGAAGTTACGGTAGATGTTAATTCTAAAATAAACACACATATGTTAACAAATTCAAAAGGCAAAGGATTGACGTATGTTTCTTACCTGATGATTCAATACTTTTTGTTTCAATCAGGTTATAATTTATACAAATATTTTCCTATCTTCCTGCTGATGTTTGTAGCCTTGAAAATCACTTTAACAATTCACGACTCGATAAAATGTTAGTATAAGGTCGCTGGGTTAATTGGAATACACAACTCAAGTATTACGTCCTCCATTATTCTGTTACATATTTGCTGTAGACTTAAAATGAAAAGTAAAATATGGTTAGTGATAATGGGTTAACCATGATAACTTAACACAAATACAATTCAATGCAACTTTAAAAAGTGATATAAAGTCTTTAAAAGTAATGAAAAAAACTAACATATACAGTGAAACTCTCTTATTGGTATGTATACATTTGCGAACCGAAACGCAAACCGAGCCACAAATTATGGAAAAGGAACGAAGCAACTGCAAGCAGTGTTTAACGCTCTTTGCGGTTTCTTCGTTCCTTTCCCATAAGTTGAGGTTCAGTTCGGCAGTTCGGCTCGCGTATGTATACATAGCATAAGATGTTTTGCAAGAGACCGGATAAAAAAACTTTTTAAGTGGGAAAACTTAAGTGGAATCCAAATTTGACAATTTTTAAAATGAAGATTTTTTTTATTTTGTTGTATTATATTAGTTATTACAATTAATGTATTTTTAAATTTCATAGGTAAATATATTAAAAATATCATATTATTACCGGTTACAACAACATCAATACTTAAGCATTTTTGCGTACCCATGTTGTGACACTAGTTTCGGTGTATGATGGTTTTACTGCCGAACTTCTAAAACCTCGTAAATGGGATGCAGACAAAATGGGTTAACAAATTGATAAATTTTATGACTTTGGGAAAAAAGGGACATTTTCAGATATATTTCGCCACTACTTTTCATTAAAACTTCTTAGGCGGGAAGCAGTTTTAGCTCAAACTTCTTATGTGGGAAAAATCATGTTTTTTGTAGTTTTTTTGTAAATAATTTCAAGGGATTGGAAAACAAAACTTCTTAAGCGTGAAAACTTATTGTGGAAACATCTTAAGCGAGTAAACCTTACCTACATAACCTATTTAACCTAGTTTTTGTTTTATCACTTTTCGTGACTTTATATCACTTAAAGGTGTGTTAACTTGTCATTTTGATGAGTTATCCGGTTACCGTGATCACTAATATATATTATACAGAGCCTTATAATTTGTTTTTATATTTTCGACCCTTTGCCCTCTAGTGCGCTATGTTTATGGACAGTGAAGTGGGCTATTTTGATTAGCTTTGTTGGAGTTCCGATTATCAATCATTTATTTCTGCTAAAATCACTTTTTTCACCTTTCGCCTCATTTTTCACCTCATTAGTGCTATCCGACATGTTATCTTTAAACATGGCTGGATTAATCAGCACTTGAAGCAGTCTAGTATTTGTTGCAGATGTTTTATATAATATGAAGATAATTAATCTTTTAGATACATGTTGTAACACAGCGGAAATTCAATAATGTGCAGAACACAGGTTTGTTTTGTTTGTTTGTTCTACTTAACGTGTCATTATTTTAATTTTTAATTTTTATGCTGTATTGAATGTGAAACTTATATTTGATATCAAAATACCGTTGTAAAATTGTACCTACTACCTCCTACATATGAATTGTAAGCTCCTCCTGCCCTAAAATGAGTTCTGTAACTCATCGGGATTGCTCTAGCAAGAAATAAACACAATAAAAAAAAAAAATAAAAATAATATACACTGAATAATTAATGGGAAATTTTTGGATGACCTCAAATTAGACACATTTTTCAAAAATCTTCTTTGACAATGCACCGAAACTACAGGGTTTTCCAATAAGAGGTGTTATTTTGAATAGCCCGCTATTTCGGTAGATGTTACTTTTGAAGCTGTCATTTTTTGACATTTGACAAGTAGAAACTACGCCATTAATAAAAATGGAACGATACACGCTTCAACAACGCACTTTTGAAGCTGTCATTTTTTGACATTTGACAAGTAGAAACTACGCCATTAATAAAAATGGAACGATACACGCTTCAACAACGCACTTTTGAAGCTGTCATTTTTTGACATTCGACAAGTAGAAACTACGCCATTAATTAAAATGGAACGATACACGCTTCAACAACGCATTGAAATTATTAAAATTCATTTGTGTGAATCAAATGCAAATCATCTTGAGTGATGAGGCCCATTTCCACCTCGGTGGCTTCGTCAACAAGCAAAATTGTCGCATCTGGGGCTCGGAAAAGCCTCTCTGGAGCGGCGGAGTCATTAGACCTTACTTTTTCGAAAATGAGGCTGGAGCAACAGTTACGGTGAATGGATTGCGCTATCGAGAGATGATTAATGATTTTTTATGGCCGGAATTGGATGGTATTGATCTGGACAACGTTTACTTTCAACAAGACGGCGCTACGTGCCACACAAGCAACGAAACCATTGATATTCTACGATTGAATATCAAAATAACACCTCTTATTGGAAAACCCTGTATTATCGAACCAACTGTCCCTATCGTCTTTTCCTTCTGAACCCACGTCCACAAATTTAGAATTTGCTGGACAAATATTGCCTTAGTTATTTGTTTGTGTCTAACATGGTAAACACTTATTGTCTAACTAATTATTGCTTATAATAATTTGTTATCCTTCGTGCTATGCATAAAAAACCTTGTCTTATAAATATTACTTTATCATTATAAAAAATAAAAAAAACTTACTGTCTGTTTTAGATTCTGTTAATTCTCTCACTTTATTTTGTCCTGCTCCAATAGTGGTTTTAATTGCCCATAATACACAATTATGCAAAGAATTATCTTGAAAGAATCCAAGGCTGATGTAAACATGATGAGTAAGATTAAGAAAGGGACTCTTAGATGCTTTGTACCCGTAGAGTGAATGAACAAAGGCAGGAGTGTAAGAAGAATATATGACATGAAAATGAATGGTAGAAGAGGTCCTGGGTGCCAAAGGAAGACATGACACAATCAAGTGCATCAAATACTTGGGTCGAGCCATGTCAAGAGTCAGAATAACAGAAGAGTATATATGAATGTGAATGAACCAAGAATTCTGTGCCAATACAGAGATGTGTGGTGGTCCATCCTATCTGTCTACCCCTGCACAGAAACGGCAGTGATGATTAGTTATTTAATTAGCCCTTAGAACAAGGCGGTTAAGAATTTCTAAATTAGGGGGTTTCCACACAAGTTTTTTTTTTTACTATTATATCTGAGGGCATTGAGTCCTAGCTATACAGGGTGTATCGGCACGTACCCGACAAACTTTAACCAGCTATTCCTTAGCACATTTGGAGTAAAAAATGTTATGGGCACTTTGCTGTCCGGTAACATTTTTTTTTCAATTAAAAACAAAAAATTATTAAAAAATCCACACTCCGTCACTGTCATTGGCATTGTTTCTCGTGTTCAACAGCTGTTATTAGCAAGTGTGTCAAAAAGCGTCTTCGCTCTTTCATACACACTAAATAATAATAGTTAAAAATGAGACGAATGGTGCCATGCCATTTCGTTGTGATTGTAAAAGCGCGCCAATGTAGATACGTACGTATATTATTGAACGAAACTCGAATAAAATATTGCCAGATGGGTTTTCAAACTGTGACAAAGGATAAAACAGTGGTGAAAATATGAATGATAAATTTTTTATTAAAAAAAAATGTTACCGGACAGCAAAGTGCCCATAACATTTTTTACTCCAAATGTGCTAAGGAATAGCTGGTTAAAGTTTGTCGGGTACGTGCCGATACACCCTGTATAGTCACCATAGTAATTGTTTTCTTTTAAATAAAGTTGGTGGTACATATTATATTTGTGTTGTGTAATATTTGTGTGTAATCTCGTTTCAGCCCGCCAGCCCACTTCGCTGAAGAGCATCCTGTGCATGTACGCCGGCATGAGCTACGGCACCACGGTGAGGGACCTGTGCATCCGCTACAACCCGCAGGCGCTTGGCATCAATGAGAGGAAGCTGGTGCAGTTCGGCCTGCTTGAGGGACTCATCAGAAGAATATACAAGGTACTGACATGACAAAACAGAACATTAAATAAAAGTTAAGAAAAATAAAATTGTCTAACCTAACCAAACCTATTTACCCAGACCACTGACACAATCATATTCATATAGAGTAATCACAATCATATAGAGTGGTGCACCCGTAAATATTACCCGTGCTATTCCTAAATATTAAAAAATGTTAAAAGTTAACTTCTTCCCGTATCAAAAATCCTATCATGCATCAATTACATTATTCTAAAAAGCGTCGAGCAAATTAAGGACCTTGATATTATTTTTGATAGTAAATTAACTCTTATAATGATTAGAATAAAATAACTTTACTATATATATTTTCAATACAAATATAAAACCAACCGGTTTCAGTTCACCTTGAACCTTCATCAGGGTTATATAAAAATATATTATGTAAATGTATATGTTTTTATATAACCCCATGTTATGTAAATGTATATGTTTTTATATAACCCCGATGAAGGTTCAGGTTGAACCGAAACAGGTTGGTTTTATACATTGAAAATATATACAATAAAGTGGTGTTAAAACAAAGTTATTTTATTATTATTATGTAATCACACAAAGAGTTTGCTACATGTGAAAAAAATTTAAATTAACTTTTGTTCCTCATATAAATGAAATAATAAACAAGGCCATGAAATGTTTGGGGTGGTTGTGTGTTTGAGGGTGGTGAAAATTTTAAAATTTATTAATTCATTTAAATTACTATTCACTGGGTTAGTGAGAAGCAATCTAGAGTATAATTCGACAATCTGGGCTCCATTGTATAAGATTCACCAACTAAAAATCGAGAGAGTGCGCCATAAATTTCTAAGATTTATTAATTATAAATTAGGAATTCCAGTCGAAAATCTTAATTACACCTTTTTAATGGACTTAATAAACTTGACCGACTTATATATTTATGTATATTATAATAATTATAATATTGGACAATTTTTATAGCGCCGCTTTTGTGAGTTATCACCTCACTATATTATGTTTATTATATATATTTATATGCTTATGACTGATTTAGTTTGTCCTTTCAAAATAGCGAATGGCAGATTAGACGCCATGGATTTAACGAACTTTTTTACTTTTCGAGTACCCACGCGTAAGACAAGACAGACTGCTCTCTATAATGTTGCAAAGTCTGCTAATAATTATTTCGAAAATTCGCTAATTTAGAAGCTACCCAGACTAGGTAATAAGTATAGTTCAATCGATGTGGACCGCCACCACTCAGTGACCAAACTAAAAAACAATATATTAGAATATTTGTAACTGATCCAAAAAATGTCTTTTTTCTCACGTGCACACTTTATCTTTATATAATTTTTTCTATGTTCCATAAAACTCCCATTCGGGCGTAATAAATGTTTGTTGATTACAAATTTGCTTTACAACACACCATTATTGTTTATTCCTATACTAATATTAAGCTATGTTCTGTATAATACCCGATCTGGCATTATAAAGAAACATGCTTAACAATAAACATTTCATATTTATTTTACTAACATCAACAATGTTATTAAATATTGCTCCACTACTTCTTTCATAGTACCTTAAGTACCTATCTTGTACTCTTATTATTATTTATTAAACAACTATTACCTGAATGTACAACAACTCTCAACGATAACTAGTATTGTACCTTCTTATATTGTTTGTACTCGGCCTGTTATGCTATGTAATATACACTCATTATTGTACTCCTGATTTATTTATTTATTGCATCTCACTATACATAAAACAGGTTTTTTTTTTCACATAAAAATCAACCTCACTAGGACTAAGCCTGTATCGAGGTTAACAATTTACATTTGAGTGAAGCAAACATAAGAGTAATCACAAACATAAAGTAATTCTACATAAAAATACAAAATATTTCAAAATTAAAGTAAAAATAAGTATTAGATGTGTTACCAGATGGGTAATTTGACAGTATATTGTAACAATATTTGAACCATAA
This sequence comes from Hesperophylax consimilis, assembly GCF_061612785.1. NCBI lineage: Eukaryota > Metazoa > Arthropoda > Insecta > Trichoptera > Limnephilidae > Hesperophylax > Hesperophylax consimilis. The sequence goes on from NC_142845.1 coordinate 15,579,133, forward strand.
CTAATCATTAATCATTATTCAAAAGAAGAAGCAAAGTAGATAATAAAGACAGATAGGGTGACATTCAGTTTTTAGCAAATGGGACTTATATAAAATCTTATTATTTAAGAAAGGACAAGGATGAAAAAATATTAAGACAATCGTCTGTCAATACATAATCTTATTTAACTTTTTAAATTTAACTAAGGAATTAAAGTGCCTGATATAAATCATTTCTTTGACCAAAAGAAGTTTTAGTATGTACCGCCACAAAGTTCAATGTAGAGCTAATTCTAGTTGTCCGAGTTTGTTGTGTTCTTTCAGCAAATTTAATATTGATAAAAAATCGACAAAGTATTTGAGTGATACATATATAGCTGTTTTATACACATAACATTACATTCCTTATAAAGTAGGTTGGTTAGTTTACCTTAAACATTGTATACATGTAAAATCCTTCAAGGCGTGAATAAATAAATATTCACAACATTAACTGAAATTCCCCGATTCAACTAGGTATATGATATTTCCAATATAAAGCAAAAAATTCCCTTGAATGGTGAGACATCATGAAATTTCACAGCATTTTCTGTCTAGAATTTCTAGGATAGTGCCTTTTTTTTCAAGCTCGCAGTGTCATTTCCATCAAGGGCTATGAAGCTTTGAAATATCCATTTAAAGAACCATGACATCCATATTATTTATTCCAAAATTTTTCATGCTTTTTAAAAGAAAATTATAGAAAAGTGTTTGAATCTACTGACAAGACAACAAAAAAAATTGTTCGAATGGTTGCCTAGAATCCCCTTTGGCTAGAATTTTACTTTTCATGTTCATTTGTAGCATATTTACCAAATCAAATTAGTATGGTTTTGTTTTCTTTGCCAGTGATTCATATTGAGCTTCTCGAGTACTTGCCCAATATTTTTATAATCTCCCCTGTTGTCTGGAGGTCTGAAGTGTTTCAATTAGTATTTTTTTTATCAGACACATGAATAAACAATTGTGAATATATCATAAAATGGGATAGAAACCCAAATCATTAATATTGAATGTTTATCTATGTAAATGATGAGATTACACAACATAAAATTTATCTCAGAGTGTTCCCTAGCTTTGTTAAATCTATCTGTATCTGTAGTGTGTATATACTATGTACACAAGAGATAATATGACAGACATGCTGATAGCTTCCTTGTGTAGGATAAATGACATCATTGCTTTATTTGTAGACAAGTGGACTAGAAACACATTATTTTATTATACCAGCACAAACATTTTTATCGTTATCTCATTTAACTGATATCAAAATCTTAATTTAGAATTCACAGTGGCCATATTATTATTATTTATAATTTTGAAACTAATAATAAAATTGTTTGTGAATTCCAGTTTAATGTTAATATTAAATTTTGAAAATCTTTGGATGTTTCGGTGTCTTTTCAAATGCATATATTTGAATTTCGATTTTGTTTTTAGAATGAATGAATGCAAATCTTGGATGTGGAAATTAATCCTCGTGGTAGATAGACTCATTGTCGCTGACAATGTATTCTATCAACTTTTGGTGGCTATCACATAACTTCTCTGAATTTTGATGACATTACAGCAGTTAAAATATGACATAAATGTCGGTCATACCCAATCATGTTGATTGGGTATGACCGACAATTAGTTAGCATGGTTGACCCCGGTCCCGGGAGGAAGATTATTTTTTTTTAGTTTTAACCCTCAGGCCTCATCATATTCTCACTATATTTTGACAGAAGGTCAGAGTATTTCCGCTTTGCATCAATATCCAAATAAATGGAATATTTTTTAATGTATCGGAAAACTAAAAACTGCTTTTGAAAGGTGATAAAATATGCTTTAAAATTATATTATTGTAAATAAAAATATCAGTTTTGATTTATACCCAAATTTATAACAATCGTTACTGTCACCTCACTTGTTTACCGTTTCATATAAAAATAATTAATAAAAGATTCACAAAGTTTCATAATTTTTTTGTCAAATTGCGTTTGAAACCATTGGTTTGGAAAAGGTGCACATTTTAATTATTCTGTGGTTAGTTTTTATATTTGAATATTTATTTCAAATAATCATTGTGACTTTGAAGCATGGTGTTTTCGCTTTCTAACACCGTTTAGATCATATTTCTCTGTCAAATTGCGTTTGAAACCATTGGTTTGGAAAAGGTGCACATTTTAATTATTCTGTGGTTAGTTTTTATATTTGAAAATTTATTTCAAATAATCATTGTGATTTTGAAGCATGGTGTTTTCTCTTTCTAACACCGTTTAGATCATATTTCTCACCATGACAGTAAGGGAGATACAACGATTTCTATGAGACAATGAATTGTTCCCAAAAGTGTTAAATATTTGGATCTTTAATAATTTCTTATTTTCGTTGAAAAGAAAGACAAACTTTCCCGGGTTACGAATAACCTGATAATAATTTGAAAATCTTCTACTACCACCACAGTAAGCTGAAAATGTTACCTATTTTGTGATGGAGGGCTTAGTCAGTAGAAGTGGTATTTTCACAAACTACGAATATAATAATATCGTTAAAAATGTGCAGAAGATTTAAACTTCATTTTTCTGATTCCGATTAATAATACTAGGAATATGTTATAATTATTAATAATTATTCATTTCAAAAACGATCTAAAACCGCACATTCGTACACGGTTCCAACTGGCTACAACGTCATTATGACATAGAAACCATAATGACTAGTATTACGGCTGTCATCAACATCGCAACGCTACGCCGCCAAATTCAAGAATAAAAACGAACATGTCGTTTTGGAGGCAAACTGAAAATGGCACATTTTAAATCGTTAAAAATTTATTCGTCAACTTAAAATAAAATAAAAATAATTCATTATATTTTATAATATAAAAAAAAAAAGTGAAAATACCCTATTGAATTCACAACGCTTGAGCCACTGGCCGGTCATAATGCCATGTCTTCCTTGGGTATCGCGGCCTCATACTCGAGACACTTTTGGTGGACTTCCGGGATGACAACGATGATAATACATGATCCATTTTATTATAATTATTACGTGTTTACTATCCACCATTCAATAGGATTATGTTCATTTTAGGTAATCTTTTTCTCTCTTGTTATTATCACCAAATTACACTTATTATGTCATCTGTTCAATGTATTGCTCTAATATTACAATGAAAGCAAACCACAATAAACACTGTCTCTCATCTTCTTCTTTTTAAATATATCTATAGGGTTTTCCAATAAGAGGTGTTATTTTGCTATACAATCTAAAAGATCAATGGTTCGTTGCTTGTGTGGCACGTAGCGCCGTCTTGTTGAAAGTAAATGTTGTCCAGATCAATACCATCCAATTTCGGCCATAAAATATCATTAATCATCTCTCGATAGCGCAATCCATTTACCGTAACTGTTGCTCCAGCCTCATTTTCGAAAAAGTAAGGTCCAATGACTCCGCCGGACCATAAACCGCACCAAACAGTCACACGTTGAGGATAGAGAGGCTTTTCAACAACAACTCATGGGTTTTCCGAGTCCCAGATGCGACAATTTTGCTTTTTAACGAAGCCACCGAGGTGGAAATGGGCCTCATCACTCAAGATAATTTGCATTTGATTCACTCAAGTGAATTTTAATAATTTCAATGTGTTGTTGAAGCGTGTATCGTTCCATTTTTATTAATGGCGTAGTTTCTACTTGTCAAATGTCAAAAAATGACAGCTTCAAAAGTAACATCTACCGAAATAGCGGGCTATTCAAAATAACACCTCTTATTGGAAAACCCTGTATTTGAATTTCACTTTCGTTTTTGGTAATTCAAAACTTGGAAGTGGAAATTAATCCACTTCCCGGCATCCGATCGAGCTGAAACCCGGCAGATAACTCGTTGGCAATGACAATGCATTCCATCAACTATGGCAATCACGTACACATACGCTGACATATAAGCGTTTCTCTGAAATCGGACGACTTCACAGCAGTTAATATACAAATTAAAAAACATACCCATTTACAACGAGGAACTTATTTGTGATTTTCCTATATTCTCTAACCATTCGCTCTAATAATTTGCCTTGTTATTGAATATATGCGAGTGTTCATAAAATATAGGTACCTATGTAATTATATTTGCATAATTCTCTAGTGTACAGTTTGTTTACTTTTGATAAACTCGTGTAAGTAACGAGTCAACTCTTTTAGACTTGGAAAGTTAAGACTTTTGTTGATATACTAGACTTATATATGGTTAACTAATTAACTGATGGGATTTAGGGCTAAAGCTGTGATGATTAACTCCATAAAAGGTATTAGATATTAGGTAACTCTTACTTTTTCATCTCATCAGGAAATGTTTTTATTATTTTGCTTTGAACACGAAAAGTAGGTACCCACAATCTCTCTAAATAAACTTATGTTCACTTAAGAGTGGGTTATAGGGCATAATGGTGATTTGCTGGAAAACAGCTCCCTAAAACGGCTTAATACTACCTTTCGTATGTCATTCTCAGACTTCATATTTTTTTATACCAATTAATGGACTATTATTTTTCAGTCTGCCTATTTTTTTTTGTAGTTGTTGTAGGCATTCGACTATAAAAAATAAAAACATTGATACACCATACAACCCACTTTTAAAACTTCGATCCATGATTATCGCATTAAAAACGCTTTTACACAATATTTTTAATTTAAAATATGTATATAATACACACATCTGTAGAAGTACGGCCTCTTATTATCGTTATGATATCTGTGGATATTAACAATTAAATAAATACTTCATCTTGCACCAAATTTTCAAGACATTTCACAGTATTTTACTTATTACGGGTGAGAAGCCCCCGTGAACGGTACTGAAGCTATCGCTCCCTGTTTCACGGCGTATATATTTCGAAAATGCCATCAAAATGTTTCATTAATGGGTCTAAAAGTAGAATACCGACTCACTTGAAGCATTGCAATAATCTAATGAAGCTACAAAAACAGTAATTACTCACAAATTCTCTTTTTTCATGTAAATTTGACGTATTGTATTTTTTCAAGTGTCATATTTTAAAACTCAACATTTAATATGCGTTCCTTTTCCTAACGGTTAGCACTAACGTCATGTTGTTTACTGGCGGCATCTTTATGCAAGTGTGTGTGAGAGAATTCATTGTCTTTACGCGCTCTGACCAAGTGGGAGAGTGAACGTTTTATCATAGGGCACGTTTGGTAATTGAACCAAAAATTACCAATATTATTTTTCTCTTTGTAGATCAATATTATGATTTATCCATGGCAGCCGGAAAAAATACTCCAAACAAGGTATGCTTCAAGTAACGAATAAATGAAAAAAGATTATTGTTTAGTTGTACTAAATAACACAGAATAATTTAACAAATATATAAATAAAAAAATAAAATTTCTTTTATTTCTCGAGGTCAATTTATTAATGATGTTATTAATATGTATAGATATTCTATCAAATATAAAATTAAGAAATTCACCAAATAAATCCACCTTCGATTTTCTCGAAAACGAAAGCTCAAATAAAAAAAGTCATAACCCAAAATTGTCAATAAATGAAAGGTTATTCACAAGTTATCCCTTTATAGGACAACTTTTTTTAAACGATACGCCCTTAATGGTTTTATTTATGTATTCTATATTCATTTTGATGAACAGAAAAAAAACTTTTTTTTTCTTAGCTTTTTTGAAATTTTCGATTTTCCAGCGGGTTTTTTTCTGACCGGTGTCCATTTAAAAAAAATGATATAAAATTATTGTTTTCATTACAAAACGACAGGTTGGTAAGGAAAATGTACTTTTATTTATTTGCGTTACAGGGGAATAACTGCTTTGATAATGTTATAGAGAAACTGACCAGGACGCGATTTTCGTAAATTTACTCAACATGTGCGAACTTCGGGCGGTTGGTTCGATTCAAGACCTCTGTGCGTTACCTCAGAATGATTACAACCCAAGGGCTTATAACTTGTAAACATAAAGAAATATAAACCTTAATGTTGCAGGTCTCAAAACTATCCGTTTTTAGCTTATGACCTATAAAGGGTTTTACCGTTTATACCACGAGTTTCCGAACACCGTGTAAAACAAACTATATGTATCGGAAATGTTCCTCAACACTAATGACAACAGCAAGTGAATGATGAAACATTTATAAAAAATGTCAAATTAAATGCTTTACCAAAATAGTAGGTTATGCAAATAAGTCATACCTTTTTACTAAGTTGTTTGTTTTACTTAATATTTCACATTCATATTATACGATCATTGCTTTGCGACAAACGCACATGTGATGTTATATTTTAACATGTTAATTAATGTACAACTACCGCCCTCTAGTGACAAAAAAATGAAGACATTTTGACAGTTTGCGAAATTTCGCTATCATATAACAAGCGCTTAATACCTAAGATAAAATATAAAAGAATTAAGATAATAAAGAAGTATTTATTTTTAGCTTTGTGCTTCTTCAGAGAAATGCCTATCGTTTCTGTTATTATTATTATTTATATGAATATCACATTTTCTCAAGAAAATATATTTATTTTTATTTTAGCTTTTTTTAAAGAACGGCAAACTTCCCGGATTACGAATAACCTGACAATATTTGAAAATCTCCTACTACCACCACAGTAAGCGGAAGATGTTGCTTGTGTTGTGATGGAGGACTTAGCCAGCCGAGGAATTGAACACACTACGCCTGGGTGGGATCCAAACACGATGTCAACGCAGCCACCTTAAAGATATACATACGAAAATATGGCATTTTGGTAAAATGTTCTAACGCCCAGCCGGCGGGAAGCATCTATAGTCATTTCATCGCGCTTGCCTCTCACGCGGGAGCCAACTAGTTATTTCTCGGTTTGAGACCTCGCTGCATTGCGTACAAGCACGATACAGAACCGAAATTCATTTGTAAAAATTCCCCATTCGTATCTCTAGCGACATCTCTAGAAATATGTTCAGTAAATTTATTTGTTTATCTTGGGTAAGGATTTCAAACACCCGAGACAGGTTATCGTTCAGCACGTTTCAAATTTGGCACGTCCGTTCAAACGATCTTGCTCGGGGCACATGCGCAATAGACGATTACTGCGATGTTATGTTAGTGGAACCGTGCATAGGGAAGTTTGAATTTGTAGTTGTATGTATTTTTGGATGGAAATCTGAAAAAAACAATTTACATTTTTTAAATTTTTTGTAGATCTCGACAACAGCGCCACCTATCAGGTCCAAAACTATCCTATATTTAAAACTGAAACCAACCGTACACATTCACGAAATTTCAATGAAATTGGTTGGGCGGTTTCGGAGATTGGCATGTACGCACACAGTGACACTTGATTTTTATATAAATTAAGATAATATTTTAACTAACTTAGTGCCCAGAAAACAGAATTTTTATTTGAATAATATTTTAAATAATATGACTATTCTTTCGTTATGAAGGAAAAAATTTCATCATTATTCTCAAAGTTTAAAAAGAAAAATGTTTGAAAGATAAATAATAATTACTGTATAAATAAGTTCATAAGCTAATAATAATATAATAATTCACTAATATTTAATTTTGTTATTATAGACATCGCCCCAAAACAATTATTTTAAGTGATTTATGATTAGTTGATAGGGATGCGTAATTTGATCAAGGTTTACATGAAGAATGATCATGGGAAATAATATTTAATTACATTTTTAAAAATTATTATTGGTCAGCTAGACAAGATGAAGAAATGTGCCGCGTTGAGGTGCAATCATTCATACACTTGAACGCAGCCTCCTTTAACTTCAGAACCTTTTTCTAAAGTTAATATTATGACCTCCGTAATAAAGCGGTATAATCCTTCACTGGGGACCGAGGTTGCGGGTTCAGATGTGGGTGTGCCAATTAAATTATCCGGGTTTTTTTCAGATATTGAATTTACCTACAACTTAATTAATATTTGTTTAACTTTCATAGTCAAATTACCATAATCTGTAGATTAAATCATTTCCACATTACTTTATCTTTTACCAATCTCAAACCCGTTTATTTCTACGTTTATTCTCTACTAATCTATTTTCCCTTTCAATAATTCACCTGCCAAAACTAACTGCTTTGATATAATATAATTTAGAATACATTTAAATATTGAGGAAAATCTTAGAAAGTGCCTACCAAAATTTTATTTCAGTACAAATAAAAAAAAAAACATCTCTTTTGTTTCAGTATCCGATAACAGTGAACTGCGAGGGAGCTGATAGGCTCAGCACTAATGGTGTCTCCGCAAACAGCAGCAAAATCCACACGGGACTCGTGTCCCTCGACGAGATCTGCTGCATCAACGGGGGCGCCATGTCAGCACTCGAGGAACAGCTCGAGAGAGATCGCAATGTTGCCATGGTGTGGAAATAACTAAGTGATTTTGCTGTGGTTCCTACCTGACCGTTGAACTTGAACATAAACCACCCTACTTTAAGGTGTGTGAAAAACATTTTATAAATGAGGATAATCTCAATGATGTCAAAGTGTTTAAAATTATATAAGGTTATGTTTAATAATTGATAAATATATGGTGTTAATGTTAATTGTTTTTGTTTGGCAAATTTGTGAATGTTGTCCAAAAATAAAAAAAGTCTTATCTGGGAAAACTTTCTACATGGGATACATTAGGCGATTTTTAAATTTCTATCTCGAAAAAACAAAACTTCTGAAGCAAGAAAACTTCTTAAGTGAGAAATTTATAAGTGGGTTTCACTGTACAGCATTGGAGAAATACTATTTCTTCTTTTGGTGCCTTCTTCTGTCAGAAGTTGGGCATCATCAGAGCAATGTTATCCCTGCTGTTTGTACCCCGCAACAACTCATCAGAACTGAGCTCAATCTGTGTTTCAGTTGATGCCTTTATTTTATAATATTAAACAGTGAAAATTGTTTATTTAACTATTGTATTATTAAATTGCGCATATTATCAATGAAAATTGAATGACTATGTTGATTTATTCCTGTAGAGCTTTTATAAAGTTGCTCATAATAATCTTTTTCCACAGTCATAATATGAGTTTTTGCTATCAATATTTTTAGTTAAGAAAATTTTGGTTACATATTCACTTAACCTTTACATACCCGAAGGTAAAATCACATATCACTCGAATGGGGTCACTGGGGTCCCCACACATATCGTGGAGCGATCATGTCTCTTAATATTCTTTTGCCCTTTCCAGGAACACTCAGATATTAGTCACCATTTTAACCATCGCCCGTCTTCGCCCAGCAATCAAACACTAAGTAATGCAAAATGGTAAAAGATATAGTACAAAATCAAGCGTAACTCAAATACATAATATTATTGTAGTTCTTTCCAGTAAAATGCACTTTTTACGTTTGCACTCATGACTTGTTTGTTGGCGGCGAGGAATTTAAAAAAAATGTATGGTCGTCCGGAGGGTATGGTAGAGTAATTTTGTCGGAATTCGATAGACATTAATTAATTGTCTTTAAAAATAGTAACAGATTTTTTTTTAAATGCAGATCCATTACCGAATACTTTTTTCAGGATTACCTCTATTATAAAGTATGTGATGTAAAAATCAACTTACAAAACAAATACAAAACTCATTTGTGGTATGTGTATTATACCCCTCCGGTGCGGGAGGGTTAATATGGAAATGTATTTGCCATTATTTAGACTGTCCATCCACTTGGCAATTATTCTGTTGATTATGAAATTAATAATTTAATATAAAAAGGTATAATAGTTATTTATTAGCAGGCACCATATTGCCCGCTAAACTGCTCCCACCAGATCCCGCATGCTAAATTATTGTTATGTGCAAAGTTAATATTACGTATGTTTTAAGATTTTATACATTTATATTGTGAACTATATTGATCATTGCTTTTCATATTAATATAAATCTATCATTCGACCTACATTTTCATTAATATTATCAAATTAATTTCTAATTGTAGTTAAATCCGGACAAGACAAATCGGAACGCTTTTGAAAAGTGATATAAAGTCATGCATAGTGACGAAAAAATACTTTTTTATGTTAATTTAGGATTTTAGGCTAGTTTAAAAGAATATATATCACATTTAATTAATTTATATCACTTTTCAAAGGTGTTCTGATTTGTCATTGTTCCGATTCATCATGGAACCGTTAAATCATATTTAAGCAAAAACAAACCTGTGGTACCTTTCATAATGTGTTCCTCTAGCCTTAAATTAGAAAACGGATAGAATGTTAACTTGTGTACAATATCCTACTATTTTTGAAGTAAATTGTTATATATATATTTTGTGGGTCGTATGTATTGGGGTATGCAACACTGCTTTGAATGCTTGTGAGTAATTCTGAGTAGGTGCTTCTTTTTTATGGTCCTAATTTTGAAGTCAAAGGAAAGGTATCGAGGTCAGATTGTCTCATTATTTATTATATTGTTGCAGAATTATGATGCCTTTCTACCTCATGAAATGAGTTTTAGTCAGCGTTGTGAAAGTACAAATTCAGCCAATCAAATGACTGTTCAAAAATTGGAGCCTAGTCATGAAGGTGCTTAAAAATATGAAAAAATATCAAAAAAGTAGATTTTTATATAAAAAAATTACAATTAAGATTAACTAATAATATATGATTTTATATAAATATTTGACTTTTGTATCAAATTTTCACATTGTTTGTCACATATAATATTTACTTTATTCTTCAATTCTCTCAACAAGAAAGACTGATATTTGGTTCCATTTGAATTCTCATTTTCACTCTACGCAATAATGTTGGCACTTTGCCTTCTCCATAAGTATCCATCCATTCTTAATATAAGGTTTAAGGTTAAACGCAAGGTTTATTATATTCTATATAACGAGCGTCACGTTTAACCTTAAAATCAATAATTTAGATCTCAGAATATTATTTTATGTTATAAAAATCAAGTGTTTGGTTTTGTAAAATTGTTACCCTTTTGTAAGTGTTCGTCAAAAAGTTATTTGTTATTTTTCTTCACCTGAAATTGTGTTCATATTTTTATATTGATTTGTACTACATTATAATATTGTATATTTGATTGGATATTCTTATTACCTAGTTGATGACATGATTGCATTATGAATGCTCTGTAACTAATATTTCTAAAATAAATTAAATACAAAATATTGACATATTATATTGGCTTTAATATACAAGCAGCTCATTAAACTAATAAAGAGAGTGAAATGATTATTGTTGCATTGTTCTACACCCTTCCCCCTCTAAATATTAGTTTTTAAGGTTAAGCGTAACATATGTTAAAATTTACGCGTTCATAGGCCATCTAATTATTTTAACGCCATGTTAATTATTTTATGAAAATACACTTTTCGCAAGTTATGCTATAAAATATTAAGACAAATTATTTGTCCGTACATACGTAATATAAATAAATAGTTTTGTCTGTATAAAAACTCAATTCTTTCAAGAAAGGTCTATAAATGAGCTTGTAGTGGTACGCCACTACTCGAGTCGGACGATGTCAAGTACTACTTAGTACACAGTGCCAAGCGCTAAGGTACCTAGGCCATTCATTAGTTTATTAGTACAAAAAAATAAAATGCCTTTAGTATTTAACTTTATTTTTATTTTACTAATGAATTAGCCCGAATCATTTTTGTTATTTGTTTTTGGGGTATTATGCCGTGTTGCGCTAACTCCTTCTTTAGCCAACGTTTCGGACAGCATTGCAGTGTCCATCATCAGGGCAGATGTCTTATTGACATCTCAAATAAGACATCTGCCCTGATGATGGACACTGCAATGCTGTCCGAAACGTTGGCTAAAGAAGGAGTTAGCGCAACACGGCATAATACCCCAAAAACAAATAACAAAAATACTTTTGGCCGTGAAAATCTTAAATCATAGCCCGAATCAGATCCTTAATGTCATTACAGATATTTTACAATACACCACAAGCATCCTAATGACTTGAATGAATGAATTACATAACAAAAGAAATAGAAACATTGAACAAAGACAGGTAAGCGTACCTAATACTAAAAAAGAATAAGGTTTTGATACGTAGAGCAGTTGTACTGAGAGGGGGATGTCAGGTAAATGTTTGACGCGAATAAGAATGGATGCAACGTGTACCGATTAAGTGAATCGATTACTTGTATTGGGTAATGTCAAGAATCTGAATGAATCCTATCTGCCTGCCCCTGTTATAAATGGTGTGTAAGGCACTTACTTCTATAGAAATACAGTACAGTTTAACATGAAAAAAATGTTTCTTCTCTTTTATGTTATTAATATCCATGTTTTAACATTTCAAGACAGAATTGAAAATCATCATGCTAATTTTGATAAATTTTTACTGTTTACATACATTTTCTGTTTTATATTGAAGATCTTCTATGCGAATCAATATTTATGGCACAAAATGACCCTTGCCAAAGGAGGCTATTTGGTCTTCACAGACATCTCTAGTCAAGATTCCTCTTGAGGCGGAAAGAACCTGCCTCTTATGCCACGTATAGATACGCGAGCCGAACTGCCGAACTGAACCTCAACTTATGGGAAATAAAGGAAGCAACCGCAAATGGGGCGATAATTGCTTCGTTACTTTCGCGTAATTTGTGGCTCGGTTCGCGTTTAAGTTCGCATATGTATACGTACCATAATAACGCCCTTAAACCAATGCTGAGGTATGACTACCGAGGTAACTTCATGGTCCTTACTAAATAGCTTAAAAGTATTCTTTTACGTTCTGAAACCATTAAAATAATGCAATTAAAAGGCCTTTTTCCAATTCTCCTTATTTTAGACCGGACCACTTAATGCTACGAGCCAAACTGCTGAACTGAACCGCCTGAACTTTTGCGTAATTCGTGACTTAGTTCGCGTTAAGGTTCGCAAATGTATACATACCATAATACTCCTGTACCTACATTATGATTACCTATTATGGTAAGTATTTTTAGTAGGTACTTTTGACAGGTACTTTTTATGATCGGAAAATGTGGGAAATTTTTTTCACTGAAGTTCTCTAACAACCTGCCCCCCCCCATGGATTTGAAATATTTTGTGGGAAAGTACACATTTGAAATTTTTTGTGGGGAATTATGTTTTACAGAAATTTTCTAACCACCCCCCCATGGATTTCGAATAATTAATGGGGGAGTCAAGCTTACATAGAAAATTTTTCGGAGAATATGTGGGCAGAATTCAGGACTTATTCTTAATCCTCAGATCGGTATTAAATACTTTTGAGTATTTTGTATTTTTACCAGGTATTTCTTTGTACCTGTACTCATTGTACCCAGTAACGAAAAGTACTCATAGGACCCACCTCTAGAACCGGGTGCCGGGTGAAGGGTGCAGGGTGCCGGTTAAGGTGCCGGGTGCAGGGTGCTGGGTGCCGGGTGCAGGATGCAGGGTGCTGGATGCAAGGTGCCGTGTGCAGGGTGCAGGGTGCCGGGTGCCGGGTGCCGGGTGCAGGGAGCTGGGTGAAGGGAACAAGGTGCATGTCCAGTTGTAGGGAGCCGGGTGCAAGGTACAGGGGGGTGCAAGATGCAGGTGCCGGATGCAAGGTGCAGGGTGTGGGGTGGAAGATTCAAGGTTCCAGGTGCTGGGTTAACATTTCAATCCATTCGGCACCATTGTTCCTGAGAAAACGGCTTTAGAGGTTCGAACCCAAGTCTTTCATTTGTGTCAAGGACGGATTTTACAGATGTGTCGTTACCAAGATTTCGTTTTTGATTCCACTTCAGAACATAATAATTCTTAGTACAAATCCGAATTTTCATTCCTACTATAGTTCCTTTGAAAACGGTTTTATAAATTTGAACCCAAGTCTCATCTTAGTGCCCGTTAGAATGAATGAAAACGGCTTTCATATTTCAAACCCAAGTCTTGCATTTGTGCCCGTAAGATTTATGATTTTTCCACAAAAGCCACATAACGTAAGAAATTTTAAAAGCCCTCTGGGCGTTAAATAAATAAAATAAATAACCGAGATTTCGATATTGATTTCATTTAAGAACACAATTCTTAGTACGAATCCAAAATTTCATTCTGTTCGACAACATAGTTCCTGAGAAAACGGCTTTCAAGGTTGAAACCCAAGTCGTGCAGTTGTGCCCGTAAGAATGATGATTTTTCCCTAAACTCCACATAACCGAGATTTAAGTACTGATTCCACTTCAGAACACAATTCCAATTCCATTCAGCATTGAATTATTAATAATTATAAAAAAAATAATTAAAATAATAATAATTCAAAAATTTATTGAGAAAACGGCTTTATAAATTGGAACTCAAGTATCGCCTGTGTGCGCGTAAGAATGGTAATTTTTGACAAATGCCAGATAATCTGGGTTTTATAATTGATAACATATCAGTACACAATTCTTAGAACGAATCCGAAATTTCATTCCATTCGGCACCATAGTTCCTGAGAAGACGGATTTCAAAGTTTGAACCCAAACATTGCATTTGTGCCCGTAAGAATGATGATTTTTTCCCAAACGAGACATAACCGAGATTTGAAATTGATTTCAAATTCAAACATAATTCTTATTACGAAAGCGATATTAGTACGAATCCGAAATTTCATTCCGTTCGGCACCATACTTCCTAAGAAAACGGATTTCAAACTGACGGACTCTATGACGCCGAACTGACTGAAATTTTGGATACTTACTGAAATTTCAATCACCTTAAATCATTTTACCAAGCTTAGAATTGAGCTAATTTCATTGTATGTGCGTTTTTCGTAAAAAAAACTTTGAAGCACTATTTCTCCCTATTTACGTTTTGGTCTGTTGGATAAAAACGAACTAGAACGACGAAATGTCAACTGTGAGCAAATGTTGGGCGGGAGTTGGCGTGTTCCCTGATTGTGCACCGGTTCCCAAGGGATCAATGACGCAAGTTCCTCGGAGCATCTTCCATTGAAATACCGGTAGAACAAGGACATCATTCAATGCCTGTGCTCTAAGTATTGCAATCCGTTACGATAGGGGAACCCATCAAACTGACTGCCTGTTTCTGTACAGAGTCCAAGGTTTTTTTCATATATTTTGGACCTCCAGACCAGAGGTGCCTGATAAATTCAACTGTGGGGCGTACTTGTGATTTGTACAGGGTTAGCAGTTGAGTACTATTAAAGTATCTGTGGGTACAGTACGCCCAGCTTTTGAGATCTAACTTAACTATGGCATCTGGCATATGTGGTGAAGATTGCTTCCGTTGAAGAAGTCTACATTGTCATTTCGATCTCTATTAGACGTAATCACATGAGATTGGGTCATTGAAACATTAAATTCAATTGGCTTATTCTTACCCCGAAATGAAACCCTGTCGAGGTAATAGTCCATTATCTGCTTCAAAGCCCTCCGAGCTATTTATATTTACTCATATTGACCCATTCTTAAACATTTGAAAAATCTTTCTCCATCTTCTCAGCGTTCCATATAATATAATGTAAAGTATTCTCCCTCTTTTTTTTCATAGGATGTACAGCAAATCGTCTAATTTTCTGTCTTTCTTCCTAGCTAACTACTTTCTCTTCAAGAAAAATTGCTACATGTCTTGTCTTCCACAGAAAAATCCCGAAACATTTAGAGCGGGCGCTGAGAATAATAGTTGTTGATTATTATTATTTTATTATTTTAAAAAATGCCCTCGGTTTGCCTGCAGTTTACCCCAAAATGACCATTCGATTTTCTTTACTTCATGTTGCCATGGTGACAGTTTATTATTCTTATTTATGTTTGTTGTTTTTGCGTTAAGGTCCTGGACGAAAGTGGTTTATAATTATTAAGGCCCTGGACAGAGCCACTCAAGAATAATTTGCAGTTGTGGGGTGAGGGGGAAGATGTGCTACACATCTTCCCCCTCACCCCGCAACAATATGATATGTAGCACATATTCCCCAATGTTCGGGAACGATCGCCAATGCAAAACGCTTGGTAGCTGGAACTCTCCAGATACAATGCGAGCATTCGGCGCTCCTACCTACAAGTCTATTCTGGAGTATTCTCGATGCGCGGCTATAAAATGAGGCGCATAGAGAAGTACTCGTTCAGTCATAAGTTAGCAGTTTTACGAGTGACCAACCTGCGAGCCCTGCGACTGCTTGTTGCCTACTGAGGCGGCCGGCCACCGACTGGCCGGCCCCCCGCGTCGTGTTCCGCCGTTGCTCCACCGCGCCGCTACACGGAACTACTTACCTACGGCCGGCTCTGCATGGATTATCATGGAATCCTCGGGATCGCATCATCACCCTGGCCCCTGATCTGCGCTCCTTACGTGCGACACCTTCGCCGGTCTGCGCCTCGGCCCCGCGCCATCGTCGCCGGCCTGCATCTCCCAACCAGGTCCATCACACCTTCCGCTACCCTGTTCACACTGGAGTACCCGGAAGACCCATGGTCTTCACCAGTGATGAACACATCCACCAACGCGGTGTCGACTGACTACCGTCTAGACCACTCCACCGCCGCCTACACCTGGTATCATCGTCATCGATCCGGAGTCATCTCACAACTGCGCAACTCTACTGACTCAAAATAAACGCTGACACAACAACCTATCATCTTTTACTGTCTCACTACCAGTCCCCAAAGATGTTAGAAAAATGTCTTTAGCTTCTTATTTTATCTTGACATGTCCCATTCCCTGTCTCATCTATGTCGTTCATACCAAATCGCATTAAGTCCAGGGATTTATGGGTTCATGGTACTGTGTATGTACTGTGCCGGTAGATATGAATGCTTGCGTCTGTGCCGTGACTGTTCCGGTAGATATTAATAGACCTATATCTGTAAAGAGGGAACTCGAACCTAAATTTAGGCATCGATTTCATTCGGGTGACGGACGAGATATTTTATTGCCTCTAGAAGTGACTTTCAGGTCGTCTGCCACTCCTCCCGGTGTAAAAGTTGGCAGAACGCACTTTTGCCATTAGTGTAAAGTGGCACGTTGAATATTTTCTTCTCAAAAATCACAATGGAAGTTATCCCTTTCCAGGATTCCTACGCTGTAGAAAATAGTAAAAATTTGACAGATCGCTTTTTTTTTTTTACTAATCTTATTTGATGTTAATGCCCAGCATTCAGTTGGTTGAGTCTTGCTTGGAGTATTACTACGTATCCAAAATTTCAGTCAGTCCGTCGCCATACAGCCTGATAGAATGGCTTTCAAAGTTCCATTTATGCCCATAAGAATGATGATCTTTCCAGAAATGCTACTGTATGCAGATTTACTCATATCATACATCTTCCAGGTTAGATTCCAAAATTTCAGTCCGTTCGGCGCAACAGAGCCTGAGAAACAACTTTCAAAGTTCGACCCCAAGCCTTGTATTTATGACCGTAAGAATGATGATTTTTCCACAAATTAGAGTTAACTGAGATTTCTCATTGATTCCACTTTTGACCATAATACTTAGACAATGCTTTTTATAAATTGAAACAGAATCCACTCAACTGAACAAAAAACACTATTTAATACATTTATACTATCCATACTACTAA
Source organism: Hesperophylax consimilis (assembly GCF_061612785.1). Lineage (NCBI taxonomy): Eukaryota > Metazoa > Arthropoda > Insecta > Trichoptera > Limnephilidae > Hesperophylax > Hesperophylax consimilis. The sequence continues at coordinate 15,596,638 of NC_142845.1, forward strand.
ATTTTAGCAATAGGTAAATGAAATCCTCAGCACGAGAGATCCCAGTGAGGAAATCATTATAACTATTTATTACAAAAAAAATTAAAATAACACTTTTTATTATTATAATAACATGATTGTTATATGGGGGTTTAGTGCACAAGGCAGTATTTTGTGGCTTAGTTTTTAACCCTCCTTCAGCCAAAATTACCAACATCACATAAGAAGTCTACTCCAAAACAAGAAGTCGGAATAATGAAATGAAACCATTTAAAATAAATAACAATTTTTTATTTCATAATTATCCTATTTCAATGTGCACTTTAATGTTGATTAACACATACAGGCAAAACAAAATTAAAAAATAATTACATACATAAAAAGGATCTGAGTTCTGATTATGGAAAATTTATTTTAAAATATACTATATATATTACCCTAGCACAGTTTATTTACACTGCAAATTTAAATATGTGTACATTTCGGGAACCATCAGTCCTTATCTCACAGTGAGTAATATACCTATATGGGGCCAAGTACAAAATACATTTCATTTGAATTGCTTATTAATTTGTACAAAAAAGCTGGTCATTGACTGTATTTTGGTTTAGTTGTTTACATACTGTAGTCCATAGGTTAGATTGATTAGAAAAATGCACTTTGTTTATTATATTAGTAATATCTACAAATAATAGAGAGTTCATCTTAATCGTTTTATTTGGCTCAAAGATTAAACTTTTAACAACAGTACAACCTTGGTTATATCAAATATTAAATTTTACCTGCAATTTACAGTCAGTGAATAAACAATACAGCCCAAATACCAAAAATCTAATTGTGCAGGAGGATTAACTTTTCATGGTGGGAGTATTGAAAATTTCATTAAAACTATAACTGATGTCGGTTGACTGGTATTGCTTATTGCCGTTGTGCACAATATATAGTAGTAGCATTGTGAACTAAGTACAAATATGTATACAGACATAGACAGAATTCGCTTATATATCGAATTTCACTAAAAAGTTATTTTTAGACTTTGTCGTCACTTTTAGGCGGTATTGTTTCTTCGTCGACGATATTTCAAAATTTATGAATAAGACATGATTTGAGTCTTAGAAAGTATGACAAAAATCGTAGGCAGCAAAGTTTGGTTGTTGAACACTAAAATGGTTAGTGATTACCAAAATTGTACTGTACATCTCAGGCAAAGTATGAAAACCTTCTGTTAAAACACACTCAATAATGAATTTATAATGTTTTTAAACGAAAGCCATCAAATGTGAATTTGATGGCTTTCGTTTGAAGTCTTTTATACATAATCAATTTACTATTAAATTTGGTAAATAAATAAATCAATAACGTTGTGATTTAATGTTGAACTCCGATTTCAATATAAGGAATGGTTTTTTGTTGTTTTTTTCTTTCGACTTTGACTGATAAGTCTTGTTAAACTACATTGTGAAAATATACAAAGCTTTTTATGCAAAGGAAGACAACAATTTATTTATTTACTGTTTTATTTTTGGTGTTTAAATAAATTGTAAACAAGACAATTGCAGTGAAAGAAGCATCTCAATTTGTGATTTATACAACGGTCCAAATGCAAGCAATTCAGTTCATTTCAAAGTTATTTCTCTGTAGATACATTCTAAAACTTTATTTGTTTCCTTGTCTCATAAATATAATTTAGTGCCTGTTTTATAATCTGAAGTAATTAGTATTAGAAGAATAACTAACACAATTCTAACAGGAAGAGGGAATAGTAGGTGTCAGAAAACCAACAATAATTGTATGCAACCGTCGTATAAAAAATTGTAGCCATTTCACATTCCCAATTCAAAAGCCCTATGGGCATCATACAAAAGAGTAAAATAAATAAATAATTATTATTCAAATCATACAGATTTGTTAGAATTTATACTGAGCTGATTTTTTTTACAAAGAGCATCATTTTGAGTTTTTAAAATATAACATTTTTTTTTAAATATGCTTGTTGACTAAATTTATATTTTAGCACAAAACTTTTGAAGATTTAAATTTATGTGTTTATTTCAATAAATGCTTGCAGTATGTTCTAAATCTAGTAGTAAATCTTTTTGTGTCTCTTGGTAATATTTTCTTGCTATTTAAAAATGACCACTAGATGATTCACAAAATGAGAACTAAAAACAATTGTTATAAATATGTATGTAACAAATGATTTTTTGCTTTTGTCATTGTTAAAAATATATTTTCATCAACATAGCTTGAACCTAAAACATGTTTTGGTTTTCCAAATTACAGGATCGTGAAAGCTAAAAAGGCACATTTCAATTATTACAATGTCTGCAAACAGATTACAATTACTTTTAAATAAAATCACTCCGTTCAGTTTATATTACAAGACGAGTGAGACTAGAACTAATATTGCAAACTGAATTACTATAAGAATTATCTACAGAAGAATGGAACCACACTGTCATGTACACCTTTTTAAAATTCAATTAGGCAATGAAAAAATAACAAATTCAAAATGGATAATTATGTATTTATTGCTTTTCAATAAATAGAAGACCTTTGAAGTAGATACGCAATCTAACTCCAACAACTATTCCAATCTTTCATAATACATATATTTACAGCAGGCTAAGGAAATCATAATAGAACCCCGTTAACTCGAAATCCATAGGACTTTGAAAACCGAAATTCTAATTTAATTATAAATTCCCACATAATGCGAAATTTTAAGAAAAAAAATTTTTTACAGAAAAGCAAGTTTTCTGCGGCTGTCCCTTCCAATTCAGATAGGTATTATTGGACTTATTCCCCCGTGTAAATCCAAATTTTGCCGCCAATTACTGCTGGGGTCGGCAATTCAAATACAAATATTTGAGGTAAAGATATGACATTAAGAAGATATTTCTGTGTAAATATAAATTTCGTGGCTGATTACCATCGTGACAGGGCGTTCAAATCAAAAATTTGTAAATATTTCCATGTAAATCGAAATTTTACGGCCGGCGCTTCAAAGTCTATTCAAAATAAAACGTATCCACATATATAAATCGAAAAATCGAAGCCTATTACCAGTGCGGCCGCCCTGGCAGATTCAAAATTATAGTACGAACTAGGACGATGATGTGTAACCGCGTAAATCAAAATTTTACAGCGTTTTATGTCCACGGCCAACTTCTCAGACTCAGATTTATGAAATTAAATCGACGGTTCCGAAGAACAATGCCGCATGTGCAAATTTGTAGTTTTGCAATAGAGCAGTTTAATGTTTCGTTTCTGCATTTTAATGTTTTTGAGGTCAAGAAATATAGTGTTGTTATCTTGCAATAACCCCTATTTATTTAATTGGAGAAATATATTATCAAAAACATAACAAATGCAGAAATTAAACTTTAAACAACTCTACTGCAAAACAAATTTGCACAACCGACATTGTTCTTCGGGATCGTCGACATGTTTACAATATTAAAATGACATATTTTTGTATAAATTGAAATTTTTTCACATTATAAAGACTAATTTTCATGCCCAACCAACATAAATTTCAAATCAACGGGGTTCTCCTGTACACAGATATTTTGTACTACGTGTCCCATCTGTGCCAGAAAAGTTTTAAAATAAAAAAAAATGCTTTCGATTTGAAAATATCACAATTATCGTTCCATGATAACTCTTCAAAATGACAATTCAGCACACCTATAAAAAGTGATGAAGCAAAAACTAGATTCAATAGTTACATATGTAACTTAGTTTTTGTTTCATTACTTTTCATAACGGCATAGCATTTTTTATGGGTGTAGAATTGTCATTTTGACGAGTTATCCAGTCACCCACAATTATATATGAACTGGATAGTTTTTAGTTTAATTGAAAGTGTTTATTTATTGTCATTAAATAAAAAATAACCAATTCTAAATGTAAATGGCTTTATTGAAGTTGAAAACATTGTACATGTAACTTTGCCTACCCCTACGGAGACATGATTTATTAATTAACATATCAAAATTTAACATTAATCACTAATCAATTTATATCCATTATTCACAATATTATCACTTATAAATACATGAACATATTTATATATATATTATACACTCTACTTATGTAAAAGCACCTTCACATGTATAAAACAGCTAACTTGGATTGGCATTACAATATTGTATTTGGAATATCTTTATTCATTACCAACGTGCATCAAGACCAGGTCTCCAACAAGTTTAGTCAAATGCTAAAACACACAAATAATATTAATATTCACAATGGAGTGATGGGGCCAGATTAATAACTTTACTGCACATGATAATCCAAGACATTTGGTTTGGCTAATATGCTAAAACTTTGCAGCAATCTCAATCGATGCTCAGTCACACAGGTGAGATATCGTCCGCTAAATAAAATGGATACATTAAAACAAACCATTACTGGGATTAGCAGGGAAATTATTTCCATATTTTTGCCATTTTCTACAACAATTTATATACATATTATGTGAAGACATTTGTAAGCAAATTCCAGTTATTATGGAAAAAAAAATGTTCAGAAAAATTTAGAATTATGTACTTTTCATAATGGTTCACATTTGGTGCCTGGTTGACTAATAAACAACGACTTGATTTTAGCAAGTACATAGATGTTTAAACATAAAATATATTCACAGCTGAATGTTTAAATTGAACACTTCATAACATTTCACCGCACATTGTCTTTATTGTTCATGGAAACAGAATTAATTTAAAAACTGCAACTTCACAAGCTTCAATGTCTATTATATATCATAGGAACTAATCATAGTAGCCTTCTAGGAATGAAGGCGCTTTAGCAAATCATTCAAAGCTATCTATAATATTCATCTTGACACTTCTTTTCTACTAATAACTCAAACCGCAAAGAGGGTCCACGCTGGTTTACAATAATGACAACAATGTGAATGTTTGTTTGTTTGCCAAGTTCTTGACATTGAATGGTTCTAGCATGTTAGTTGAATTTACTTTCCAAAGTTGTGTATCTGTCCTCTGTATTGTTTCAGTTCTTTGGCCACTCTGGTTCATCTACAGCGGGGGCGTGTACTGCCAGGTGTAGGGGGGCTCCCAGAGCCCCGGGGGCAGGTGCTAGGCGGGCGGGGGCTCCTGCTGCTCCCTCTGCTGGCGCCTCCGCTGCTTGCTCCAGAGCTCGTGGCAGTCCTGCCAAGACGGCAGCTCTGGTCCTGGCATTCTGTAATATGGATGTAAATGTATTTAGAGCTTTATTCAAATACCAGAGTTGGAGTTATTTTGTTATCTTGGCAATAACTTCTTAACATGACCTGACTCCTAAATATTTGATTCATTTGATTGTGCCATGTCTTCCTTGAAAGGAACCCTATTGCTGAGTTACATTGTAACCTCACTCAACTTCTCATAAATAACACAGGTAACAAAAGCCGCTGAGAGCTCCGTTATAACTTTTCTTTGGTGACCGGGTATGTCATCAAAATGACAATTCAACACACCTCCAAAAAGTGATATAAAGTCATGAAAAGTGATGAAACAAAAACTAGGTTTAATAGTTACCTATTTTGATGACTCTATATCACTTTTTAAAGGTGCATTGAATTTTCATTTTGATGAAATATCATGGAACCCTTTTAATTCTGTTAAGGCGAAGAAGCATTACATATTTTGGTTAAAAAATTTGATTGCTCAGAAATGTTTTAGATGCTTTAACTAAATACTGCGAGTAGAACACATCCTTGGCCTTTGAAATGAGCCTTTTTTATAAGAAAAATCAGCATCAGGCCTACAAAAACTGCTTTATTGTTGAAATTCTCCAACGTATGAACACTTTTTCAGTTATGGTTTTATTGTATAATGTGGTAAAAAAATTCTTTAGAAATTGTAGTAAAATAGTTATATATTTGTGCCTGAACTTTGCTAAATAAAATTAAACACTTTTTGGCAATGTTTTTTCTTGCATACACAAAAACAGGCTGCCGGTGTTAAGTGGGAATTTAAACCTTATCGCCATCTACATAAGGTGTGTTATTGTTAACAGTACGATTCCAAATGTTACAGGACGTAGTGCATCGTCTTAAATGCGTAATTTCTGAGAAAACAAAAGAGCTATCAGTAGTATGCCTTTTTTTAATGATGGATGGATAAAGGAGTCGTCGGAAGAAGAATTTGGGAAAGCTTGAGGAAATCATGGCGCAACCAAGCGATTCAAGTACCTGACCTGAGTCATGTTAAGAATCAGCGTAACAGAAGATTATGTATATGTGTGTGAAGCAAGGAGTGTATTCCAAGACAGAGAAATGAGGTATTTAAATCTGTCAGTGTATCCCTGATGTGTAAGTGGCATGTGGTTAGTTTAGTTATCATTCATTTGTTTGCATTGTTTGTGTGATTTTTCTCGGCAATCATTCATATTCAGTTCATAGATAATAGAAACAGGGGAAATGAGCCATGAACCATGTTGTTTTGTATCTTTGTTTTTAATAACTTAATTGGCTTCACCGCTTTGATAGTCTGTGCAGTTTGTTCATGACTTGGCGACAGTCTGCCATGTCTCCCCTTGTCTTTGTAATATTTACGATATATAGAGCAAAGTTGACATACTGTTGAGGATTGATGTTCTTGAGCCAGGCGGACTTGAGCGCGTCCTCGGCGGTGATACGGCGCTCGGGGTCCAGCTCCAGCATGCGGTCCAGCAGGTCTAGGGCGGGCGACGGCATGAAGGAGAAGTCTTCACGCAGACGGCGCCGGTGCAGCTTCTTGGGCTTGAGTGCATGCCACAGTGGCAGCTTAATGACAGAGGGCCACACGGCGGGCGCGGGTGTGCCACACACGCGCGATATCATCTCCAGTTGCATCATCTCCATGGACGCCTGCAACCAGTAACATGTTTACTCACAAATCTACCTTACTTGAATACAACCTAACCTCTAACCTATTCCCGCCAAGCGGCCCTAATTTATGGCAACTATCTTACAAAGCATTCCCTCGGACAGCATGTTTTTTTTCAATAAATAGTAGTATGCATTACCATGAATATTTAAAAAAAAAAAATATGCATAAATAAATACAAAATAAAATGGCATTTCACTGGGATGGGTTGAGTTGTAATATAGGGGGGCTTAGCGTGGTCGGAGTACCCGTACTCCGCAATATATGATTCAATTGAATATTTAAGATTTTTTTGGCAATTTATAGGTTCAATATTCAATTAAATCATATAGAGCGTAATACTTGTACAAAAATTCACCATATGTGTGGGGGGCCCTTAAATCTGCTCTAGGAAGATGCTACAATTATAGAGGTCACATCTCTGTTACCTGGAACAGCGGGTGTTTGAGGAATAGCTCCCCGAGGATGCAGCCGCAGCTCCAGACGTCGATGGCGGGGCCGTAGCGCTCCTCGCCAAGCAACAGCTCCGGGGGCCGGTACCACAGCGTGATCACCTTGTTGGTGTACGGCCGCTGCCGGTCCTCTGCGTTGTACAGGCGGGCCAGACCGAAGTCGGCCAGTTTCACTTCGCCTCTGGAAGGGTCACAAACAAATAATCATATTAGAATGTTAATTGAAGACCTTTGGGGGAAAACCTCAAATGTCACCAATGAATCATTTTTCAGTAGAGCATTTAAACAGAATACGATGGTTCTATTGATATATTTTTTAAATATTTTAAAAATAATAAATCATGGTTTTACCTTCCTGTACTGAATACATTTAGCGAATATTATTAAATATTAATTAAAAAGTCAATGTGACTTTTGCTGTTTATTCTTCTAAATACGGAGAATTTACTATGAAAGGAGGAATAAAACAATTCACAAATGTCAAACAGTGAGCAGCGGTAAAAAAGGGAACTATTAGACATTCGCGCCAATTTGCAGTTTTCAAATAAAATACTGTGGACAAAAAATTGTTGTTTTCACAAAAGTATCATATTTTTTAGGTCAATTTGAAAGACATTGTTATCACATTTAATTTGCAGAACTCCATTTTGATTCAAAGTCTTACTTTTATATATTTTATAATATTATTACTAAATATAAAAAGAATACCTTTTATTTATATCATTCATATCTAAAAACTGTAACATATCGTTCATACTCAGTTTATTGTTATGTATAAGCACTTATTATTGTATTCGTGAACAACTTACCTATGACAATGTGTATATTATGTAAAAGCCTTCAAGGCATGAACAAATAAATAAATAATCAAGTTCTGCTGTGTAATTGTGCGTGAGCTGTTTCGCCTTTTGAAGGCATTATCAAACTGCGGTGAAGTCACTTACAGACGATCTATTTATATTACATACTTCCATAATGAACTTATAATGAAAATCAAATAGCTTTTATTTTTATTATTAATGCCCTTATTTATTTGCGAGTAAATTATATTATAGAATATATAAAAGAAGAGTTTGTACAAGTGAATGAAATAAGGAAAGTGTAGTAATCTAACCTTTGCCCTTCGGGGGATATGGTGTGATGGTTGGTTAGTTACAAATAAGAGGATATATATTACTTATTGTTCATGAGGATATTGCTGCACTTGATGTCCCTGTGCAGGAAGTTCTTCTTGTGACAGTAGTTGAGCCCGTCCAGTAGCTGCTTCATGATGCTGGCGTTGTGCGACTCGTTGAAGTCCACCATCTTGGACTCCAGCAGGCCCATCAGGTCATGGTCCATGTACTCAAATACCAGGTAGAAGGAACCTTTATCCTGGAATCAGTGTGTTCATTATCGGTTACTAATTGTTTTGCAGACAACCATTTTCATTCTATTGCAGTGTAGACCATAGAAACAAAGGAGATGGGCCATAAACCATTATTAGTGTGATACCACGCGCACAATGCGTGTCGCAAAACACCAATCGCATAATTTAATTGGTTCCGCCGCTTTGATAGGCCGCGAAGTTTGGTCATAACTCGGCGACAGTCAGAACGCTTCCATGTCATATCTTAGAGCATAACTCGGCGACAGTCAGAACGCTTCCATGTCATATCTTAGAGCATAACTCGGCGACAGTCAGAACGCTTCCATGTCATATCTTAGAGCATAACTCTGCGACAGTCAGAACGCTTCCATGTCATATCTTAGAGCATAACTCGGCGACAGTCAGAACGCTTCCATGTCATATCTTAGAGCATAACTCGGCGACAGTCAGAACGCTTCCATGTCATATCTTAGAGCATAACTCGGCGACAGTCAGAACGCTTCCATGTCATATCTTAGAGCATAACTCGGCGATAGTCAGAACGCTTCCATGTCATATCTTAGAGCATAACTCGGCGATAGTCAGAACGCTTCCATGTCATATCTTAGAGCATATATTTTATACTTTTTAATAAAACATGGAAATCGAATTGGAATCTGAAATCGGAAATCTCAGATTCCGCAATATTTTCTTTACAAGAACATGGTCGCTAGCGTGGAGGGCAGTTTTATCTATAGATTTTTTTTTTAACAAGAATTCTGCAAGAAGGCTACTTAAACAAAGATAAGTCCAAATGTCTACCTGATAGAACTAACGAAAGTATACATATCATCGTTTTCATGTTTGTAAATAAATCTTTGTTTAAAAATCAGTGTTTTGTTCATTCTGACATTCCACAAACAACACACAACTATCGTGTCATCCAAAATGAGTTAATACAAACCAACTCATAACCTTGAGTTTGCAAAAACAGCCCTATACAAATAAAGCCAATTATGTCTGGTAATTTAGATATAAAACTCTCAAGTCAAAATATTCTTATGATAGTCAATTTTTGGATAGTTACTCTTCCTCCTCTTTTAGGATGTGCGTTCAACTAGTAAAAATGAATGGAGAATTATAGTAGTTGTTGCAAATCGGGCGGCGGATGGAGTATGGGTTTCACTGAATTTATAAAAATGCTTAGTGAAAATTTCCAACCTTCCTGAAATCCAGGGCGTCCTGCTTGTCAGTGACGATCTCTCGCAGGTTGATGATGTTGGTGTGGTTGAGCTGGCGCAGGATCTTGATCTCGCGCACGGCGGTGATGGGGAAGCCCTCCTTCTCGTGCTCCAGGCGCACCTTCTTGAGTGCCACTAGCTGGCCGGCGCGGCGGTCCCGTGCCTTGTATACCTGGCCGTAGGTGCCTTCGCCGATCTGCGCTATCACCTGGAAGTTAACAAGAAGATGAAATTGATGCAGTGTACTTTGACATAAAGAGCCAAATTTATTTTAATTCAATTTTCACCATCAAGATTTTGTATCAAGAGTCCCAACTGCCAAAGTGGAGCCAGTGGGACTATGGTATCCCCAATTGGGTTATATTGAGTCTGAGGGTAGTGAGAATGGGAAGGAGATCAGCAAGAGGAAGGGGGGAAGTACCTGGGCATTCAGATCACCAAATTTGGCTAAAGCCATTTCAAGCAATATGTAGATTCTGAATGGGGTCTTTCACCAGAGCGATACTGAGAGTATCTTTCACTTGACTGCTGCGATTTGACTATGAAATTAAGAGCCTTATTCACAAAAACGAGTCATTTGAAAAGGAATCAGTATTATAGTTTCTTGTCATGCGCAGAAAGGGCGGGATTTATTATTAGTTCTTTAGCGACTTGCCGTGACATTAGAGAGTGGTCTTTTATTTTTGACCAAACTATAGTGGACTTCAATGACACTATTCAATGCTGTGGAAGCAGGACGGTGCACATCACGTGGTACAAACATGCTGTCATTGCAGTTGGGACATATGAAAGATATAAACATGTTTTCATTGGCTATACAAAGGCTTGGGTTCTATGGTTTGTGATTATAATTCCAATTAAAAATTAGCTGACATTCATCATTATACAAATGTATTTGCCCAAAACTTAATGGAAATAATGTTATTCTTACTTCAAACACATCTACACATCTCTCCCCCCAGTCCCTCCCAATCTGTGGAGCTGACCGGGAGCCCCGTCTCCTGAGGATCTTGGGTCGGCGGAGGCGGGGTTTGGGCGGGACAGGGGTTGGGGTGGCCCGAGGAGGGGTGGAGCAGTCCTCGTCGGCACTCAACTCCTCGGATCCTGGTATCACTGGAAACAGAACAAAATTTAGAGTGAAACCATAGATAAGAGAAACAACGCAGATGAGCCATGAACATATTATAAATGATTTAAAAAATGTGAATTCATACCTATATATCACATATTGGACTTTTCTATTTTGAAATGGTGTACTGGTTAGTACTGTATCTAAATTTAACTAGCTGTAGGAAATAACATCAAATTCCAATGCTATTGAAAAAAATAATGTCCCGGTGTGAGTTGTTTTTATACAATTCGACAATTTTATTCAGGGATTGATGAAATTTTGCACACTTGTACTTCAAAACAAGAGGAAAGTCACTGTTGACATTGATTTTGTAAATCTCCTCATCCCCTTTTAAAGCAGAATAGAAGCCGAGTTCTGTGAACAGTAGAAAAAAGTATATTTCTAATTTTTTCTTATTTTAAATCAAAGCTTAAATTTTCTTCTGAAATTATAAGATTTGTAAGTAATTACTTAAATACCTACCTACTTATTTAATAAACACAACAATATCACATTTCAAAATAGATTCTTTACTGAACCATTAAAACAGCCACCATCTTGAAACAGGAACGTAACAAAACAAATTTACAGATACGAAATGCCAAATGTCTGAGTTAAAAAAGGACTTCAGGAATCAGTAACTACAGGCAAAAATAATTCAACCCAACGTAGCGTAGGATCGCAACGTATTGTTTTAGCAGTATTGGTGCCAAAGAAATAAAGAGGTGTAAGTTTACACTTTGTGAAAATATTATGCGTAATTTGGAATGGTCTTTGGGTTATGTACCTTTCTACTAGATGTCTTGGTGGACTTTTCTATCCAATACGTAGCGCATAGCGTCAAGCGATTCTCCCGAAGGAAAAAAAAAATAACAGCTGTCGGCTCGAGTTTTCAACGCATAGGTAATAATAAGAGCTTTTACCTGAAGGCATTGGAAGATTCATGATCCCAGAGCGGCGGGCGGGAGGAGGGGGTGGGGTGGGTGGTGAGCTGAGGGGGCTGCCCCCCACCGTGGCTCCGGGAGGCAGTGGCAGGGCGGAGATGCTGCGTGTCTTGCTGGCAGCCGTGGCCGCCGTCCTGCTGCGATACACACCCTCCACGACACTCCCGCCAACCTAATGAAAATAAATTGTATACATTTTAAATATCGTCACATTGCTATCAAAACCAGTGGCGGCTCGTGACTTTTGGGTTACTGGAGTGCTAATATTACAAAAAATGGCTTAATTGATGTTGTTGTAGCTGAAAACGATTTTTTTTTTTTTTTTTCGAAAATTGATTTTTTGTATGAAGATTTTCAGGAATTCCGTGCGGCGCACGGCTATACTGAAATTTCCTGAAAATCTTCATACAAAAAATCGATTTTCGAAAAAAAAAAAAAAATCATTTTCAGCTATAACAACATCAGAAATGCCATTTTTTATAATATTAGCACTCTAGTACACCCAAAAGTCACGAGCCGCCACTGATCAAAACTGCATAAGAAAAATTTAATAGGAAAGAAAAAATACAAAATAAACATTGTCATTTGTGTATGCTTTACTATAAGAATAATAAACCTTTATTTTTATCTTTCAAAATATGTTTTTGGTAATGTGTTCTAATCTTTCTTTTGTTGTAATATTATGCTAGTTAATGCTATGTTTCCACTCAATTAAGTAAAAACGTTGCTCGAAACGGCTTTGGCCGTGTTTGGTGACTAGATCTGAATAGCCAGACATTTCCCCACCTTCCTCTTCCCCTCCCCTCTATTTTCAGCCTCACAACATACCCCAATTGGGATTGCCATAGTCTCACTGGCTCCAGACGGTGGAAGCAGTTGAGACTCTTGTGCTGTTTCACATAAAAAAGTAAAAATCAAGTTAATTAATGTACATAAATTTGAAAGTGGAAGATACTCTCAGTAACCACGCTGCGGCTCGATTCTCCAATAGCGATCAAGAGTTATTCGTAATGCACCATCTACAAATGAAAAATTACCCCTCATCTCGATGAACTTTGTTGAATGTTTCATTTATACGTATTCCTTAATATCGAAGGGTTGAAGAGATGATTATATTGGCAGCCCTGTGAGTATTGTCTATATTTTTGATGGTTCTATGGTGATAATTTGAAATGTCAAAAACAAAACCTTACAGAGTCATTTTTGTACTCACCTCAGTTTCGACATCTAGAGCTGATGAATGGGATGGAGGTGTTATGAACGCAACGTGTCAACGTGTTAGACACAATGACTACCAGCAGACGTATTAAGAATTTGTTACGTCTAAAATTCCTGACAAAGTCTTCATCTGTCAAATTAGCGAAAGAATTGAGCCTCTAAACATTCTTGTTGGTCTCAAAGTACCTGTTCATTATGCTCTTTATTATGTATTGCAGCTAACAACAGCCGGTATTAAAATTTCAGCCATTGTATGGGACCTTAAAACAACTTTATAAAAATATACGACGCTTGTCCTTCGAAGAGGGCACGGGAAACGATCGATACAATAGACTAGATTTTGACAGCCGTCAAAGACTTGTCGACTGGTTTGACTCACTCGTTGTTCGAGTGGAATGACTTTTGACATTTAAGTATGTTACTTGGACGAGACTCGAGAATAAGAAAGTTAATCAATGCATGTACTTTCAACGGCGATTGCGAGCGACCTGATCGAGAATTGAGACCCTGATCTCTTGACCTTGGCAATGAAAAAAGACTTGAGCAATGTTCAGAAATAGAAGCGAATAACTAGGTAAAAATACAGTTCTTTCTACCATTTATTTTCACATTCTCCATTTGAGGGTGTTGCCATATACTTTAGCGATAAGGTGCTTACAAGATTTTGTGATAGGTTAGGATTATAGGATAGTATTTTGTGATAGGTTAGGATTATAGGATAGTATTTTGTGATAGGTTAGGATTATAGGATAGTATTTTGTGATAGGTTAGGATTATAGGATAGTATTTTGTGATAGGTTAGGATTATAGGATAGTATTTTGTGATAGGTTAGGATTATAGGATAGTATTTTGTGATGGGTTAGGATTATAGGATAGTATTTTGTGATAGGTTAGGATTATAGGATAGTATTTTGTGATAGGTTAGGATTATAGGATAGTATTTTGTGATAGGTTAGGATTATAGGATAGTATTTTGTGATAGGTTAGGATTATAGGATAGTATTTTGTGATAGGTTAGGATTATAGGATAGTATTTTGTGATAGGTTAGGATTATAGGATAGTATTTTGTGAAAGGATACGATTATAGGATAGTATTTTGTGATAGGATAGGATTATAGGATAGTATTTTGTGATAGGATAGGATTATAGGATAGTATTTTGTGATAGGATAGGATTATAGGATAGTATTTTGTGATAGGATAGGATTATAGGATAGTATTTTGTGATAGGTTAGGATTATAGGATAGTATTTTGTGATAGGATAGGATTATAGGATAGTATTTTGTGATAGGATAGGATTATAGGATAGTAATTTGTGATAGGATAGGATTATAGGATAGTATTTTGTGATTTTCACATAACAAAAAAAAAGATTTGTGGGCGGGACAATGAAGGACCATGCAGCACTCTTCATGCCCTAAGAAATAACCAAACATTTACATATAAATACAAGTTAAAAATAAAATTTGGTAAGTGGTTATAACACCCATATTAATTGTTGTGCATGCGCTGTGTAGAAGAAGGAGTATGTATTAAATAATAGGAAGGTAAAACATATGAAAAATTAAAAACAGTCCATTTGTAAATAGTAACTAAACATCAATAAGCACCTGCAACGAATTTTTTTTGTTATTTAAGTACATATTTATTTGTAGATTATAATATATAACAAGAATTCTGTGGGCGAAAAGGAATAAGGGAATGAGTCAATAGTTAGTGTATGCATATTTGGTCCTTAGATACAGTATCTAAGGACTAAATATGCACACACTAAATATTGTATTGACTCATTCCGTTGTTGCTTTCATTAACAGAATTATAAAAGACAATTTCCAGTGAGCCAAATTTATAGCCAATTTCCATAAATCTAACGCGTTTCCATAATTAATTTTTAAAAAACAGGTATTCCGTAGTGAAAAGTTTCCGAGTAAGTTAAAATAAGGCTTGCTTATATCGTTCTTTCTTATTTTCATATCTACAATGTAATCAATTTGTAAACATATAAAAAAAAGCTAACCGCCAACTTCGTAATTAATCAATGTCAACAAATTGTCTGCCATAACACAGGGACATCCCCTAGCACGGACGAGACAATACTAAAAAAATATATATTGTACTTTTTACTGCTTGAAATAAAAAAATAAATCTATATTTACTAGGAATAAATTCTAGAGATATCGCCCTGGTATAAGACCACCATTCGGAATTAAAATGTTGCTTGAAATAGCTTTAGCCATGTTTGTTGAACAGTCTGAATAGCCAGGTACTTCCCCACCTTCCTCTCCCCACTACCTTCAGCCTCACAACATACCCCAATTGGGAATGCCAGAAAAAAATAAAATTTAAAAACTCACGATTGCAGTGTAAAAATCACACGGCGCGTAAGGTCAGAATAGTGAGAACTTGACTTTTTACCAAGGCATAAGATATGGTTAAAACGACCTTAAACCGGGCTTACCTATACGATGAACTGGTGCATGGGAATCTAATAAGTAAGACGTTTGATGTAATTAGACAATAGGAGCCATTAAAGCTTCTCCGATGGGATTGTACCTTGATGACGGGAGGGATAGGCGTTCCCTTGTTGCTCTGCTCACTAGGTGTGACCGTGATGCCCAACTCCTTGAGGTTTCCGACTCCGTTAGAATCTCTGCCGATGAAGGAGTCTGTCTGGTCCATGGTGAAGCGGATGCTCTCAAAGCTGGGCGGCGGCTGCAGTGGCGCGGAGTCCATCTGGTTGGGCATAGGGATGTCCACCAGGTCCAGATCCATGGGAATCTGGACTTCCCCGTTCTCCGAGAATTTGGGCGTGGCGGAGCTGAGAGCCGAGTTGCTCTCCGAGTTGTCCAGCGGGGTCTGCTGCTCCTCCTCCACTTTCTGGTCTATGATCTCCTGCAGTTTCTATGGGAGAGAGTAGCGGTTATAAAGCCTTGCGGCAAATTAAGTTAACAGATTTACTCAGGCTCCTTGGAAGCCCGAGTAAATCTGGCTTCCAAGAAACTGGGTATCTTTATAAGGGTAGCAGATTCTTCAATAATGACCAGCTGCTAACCCTGTACAAATCTCAAGTATGTCCAACAATTGAATTTGGGAGCCAACTCTGGGCTGGAGCCCCAAAATACCCTACTTGATTCTGTCAGTCTCATTGATAATCCGTTGTTAACAGAGACTGATTGCCATCTCTAATGAGTCTGTTCTACAGGAATTTCTCGAGGGCATTGATGCCGTTACACTTGCAAAACTCGACAGACACGAGCTGAACTCCCGTTCACAGTTGATGACAGCTTTATGAGAATTGGTTGTTTCTCCAAATCGTTTTTGTGTAAGTTACAAGACAATTATTGAAATTCGCTTAAACTTGTAATGTCTGGATTAAAAACTTTAGATTACTGAAAATTTTGTGTAAATTTTACAAGAGTACAAAATAAATTTGTAAATCAATGACCATGAACAACAACTGATTAGTCAAATTAGATATTCAGCATTTATGTTGCCAAAAGTCAAAATTATTACTTTTATTCAATCAAAAGGCTGAATAAAATAGGCTTAAAAATTCAATGCTTCCTTAATATATAAATAAAATTTTGTCATTGATAACATCTTTAACATTGGTTGAAGAACCAGTGCTAAAGCGTCAATAACCCACCATAATAAGCCACTGGGCTTGCATCGTTCTATGACCAACTGTGGGCTGTGTGTAATTTTTTTAAATTCGGGTAAGAATTATTGTACATTGGATATTTAAAAATATCCATTAATATTATCATCTTCCGCTGATTGTTGTAGACAATTAAATAAATGATCATACAAGATTCTTACCAATTTCCTATTAAAAAAATATATATTATATTCCTTTTATGGTTTGTTTTTCCTACGGTAGGCACAGCTTTTCCCCTTTATGGACTGCGACTGCATTTAATTGAGCATTACACATACCCAACACAACCAAGACCCTTTATTGATACACATATTTTTTCCAATCATTATTTTCATTACTGGGTATAAAATATGTACAAGCAAACGCATATTTTCCTTCTAGTACACACTAGGATGCGTGTTTCAGAAAGTGTAACAAGCCATGTTTTTGTGCAAGTGCAAATTGTGCAGTAATATGATAAAAAGACTGACAGAAAGACATCATCATTTCCGCAAATTTTTTTCTGAATGAATTAATAAATAATCCTTATAAAGTAGATTCCGAGCTTACAGAATTAGTTAAAAAATATTTTAACTAAGGGCAAATTCAGAATGCTGAGGTTATCTTTTGGTCATCACATCTGAGAAATCCACAATACAGATGTACCACTTATAGTTCCATTATAACCTCTTCTTCTTTTTCATAAATGAAGCATGTAACAGAAAGAGAAGTTACAACGACACTCAGCGGCAAGGCGGTAACAATAATTTAAAACAAAATACATAAATTAGAATCTTGACTTCTTGAACTGAAACTGAAACAAAAACATAAAATCTTAAACTAACCCTTATTATATACATAGATAAATGATCAATCATAAGAAAGACTTGTTAAAGTGAGCATGTAATTACAACAGCGAACAACAAATACAAAAAACGTGATATGTGCCACATTAGTGTTAATAAAGCGACAAACAGGCCAAGGCACAACAAGGCTAAGCCATCGAGAGGGCGAATCTACCTTTTCCCTTTTGAGCTTATCCTTCACCAGCTCTGCGAAGAGGCTGGTGTCACTGATCTTCTCCCGGAGGTCGATCTTCCGCTGGAGAACGATGGATGGACTGACCGAAGTGTCTTTGGGGGCTTTGAGGACGCTGCAAATAGAAAAGAGAATAAATATCAAAAATTGCTTGGTCATTGGAGTCATTGATTAATTCAACTCAGTTTATACACTATTCTATGTTAGTACTGCATAACATTTTCAACAGTAAGGTAAAATTATCCATTTTCCGATTGCTGAAGGGCTGAAAATGATACGATGAAATGTTTATTATTGTTTCAAAGACACGGAGCTAAAAATAATGGGAGATATGGCATGGCAGCACCCTGATTGTCGCCAAGCTACGATCAAACTGCACTGACTATCGAAGCGGCGACGCCACTGAAAGTTATGCATTTGGTGTGTGGATAGAAATGAAGTAATATGGATGAAAGATGCTGGTGCCACATTATGGTATCATCTTCTGGTTTCTATTATCTATAGGCACAGTAGTTAAAGATATAGTACCTGGTGTTGACATTTTGTGGCGGGGAAGGAGATGTGTAGCGGGTGCGGTGACGCACGGGGCTGTGTGGTGAGGGGTGCCGGTGGTGCCGCGAGTGCGACCGCTTCCCCGCAGAACGCCGCCTTTTCAGGTCTCCCCGGCTGTCGGACCTGCAATCAGTCAACCAACACAGTGTTCAATGTGAAAATGTTATCTCGGCGATGAATGGTGGATATGATGGAATATTGAATGTGTCAAGTACACTTTTTACGAATATGACGAGTTGTGCGAATATCTTAGAATATTGAAAGAGTCAAGTACACTTTTGATGAATATAACGATGAATGGAGGACATGATAGAATATTTAGAGCGTCAAGCACACTATCGTTGAATATGACGATGAATGGTTTAGATATGTAATAGAATATTGAAAGCGTTTGAATGCAATTTTGATGATTGAGGACATGATAGAATATTTAGAGCGTCAAGCACACTATCGTTGAATATGACGATGAATGGTTTAGATATGTAATAGAATATTGAAAGCGTTTGAATGCAATTTTGATGATTGTGAAGCTAATGGTGGAGATGATAAAATATTGACCTTTTGCATAATATAGCTTAAGCAAGTTCGGAATTTCAAGGTACATACAAACTTTCTTAAAACAATTTTTTAAAGCTAAAATTAATGCTTCACTGCATTTAAAGTGTAATTCAATTTATTATAATTTCAATCCGTGGCAACGAAATATCTTTTAAAAAAAAGCGAATTGGCCAATATGTACTACTGCAAAAAAAATCATGTCTAAAAAAATTACAATCATGCAATGAAAAAATGCCAAAATATAGCTTTCACAGGTGAGCAAAATAAATCAATAAAAAATGATCACAAACATCATTATTTCTAAGTTCATGCCATTTAAAATGATACCTAAAGGCAGCACCTAATTCCAGCACTTTTGGATAAAGCACATTGAACTAACCCTTGGAATGCCAAAAAATCCAAAGCGGATTTTTTACATTTGTAACCTTCATGTGCCAGCTTATTCATGGCCAATGTGTTAGTAGCTAAACGGCTTGCCTCTATTTTATGATATTTTTTACCTTAAAAATACTAAAATATATTTTATTCACTTGGCAAGGAAACAGTGCATTTTAATATTCTCCTAGCTAGTCATTTCGTCACTTGCAAACATATTTATTTAGTCTGAAAAAGCACATCGCAAATTCCGTGTCAAATATCATAATACCGATTTTCAAAAGTCATAATACTGTATATATTTACAGCCTCATGACTTATTTTTACTGTGAAGAATGCTCAACTTAACTGGAAAACGTTTTAAAACTGAAGAATATCTTTGTAATTCTTCATTCTACATGGTTTTCCAATAAGAGGTGTTATTTTGAATAGCCCGCTATTTCGGTAGATGTTACTTTTGATGCTGTCATTTTTTGACATTTGACAAGTAGAAACTACGCCATTAATAAAAATGGAATGATACACGCTTCAACAACGCATTGAAATTATTAAAATTCACTTGAGTGAATCAAATGCACATCATCTTGAGTGATGAGGCCCATTTCCACCTCGGTGGCTTCATCAACAAGCAAAATTGTCGCATCTGGGGCTCGGAAAACCCAAGAGTTATTGTTGAAAAGCCTCAACGTGTGACTGTTTGGTGCGGTTTATGGTCCGGCGGAGTCATTGGACCTTACTTTTTCGAAAATGAGGCTGGAGCAACAGTTACGGTGAATGGATTGAGCTATCGAGAGATGATTAATGATTTTTTATGGCCGGAATTAGATGGTATTGATCTGGAGAACGTTTACTTTCAACAAGACGGCGCTACGTGCCACACAAACAACGAAACCATTGATCTTGAACGATTGAATATCAAAATAACACCTCTTATTGGAAAACCCTGTATAATATTTTTTTATAACATTAGAAAGAATTAATATAAATAGCTATCCCGGGAAACTACATACGATAGAGATATGTACAATGTTTATAAATATATAAACACATTATGTGGTAAGACAAAAATATGATTTCGCAAAATAAAGTTATAACGACAATAGTGTCAGTGGGCGCATGGCACACTAGGATAGTATTAGGGAGCCTGACGTTCCAAGGGTTAACGAATTTAAGCCAGTGATTAAAGTAAACAAAATCTACAAACATAAATATAGAAGCTTTCAATCTACATATCACGTTAATGGCAGATTAGTTGAATGGTGATTAATAATAAGTATAATATTATTTTCTAACCCTCTCGGCGGCCTAACCACTTCAACGTGTACGGGAGTGGGTGCATTGTGCCAGGTCCTATTGGCCAAGCGTAAAATGCAATCGCTCGCCCCGGCACTATAAATCCATAAAGGAAATGGTTTAGCATCATAAAAAATATGAAATCATAACTATTGGAAGCTATGATTTTATTTTTTTTAAATTGTGACCCATATCAACTAACATATCAACAACATATCAACAAGATAGGATAATTTCTAGGAAATCTTAGCTACATTATATTACATGTTTAATAATTTTGAAACCATAAATACACAGTGGAATTTCATTTTGATATGACCTTTTTTACAGATTAAAACACCTTTATAACTTTTTTTTATTGAAGACCGGGTTTCGCCTGTCTGTCTCGACACAGGTGAAATAGTCCTAGAGAGATAGGTATAAAAAAACACTTTATTTATTTATTGGACAATTTGTATAGTGCCGCTTTTGTGAGATTTCAGGGGCACAGATAAATAAATTTGAATAAAATTAATTAAAAAAAACCTCACGAAGATGACTATCATAAGGTGAAACCAGTCAGGTCATTAATAAAAAAGATATAATGGTGTTTTAATCCAGAAAAAAGTCATATTACATTATAAGCCTTCACCTCTTCATTGTACGAGACATTTTTTTCTTATGCACGCCGGGCGCTTGGTTATTAGATGTTTGAAATTTAATAATTGGGTCTAAAATTCTATGTAGCTCTACCCAGGTTTGCGTTGCTCATTAATTATGAATTTACTTAAGTCGCATGTTACAGAACTCAGAGTGTTACAGTACAATATACCACATATGGACCTTTTACAGGGTTTTAGGATCAGAAAGGCCTCTCTGTCTGTGTTATGTATTAGATAGGCCTCTGTGATCCCAAATCCCGTTAGTTACAAGACTGAATATGGAGCAATGTATACCTTTTGACGGAGTGCCGCTTGTCTCTGTCCCTTCCCGTGCGGTGTCTCCTGTGGCCATCTCTTTCAGGCCCCCGGTGCTCTGTTTTCCTCCTTCTTGCAGGACTGAAGGTCATGGGTGGAGGGGAATCTAAAAACATACCGTTTAATATATTACTTCTTTTGTGCGTAGATCTATTAAAAAACTTACTTTTTATGCTATGATCTATCACTATAAAAACAAGGCGCATTGCAGCTTTTATAAGGATATATTAAAATCAAATATTGTTGATACTAGGGACACAGACTTATTTAAACAGGATAAAGGAGAATATTGAAGGAGGAACGCTCCCACAAACAATAATAGACGCTTTAAAATTAGTCTAATGAAATCTCAACTCTCTCCATATATATGGCACAAAACTCAAGCTTAACCCAATCGTCGCCAAGCTTATGTTAATTAAGATTATAAAACCAAATTTTATTTAGACATTAATACAGGCTTGGCAGCGATTGCGTATACCAAAGACTATGTTAGATGGATGTATATTATTAACAATCATTCACTAAAAAACATAATAAAGAAAAATAATATGTAGAGATGTAATATTATGTATAATAAAAGAATATGGATGAATTATGGAATAAAGCAATGAAAATATGCATGATCCCATTAAAGAATGAGATATGAAAGTTCTTCAATCGGTATATTAAATTTTATTACTAGACGAGTTCCTGAAAACGGATTCAATTTCAAATTAAGGAAGGTATATGTGTCGCTTTATAAACTCCTTGTACAATATTGAATAAAAGGCAGAATAACCTAGACAATGGAATAAAAAAACATCTGAGAAACTAATGAAACCTAATCTAAATCAATCAAATTGAGCCATTATGCGGAAAAACGGCGATATCGAAATAACGCTGTTTTTGAGCACCGCAAAAACGGTTTAAAATCTTAAGCACAGATGGCAGTACAAGGCCCATAGTGACAGCCGGTGACGTAATTCACTGTGTTATTTGTTAATGGGTTGTAAAATTTGTGGAATTTTAAATTCTTTAATTTTATGGAAATTTTTGTTAATAAAAAGAAAAACTATCGATTTGTGGAAAAATGGCCTCATTTTTATTATACTAAAAACCTATGAATAAATTGATTAAAATACATAAAACATGCTGTCTATCATTTGAAATGCCTTTACATTCTAGCTGACATGTACCCGGCGTTGCCGAGGATTATCCTCAACCTCTCAGAAAAAGACTTTTATTTACTTTGTGTTCCTTTGCGAACTGTCAAAACGTGAAAATTTTTGTATTATTCACGAGTTTTGTTAAAAGCTTCATAACTCACGTTTTGGGAAACGTAGCCTCATTCTAAAAAATGTTTTGGAAAGATTATGAAATTCACTATCGTATTGTTTTGTTATACGTAAATATTTGCGTTTCTAAATATACATTTTCTGATAACGTCAAAAATATGTAAAAATCGCTGACCATTATTTCAAAGCTGTGAAAAATGTACTTTTTTCTGAGTATCATAAAGAAATAACACTTTATAATATAATGAAGAAATATAATTAAAAACTATTAGTCACCTCAAAATATTAACCGTCCAAACTAAAATATTTTTAATAAATTATTTAGAAACGCAATAAATTATGAACGAACAAGATGACAGATCCAATCGACTTAGATAATGCACCTCTACATTCCATAGATATTCTTGAATACAGACGCGTAGCGTTATTCATTATCGATACTCTGTTTTTTAAATCATGGCAATCCGTATACTAGTGATGGAAATAAATCGATTTTTGTAAAATCTCGCGCGTTTACGTGAAAAGACGTTTACCATTGCAGACTTTTCTGTAGGCCTTTTAAGATATACAATTCCGTAGTACATTATTTTGATGTATCTCATAAGGTTTAGCCAGCGCCGGAAATTTTTTATTTTATTACTTGATTACAAAACATCGACTTTCCTATACTTTCTATAAATATAATATGAATGCATTATGTATATAAGCCTTCCGGAAGAAATTCTCTAAATGATAGTGAAAACCCTATCAAAATCTGTTGCGTAGTTTAGAAGACTTTGACGACTCAAAACTCGAATAGTGACATTGTCATATACAATTTAGAGATAAATTCATTTGACTTTCAATGTGCAAATGCTTGCTACAGTCAAATGATATTTTTAACAGCCAACATCTCATAAGGGCTCAATTGATCCTACCCGAGCATTATTTCATACTAGTTTAGTTGATGCATTCAAAGTATAATATATTATATAAATCATGTTAGTAAAGTTGATAAAATAAAACATTATAATAATAATTGGATAATTTGTATAGCACCATTTTTGTGAAAAATCACCTCAACGTTATAACACTGATCTAACCAAAGATATTAGAAGAACGAGATGTGCTATGAGCAGTTCATACTGTGTGGAATTGTTTTGCCCAGTGTCGCCGGTTTTGTTCACCAATACTACTGCACGCCTTCGCTTACGCTAAGGTATCCGCACTAATACATAGAACAGATTTCTGTGCGTACACGTCCCGATAGTATTCAAAGTACCCTAATTAGGTAGTACTCCGTCTATGGTCCAGCGGCCAACATAGCATATCTCGTTCTTCTAATATCTTTGGATCTAACCTATACATAATAGAAGCAAGAAAGATGAGCCAGGAACCATTATTAATATTAAAATACACGCATAAAAGTGACACCAATATTGATAACCCAGACTTCTACTGTTTGGTCGTAGCTCGGCAACAGTCGGCACGCTTCTATGCCATATCTCCCCATGTTTCTATTATCTATGATATAACCGAAGCATTATCTCATCTTAGTGTAGTTAGTTGATCTAACTAATCTAATAATTGATTCAGCCTAAGCATAATCTTCTCATGTTAGGTTAGTCGATCTAAAGAGACTATCGTCTCATGTTAGTAGGGTCAGTTGTACGGAAGCCTTATCCTATGTTAGTGGCCAAATCCAACCGAAGCGTTGCAATGATCCCAAGCAGTAAGGAAAGTAGTGGCTTCTTCACCTGGTCGGAGCGAGTGAAAGTAGGATGTACCGTGTATGGGAATGGGCTGAGGGCTCCGCGCGTAGTACTCCTGGGGCCCTGTGGAACCGGTGTAGATCACCTCGGAGTCCGAGTCCAGGGTCTGCGACTCGTAGCGGTGCGGGGGCTGAACAGGCGTATGCGGAGAGGTGGGGGTCATGCGTCTTCTGGAAGATTACAAAATTTTTTTATTAATGCAATTTTAGGTTTTTTTTTTAAAATAACACGGGGAAGAGCGAGGCACTAAACTTGTCTGAAGCCATTCCGAATGGTGCTCTTTCACCAGGGCAATACTGAGATTATCTACCACTATGGAACGAGATTCAAATGATTTTAGAAGATTTAATAATACATATATAATGCTAGAAAGGTTAAAGCAGTTTATCAGATTTAAATAAAAATAAGTTTACATTCTGCAGTTTTACAACATTAAAGTTTGAAGGCAAAACTAAAATTAAATTTTATAGTAAAAATAAACTAAAACCAACTTCGATAATGCCAAGAGGGTGTATTTACATCCAAGTCATTGAATTCGCTTGTATAATAAATATATCATTGGCTGGCAGTGTTAACCTTTCATTCAATAATTGTTATAAATAAATAGATAAACATAACTTGTACCACATTACTACCACATAATTATTTTTATGACCTAAAAGTAATTAACTATAATAATATTTTATAAAAAATTTTGGGAATGAAACCGGTTCAATGGAACGTGCGTGAGTGGCTTATGTAGGGTACCTACACACGCATGCGTTTCAACCAGCAAGTCGCCCAGCCCTACGGCATCATCACAAGTGTGACCGAATTAGGAATTTTTTTCCAGTTACAAACGGTTAGCAGTAGTACAAATGATAATATCGACGGTGAAAAGGCCAAATGACACCCTAGCCGAAATTGAGTTATATATATACAGTTTTTGTCAGAATTTGAAGCTGTGTCGAATGAGCCTATGTAAATCGAACAACTTACTCTTGTACTATGTATTTCTATACTGGTAGTATCTTAAGGTGATTTTGCACAAAAACGGCAATATACAAATCATCAAAATATTATTTATTATTATTATTAAGCCCCCAGTCTACGTTGGCCCAATTAAAGCCATTTCAAGCAACTTTTCAATTATGAATGGTGCTCTTAGACCAGGGCGATACTGAGAGTATCATCCACTCTGGAACGTGCCGCAAGTACCTATACTATATATTATTTTTTAAGGAATGAATTGTGAAATAACACTAATTTATCAAATAAAATTCACACGGATTTTGAACCCGCGACCTTCAGATTGCTAGTCGAGATCCTTATCCCTCGACGGAGGCCGTCAAATCTAGATGAATGTGAAAATTATCACAGCTGCAGCAATTTATTTGTACAGCACATTAAATTATTAATGATCGTAATTCGTAAATGTAAATCGTTCATGCAATAATCATCACGACCACCTCCGCTGAACATGTATAACGAACTGAGGACCGCGCCAACTTGTGAACGACCTTTGTGGGTTGGCCCCAAGATCCTTTGATGTGTGCACGAAAACCGACAATAATCGGGTTGACCGGCAAACGTTGGTGGCCAACGCATGCAACCGTCACGTCGTCCTGTACACGTTGGGCCAGGGCGTTTTTATTCTCTACATCTGTAGAACAACTTATGGTCAATTTTTATTACGAACCAAAATTCATTTTATGGTCATAATAAATATGGACAGTATGTACAGCTATAACTGGCATAAATTGGGCAAGTCAAATTCAGTAAAATCAAGTCTTTTTAATTTACAACATACATACAAAGGTGATTATAAAACAATGTTTTCATTGTTTTATAATCACCTTTTGTGCATAGAATAAAGAACACTAGAAATACCTTTCAAGGAAATCGATGTGGCCACTGGTTTATTACCTTTTGCTTCTAGCCCATTTAATATGCGCTCTGTCTCTCTTACACTTGCCTGAGATTGTATATCGCCATTCCATTTGAATTTCATAATGATGATTGAATCTCAAAAATAATTTCGAATAATCCCTTGTTCTCAGACTTTCTCAATTCCCTCCAAAAACTTAAATCCAATCCTCTTCATTATCCTGATGATCACTTTGTATGCTTTATTCACGCTCTGGAAAACTGTAACTCTAATTCAAATTCCTGTACACGTTGGCAACATGGGTAACGATATTGCTGATTCTTTGGCAAAATAAGGAGTATCCAACCCTATTTTTATACTCATAAACCACATTCCCCTATCTGACATTTTTACAATCCTCAAAGATAGATCCCGCAATGTTTGGGCTGAGTATTGGCACAATACTAGTCAATCCAAGGGAGCTTACGAGCTATTATGCCTCAATTCAGAGGAATATCCTGTCGAAACTGTTTCTCCAAAAAATAAATTTCCTCATTTGATCGAATGAGAATCATTATACACCCCATTACCTTTCACCTTTTTAAAATTCCCCAGATTGTACTTTCTGTGGTCTAGAAGTAGGAATTTATCTATTTGAAAGTGATAACACACATATGTCATAATAATAATAACACACATATATCATAATAATAATAGCACACATATGTCATAATAATAGTAACATAGAATTTATATAGTACATTTTAGTATCATTTCACCTTAAGTGCGCTTTACTATAACAAACATAAAAACAGTAATTTAGTATTAGTGGTCATGTTCTTAAAATTATTCCTTCAGTGCGCCTTACCCAATACAGATCTAATAATATAACACTAAATGTACAGTTTATACAAAGCAATGACAAAACAAAGAATAACTCTAAAAGAATATTATTTGTTTTGTCAATAATAGCACAGGACAAAACAAGAACATTAATGCAATCAATAGTTGAGAATAAAAAGAAAGAAGAGTCTCTTACCTAGGTGGAGAATGAAGAGGTGGAGTTCTGGGTGGTGAGTATGTGTTGTGGCTGATATCGCTGGCGTTGGTGAGGCGCCGGGGGGGAGCAGGCGGGGGCCTTGGGGCCCGAAGAGGCGGGGTGCTCGGGGACACGGGGGAGCACGAGCCGTTCCTCGCCACCGGAGACAGCGGTTTCTCCCAGTCACTAAGTTGAGGTCTATCTCCCACGGCGTACACTGCCGGCGACACGTCTTCATTTGATACACTGTCAAGACTAGCTGAACGGTGCTTCGGGCGTTTCCGCTTCTTCTTTTTATCCCTTTTGCTCTTCCTCTCTTTCCGCTTTTTGGTGGACAGTGTCGGGGACGGAGGAAGGTGCTTGTGGGACTTGCTGGTTGAGTGGCGGGCTTTAACGGGATGGTCATCAACTGGGGAAGGAGAACGGGGAATGAGTGGAGGGGAGGAGGGTTGTGAGGGGCGGGATGAGCGCGGCCGACCGGTGCGGGGGGTGCGTTGCTCGGGTTCACTGTGGATCTCCCCCGCCTCAGGGGCGGACAAGTCCTCGCTAGAAACATCCGAGTATTCCACCAGCCGCCCCGACGGGCCGCCAGAACCGGTATTGAGTTCCACACTACCGCTGTCTCCGCGGGAGCGATGCTTCTTGTGCGGGCGCTTATGGCTATGTCGAACATGCTTCCTCTCCTTGCGCTCCATGACGGAGATGAGAGCTTCCAATAGGATGGAGAGTTTTGATGCTGGGCCGCTCACATTATCTTCCCAACCTACAAAATCACAAAAAATATTAATATATGAAATAATGTCCACTGATACGAAATCATTATTAGTAAAGAACATTGGCGGCAGTAATTTTTGTAAAAAATTAGGAATTACTT